>NC_086325.1:98931129-99544360 GCF_036172605.1 Pelobates fuscus
CCCCTCACACACACAGCACCCTCAGACACACACATCACCCCCAGACACATACATCACCCCCAGACACACACATCACCCCCAGACACACACACAGCACTCAGACACACAGCACCCAGACACACACAGCACTCACACACACACACAGCACCCAGACACACACACAGCACCCAGACACACACAGCACCCAGACACACACAGCACCCAGACACACAGCACTCAGACAAACAGCACCCAGACACACACAGCACTCAGACACACACAGCACCCTCAGACACACACAGCACCCCCAGACACACACAGCACCTCCAGACACACACAGCACCCCCAGACACACACAGCACCCCCAGACACACACACAGCACCCAGACACACACACAGCACCCAGACACACACAGCACCCAGACACACACAGCACCCAGACACACACAGCACTCAGACACACACAGCACCCTCAGACACACCACAGCACCCTTGCGCTCACACACACATACACACACACACATATATATATATATATATATATATACACACACATATATTTTCTTTGTCTTATATATATATATATATAAAATAACCCTCAGTGAGTTAACAGACAAAGAAAATTAGAAACCTAGAATGTGACGGCAGATAAAAACACCCTCACACACAGCACCCCTCTTACATACACACACACTGCGCCCCTCACACATACAATACGTCCAAATATATATATATATATATACACACACACACACTACAGCACCCCTCACACTGCACCACTACACACATTACGCTCCAGATACACGCTAGATCCCTTACCCTATATGCACTCTTAATCCTCTATACACACACACACACACACACACAATCTCCTATACACACTCTGGGTCCTTTACACACTCGATCTCCTACACACACACACTGCACCACCTACACACACACTACATTCCTTGTCAGCAAACACATACAACATTCTCTAAACACACCCTCTCTACAACCCCTACACACACTACGTCACCTATACACACACACTACAGCCCGTATACACACTCGCTACATCCCCTATAACACTATGCTCCCTATACACACACTCTCTACAGCCCATAGCTACACATGAAAAGAGGGCTTTCATTTGACATCAAATATTTAGCTATGAAACATAATTTAATATAAATGAAATATAAAAAAAATGGAAGAAAATAAGAAATTTTTTAATTTTTTTAGTTCTACTTGACATTTTAACTGTAAATGTTATAATACTGTTTGCTTTTACTGCAATAAAATACACATATTTGTATTCAGTGTTGTCTCACGTGTACAACTGTATCCCCTATTTACAGGTTTTATGGTGCTTTGGGAAGTTACAGGGTCAAATATAGCATGTTAAATTTTTCTGTTTTTTTCACATTGAAATTCGCCAGATTGGTTACGTTGCCTTTGAGAAGGTATGGTAGCCCAGGAATGAGAATTGCCCCCATGATGGCATACCATTTGAAATAGTAGACAACCCAAGGTATTGTACCATACTGTCTCAAAGGCAATGTAACAAATCTGGCGAATTCCAATGTGAAAAAACTGAAATGCAAGCCTTATATTTGACTCTGTAACTTTTGAAAACACCATAAAACATGAGTTGTACTGTTATACTCAGGAGACTTCGCTGAACACAAATATTAGTGTTTCAAAACAGTAAAACGTATCACAACAATTATACCGTCAGTGTAAGGGCCATTTATGTGTGAAAAATGCATTTTACTGTTTTGAAACACTAATATTTGTGTTCAGTTAAGTCTCGCGAGTAAAACAGTACCCCCCATGTACAGGTTTTATGGTGTCTTGGAAAGTTACAGAGTTAAATATAGTGCTAGCAAATTAAATTCCCTGGACTTTCTGCCTGGGTTGTCAGGCAGGTCCCGTAAGTTGTAATTAATAAAATGACCTAATTATGTAAAAATATGACATAAATATATATGTAGAATTAATATATAAATATATATATATATATATTTATATGTATTAAGGACGTTTGGCCTGTATTTGTAGGGGGAGGGGGTTAATTTATTTCCATCCCCTATATAAGGGACACCCCTAACCTGACTTATATCGCTTGAGGTCAGCATCAGAATGATTTCCACTTCCGGGTCATCCAGACGCCATTTTACCTGATTACTGCATGAGGTTTTCTAAGCTGAGCTGTGTCATGAATCCAGCCACAGGCTTTTCCGGCCTACCACCTTCTTTTTTCAATCCATCGCCGTGGATGGTGTCCAAGTGACTCACAAACCATAAGTCGACCTACCCGTTACGCCAGGCATCAGTCCCACGGCACCATGCACGGGTCAGGTCCTCACTTTACGGCTGCATTTTGTCTAAGTCTGTTCTAAAACCATTGCATGTTCATGCATATCATTCGTTTAAACCACCTACCGGTCTTTGGGTGTACGACAGGCTTCTTAGACATTATCGGATTTCATGTACAAACCAACGAACCACTGCATTTTCGCCTACACACTGACCCCTACCGGTCATTCGGTGTACTACAGGCTTCTCAGACATTATTGCATTTCATGTACAAACCAACGAACCACCGCATTTTTCACCTACACACTGACCCCTACCGGTCATTCGGTGTACTACAGGCTTCTTAGACATTATCGCATTTCATGTACAAATCAACGAACCACTGCATTTGCGCCTACACACTGATCCCTACTGGTCATTCGGTGTACTACAGGCTTCTCAGACATTATTGCATTTCATGTACAAACCAACAAACCACTGCATTTTTCACCTACACACTGACCCCTATCGGTCATTTGGTGTACTACAGGCTTCTTAGACGTTTTTGCTTTTCATGTACAAAACAATAAACCACTGCATTTTCACCTACACACTGACCCCTACCGGTCATTCAGAGTACTACAGGCTTCTCAGACATTATTGCATTTCATGTACAAACCAACGAACCACTGCATTTGCGCCTACACACTGATCCCTTCCGGTCATTCGGTGTACTACAGGCTTCTCAGACATTATTGCATTTCATGTACAAACCAACGAACCACGGCATTTTCGCCTACATGCTGACCCCTACCGGTCAATCGGTATACTACAGGCTTCTCAGACTTTATTTCACTTCATAAGCAAACAAACTAACTACAGCATTTTCGCTTTTATACTGACTGTCAAATGGTAGGATTAAAGGGTATTTTTACCATACAATCAGCATTTCTGACCCCTACTGGTCAACAGCAAAACTGTCTTCACATGTCATATACAATTTACCAGCCAATATAAATTACACATAAGATTGTTTTAAACATAACCATAAACCATAAATTAAAATCCAGTAGGGGCTCAACTTCAGGTTTAATTCACAATAATTTACATTTCACATCAAGACCAACAGTGGTTCTATCAACACTGCCACCTACAGGTCTGTCAAGTACATTGGCAATTTTCATGGGGTTTTACAAACACCAAAACACTGACACCTATAGGTCAATAGACAAACAACATTTCACATACCAATCAGTATCCAACTAAACTGCCACCTATAGGGCACTCGGCAGATCTCCATGTTCACTGACCCCTACCATTCAATAAGACATACACAAATTCACATAGCAAGTACTATATCAAACATCTGGTATAAATACATATATTATTACACAGTAGCAGACGCATCTGTAGATACGTAACTGGTAATATAGTTCACATACATTTTTCACAGCACGATGCTCACACAACTGACTTTCCCCTAGCAAGGGGACATACAACATACAAGGTGGGGACAGACCAC
Organism: Pelobates fuscus; assembly: GCF_036172605.1. Classification (NCBI taxonomy): domain Eukaryota; kingdom Metazoa; phylum Chordata; class Amphibia; order Anura; family Pelobatidae; genus Pelobates; species Pelobates fuscus. The sequence goes on from NC_086325.1 coordinate 98,934,911, forward strand.
TTTTTCACATGTACATACGGCACTTAATGGGTTAAGATTGATACATATTTAACCAGTATGGCTACGATGTTTAATATTTACACATCATGGCACTTTACTTTTCACATATACTGTACGTATTAAGATAAGCTTGGTCTATGCCATATTTCCTTATGCCATACGGTTTTATCCATTCAGGTTACAGTTACTACTAAAAAATCTATACGGATTGTCAGGTTCAATACCATACTACCAGGTACATACACCTGCTCATGTAGTTATCCAGCTCTTACCTTCCCTGGAATAGTAATAGTGTACTGGCAATTAGGGTTCTAGGGCCCAATAGGTATTACCCCCTTTTTTCTCTGCATTATGCTTCGGTTAGTGGTCCCGCGAGGCCACTCGTGAGCTAGCTGCCTCGTATTGTATCATAGAGAGGGCCTCACCTGTCACTCCCCTTCCTATTTTCTGGTTACTGTCACCGAGAGGCCAACATCCTGCCACAACGTTCGGTGTCCACACAAAATCCCCTTGCGCCAAGCATAGATAGAGCCTCTCAAGCCACTTGGCAACTAGCAGGGCCTCACCAGTCACCAAAAAACACCAAGCCTAATCGTTTCGCCTTACAGCTTAGTTAGCAAGCCAGTACAAGACCCCTGGGTACAAATAATAATTGCAATCTTTATTGTTATTTAAGTATTTCTCAAAAAGATGCTGAAGAATCACCTCTTCCTAGCACCCCGGCTTATGACAGACTGGCAATCTCGAGTCGGTCACCACAGCCCTCACAAGGCTGGGCCTCACGCTACTGTACAACCAGCACCAACCGAAACTCGGTTACCTGGTACAATCAATTCTTATGACACACAAGACGTTAACTCTGCACGTATGATCCCAGCACATTGGGGAAGCAAGGCATATATATGTATGATGATGTATCTGTGATGGTCAGATTCAGGGATTCCAGGTAAATCAGGAACTGACCATCCCTTGGTTGGGTTGGCATTTGGAATATGTAGAGATGTTTATTTGTGCAGGTACGCATACAGAAGGGATTTTGTCCCAAACAAATGGAATAGCACTCTCAGGCTCCAGCACCTCTGAACTACCAGAGACAATTGATATGTGTAGTTGCATTGCATATAGACTGTTGCATATATGTTCAAATGGTTCAGGGCACATGATAAACCATGTGTCCCAATACAACTTACAAATAACGTACTCACCATCTGTACACACCAATGCATTTTCAACACTCCTGACTCATCACCCTTCCAGACTTGTAGTAGATTTACTAAAGCTCTGGAGCTTCAAAGGGCTCCCTTACAGGTATCATAAATACACCTTCAAGGAATATAGCATGCCCTCACTTACAGTCAGCACAACAGAACCATTGGCTGTAAACACACTCATAGCCAAGATTTGCAGAGGGGTCTTCCAATCTCCACCATTTACAGCATGGCACCAAACACAAACACATTGGTATTATCACAAGGAAATCTTCCCTTAAACAAAGACTAACCATAGACTTATTGGCACCACACACCTCCGCTACCCCAAGTCTCAACTCCCTCATACCCTCCGAGGAGTTTCCTTACTATACAACACCATTGATCTACCTTTACAGCTATCACTCAAGCATGGGTTGAAGCTTGGTTAAGTAAGATCAATATCATCAACGCAGTAAACGGCTACCATCTACCCTACACACTGGCACTTACATGGCATAAAATGGGCAATCCTTTCCCCGCTCAACTTTCGGGCTACAGATTAGCCTACTATCGATATTCGCAGATACTCTATTTATTTATTTATTATTTATTAAAAATTCTTAAGAAACGCAGTCTTATTACCCATAGGGTCTCGATGCGCATACCAGCAATAAAACAGACAAAACAATATCCAGCAAACAACAGCATTATAATCACATGCATTTGAACCAGGTTAAAAGTTTCATGTCATCCCATACGCCTGAGCAAATAAAACTGTTTTTAAGCTCCGGCGAAACTTCAGTAGATCATTCTCAAGTCTTAATGTCAGAGGCAGGGAGTTCCAAAATTGCGCTCCCTGAACATCACTCGTTCTCCCTCCGCACTTTTTCTTTTTAAAATTTGGAATCTTCAATAAGGCTAAATCAGCCGATCTCTGTGCTGGTTCCACCACCTCAGCCCCTTTGGGGGATCTACCCCATTGTAGCAGCTGCTGTGGCATGGGGTAAATCATGGTCAGGGTCATTAATCCGTTGTTACTCAGACAACTAGGCACATGTCATTTCAACAACAAACGCCACTACTCATCCTTCAGGTCATGATATTTCTGGGAAACTCACTTGGTTGGCAACTTATCACATTTCTTTTACTTTCATGTACCAGGCGGGGGTAGACATCCCTGCCGACAATTGTCTCATTTATATTCCAGGCATGTTCATCATACGCTTCCTACAGCCGCCCATACAGTCACGGCCACTCTTTCGTTCCAGAGACAAAATCATGGATTAGATATACTCATGCAGCATAGCATGCACTATCCCACCTAGCACTTTCGTCCCATACTTGTAGAACGCATAACACAGCTTTTCACCTAGCTAAAAGAATCTCATTGGAACACGACATAGCTCAACCTGTGTTATAACATTTCTCCTAGGTTTTGCTTCTTTTTTCCACCTTAAACTATCTTACACACCATTAATTATATATTTTACAGGCATTCAACAACACAGGATAACCTATGGCCAAAACTACCATAACTTCATGCTATCATACCAGACAAGAATATACTCAGAGGTTTTCAGGAATCCGTTCCCCCACGTTTCTCTCAGAGTTTACCAATAGCCATCCAACTTTTCATCCTTACCGGACCTATTAAATCTACAACCATTCAATTATACTACCAAGTCGGCCATTACCAGCAATGCACATTGCCTTTTATGCCTTTCTCAGGCCAGAGAATCCACTACCATCACCACCACTCAGACAGATCATTGTCTTTAACGATCCCACGTACGTAAACACATATATCATTACCTATTGGCTCTACCACATTCCGAAACTGTGGTGGAATCTCAGTAAAAATAAATTTACTAGGACAAGATTGACACATGGTATGTGCACTTGCATATGTTGATGTATCGGTCGGTTGGTTGCACGTGGCAACGATACAATCAGTAGTGTAAGGAGCATGTGTAGGAATACAGGATATGCGAGTATTTCCCCTCCTCCATTGTGCTGGGCAAGCCATGTGGTCAAACAGGAATTTAGTCTCTATTCGGTTGATGGATAAGAGTATGTGTAGGTTGAACTGATTATGGGAGGAGCTACATGCCTATATAAGGGACCTACACTGTATGATCAGGGCTCAGACTTTGCTGTTTTTTGGTGACATTAGTCCCTCTGAGTCCCGGTCGGTGAATCGAATAAAGAATATCTTCCTTCCTGAAGAAACCTGTGTCCACTTCTCTGTGCTTGGCTTCCGTCAGTTTCTCCGGTATCATTTGGTGCAATTGGCCGGGAAGCTCATCGTTCAACGGTAGCTGAGAAGCAGAGGCGTGAGACGGTCTATCTTTGCCCACGCTCTCTACGGCTGCACCCCTGAACTTCTGCGTGGACCTCCCTTCGTCTCAGCACCACTGGTCTGTTGTCCAGGAGATCATCGGCCTCTACGTAGTAAGTGCTGGGGTGTCCCCGTCGATGAGTGTGAACTCAGGTCCAGGAACGAGGAGGTAAGACGACCACTGTTTTAGACGGTGGACCCACTAGGGGTATTGGATACCAATTGTGCGGTAGGCCCATAAGGGGTTATTTGTGTATGGAATCTGCCCCCTCCAGTGGAGGGAAGGAGCGAAGGTGCACCGCTCAATTAAACGCCCTGTAGTCAGCCTGTTTAATTTTGGTTTGGAGTCAGGCTGGGTTCTGTGTAAATAGCCCAAGCCGGACACCGGTGTCTTGTCTAGACTAGCGTTCTAGGGTGTATATTACGTTTGCTAGGTCGGAGGGACCGGGAGACTAAGCGGCGTCTGTGTAAATTCGGTTCGCTAGATCTCAACCTATCTTGGCTAAGTGGGAAGGCGTGTAAATTTGGAACCCACTAGATTTTTGATAGAGTATATAGACTAAGAGGGTGCTGTTGTAAATTCCGCCCTCTAGTTCGCTATATGTGGTGCTTGGGCAGCGTGGCTAACCAAAACGGATGTAAATAGTTTTAGGTAGTCCATCGAGGTACTGGCCAATAGATTAGTTGGGAATTGTAAATGTGTTAAAGATTGTTGTAGTAGCGTGTATATCTTGCTAGATAGCGTGAGCTCTGCCGTCTAGCGAGAGTGTGAATAGTGTGTAACTGTATTATAGCGCACGGTACCATAACCATGTATAATTACTGATACTGTAAATAACTACTAATAACTGTCGTCTATGTTGTATGTTTAACACAATAACCACTACTAATTGAACTGTGACTTTAAATTGTACTCTAACCAATGCTAACCGTACTATAACTATTGTTTGTAAAGACGATGTTACTGGGGTATGTTATAGACGGGTAATTCGGATATAGGGAATTATAGCGTGGGTGACTGTATAGTTTCGCCAAGAGGCGCAGTAATAGTTATTTAGTGACTGGTGTAACAGCTGTGTGTGTACGGGAATTCCCTGAGTGTTTTGTTGTGTGCGTTTCGCTTAGTAACTGTACCACGTGGTGCTGTTGCCGAGGGAACGGGTGTGACCGTTGGAAGTGTATTTGTTTGGTTTCTGTTGGAGACGACGCTTCATTGTTAGTATGGGTGCGTCAGATTCAACGATTATGGATCCCTTAGGATGTATGTTGAAAAACTTTAAAAAGGGATACACTGTGTATGATTTTGGGGTAAAAATGTCTCCAACACGCCTAACTACTTTATGTAGTAGGGAATGGCCTACTTTGGTGGCTGCATGGCCACCACGTGGCAGTTTGGATCCTAATCTGGTACAGCGTGTACACATGGCTGTATCAGGTAGGCCTAAACTTTACGGCCAGTTTCCGTATATTGACTGTTGGAAGCAGGCCGTAAATGACTTGCCAAAATGGATCCGGGTATGCCACGAGGAACAATGTCGCCTCATGGTGGCCAGAACTCGCTTGTCCACTAAGGCCGTAATCACGCCCATTTTGGACACGCCTCCTGAGTCCGAGATCCCCATGCCGCCCCCTTACTCCTCCTCCACCGGAAGAGGAAGAGGAGGTGCTGTTGGTAACGCTACTCCCCTTGCCCCGTTGTCCCCACCTACCCCCTCCTCTAGTTCAGAGCCCAGCCCTCTTGTTTTAAACCCTCCCCTTCCGGTACCTACCTCCGTTAACCCCACCTATCCAGATTTGACGTCAAATCTAGTTCCTGGTCAGGCTCGTCCTAGCCTGGCCTGGAATATTTTACTCACTGATCTCCCCCTCAGTAAAGCGTCCCCTTCCCCTTGTCTTACTACCCCTCGACCGGAACCCCTAACTGACGTTTCTAAACGAAGCCCCATACTAACCCGACAACTGACCGGTACCCTCCAACCCCGACATTATCAAATGCCTCTCCGACTGACACCAGGCCCGACACACATTGACGGTGACGGCCAGTTACAACACGCTGATCCTGTATTCGTCTATGTTCCCTTCACTACTACTGATCTATTTAACTGGAAGACCCATAACTCCTCATACACCGATAAACCTCAAGCCATGACGGATTTGTTTACCTCCATAGTCCAGACACATAATCCCACTTGGGCTGATTGCCAGCAACTGCTTATGACATTGTTTAACAACGAGGAAAGGACACGGATAAACCAAGCGGCAATTAAAGCGCTGGAAGAAGTGACCCGTACATAAAATCAGGCCAATCCAGCAGCATGGGCCGCAGCACATTATCCAAATACTGATCCGGAGTGGAATGTCAATGGCGCAGATATGGCCCATTTAAAAGCATACAGGGACGCTATTATTGTTGGCATGAAAGCCGGAGGAAAAAAGGCGATTAATATGTCTAAGATGGCTGAGGTATTGCAGAAATGTGATGAATCGCCCAGTGCCTTTTATGACTGATTATTGGAGGCATACCGGTTGTATACCCCCTTTAATCCAGAGGCTCCTGAGAATTCCCGAATGGTTAACTCTGCCTTTGTCAGCCAAGCCTACGGAGATATAAAGCGCAAGCTACAGAAGTTAGAAGGGTTTGTAGGGATGTCCATAACCCAACTAATGGAAATAGCAAATAAGGTCTATATGAATAGGGAGACAGAGACGAAGAAGGAGGAAGAGCGAAAGATGCGAAGGAAAGCGGATATGCTAGCGGTAGCTATCGCAGGCATAGATAGAAGGGAAAAGGAAGCATATAGGGGAACGGATAAAGGCGAGAATAAGTGGAATAGGGAGCCTTTGAGTAGGAACCAATACGCGTACTGTAGGGAAGAAGGGCATTGGAGAAGTGAGTGTCCACGGAGGGAACAATATGAGAGAGACAGACCTAGGGCAGGGTATAGTAATAATTATAGAGGCAGAGCGAGAGGAAGAGGAGGCCCTGGAGGAAATAGTGGGAATAATAGAGGAAGTGTTAGTGGAGATAGATATTACCCAGCAGCGCAGAGACCCCGAGAGAGAGGATAGGGACTTTGTGGGTTTGGCTGACACAGTCATGGAAGACTATTGATACCGACCGGGCTCCATCCCCCTTGGCTGAGCGGAGCCTATGGTCGATGTAGCAATAGGGGGGAAAAGGAGTTCTTTCATGATTGACACTGGTGCTGAACATTCGGTGGTGACTGACCTAGTCGCTCCTCCTTCAGGAAGAACTATCATCGTAATAGGAGCAACTGGAAGGAGTGCCGCTAAACCGGTTCTTAAAAGTTCACTCTGTACATTGGGAGGCCACATAGTGAAACACCAGTTCCTTTATATGCCTGAATGTCCAGTCCAACTGCTAGGACGTGATTTGTTGTCGAAATTACAAGCACAGATAACATTTCTACCTAACGGAACAACATCTTTGAAGTTCAATGGACCCTCAGGTATAATGACAATATCTGTACCAAAGGAAGAAGAGTGGCGACTTTATACAGTGTTGACTAGCCAAAACCCTAAGAGTGATGAATCCTTGTTCAATATACCAGGAGTGTGGGCAGAGAATAACCCACCAGGACTTGCTCGTAATATCCCACCAATTCGTATCGAACTAAAGCTTGGGGTTTATCCAGTAAGCCTGAGACAATATCACATTCCACAAAAGGTCAAGAAGAACATACAATCTTATTTGGATAAGTTCATAAGGTATGTGTCACGACAGTGACCCCTTCTCGCAGAGTGTAACCTAACTATAGAACGTATACCGGACCTTAGAATGGCCGGACTCACGTTAGAGTAGTCAAATGGGATAGCCAGAGGTCAAGGGATAACAGAAGACGGGATAACGATAAGCAAGCCAAAGTACAGGGAACCAGAGAGTAGAGTAGTCGAATAGAGAAGCCAAAAGTCAAATACCAGGGTAGAATACAAATATCACAGAAAGTAGCACTAGGGGAACCAGCAAGAACCACACTAGGGCGTCTTACTGCTGTCAGGGCAGCCCTTTTATAGTGTGGTGTGTGTAGCCTTAAAACCACGCCCCCAAAAGGTCCGGGGGCGTGGCCGCGTCAGCACCTTGTCGGCTTCAAGCCGACGGCAGTGGCGCGCATGCGCCGAACCTAGAAATTTCGAGCTGAGTGAGCGGCCGGCGTCAGAAGTGCCGTGCCGCTCAGTGAAGGAGGACGCTGTGCTGCGTGGGTCCGAGGAGGTCAGGTAAGGTATCGTGACAGTATGGTATCCTAAAATTCTGTACTTCCCCCTGGAACACCCCATTGTTGCCTGTTCAAAAGCCCGGTACAGATGAGTATCGCCCTGTGCAGGACTTGAGAGCAGTCAATGATGCGGTAGTAAGTATACATCCAGTTGTGCCCAATCCATATAACCTGCTTGCTTTAATTCCGGGCGGGGCTACCTACTTCACAGTTTTGGATCTCAAAGATGCCTTCTTTTGCCAACGAATTGCTGCGGAAAGCCAGTGTATCTTTGCATTCCAATGGGAAAATGCTGTAACGGGCTCGAAACGCCAGATGACTTGGACAAGATTGCCCCAAGGGTTTAAGAATTCACCTACCCTATTTGGATCAGCTTTAAGTCAAGACTTACTGGATTTCAAGTCCATCCCAGGAGAATGTGTACTATTACAATACGTAGATGATTTGTTGATAGCGGCAGTTACAAGAGAGATATGTCAGCAAGCAACACATGATCTACTGCACATTCTTTGGAAGGCAGGATACAAGGTGTCCAGGAAGAAAGCCCAGTTGTGTCAGCCAACTGTCAAGTATCTGGGATTCCATATCTCTGAAGGTCAAAGGATAATGGGGCCAGAGAGAAAAGAAGCTGTATGCCAAATACCAATACCCAAGAATAGAAGACAAGTGCGAGAGTTCTTGGGGGCAGCAGGCTTCTGTAGGATATGGATTCCCAGTTATGCGATATTGGCGAAACCTCTTTATGTGGCTATAAAAGGTACAGAACACGATCCCTTCCTGTGGACCCCCGAACAGCAAAAGGCATTTGAAGATGTAAAGAAGGCATTGATGAGCATTAGGTCTACCTGATCATACACGCCCATTCTACTTATATGTACACGAGCAAAGAAGAATGGCTGTGGGAGTATTGACACAGTACTTGGGATCATGGCAACGACCTGTTGCATATATGTCCAAACAACTGGATGCAGTGGCCAGTGGTCTTCCACCTTGTCTAAGAGCTGTAGTCCGGCACGCAGTACAGACGTTGCTAGACTATAAAGGCAATCATTGGTTTAGTAATAGCCGCATGACTAAGTATCAAGCTATGTTATGTGAAAACCCAAGAGTGCATCTAGAGACTGTTAATACCTTGAATCCAGCTACCCTTTTGCCACAACCTACTGAGAGTCAACATGATTGCCTGGAGGTGATGGATGAAGTGTTTTCAAGTAGACCGGACCTTTGTGATTTTCCCATCCAGAACCCTGATGTCCAGTACTATACGGACGGCAGTAGTTATGTGAAAGAAGGGATTCACTATGCAGGATATGCAGTGACAACCATAGACAAGGTGATAGAAGCTCGGCCATTGTCAAAAGGAACATCGGCACAGAAGGCAGAACTAATCGGACTCACACGAGCGTTACAATTGGCTGAAGGTTTGAGGGTGAACATCTACACGGACTCCAAATGTGCGTTTTTAACCACTCATGCCCATGGAGCTTTGTATAAAGAAAGAGGACTACTGAACTCAGAGGGTAAAGAAATCAAGTACACAGCTGAGATATTACAACTACTGGAAGCCGTGTGGGAACCGAAAGAAGTTGGTATCATACATTGTCGAGCGCATCTGAAAAGTGATGGTGATGTAACAAAAGGAAATCGGATGGCAGATAATGCAGCCAAGCGTGCCGCTGAATCAGGGAAACAGGAGTATGTGGAACGTATAGCTGCTCTCATCCCGACCCCTCTGTCTCAATGGACTCTAGTTTATACAGCTCAAGAAGAAGAGTGGTTAAAGACTGAAGCTGGGAAGTACCTGGAGAACAATTGGTATCAGTTAGAAGATGGAAGAATAGTTATTCCAGCATCGCTAGCTGTAGAAATTGTCCAGAATTATCATAACGGGACACATTCCGGAAGAGATAGTATGGAAGAATCTCTTGGGAAGCATTTCTACATACCAAGATTGTCCAACTTGACTCAAGCCATTGTACGAAGATGTGTGATATGTGCCAAGAACAACGCAAGGCAAGGTCCAGTGAAACCACCAGGAGTCCAGTATATGGGAGGACTCCCTATGTCCGATCTCCAAATAGACTAGGTAATGCCTAAATCCGGCGGACATCGCTACCTACTAGTAGTTGTGTGTACCTACTCAGGTTGGGTAGAAGCATGTCCTACTCGTACAGAGAAAGCAGGAGAAGTTGTGCGATTCCTGTTGCGAGAAATAATACCCCGATATGGACTACCATGCTCTATAGGATTGGATAATGGTCCAGCCTTTGTTCACCAATGCCTACAACAACTGACTCATATGCTTGGTATTAAGTGGAAACTTCATACGGCATATAGGCCTCAGAGCTCTGGGAAAGTGGAAAGGATGAACAGAACTATTAAGAACCAATTGGCAAAGATGTGTCAAGAAACTCAACTTAAGTGGAATGTTCTTTTGCCAGTAGCTCTGTTGGGCACTGGTAGTACACCTACCAGAAGGATGGGTCTCTCACCTTTTGAAATTATTTATGGGCGTCCACCTCCCGTACTTGGTATCTTAAGGGGGGATTTAAGTCAGTTGGGAGAAGGAATTACCCGGCAGCAGGTTGTAGAGTTGGGTAAAGCTATGGAGGAGGTACAGAAATGGGTACAAGATAGATTACCTGTGAATATTTATCCACCTGTCCATTGTTATCATCCAGGAGATCAAGTTTGGATAAAGGAGTGGAACAGTGTACCGTTGGGGCCAAAGTGGAGGGGTCCTTGTGTTGTTCTTTTGTCTACCCCTACAGCTATAAAGGTGGCTGAAGTGACTCCGTGGATTCATCACTCCAGGGTTAAACCAGCAGCAGTAGATTCTTGGCAAGCTACACCAGATCCAAAGAATCCCTGCAAGATCCGGTTAAAGCGTGTAACTCAGTCGGAGTGACGAGGAGATATTGGGACTTCAAGAGTAAACAAAGAGATCAGCAAGTAGGTGTTTTGACGGCCATAATAAAGCCTGACCACCTACCCACGTTACATAGCCAGAGTGTCTTGAAGGGACCTCTGTGAAGGGAAGAGAGGACTTGAAGGACTCCATTCCTTGCAGCCCTTACATCCTGGAAGCTGAGGTGCCATCGCACGGACCAAGAATTAGGATAAAGATGTCAGGAGAAATGCATTTGATAATGTGTATATTTGTGTTTTTAATTATTCAGGAATGTAGAGGTACCGACACACCTGGCTGTGAGGTTTGCATTAAGACTACAAAAACAGGTAATCATATTTCCTAGACCCTTATTTGGCATTCACAATATGAGTGTAAAGGATATGTATCTAAGTGTAGATACTTAGGTATAGATTATAGTGTATGCCATTTAGGAGTAGGAGAACCTAAGTGTTTTAGTCCAGAGTATCAACCCCGTACAATTTGGTTGACCCTTCGGAATGGAGACTCACAGGGGACCCTAATAAATAAGATAATACTAGAAACCGTACATTCTTCGGGTGTTATGCTATTTGATGCATGTAAGGCGATATCAAGTGGTAGAAAACCGTGGAATGTATGCGGGGATCTTAAATGGGAAAGAACGTATGGGTCTAATGATAAGTATATTTGCCCCAGTAGTAAGAACAAGTATATAGATCCAAAATGCCCAAATAAGAATTATAATTATTGTCCATATTGGTCTTGTGTAGGGTGGGCAACTTGGGGACAGACAGTAGATAAGGATATGATTGTTACTAAGTTGCCTACCAAACCATATTGTAAGTCTATGGAGTGTAACCCAGTCCATATACTTATTAATAATCCTGAACAGTTTATAGATAGGTTCGGAAACTTATTTGGGTTCCAGATATATGGGACAGGTTTGGATCCTGGGACAATATTATTTATAGGGATAGAGACCGATACTGTGGCAGCCCAGACTCATCAGGTTTTCCATTCTTTCTACGAGGAGATGAGTGTAGAGAATAAGATCCCCCATAATGCTAAGAACTTGTTTATTGATCTAGCCGAGAGTATTGCTGGTAGTCTTAATGTAACCAACTGCTATGTGTGTGGAGGTACTAATATGGGAGACCAATGGCCCTGGGAAGCAAAGGAGGTAATGTATTCCGGTTCTGAGACAATTGAACAGATAACATCTTTTCAAGCTGATTATCAAATGAGTGTTAGAGGTAAATCTGAGTGGCGATTAAAGACCTCCATTATAGGTTATGTTTGCATAGCAAGGAAAGGAATAATGTTTAATACATCTGTAGGAGAATTGACTTGTCTAGGGCAAAAAGCTTATGATGATGATACAAAGAATACAACTTGGTGGTCAGCTTCAAATGTCTCAGAACCACCTAACCCATTTGCAAGTTATACCAATTTAAAGGATGTGTGGTTTGACCTATCTGCTACATCTAGTTGGAAAGCCCCAGCAAATTTGTACTGGATCTGTGGTAAGAAAGCCTATTCGGAGTTACCACAGGACTGGGAAGGGGCATGTGTGTTAGGTATGCTCAAACCATCCTTCTTCTTGTTGCCTATTGAAACAGGAGAGACTTTGGGAGTTAAGGTATATGATGTGAATCATAGAAAGAAAAGGGGACCCCTAGAGATACCTGGGTACCTGGGAAGATAATGAGTGGCCTCCCCAGCGTATTATAGATTATTATGGGCCAGCTACGTGGGCAGAGGATGGTACTTTTGGATATAGAACCCCAATATATATGCTCAACCGTATTATAAGGTTACAGGCAGTGGTTGAGATAATTACCAATGAAACATCGCAAGCGCTCAATCTCCTAGCGAAACATAATACTAGGATGAGGACAGCCGTTTACCAAAATAGATTAGCCTTGGATTACCTATTGGCAGTAGAGGGAGGTGTATGTGGGAAGTTTAACCTAAGCAATTGTTGTCTTCAAATAGATGATGAAGGGCAAGCAATAGCTGAGCTTACTAGCCATATGGTTAAACTAGCGCATGTGCCTACCCAGGTATGGAAAGGGTATAATCCAAGTAGTTGGTTTGGTAATTGGTATGAGCAGTTTGGAGGACTTAAGGCATTGGTAGGTGGAGTCATGCTAATTTTGATGCTGTGCCTTCTCCTACCATGTCTGATTCCTTTGGTAGTTAGGTCTGTGCAGAGCATTATAGAGAATATAGCAGAGAGAAAGGCTGCTGCACAGATAATGGCTATATATAGGTATGAGACTCTAAATCAGGGAGAACTAGTACAGGAAGAGGAATGTTGAGGGATTCGTATCTTTAGGGAGTCCCAGGGTCTGTTCTGATTTATGGCAACTTGAGGTGTAAGCAAACTATGGTTGAGTGATGCATCTGGGATTATGAAATATCAGAAGCATCAAAGGGGGGAATGTGGTGGAATCTCAGTAAAAATAAATTTACTAGGACAAGATTGCCACATGGTATGTGCACTTGCATATGTTGATGTATCGGTCGGTTGGTTGCACGTGGCAACGATACAATCATTAGTGTATGGAGCATGTGTAGGAATACAGGATATACGAGTATTTCCCCTCCTCCATTGTGCTGGGCAAGCCATGTGGTCAAACAGGAATTTAGTCTCTATTCGGTTGATGGATAAGAGTATGTGTAGGTTGAACTGATTATGGGAGGAGCTACATGCCTATATAAGGGACCTACACTGTATGATCAGGGCTCAGACTTTGCTGTTTTTTGGTGACATTAGTCCCTCTGAGTCCCGGTCGGTGAATCGAATAAAGAATCTCTTCCTTCCTGAAGAAACCTGTGTCCACTTCTCTGTGCTTGGCTTCCGTCAGTTTCTCCGGTATCAAAACGGGTCAACACGCACCAACAGTAGAGATAACGTACTATCCTACCCACAACAAATGGTGTCCACTTTCGGTCCTAGATTCCTACCTTCAAAATCCTTCCAGGAATTAAATACTGTAATGCATTTAAGGAAATGTCTGGTTAATTTGTATATATTTGCTGACTGTATTAAATCTTTGATTAATCATTTTTGCCCTCTTTATTTACAGGCCTACCGTATCGTCGTTCTCGGCACACCACAACCGACTTGCTCCCTTTATACTATCCTACGCTTATGCTGGATCCTTACTCCATATACGGCTATTTGCCCCTTACACAAATATATATATATACACACACACACATCTGTATATATTATTATTATTTATTTTTTTATTTATATATAGGTATATACTTATATATAGGTATATATACGTATATACTTATGTATATAGATATATATATATATATTATTTCACTCACTCTATGTGTAGTTTGAACTCAATATATATATATATATATATTAATATCAAAATACACTTAGAACGAAATTACACATATATTTTTGTAAAATTATTTTTAATTATTTATTTTTTATTATATATAAATATAATATTATATATATTTAATCAATGTTCTATGTGTATTTTGATATATATCTAATTATATACATTTTAATATTAAAATACACTTAAACAGTATTACTTTTATCTAATTTTTCCAACTCTTTAAAAAAAAAAAAAAAACCTTGTAACTGTTCCTCAGATCCTTTCCAAATGACTAGGATATCGTCGATATATCAATGCAAGAGCACCAGGCTTGCCCCATAAGGATTGTTATCCCAAATACATTCAAGCTCACAATCCATATGGGGCAAGCCTGATGCTCTGGCGTCGATATATCAACGATATCCTTGTCATTTGGAAAGGTTCGATATAATTCAATATAAGTTGCTAAACATTTTAAAAGATTGTGAATGTTATAATTTATGTCTAACTCGAATTTCAAAGTGAATCACATGTTGCATCCATACCTCCCATTTATCAGGGTGATATGGGCTTTAAAGTTTGTGAGTGCAGAGAATGACTTTGTACCATTGACAAATCATTGTTAGTGGCAAGACGCCTTTGGAACAAAGTATTTTTCAGTTGGAACTTTAGTTCAAACAAATAAGTGACTGGATCACATAACATGACAAACGGAGGAATAACTCCTGATCAGTGGCGTAGCGTGGGTTTTCAGCACCCGGGGCAAGGCTAGTAATTTGCGCCCCCTAACCCGTGGATTTTAGCACTCGAGTCTCTTCCACTAGATTAGTTAAAGAAACCCTTACCCCCCAAGCACATGTATTGTTTGTTATGAAAATACTTATGTAATTAAAGTAAAATGCATCTAAATACAAGTTTATTTTCCAACACTTTATTGAGTGCGAACATGCATTACACATTCTCCACATTTTCAGCAGGTCTATGAATACAAATATACAAATGTAGTAACCTAGCATGGGCCATGCTATTATATGTCGTCTCACAACCATCGTAAACGACAAAAAATATCAAGAACAAAAACTAAACATCAAAATGGAACCATACCCTGGAGATGATCCAAGACTGGGCTAGATGGAGCCAACTTCCTCAATCCTGTACCTCTAATTGTAATTCTTTAATAGAAGTGCAAGATATCAATCTGTATATAATATACAGATTAATTTAAATTCGCCTGCTTTTAATTAGCGTAAATTTTTCAACAACGGAATTGAAATCTACATTAAAGTCTCTCTCAATGGACAGTATTGCTAGATTACTCAGTCTTAACATAATGTTTATTCACCTTCATGCCTATTGCCTTACTCTTTCAGCAAAAAAAATAAAATAAATTAAAGGTTGCTAGGCCTAGACCCACTGGCTTACATCAACTTATGTTGAGCTGGAGCAGCTACATATGGATCGAAATCTGTCTCGTCACTGTTGAACCAACCAAACTTCAATCCATCTGGTCAGCTCAACATGCCAGTCTTGACCTGCAGACCGGGAACATCCCAAAGAAACTTCAGATTGGGAGATGCTCTGCTAGCACTACACAGCCAGCCCACTAAGCCCAGTACTACTCCAGTCAGTCCTGACTCCTACCTTTTTTTTCACCGGCTGTCCCGGATCCGATCACAGCAGTCAGCAGGCTAGGTTTTCTCCTCCAGGTCCTCCTAGGTTTTCCTCCTGCAGCGTCTGTCACCACTGGCTCCCTCTCTCCTCTCTGGCCTGTGTCACCTGCCGCCGCTGCCAGCTTCTTCTTGCTGCTGCCTGTGCTGGTCTGGTGTGGTTCTCTCCCGCGCACAGCGCTGCGCTGGGCGGCCGCTGCACTGTCCCTCCCCCAGATAGTCCCTCGCTCTCTCTTCGCACCCACCGCACCGCATGCCTGGCACCCCCCCCCCCTCCACAGTGGGCGGCGACCCGGTGGTTCGGATCGGATTCCCACAGCCAGCACTGCAGAGAGAGTGAGTGAGCCAGGCAGGGGCAGAGAGCTGTGAGTTCGAGCGCGCCCCCCCAGATGTTGCGCCCGGTGCGGCCGCCCCCCCCCTGCACCCCCCACGCTACGCCTCTGCTCCTGATAACAATGCCTTGTTAGCAATTTGTTCATTTTCAAGTGATATTCACTTAATTGTATATTGACCACATGACCCATGGTGTCATATGTCAGTTAGAATTGAATGTGCTCCCTATATAAACTGTAAAGTACATGTTTTTGTAACACTTATGAAAACGTCTCTGTTGGTGAAACACGTTAAAGGGGCACTATAGTAACCAGAACAACTACAGCTAATTGGTGAGTATAGTCAGTCCCTGCAGGCTTTTTGCACTAAACACTGTATTTTCAGAGAAAAGGCCATGTTTACATTACAGCCTAGAGACAACTCCAGTGGCCACTACTCAGACGGCTAGTAGAGGTGCTTCCTAGGGGCAGTGCTGCACACTTTGCAGAACTGACATTCAGTGTCTGCACCCTCTGCAGGGAGACACTGAACTTTCTTTATAGAGATGCATTGATTCAATGCATCTCTATGAGAGATGCAGATTGGCCACAATAGTGTTTGGCTCCACCCCGGCCCTCCTCCTTGGCTGAGATCATCAGAATTGACAATCTCAGCAAATCCAATGCTTTCCATCTGATGATGTCGGCCAAGGAGACAGATCAGGGGCAGAGCCAGCACCTGTAGACTGGAATAAAGGTACAATTGTACTATATTTAAGGGGCAAAAAGGAGGTCAGATGGGCTGGATAGTGTTCCTGTTCCTGACCCTATAGTGCACCTTTAAGTGTATTTTTTTACTGCTTTATACTGCTTTTATTTTTTATTTACCTTTTCTGCTAGTTTATCTGATAAAGTAGTTAATTGTATTACACCCTTGGACTTCATTAAGATCTTTCCATTGGAGCTTGGATACAATTCCTTTGGTGCGGAAAATGCCATATGAGCACTGTGGATTGCTCCTTACTTGTGAGTACCTCACTTTTGCTCCTTACTTGTGAGTACCTATCCAATTTTTTACTACTGTACATTAATATGTTTTTTTTTGTTTTTTTTTACTGTGTACTACCAATTCATCTACAAGCCTGTGAGACCCCGTGGTGGGGTGTAACTCATCTTGAGCCTCCATACCTGGTTGGAGGTCCCCTGCACAGAAGCACTTTAACTAATAGAAGACACCAAATATCCCTAGGCGGTATTGTACCACACATCTGAATAGAGCTATCCTAGCTCTTAAATCTGTAAGTGCATTCTCACTTCTTATTTTGTATGAGGGACATACTACACTATATTCTGCTGTACCTTTCTGCCTCCACATACCACATTTGAGAATGCTTCTACCTCTGAAACATATCAAGGCACTACTCCCTCTTCTTATTCCACATACCTTTTATTGGACCAGAATGGAGAGCCTCTGGTTTGGGTGTTTAAGCTGCTTACCCTTTTTCAATTGTTTTCAATTGCATGCGCTCGAAAATCAGTTTTTAATTATTTGGACTTTTTTTTTTAAATGACAAACTCCAGACACATACAACACTATGGTAAGCTGGATTTCTTTATGTGTGCTATAGTGTGCCAATAACATGCTTGACAAAATTCACCCTTAAAAGCTTAAAGGAACAATATAGTGTAAGGAATACAAACATGTTTTCCCAACACTATAGTTCTAATAGCAATATTTTGGCCCCTGCCCCCACTGTAAGAGGAGTAAAAGGTGAGTTTACTCACCTTTTTTCCAGCGCCATGTGGTTTACGTTGCGACTGGGACAGCCTCCATTCTGCCTTGACTGAGATCAAACTTGATGATAACAGCAAATCCATTGCTAACCTATAGGAAAGTATTGGGGGGGCTATTGCGCTTGCACAGCAAAACGTCCCGCTGCCCCAATCAGCATCTCCTTATAGAGATGCATTTAATCAGTGCATCTCTAGGAGGAATGTTCAGTACCTTCATGCAAAGTGTGAAGACGCTGAATGTAGGTGCTGCACACTGTGCAGCACTGACACAGGAAGTACCTCTAGTGACCATGTGAGTGACTGCCATTGTGAAAAGGCAGTGTTTACATTAAAGAGCCTGCAGGGACAGGCTATAGACTCCAGAACAAGTATATTAAGCTACAGTTGTTCCGGTGACTATAGTGTCCCTTTAAATGGATAATCCAACACAAATCGCAAAATTCAACCCATAAATAGCCATAGCGGGACTAAGCAGAACTAAAATTATTTAGTTTAGGAAATTAACTACAGAGGTTTATTCATTAAACTGTGAAATGTAGTGAACTGAAATACTAATTTTAAATGAGACAAAAATAATTAATTTGAAAGTTTTTAAATCAGCCTAGGCACAGCTTGGTTATTTAAACCTAAATTTTTCACTTCAAATTGTTATTCATTGTAATGTTTAGTGAATAAACCCGTTCTGTATTTGTATATATTGCCTATGATGCAGACAGGGATGTGACACACACAGCCTGCTGCTGTGTCCATTGAGCGAGCATTCAGAAGAACAGTCCAATCTCCCCAAACTGCAGAGTAATCCCTATATACAGCAGAATCAATCTGTAAGTAGTGGGGTTTTTTTGTGAGAGACAGCATTTTCCCCTTTCGAAATTAATCTCATGTCATATCCAGTGACGTCACACATATAATGAATTATGCAAAATTAGCACAGCCGGTATTTTTTTCCAAGTAAGGTGGCAACCCTACTTCTGGTGCTCATGTGAAGAGAGGAAGTGCTACTTTGTTTGGTAGCAATGGTTCTAAAACCAGCATCTACCACTTGGTGGGGCTACAGCTTTACAAATTGGATTTTAAAGTTTCCACCTACTACTAGTTGGTGCAACAGTTATTTAGAACAGGTTCTTCCAAGGCTTGCAATCCTCAATCATCAGACTTTATCTGGCTATCAGCTTTTTCCTTAAATTGATAATAAACACTATACGTCTGTAAAACTGTAAAAATTGCTCACAATAATAAAAAAAACTGCAGCAATTGGTAAAAAAAAAAAAAAAATAGAACAAAAAACATATATGGCGCTATATATATAAATAACATAATAATAATAATTATTATTATTAATTTATATTATTTACAATGTATTTAAATTTGGACATTAAAGGGACACATTATGCAGTAAGAGACCTTACTACCTCCAAAGTTTCTAAATCTGCAACACTTCAACAGTTTTTTTTTTATCCTATAAACAACTGCTGGACAGTGGCTCCCATTAAAGGGAAACTCCAGTGCCAGGAAAACGATCAGTTTTCCTGGCACTGGAGGGTCCCTCTCCCTCCCACCCACCAATCCCCGGTTATTGAAGGGGTGAAAAACCCTTCAGTGACTTACCTGAGGCAGCGGCGATGTCCCTCATCGCTGTCTCCTCCTCCGCGCCGCTCCTCCCTGTTCTTCCGTCAGCCGGTGGGCGAGACTGATCCCGCCCACCGGCCGAGGAGACCTAATGCGCATGCGCGGCAACGCCTCCCCATAGGAAAGCATTGAAAACGAATTTCAATGCTTTCCTATGGGGATTTGAGCGACGCTGGAGGTCCTCACACAGCGTGTGCTATAGAGCAGGAAGTTCCCTCTAGTGGCTGTCTAATAGACAGCCACTAGAGGTGGAGTTAACCCTGCAAGGTAATTATTGCAGTTTATAAAAAACTGCAATAATTACACTTGCAGGGTTAGGAGTAGTGGGAGTTGGCAACCAGACCACTCCAATGAGCAGAAGTGGTCTGGGTGACTAGAGTGTCCCTTTAAGCATCGCTGCAATAGGTCTAAGTAGAGTCCAACTAGAAATATTAGAAATAGAGATGTTAGAAAGGAAATGTTCTTCCAAGTTATTCATCTTCTGGGGATTTTTACATCACACAGGGCTATATATGTGTTTGAGGGGTCAGTGTGAATGTGTGAAAATGGCCAGCGTGTCTATGTATGTGTGTGCAGATGGGTTGTGTAGGCAGATGAAAAACACATGTATACATAATTGGACCTGCACTGAAAAGGGCACAGAAAACACATACAGAAAACTATATGAAAACACACCCACAAAATGCACATAGAGATACAGCACACAGAAATACATATACACATTAAATTTGGTATTTTCATCTCAACCTTCCTTTCTACGTGAGCAGGAGTAGCGCTCTCGCTTTGAGATACCATTTGACAGTGGAAGGAGACCAAATCTGTCTACTTAATCTGAAGCCTCCTCTAAGATGGTTTATCAAGTTTAGTGTTTCCGTCCTACAGAGAGAGAGAGAGAGAGAGAGAGAGAGAGAGAGACATACCGCTGCCTCTTTCAAATGGAGCGTGTCTCTTTTTCAGAAAGGAGAAAGCAGGGTTAGCATGGTTTATGGTTCCATGCATGCTGGTAGCACAGAGTACAAGCAACATGTGGGTCAATATTAGTGTCATCTAGGTTGAGCATTGCTTGCCTAGCCTGTCTCTCAAAACGACATCTGTTTCACTGTCAGTTTTCTTTTTTTAATAATAGAATGCTGATATTTACTGTGAAGGGCAATCAACCACACAGTATGGAACCACTGTTCAACCTTCTTAAAAAAGCTTGAACACATACTATCATAAGTTTTCAGTTGCAAGCTACTGCAATTGATAGTGATCCATTAGCACGCCCCTCACATATGCTTCTGCTTGCCCCCCAGGTGCTCGGAATCAAGGCCTACCACTAATAGGGAAAATATAACTCAGTGTAGTTGTATTTCACACCAATATCTGGGGGTCCTATATGAGAGATAAATATTTTGATCTGTATTTCATGAGCCCCTTGCTATATAGGGCTGGTTGAACAATATGGGATTTGTTGTTCCACGACAGCTATGAATCTACCTATATCTACACTAAGCTATAGTCCTTGAGTTTAATTTGTTCTTGGAGACTTACATTCTCTTACTGGTTGAGACAGAAATGGGAAGGGTTACCCAGAACATACATTGTTTAATATTGTGACCACGACGTTATAAACAAAATCACCTATTTTTAACAAAATATAAAATACAGGGCATGGATGATCAAACATTAGAACTCAAGTTGTTGCACAAATACAAATTCCAATGTTTCTCTGACAGCTTTAAAGCTGCCAGAGCATCATGGGGGTTGTAGTTCGGCAACATTTGGGGTTGTACCTTTTGGGGACCCTTGATAGAGGCATTTGGTACTTGTGGCATTATATGGCCATGTGGTACAACTCAAACCTCATTAATATCTTTTTACATGTGCTGGATTTTGAATAGTCTGACACAGGCTAAATTTTCCATGAAATTTGCCCTTGCCACAGTAATTACACATTTAATAAATTAGACCTTTATTGGTCTTTTGCATTATTCCATATATCCTTAAAATAATGTAGCTCATGTTTTGTTAAATAAATTAGTTTCTGTTTTCTTCCAACACCTGTAGGCTATGTTTGATATCAAACATGTACACATGTACACAAACACACCCAAAATGCCACCCTAAAGTGCACATGCCAACTCACACAGGTTCACTCACAGTCACAGCCTAACATACACAGTCTCAAACACACAGGTTCAGACACTTCCATACAGCAGCCTTCCAACACATATAACACACAAATACACATCAAGATTGATGAGGTCAACCATGGAGGCAGGGCCAGTCGCGGTAAGATAAGTTTGAAATTCACTTTGAGTTCTTACTTTACTAATTAATCGTGTATGAGTAGCTGTTTCATGGCATTGTAGGAATTTTAGATCAATGCAACTTTTAAAAAGAACTAATTGTGTTCATTCACTTGGTATGTCACTATGGATTTGTAGATACCATAAAGATAAATAAGTATTCGTTTTTTTACATATATGTTATATAGTATTTAATATAAATATTTGAACAAAATATTTCCTCAGAATGAAGCGTTAAAGGAACACGAAAGTCATCAAGGCCACTTCATGTCAATGAAGCGAGCTAAGTGCAGTGGTCATTTTAACCCTGCAATGTAAAACATTGCAGTTTTAAAGAGTTAAATCCTCATCTAGTGATCATGTGACAAAGTACCCATATGAAATCATTGATTTATTGCTTTTCTATGGGAAAGCTTTGATCTGCCTGTGGCACTCGACTCGCATGCACATCAGTACCAGAAAACAGCATGACTTGGGCCTTGCTGGAGGAGGCCACAGAAGAAGGAAAGCAACCCAGAAGCAGCCAAGGTACTGGAAAAAAAGGTAAACAAATATTTTATTTTCTTCCATTTTTTACTGCACATGTTTCCTATGAACATTGTATATGAATGCAAACCTTTATATGACACATAAAAGTATGAGTAATATCAAGAATTAGCTGATACTTTCTTACAAATAGGAATTGTATCAACTGAATTTTAATTAATGAGGAAGTTTACTAATTGAGTAATATTATTTATTTAAAAGTCCACAATTAGGAACATTTTAAACTATGTTTAGAAATCCCAGTAACATTATCAAATCTTTACGTTGTAACATTCTTTATGACAATGGAACAATGTTTCAGGTTTTCCTCCTCCAATGCAATTTATTGGCTCTTCTTGGAACTCAATTTACCCGTACCAGAGGTTTTTTTTATTCATAGTATGCAGAGTTTTCTCTCTTATGTCCAGTAACTTTGGGGAAGACACACTTAAGGTACACAAGTTACTCAAAATACCTGTGTATATTGCTTCATTTTACTCTTTTAAAACATGCGAGAGGCTGTAGAGATGCCTTTAGAAGAGATGAGATCTTACCCTCTTCTTTAAAATGGAAATATAAGATCCTTTATTAGACTTTTCACAGTATTAGTGGGGGGTTCTATTGCAGATCTACTACAGTAACCCTTTTTTTGTGAGTAATTGCCTATGGCCTGGTGAATATGATGAGCCAATCAATAGGGACACACTGATACAGCATAGGAACTCAAGGTCTGATCCAGGTATTAAGAATCACTGTACTAAATTGTGGGACTGACCTAGTATATTACTGTACCCTTTGCATTCATCTCAGTCATGTTTCGGTGGCAGTACCAGTCTGTGGTTTGGCAAAATTCCCTGGCACACTGTATGTGGGGCTTCCTTTCCCCTTGGCAGGAAACCGCTTTGTTTTCAAGCCTCAAAGAAAAGAACAAAATGTTCTTTGGTTTCGATGTATGATAACAGAGTGATATTATATCTTGCATAGCAATTGAATATTCTACAAAAAATATTAATAGTATTATGAAAAGCCATATAGAAAATTATAATATTGCATAATTTGTGTAATAAGGACACAATTTTAAATAGAATATCTATATTTAAATGATATGTGTCCTGACTATTTTTGTTACATATATGAAAGATTACCAGTTTTGTTTAGCAAATTTTTGCTCTGAGATGCAAATTCAAAACTTTACTCACAGCTATTATACCAATAACCAGGTCTTATAAGCACCTCTTAAAAATGTGTATACTGTGCCTTTCACCTATTTCACAATTTTTGCTGTCTGACACTCCCTTCCCCATTTCCTAGAATGTTGGATAGGGATGAAATTGGGTGAGCCTGGCCGGTAGTCCCCACAATGTCCTTACCCATTAGGTAGTTGAGAGGTTAAAGGGACAATACAGGCACCCAGACCCCTGTCTGTTTAACCCAGCAATATAAAACATTGCAGTTTCTTAGAAACTGCAATGTTTACATTGTATTGTTAAGTCCACCTCTTGTTTCCACCTCTCCATGAATTGACGTGCACCTCATAATTTGCATGCATTATATGAATACCTCTTTTAGTTTTCTCAACTATGTTCAATGTTCAGTTACTTTAGGGAAACCTCATTTAATACATTGTTATATATTCCTCGTTAATTTTTGCGGAGTGTCCACCTCTCCATGAAATGACATTGGACGTCTTCAAAATTTACATGAGGACAACTAACAACTTCAAATTCCCGATAGCAAAGCATCGCTGAGATGGTGTAGTAAGGGAAGACCGAGTCAGCACTGAGGGAGTCTCAGTGCTGAAAAGAGATGTGAAAAAAGGGGATTTAACATTTAGATTACCAGATGGTGTGGGGGTGGAGACTTAATAGGATAGGGGCAGTGACACCCTAGTGTTAGGAATACAAGTTTGTATAATCTCGGGACTCAGGATTGTATAAGCTCACAAGACAGGTTCCTCATCCATCTATTGTTCATGTCAAAAATGTGTCTAATTTGTTTTTAAATTCCCCCTTAATAATATTGTAAAGTGCTGTGGAATAAGGTAGCGCTATATAAATGACAATAATAATTATATTGCTGGAATGTTCCCTCAATAATGCTGATGCATACCCACGCTAGGGAACTGCAGGTTTGGTCACCCTTGCAAACACTGTACACTTTTATTTGTACAAACATGGTCATGTAACATCATATGACAAAACTACTGCCATCTTAAGGAACATGTGTAATCCATGGGAGTGAAAATCCTAAACGGTGTTAAGAGTAACGGGGCAGGAAAAGAAAGATAAAAAGTTGACTCAAATAGTTTTCTTCTTTATTTAGAGCAATTCAAACATATTTTACATTGCAGCATGCATGGTGTAAGCCAGCCATGTATCTTTGACAATGCATGCAGGTGTAAATGTTTGTTTACAGCATGTTCCACGTGATGGAGGGAATATTTGGCCTGTGAGGTTTTAACAGAGATGCTGTTTTTATCAAATAGGCTGCAGTTTGACAGTAGTATTCCCAGATTAAATAATGCACTACAGGGGCGTGGCCTGACAGCCGATGGAGTAGGACGCAGACAGCGAGAGCTCCTAGGCCCCAACCCGCTTAAAACGTTAAACACGCCGCAAAAAAGCCGGTTTTATGGGGAAAACAAAACGAGGGGCTACCCCTAGACCTCCGCACACACCAGCCACCCAGACTCCGGGCCCGATGGACGACTTTCTGTCCTCCCCGCACTCGTTTGGGGGCCCGCGGGACCAAAGCAAGATGGCGCCCGCATCCCCGGGATCAAGCAGCCAGGCTGACTCCATGAGGAGCTCCCCAAGAGAGGATGCACTATCTCAGATGTCCGCAGACCTTGCTGCAATTTCGGCCAACATGCTTACCCGCAGTGACAAAACGGAGCTCATAGCCGAGCTCAGGTCAGTTATCAGAGAGGAAGTGGCGGCAGTGAGGAGGGATCTCGCGGTCCTGGAGACGCGGGTGGATACCCTGGAAGAACACCGCCTGCATACTGAACACCACATGCAGGCGGCCGACCTGGCAGCCTCGAGGCAAGGCAATATTCTTTTAGACCTCCGGCGGCAGTTGGAAGACCTCGATAATAGAGGACGCCGGAACAATATTCGCATACGAGGCTTCCCGGAATCAGAAGGGGAATCGCCCCGGGAACAGCTAACGGGCCTGTTCACCCACATACTCGGTGCTGACGCACCTACAGATTTCGGCCTGGAGAGAGCACACAGAGCGCTACGGTCCCCGCGCAGGGACGGCCTACCAAGGGACTTGATATGCTGCTTACAGTCGTTCCAGCTAAAGGAGTCCATTATGAGGGCAGCCAGAACGCAACGCACCATCAGATATAATGACGCCCAGATTTCCCTGTACCAGGACCTGTCTACACTTACACTAGATGCTCGGAGGGCCTTGAAACCTCTTACCAACCTCATGCGAGAGAAACGGATCCCTTACAAATGGGGGTTCCCGTTTAGCCTGCAAGCCAGAACGGACAACCAGTGGCACGTCCTGAGATGGCCTACTGACCTCCCCCGTTTCCTGCGGGCCGTGGGCCTCCCTCCCATGACAATCTCAAACTGGATCCTGGATTGCCCTCCAGCCAGACCCACCGGCCCCACTGTCCCAGCTGAGAACCTCACAGACAACACCTCGGGCCCGAGCCAGAGGCGTGGCGGACCAGTGGGCCCCGAAGAATAAGCGACTATACCCCAAGCTACGACCCCGGGCAGCGGTTGCATGGACACCGGGCCCACGCGACATCAGCGGAGCTGAGACTGACAACTGCCCACCTCGCCTACGGGGGGATCCGGGGGCTCCCAAGTGGTAAGAACGGCCCGATCTGGTATGTACTGCACGCCCCCCCCCCCCCCCGCACACCTTGCACGAATTTTAGCCCGGGATCTACGCCTGCTTGGGTGGGGGAGGAGACCTGGGGGTGGCGGGCCCACTGTGGATACGGGACTCTGGCTTTCACCCCCGGCAACAACATTTATGGGGGGCACATTACGAATTTGGGTGGTGGGGCTTGGGGATGGGGTGGGGAATCCCCTCCGAGGTTGCTGGTCCCCACCAGGCCACACACTTGTCATGTCAAGGGTTCATCCCGGAACTCCCCGCCATAGGGACTTTGAAGCTGCTAGCTAATACAGCCGAGACATGAACGCTTATACCAAGCGGGGCCTGGGCTCCCGTATTTAGGCTGGCCGTTGATCTGTTATCGGGGGTCCCCTGAGTACTTGGGCTGGGCGGGAGGATGGGATTGGCAGGTCGTGGGGGCACGCCCGCCGCACCCCCGGAGCTTCGTGGGCCCCCCCCTCGCTGGCCGAGTAGTGAGCAGGGGCAGGGCCCGGGGACGGGGTCCGGCAGCCGAGCACCCCGGGTAATCGGGTTTGGGGAATGTTGAAGGTACTTTACATGTTCACAAGTTACAGTGTTTATTAACTTTTGCTTATTGTTATGTGTTACAGTATGTACTCTTCTGTGTATGATACGACTATACAGCCGGGGCCCACGGGCGTAACTAACTGACCCGGGGACCTGGGTAGACCTGGATAGCACGCTCACCGTCCCACCCTCGGTAGACGACGCCCTGACACACGGACACGCTTTCTGAGTATCGACTGACGGGGACCCCGGACATAGCCAGACGGACGCTGGATAGGGTGCAGCCCCTCCAGACTTATCTCATGACGCTCCCCATCCACATGGACCTACGGTCCACCCCCACATGATACCACCTTAGGCAGTTACCTAAGACCGCTAGTATCCACCACCAGCGGGTTGGGAGCCCTGAGAGACACTTGCCGACGGACGTAATACAACCGAACGACTGACGACATCGGTTGCCTCCCTCGCACCTCAAGCAACGAACCTGTACTGTATATACCGGTCGGTGTTCGGAGGGACTACAGGATAGTACCCACCGACGACTCTCCCCGACCGAGGTTCGAAGTTGCACTTACCCCTCACACCCACCCCCTCTCCTTTCTTTCCTGCCCCCCCTGCCCTATCGCTCTTGACCTATCCCTCCCTCCTAATTCACTCCGGGTCCCGGGGGGATCCCCGGTTCGCGTGGCCATGTCGGAGCTCAGCTAAAGTTTTGGTCCAACAACACCCGCGGCCTGAACTCCCCTGAAAAACGCACCCAACTGCAGCGTTTACTATGGGCCGAGAGAGTGTCAGTAGCATTCTTGCAGGAGACGCACTTCGTAAGCCGAACACAACCGAAACTAGAGAACAGCCGTTTCCCTCAGGGGTTCTTTGCGAACCACCCAGATGCTAAGAAAACTGGGGTGGCGATATTAGTTGCATACTCGATCCCATACCAACACACAGAAACACTTGCTGATCCAAACGGGAGGTACATTTTCATCAAAGGCTCCATAGCTGACCACACATACACATTCGCTTGCATATACAGCCCAAACCGAGCGCAGCACACGTTCCTAGCCAAAACACTGTCCAAATTGGAACGCTTCAGGGACGGCCTCCTGATCCTGGCAGGGGATCTAAACCTACCATTAGACCCACACATAGACACCTCGAAAGGGACCTGCACAATCCCACCACACTGCCTACTCACCGCCAGGAAGGCCCTACATAAGGCGGGACTGGTGGACTGTTGGAGGACGGCCCACCCAGACGACAGGGACTTTACTTGCTACTCGTCGGTACACAAACGATATAGTCGCATAGATTACATCTTCATGCCACAGGAACACCTGACGCTCCTCCGAGACGCACACATAGGGATTGTCCGCCAGTCAGATCACGCCCCGACATCAATACAGATAAACTCTCCCCTATATAAACCAGTAGAGCGCCAGTGGAAACTCAATGAATCCTTATTGACCGACCCAGTAGCCCGCACCGCAGCACAGCGCACTATCGCCCAGTACTTTGAAACAAATGAGACTCCCGACATGCCCCCCTTGACTTTATGGGAAGCACATAAGTGTGTGATGCGTGGGCACTTTATATCAGTATGTACGCAACGCAAGAAGGAGAAGTCCCGACACATTATGGACCTGACGAGGAGGATTGCTGACCTGGAGAGTTCCCACAAACAGACACTGGACGACAACACCTATCTTCAACTGACAGAGACTCGGAGGGAACTCAGGGAACACCTGGCTCAAGGCCACCTGCAATTGCTGCGCAAATCCACGAGGTTCTTCTACGAACACTCCAACAAGAGTGGTAAACTCCAGGCGACAATGCTTCGTTCAAAGAGATGGTCTCAACATATCCATAAGATCCAGACGCGCGCCGGCCACCACACTAATATGCCCAAGGGGATTATGGCAGCATTTGAGGCGTACTACACGGATCTCTATAATCAGAAACAGGCCAAACAAGCCGCAAGAGACATGTCCCAACGCCGGAGGATCACGGACTACTTGTCACAACACGTTACACGCAAACTGTCAACGGAACACGCAGAAGACCTGGAGAGCCCCCTAACGCTCGAAGAGCTGGCCTTGGCACTAAAGAACTCTAAGCCACACCGAGCACCGGGACCAGATGGACTACCGCTCACATACCTTCGCACGTTTCGAAACACGCTTATGCCAAAACTACTGGCTGGACTCAACTCCCTGCGGGACGGAGGACACTTTCCCGTGGATACACTGGCGGCGACTGTCACGGTCATCCCCAAAGAGGGCAAGGACCCGACCGTCTGTGCGAACTACAGACCCATCTCCTTACTGAACGCAGACTTGAAGCTATACACCAAAGCACTATCCCTCAGACTGACCCATATACTGCCAGACCTTGTCCACCCGGACCAAGTGGGATTTATCCCGGGTAGGGAAGCCAGGGATGATACGATACGTGCACTCAATGTTATCCATACCGCCAGATCATCTAACCGTGACACCGTACTTGTGTCGACTGATGCCGAAAAGGCGTTTGACCGGGTGGACTGGATGTTCATGGCCGAAACACTGCGACCCATGGGCTTCGGACCACACATGCGCTCATGGATAGCTGCGCTATACACCACGCCGACAGCCAGGATCAGGGTCAACGGAGCCCTGACGAACGCCTTCCCAATATGCAACGGCACTCGTCAGGGATGCCCGCTTTCGCCCCTCTTGTTTGCCCTCACCCTGGAACCTTTCTTGGAGGCGGTGAGACGAGATGGGGGCATCAGGGGGGTGCGGGTGGGAGGAGAGGAGCATCGTGTGGCGGCGTATGCCGACGACATGCTCTTCTTCCTAGAACAACCGTTGATTTCGGTTCCTAACCTCTTGCAGGCGTTCGAGGTCTACGGACGCCTGTCCAATCTGAAATTGAACATAGATAAGTCCGAAGCCATGCCCATAACACGGAACGAGGACCTCGCCAAACACCTTAGCTCCCAGTTCCGTTTCTCTTGGAACACTACCAAACTTCGCTACCTGGGTACCTGGTTGCCGAGTGACTTGGCTCAGCTTTACCAATTGAACTTCCTTCCCATCCTCTCGACCATACAGAAAGACCTGACGAAGTGGACAGGACAATACATTACCTGGTTCGGCCGCATAAGTGCTGTCAAAATGAACATCTTGCCTCGCATCCTCTACCTGTTCGCAACCCTACCCACGAGGATCCCACAGGCATTCTTCAAATCGGCGACGACGGCCATCAGACGCTTCGTATGGAACCAGAAACCGACCCGCATTCGCAGGACCACCCTGGAACGCCCCAAGGCTGCCGGGGGTGTGGGACTCCCATCCCTACAGACCTACTACCAGGCCACACACCTACACAGAATAGTAGATTGGCACGCCCACCCCAGCCCCAAGCGGTGGATACAGATGGAGAAAAGACAGTCCCTGGGCACCATCCCATCCAAACTCTGGCTGGGACGGCTCACCTTCAGGGACCTGCAGACGGACAATCCAATCATCGATGCCACGCTCAGAGTGTGGTGCGGCCTCCGATTCACCCGCCGCCTGACTACTTCCCCGAACCCTCTTACCCCCATTACTTACAACCCGGACCTCGCAGGAGGCCTCCCCCCGGCCGCCCTCAAACGCATCCAAGGGGCAGATTGGATCTACCTACATCAATGGATCTCGGGGGGCGAGGTCAGGCGGCTGGCAGACTTGATGGGGGGGCCTCCCACTCAACTAGAAACATTCCACCACCACCAAGTAAAGGCATACCACGCACAAATAGCGGGTAGAGCCCACCTCCACAGGCAGCTCACGGACTTCGAACAATTGTGCACTGACAGAAGACACTTAGAACACGGTGTCTCCCGCATGTATGAAACCCTCCTGACATCGTTGGGAGGCAGCCCGCTAAGCTTCACTGGTAAATGGGAAACAGAGACGGGGATCCAACTAACAGATCAGGAATGGGGGAAAATCTTCCTCCTCACACACAAATGCTCAATAAGCTCAAAGTTCCAAGAAACCAGCTATAAACTTCTGACACAATGGTATCAGACGCCGGAGACCCTTGAACGTATGCAAGTAACGACCACAGGAGACTGCTGGAGATGCGGGTCCGGACCCGGCACAAACATACACATATGGTGGACGTGCCCACGCATCACACCATTTTGGCAAATGATCAATACAAAGATCAGAGAGATTACAGGTTCGGACCTCCCCCTCCTACCCCTGACGATGCTACTACACCACACGCCAGCACCCATGCGAACATACAAAAACTCCCTCACCATACACTTACTCACTGCAGCGAAAGCCCTCATACCACTACACTGGAAACGCACCACAGTGCCCACATTCACACAATGGGTTGACAAGGTAGAAAACATCTATGATATGGAAATCATGACCGCCTCCCTGCAGGAGCGCTCTGACAAATGTGCCCTCAAATGGTATCCCTGGAAAGCATACATCTCTAATAGTTCGGCATAGTTGGCTCCCCAGAGCTAGATGCTTGATACTGGCCGAGTCGCGTCCGACAGCGATACGTTGGATGTCCATTCACGGGAAGTGCCTGTGGCATGGCCCCGGGTGCCGGAGTGGTCCCGCCCGGTATACCCACCCACCTCCCCCCCTCCCCCCCACCCAACCCCTTCTGTATACCCCCTCTCCCTGACCCCTAGGGAGCCTGGGACGCTTGATGACTAACGACTTACCCCGAGCAGGACAGACGCTGACCCTTAGGGAGCAATAATGCTGAACATCAGGATAACTAACGGGACGGAGACGCAAGACTCGGACTTAGAGGAGAGACTAACCATTGGGATAACCCCACATGACGTATTATAGGGAACTAAGACTTGATACGCATGTTTACCAACATAGCACCACACCGCTGACCTAATATACGGCTCTTAGTTAACGAAATCAACCCAGCACAGCCGAAGCTACTAAGCACCCTATATAGCAGGGGATAGGAACTGATACTGAATAACCCCAAGACATTGCCGCCCCCCTCTGTTCCCATGTTATATTTAGCCTGCTAATTACCCACAGGTTTATGCACACTGTTAAAGGAATCTTTATAGTTTAATAGTTTTACTGTTCACTTGAAGCTTTTATATTGACAATAACATACAATTCATTGCTTTTCTTTTCTTTGTTTTACAAAAAAAAAAAAAAAAAAAGAGGCATTATTATTTTGAAACTGTACTGTTATGACAACACTGATGTAACCACCCTGTGATGTAATTTGCTGGTACGTTTCCCATGCTTTCTCTTCTGTACCCCTTTTGCATATGCCTTGAATAAAAGAATGATTGACAAAAAAAAATAAAAAAAAAAAAATAATGCACTACAAAATGCTGCAAAATATGTTTTGCCCCTGAACTATTGATACAATTCCTTTATTGATTCATTATTTTTTTATTAGTTTGATTAAACCAGTTCAAGACTTTTTTTCTATAATAATTTTAATAATTAGCTTTCATAAAATGTCATAAAATATTTGTAGTTACATTTTGTTGACTGATATGCTAAAAATATCTCTCCAGTGTGTTTAAACGCATGCCAACTATATAATCTGTTACAGTCTTTCAGTTTCCGGAATAAGACATTTTTACGGGAACAAATTGTACCTTTAAACTCTTTTAATCTGAGATTATCAGTGTATATATTAGGGCCTGTGGATTAGCGCTGGTCTGTAATTCTGAAGTTTGTTCCTACACTAATCTGGATTTAGAATTACTTTTTTTTATAGCAGTCTCCGTTGTTTTCTAATCCACAATATTGTCAAAGATATAATTTATAAGATGTAAGTGCACTTTTAGGGAGAATCAGCTATGCAAAATACTATAAAAAAAAATATATATATATATTTAACATGAAGTGGCTCCCCATAGTTATCAATCATCTTTTTTTGGGCATCACGGGTAAAAATTTTTGCTAGGACTGACCAAAGGTTTTGGACTTCTGTTCCGGCAAAAGTAGGTCCAGAGACCTATTTTACAGTTGGAAATCAATCTGCAATTAAGTTTGATGCTGGTACTATTAAACAGAAACAATTACAAACTGAACTAATATCAGAACTGTAGCATAGCGAAAGGTAATAATTTTTCCCTCTGTCATATTTTATTTGCCAGTACAGATGTTGCATGTGAAATTAGAAGTAGAGGCATCATGTTGCATTGCATCTGTTTTGTACCTGACCTGCGTGACAACCTGGCACATTATTGTGTCAAACTAAGCACCACAACCACTACAGCACATATTTGACACTTATCTGGACCCTCCAGGCACAGTAAAGTGCATTTGGCCTATTAGGTATCACTGAAGCGGAGGTTCTGCTTTTGCAATATCAATTTTATTTCTGTTTGGATATACAACATTTAGTGGTTGAAAATGTACTGAGGAGCTACATCTGTAAGTCTATCAACATTAGCGAGCCATACCTGTCTCTGTAGCTAACTCATTGGTATGAGCTGGTATGAGAAAAAGTATAATTCCTGGTTCTCTGACAATGCTTCAAGATGAAGCTACAAGCTAAGACCAAATTGAAGACTTAGACCGCAGGGGCATTATTAGAGCATCATAATCAGATGCCACATCAGCGTATTTCAGGTTTCATAAAAGTTGGACAGTGGCATAGTAATTCGCACAAATTTTTTTTTTTTATGTTTTACATGCTTAACTAAACAGGAGGTTGACTGAGTAGGATTAAATATAATAAAATAGAGGTGTTAGTTGTTTAACATTGCTAGACCACCTATGCTAGATAGGGTATAGTATGAGCACGCTTTGAAGCAGAGCAGTATCTACTTACACACAGTATGGCCTTATTTATATCAAGACCTATTCTGCATTGAGTGTAGGAAACCAACATTTTGATGGGTGACTAAATCAAGGATGACATTGCAATTGTACATGCACATAGGGTTCACACATGTGCAATGCGATTTTGCAGCATTCATAGAAGTCGGACACTGACTGGTTAGATCAGTGTCTGTCCTGGTGTAGGATTGGAAAGCACAAGGCAGAAGGCAGAAGAAGCAGGTAAATATGTCAGAGAAAAAAAAATCATATTACCTGATTTTTTAACCTGCAAAATCAAACTCTCATTCATAGCTAAAGGTTTTAAATGAGAAAGTTGTCTCAAAATGGTGTATGTCTCTTTAAACACTTACACAGGCCTATTGCAGGCTCTAGCAGGCAATTACCAGAGCAGAAGTTAAGAAACTCTAAATTAAAGGGTTACTCTAATCACCATAACCACATTACTTATTTGAAGTGGTCCTGGTGCCTGCGATTGCATGTGCAGAGATTGAGCATCGCCAGTGACATGACTTGTATCACTGGCAACAACCCATAATAGATAGACCATTCAGGAAAGGATTCACCTGTCCATCCACTGAAGGGTCCTGTCTGGCCTGCCCCAACCTACAGGGTTGCTCTAATAAAGCGTTGAAGCTGTGCTGCCCAAGGATAGTTCCCTGATATGCAAACACAAGGGAACTAAATCGGGATGGTGATACAGGACCTGAAATCAGGACTTTTGGGGACTGACATTTGTGGGGATACCGTGTGATTTATAGCCAGGTGTGGCTAGGGCTGCATAAACAAGTGATTTAACTCATAATTGGCAGATAAATGAGCAGCGAGATTACACGTACATGATATATACACACCCACTTCATTACTCAAAAGATGTTTTGGACCTTAGAGTATTCATTTATGGGTACAATGTTAAGATTTGTAACAAAGAAGGTTGAATTTGTTGGAAACAGAGCAAAAATCAGCTCAAGTAGTTATGGAATTCTATGTTTGACAGTTCCTAGAAATCCTAGGTTGGGTGCTCTCAGTGTGGACACCAAGCTTTTACTTTGTTGTCTTCACTATTTCATTGTATAAAAGGGTATAGTGGACTTTGACCATGATTTACACATTATTTTTTTTATTTTTTTTTAATAGTCTTTCCCAAACATCACAGTATCACAATATGTAATGTCAAAGTGCACCTAATTATTCTTAGTAATGAAATGACCACTAATGGAGGTCAAGCTTCAGTAAGTAGAATACAAAAATAGGGTGACGAAAGAGGAAAATAGAGTGTTGAACTTGCCTGCTAAAACTTTTGTAACTAAATGGAGAAAATGCTAAGACATTCTAGAAATTCCAAGTGGAACCTGGGGAAACTGATAACAGTGGTTTGAGTTTAGCAGAGGTGACCTTCAATGAATGTAACAAGGTCACACCTGTGTGCAGCATGACATGGGTATTATAACCTTCAAAGAGTGATGATTGGAAAAGCGAAATGGTAGATGTTAGCTAAGCTTTAATGTGTCTTATTCAAAGTTTGCCAATTTTCACCTAAGTACTCAATTTGACTAATTCCATAGCTTAATGCAACTTCTCTTTTTGAAATGGAAATCAGCATCTTCAAAGGAGAACTTAGCAAGGTGAAAAGATTGTAGAGAACAATATTGAAATCTGAAATTACTTTTGAATGAGATTTACCCATTTTCTGTACCAAGGATATATATTTTTATATATAAATGCAAATTTCCCTTGATAACAATAAATTAAACCTCAGCTAAAAAAAAAATAAAAAATTACTTGAAACTAATTCATTCAGTTCCCGGGGCCATTATTACATGTTGACATAATATTACACTGTTATGAAATATTCATAGGAACTGTCATGTTTGGAATTAGAGTATTTTTAAACAGTAGCTGTTACTCCTGTTCCTCGTTTTGAGAAGGTGCTGCTTATAGAAAACATTATCAACATTTCAATCCCTTCAGGTCAAATGCAAAATGAACAAGTGTGCATTAAAGGACCACTATAGTGCCAGGAAAACAAACTCGTTTTCCTAGCACTATAGTGCCTTTAGGGTGCCCCCACCCTCAGGGTCCCACTCCCGCCGGGCTGAAGGAGGAGGAAGGGGGTTAAACACTCACCTTTTTCCAGCGCCGGGCTCCCTCGGCACTGGGGACTCTCCTCCTCCTATGGCCTTTATCGGCTGAATGCGCATACGCGGCAAGAGCCGCACGCATTCAGCCAGTCCATGGGAAAGCATTCTCAATTCTTTCCTATGGACGCTGGCGTCTTCTCACTGTGAAAATCAAAGTGAGAAGCGCCTCTAGCGGCTGTCAGGAAGACAGCCACTAGAGGCTGGATTAACCCATTTGTAAACATAGCAATTTCTCTGAAACTGCTATGTTTACAGCAAGCAGGGTTAATCCTAGATGGACCTGGCACCCAGACCACTTCATTAAGCTGAAGAGGTCTGGGTGCCTGGGTGCCACCAATGAAGATCATGCTGCAAACTCACAAAGGGGAACCTTACTATTGTGTGTGCATGACCCTGCCATTTTAATGCATATGTTCTGTTTCTATTATTGCATTTGTGTGACCACCACTTGCTGTTTTTGTTATATTAAGTTTCTCCCTATCTGTTCCTGCGTGATACTTATAAGGCAGTAGTGATTTAATCTATTATATGTCTGTTGAGCATATTGCAATGCACTATTTACCTGTCTCATAGCACCTGAATAGAGGTGTTTGAATACGTCATCATATGATTATGCACACACACTTCTGGGTTTTCCCTTAGTGAGTTTGCAGTATGGTCTTCATTGGCGAGTTCACTTATCTTTATTTTATATTAATGCACACTTGTTCATTTTGAGTTTGATCTTGAAAGAATGTTTCTAGTCCGGCTAACTTGGCCTTAAATGTTAAATTTACTTTGAATTCCTAACAATTCTCACTTTAGTAAATACCCTTTTTAATCCTTTTCAGGTATTTTGTATGTCAAAATGAACCATATATTCTTTACTATTCAAATATTTTAACCCATATGTCACATTAACAAGCTTCAGATAACACACTTCGTGCACCTTTTTCAGATGACTGAAAACATGTTATTCAAGTTATTTAAACAATTGGGGCTAGATATATGTTATTCCGTGAGAAAAGCTGAGCATTTTAAAAACAAGTATTATGTGTTCTCATGAAAATGATTGCTGAGATGTAAAAAAAAAAAAAAAGGAGTTAACTTATTTTTTTTAAGAATTGCATTGCAGTTGGTGGATACAAACAAGCAAAACCACACCGTTTTGTATCACTTTATCACATTACGATATTCCTATGCTCTCTATCTGGCATTGTCTGTATTGTCTAAAATTTGGCAATGTGAAATTGTACTCTTGAAGGTGATGCAGGCTGTGTAGTCACCATTGACACTGCAAATTTGAGGGATGATTTAAGTCTTCTCCGGAGCAGGTAGTCTGGGGCATCTTGACTTACTTAAAGGAACACTATAGGATCAGAAACAAAAACATGTATTCCTGACACTATAGTGGTAAAATAAATATTTTGGTCCAACGACCCCCTTTCTTTATATTAAAAAGGTGATTTTACTCACCTTTTTTCCATAAGAAAGCATGCGCCAGTCATTATCTGCTCATAAAGATGTATTGAATCAATGCATCTCTATGAGGAACATTCAGAGTCTCCATACAGAATGACGAGACGCTGAACGCACAGGATTCACCTTCAGTGGCCATCTGAGTGACTGCCACTAGTGGTGTTACCAGGCAGTAATGTAAACATTGCCTTTTCTCTGAAAATGCAGAGTTTACATTGAAAAGCTTGTAGTGACAGGCTATGGATACCAGAAACACTATACTAAGCTGTAATTGTTCTGGTGACTATAGTGTCATTTTAATGTTCCATTCCATTAATCACATTTTTATAAGCGGATGAATGTGACAATAATACAGTTCTGCTGTTCTAGTGTTTCTTAGCAGTTGTGCTAACTAATAATGCAAACTCCATTTGGCTAACAAGAAACTGCATTTCATGAAGATGGGCCTGAACGTATGTTAAGATGAATCCAAAATTGTGGCAAGAGACCTTTGTTTGCAATACTTAGTCTGTCTTATTTTTTTTTCTGGAAGCTGGAACGAACCTTTCACGATTATATTTACAGCACAGTTTTTGTTGACCCAGATGGTTTTTTTTCTAGGTCACCTGCCTCTGCTCTGTCTACAAAACTACAATATGTGTGCACCAAGGTCAGTGTTACCGAGGGGTATTATGTCATCGGTGTGCGTCTGCAGCAGTGGGAAAGAAGTGAGTCAGATCCCAGAGTTCAGAGTCACAAACTACGGATTGATATGTAACTCTCAGAGAGAAAAACTGTATGACTTTATTAGTATGTCTGTCTATTTTGTCCCTTTATTGTCTGAAACCTTGCCCTGATATATAAAAAAGGCTGCTGAAGTGAATCTGTGATTTAAGGTGTTTCGCCAACGACCGGCTATTTATCTCTCTAAGTTTTTTTTATCTTGGCTGATGAGTGTTAAGGTATTCATAAACATACTGGGTTTTTTTTTAATTTTTTTATTTGGTCATAAGGCGTTAAGGTGAGTCTGTAGTATTGTAGAGGTTTAGGATTTATTTACCTTTAGTATTTTACTAAGTTTCATTTTACTCTCCACCTGGATTCATACCACAATTTTTGGCACGCCAGATGGACCCTCCACTAGGTCACCTCTCTCTGCTTTGTCTATGGGATGATAATATGTGCACACCTGTCAAGGTCAGTGTTACCCAGCGGTATTCTGTCATATGTGTTCGCAGCCAATGGTGGCGAGAAGTGAGTACATCCCAAAGGTCAGATGGTTAAACTTGATCAGATTTCATTTTATTCTCCACCTAGGATGAAACTATTGATATAACAAATATATTCAAATGTGAATAAAATGCAGTGCAGTAATGTAATAAGAACATGCCTATCTATCAGTATAAATTCTGCTGATTGTTACTGTCCTCAATAAACTTCTAATGCAGCTTTTATAAATGTATTTCTCCCAGCATTTATAAAGTTATCTCCCAGTTGGGCCCTTGGTGATTGTTTTATCTAATTTAGTGTGAATGGCACTACCTGAATCCTCCTGCAGATTGATCTATAAGGCCTGGCTTCTCTTTTTTCACTGCACAATCAATGCTTTCAGAGCAGGGTAGATGAGACTGGCACACTGGATGCACATAGTTGGCAACATTTGGAAACAAATTCCATATTCCAAATTGTCGATGCTTTTACGGCTAATTTGTGTCATTATGTGGTGTTCATTAATTATGTCTGTGTTTTTTTTACATCTGATTTGCTTCATTTGATCCCTAGCCATCATTTTGTAAATAGACACTAGTTTTATAGGCAGCACAATGGAATTATCAGTCTTTCTGATATGCTGATTCACCTCTTTTTTTTTCCCCCGTCACTCAAAATCTGCTTGGTCAGCCCAGCCTCAATAGGAGGAGCACATCAGTCTACTATCAAGGCCGGAATAAGAATAAAAAGTAGGCCTGAAAATGTTTTTTTGTTTTTTTTTAATACCAGCACTAATGTATCTTGTCCCAAAGTGTGCAGATGTAAAACTGGAAATTCTATGGGGTGGGACAGTGTCACAACCGTGGTCACTATCATAACGCTAGAGTGTCGTATGATTGTTGGGGACTGTTCCCTGGTGTCCCCAAAAGCGAGACAGCAGGGTACTAAAGAGAGACAGAACCCAAAAAATTGGAACTGTCTCTGCCAAATTCGAGCCGGTTGACAGGCATGTATACACACTCCTAAAGTCATTGATACATACACAGATATGTACATTCATACCTGCATACTGTTAAATACACATACACCCATACTATTACACATATACACATTTATATAGCCACACATACCCCCACGCCACACACGCTTGCTGAAATGTTGTTAAATGCATACACACATATTATGACACATATACTGTTTACAATTCTAATTCACTAAATCTAAATAAGTTTATGTACAGGGTCTGATACTGTGTATTCTTTTTGTGTATTGCTATATAAAGAGATTTATGCACAACTACATTTACTGGTTGTAGCAATCTGCCTTCTTTGTTTACAGTTAACCGTTACACTATACTGGGTGTATTTGTGTGTAACCCACACCTCTCTCTATACCAGCTGCAATTGTCCCCCGTTTACATTTACAGGACTTATTGTACAGAGTTTAGCACTCTATCTTTATGCAAGTTCAAAGGATCAGAGGGAGTAGCACTTCTGCATACGTGGATATAGATCTCTGCGAGGTTCACTTGCCTTCTCTATATAGGCTTCTCTATATAGAAGCAGCTTGCCTTGCTCTACTGAGTGCAGCTCTCCACTTTCACTCTGTGAAGGCTACAAACCTCTAATACCCTTCCTCTGTAGGATATAGGGTTGGCTTGCCAAGCAATGTTTCTCAGTCATCAAATGTTAAATTAATGTTAAATTAAGCCATGATTATTTTATCAATATGACACGTGCATACTAATATATGACATAAACAGTTTAACTGCCACTTTCATTTTCAACCATTCATTTAAGACTCTTCAACTACCATAACAACATGTTCTCTTGTATACATTATTGTGCAATATTTGTCTCTTTATGTATATATATATATATATATATAGGCATAGCAGAAATGACCACACTCCAAGGACTTTATAGAGATTTTCAAATAAAATTTAACTTTTATTCAATCCATTTAAAAAGTCAACGTTTCAGCTCCCACAGCTCCATGTGGGAGCTGAAACGTTGACTTTTTAAATGGATTGAATAAAAGTTCAATTTTATTTGAAAATCTCTATAAAGTCCTTGGAGTGCGGTCATTTCTGCTATGGCTACATGATCCTTGCCAGACCAGCACCGGGCACCACAGTATTACACCAGGAGTGCAAGCCCTCACTATTTTTATATATATATATATTTTTTTTTTTTACTGCTCTGTAAAATTTCAAATTGCTACACACCTATGGCATGACCTAAATAATTCACAGGAGGAAGCAATGCTTTCTACTGATCATACATGTATGGTGCCTGACTGCTGTATGGTCATACATGTATGGTGCATGATTGTTGGATGGTGGATGGTCATACATGTATGATGTATGACTTTTGGCACCTTAGATTTCTATAAAAGGCCTGCATCATGGCAACACTTCACACAAGGTGAAGATGAATACATTTATATTATCTGCACTTTATTTACTACCAGCTTAGGAAGCAGTTTCTCATGTCCTTTGAAGAATAAAAATGCTGCTAAGTGCTAATTAATGTATTCCATAAAATCCTGCTGAATAGGAAACGTTTATAGAATATGCTTAGGTTTCCCATTGAAATTCAATTTGATGTGTAGAATTGGCTGACAGGTGTCATGTATTTATTTAGCAATTCTTATATAGTGCTTTTATTAGGACCATATTTCACAAAATAAGGAGGGACACTTTAATGTTAGAGAGAGAGAGAGAGTGAGAGAGAGAGAGAGAGAGTGCGTGTGTTTTGAGTTGGGAGATGGTTGGTTGTGGCCATGGGCATGGCTGTAATGAACATTTCTATGTGTCATCCTAATATTTTTTGAAACTAAAATGTAATATAGAAAAATAACAATTATTTACACACATTTCCATAATATCTATATAATGCACTAAAATGAGGGTCAACCCCAGCTTTGAGTGTCCTTTAAAGTGGTCCAGACTATATTACAGTGTTGCTACGGTGTTTTAATTATGTTGTCACTCTGTATTTCCATGGTACAGTTGAAGGATTATCAAAATATTTACCTTTGCGTCTTGCATACTAAGAAACCCTTAGATATTCATTGCATTGCACTATGAGGAAGTTCACTGTTCTCATGGTTAAAAGGGGAAGCTGTGGTCAGCACTAGCACATCGAAAGATGAAATTTTGACGTATGAGTGAGATTCACATGAGGTGGGATGTTCTTTGAGCACTAAGTCTTGTTTTGCCTAATAGGGCTGGGCGATGATTCTTTTTCCTTCCTGTTGCAGTATCGCAGCTCACAGTATAAAAGGACATGAGCTATATTTATCAACTTCACTCTGCATTGAACAGTGATAGAGTGTTTGCTGATATAGAGCATTGATTAATCCATACAAATATGTATCTGAGCTTGGTTATATTTCTATCTGTGCTACATATATCTAGGCCATGTATTCTCAAAGCTGCTCTTTGCAAGAACTTCATAAATCCTTGATGATCCCAAGATATGCTTACTTGAGCTCAGGTGAATAAAGCCATAATTCACCCAATAATCCATTTATGCTATTTCAATGGTTTGAAGGAGAAGTGGGCAAAAAGGTATTTTTGAATTGCCATTTTTAAAGATTAATGTAGTTTTTCTTGTGTATATAACCTGTCCCTGCAGGCATTTTAATGTAAATGTAAATATATATTACTACCTAGTAACACCTATAATGACAGTAACTCAGACGGCCACTAGAGGTGCTTCCTGGGTCAGTGTTGCACAGTTGTGCAGCACTAGCGTTCAGCATCTCCACGCATTAATTCAGTGCATCTCTATGAGAAGCTGCTGATTGTCGCAGCGTGGTGCTTTGTTGTGCATGCGCAATAGTCTCCAAATACTTTCCTATAGAAAAGCATTGGATTGGCTGATATCATCAAGATTGATGATCTCAGTCATGGAGGCTGGTCCAGCCGCAGAGACACTGGCGAGACATGGGAATAAAGGTGAGTAAAATTTTAGGGCCGGGGACTTACACAACCATACCAGCACTATAGTGTCAGGAATACATGTTTGTGTTCCTTTAAGGATGGCAAAGCATTATGGGAATTGTAATTTACCATCTGTGGATATATCATATACTTTTCTAATTAACCCTAGTTAAATGTGCTAAAGTTTACATTTTCTGGAAATATATATGTTTTGGGGAGTTTTATTGGACATTAACTGTAAGGACTATAAGAACATTTAAAATAAATCTACATGTCCTTATTAAAGTATATTACAGTTTGAGCAGCGAATAGCATTATTCAACTAGTTAAACTAGAACACATTTGGACAGGCAGAGGTAGGCATGACATTTAAATCTAACCAATTTGTGGTCTCTGATGATTGTGGTTGAGAAACACTGCTTTCTGTGATCCCTTTTCTATTAGAGTGTTTAAACATGACTTTTAGTTTTACCATGTTGACCTTTTTGTTATTGTATAAGTGCAAATGTTGTTTCTGTATCCTGTTTACATTCTCCATTTGTTGTATAAATAAAATTCAAGGATTGTATATACTGGAGTCATGATACACACCTGAATCTACATTGCAGTCACACTCTGGCTATTATCTAGAAAGCCTGGTATACCTAACAAGAAACTGTTATCACAGGCTACAAATTAATGTATTTATATTTATTAAAATACCCAGCTGGTTCAACATATCAAATAATCCCTTAACCCCTTAGGGACTGAGGCAGTTGTACAAGTTGTGATCAAAACAAAACGTAAACAAAACCTTGAATTTGCGCTATGTCTGTTCAAGCATACTTCACCTCTTTCATATTATGTGCACCCACACTTATAATATATAATTTTGTTCAGGAGAAACAGGGCTCTTATGTGACATCAAATATTTATATATTAAACATAATTTAATAAAAAATATAAAGAAATTTGAGAAATTAAGAAATATAATTTTTTTAGTTCTGCATGGCATTTTGACTGTGAATGTCATAATACTGTTAGTTGTTGCTGCAATAAAGTACTAGGCATGTGCATGGGGAAAATTTTCGGTTCGGCATTCCGAAATTCGGGACTTCGGCAATTCGGGACTTCGGCACTTCGGTTCGGTTCGACACTTCGGAATTTCGGTACTTTGGGACTTCTCTTGCAGCCGCGTAGTAGATAACTCCCTAATTCCCACGGTCTTTCAGACAAATTTACTAATACTAAGTAAAAATTACAGGTACTTAGTTGAAGGTCCCCCCTCATTATTTTTAGGGTGAGAGGGGTAGGTAGGGGTTAATTTTTTTGGGAGGGGGATGACTAGGGGTTTGGGGACCCCTACTCACCTGGGGGGGTAACATTTTTATTTAGGGCCCCCACCCACCGCTCAGGGATGGGGACCAGGGAGAGGACATTAGGTCCCCCCCTTATTAGTATTTAGGGCCCCCACCCACCGCTCAGGGGTGGGGGCCAGGGAGAGGACATTAGGTCCCCCCCTTATTAGTATTTAGGGCCCCCACCCACCGCTCAGAGGTGGGGGCCAGGGGGAGGACATTAGGTCCCCCCTTATTCTAATTTAGGGCCCCCAACAGTGATTGCTCCAGGGGGATATCA
The DNA here is from genome assembly GCF_036172605.1 of Pelobates fuscus. Lineage (NCBI taxonomy): Eukaryota > Metazoa > Chordata > Amphibia > Anura > Pelobatidae > Pelobates > Pelobates fuscus. The sequence goes on from NC_086325.1 coordinate 98,978,706, forward strand.
GAGCGGCTGGAAGCGATCACGGTGACATCTTGATGCCCCATTTAATCATTGACACCCTCCATAATGAGGGAAAGCCTCACAAGGTAATTGCGAAGGAAGTTGGATGTTCCCAAAGTGCTCTATCAAAGCACATTAATAGAAAGTTATGTGGAAGGGAAAAGTGTGGAAGAAAAAGGTGCACAAGCAGCAGGGATGACCACAGCCTGGAGAGTATTGTCAGGAAAAGGCCATTAAAATGTGTTGGGGACTTTCACAAGGAGTGGACTGAGGCTGGAGTCAGTGCATCAAGAGCCACCACACACAGACGGATCCTGGACATGGGCTTCAGATGTCGTATTCCTCTTGCAGGCTTTCTTAGCTTTCTTAGCTGATTAGAGTGGGACACTGTGAGCCTAGAATATTGTGAGCGTAGAATATTGCACCTTTTTACAATATTATAATTTACTGAGATTGTGGATTTGGGGTTTTCATGAGCTGTAAACCATAATCATCGCACTTATGACAAATCACAGCTTGAACTATCTTGCTTTGCATGTAATGCGTCTATCTCATATATTAGTTTCCCCTTTCACGTTGCATTACTGAAATAAATGAACTTTTGCACGATATTCTAATTTTTTGAGTATCACCTGTATATGCAATAACTGCAAATATTGCAACTCTCCCCTCAGCCTCCCTCTGTATCTCGGGCTCCTTAGCCTGATAACCAGTTCCTCCACCCACAAACTGCCATATCTCAGATATTCCTCTCTGTACAAAACCCATCTTTACCAATGTTTGCCTACCTTTTCTTTTAGTAAGGGGTTCTTGGTCCCTCGGTGTAGAGCTACTAGAGCAGCTTTGCATTTCTTCAAGACACATCCTTCTCTTTTAATGCTCGTTTTCTGCTCAAATTATAAACAAAGTGGATAATATCATTATCATGAAGTCATTAAGCACAGTCCTCCTCCAATATAGGAACATAGGAATCTAGAACATGAACATTACTTAGTTTCTGTATGTATACATATATAGATAGATAGATAGATATAGAACAAAGAAGAACAGTGTACCTCAAAGGGAACTAGAAAACAAAAAGTATACTATGTACAAGCTTTACAAGGTATCTAGTGGGATGCCAGTAATGCCATCCCTATACTCAGCAACATAAAAAAATCCTAAAATCAAATACATTTTATTAACGAGAAAAAGACAATACCATTGTTTAAAAAAGTGCTCACACGTGCTAGAACTGCAAGTATATGTAACGTGGACAGAATAGAGGATAATTAAATAGACGGTATATTAACCCATGTATTGATGCCAAAGAAGTACTGTCCGCTAATACTTGCTGAGGGATAGTATGTGTACGGAAAAATCTATAGGCATCTTACACGTCTGTATGCTGTAATCCTATATCAGGCGCTGTGGTTGTAAGTGCTTAATTAAGCGTAATATCAGAGGGTCTCGCCTTCCCACCCTGGACCAAACTCCTGGATCCAGCTCCCAGTGGGAAGGCCTCTCCTCCAAGAGAGTATAGCAAGTATAGCTGTGAAGCTCTTACAAGAGCTAGTGGTTATAGCTTGTATAGCAGGTCCCTACAAACACGAAACGAGGCTCTATGTTGAGGGTAAAGCAGAACTGAATTTCAATGGTGCCACACTGGCCTTTTATGACAATCCCCATGCAAGGGTTACGCCCATATGGACCTTGTTGGGGTCAGGGACACAAACTGACAAACTAGTAAGAACAGTGATTAAATGCATGACACTCCCACATACAATACAATAAGCCTTCCCCTTTACTTAGGAGATAGTTGAGTCAAGCACTATACTAAACTCAATTATCTCCAAACACAAAAAACACACATTTCTAAAAAGTCCCAAAAGTACCCCAAAACACATAATATGCCCTGATAGCCCAGATCTGGGTGACCAACATATCCGAAAATCACACAGATCAGTTCAGGGGTTCAGAAATTTTATGGAAGTCATATTTTTACCGACCACAGGCATGGTCCCGTAGCCGAAAATAGTTCCATAGAATCGCGGCTAAGTGCTGCTGGAGGACCGACCGGGGAACCGCAAGGTTTTCATGCTCAAAATAGTTCCAGGGCATTCGCGGCTAAGTCCACCTGAAGTCTATTTGCGGTTTTGGTCAACGCGAACAAGATGGCCACCACCACGTGTTCGAAGGGCACTTTGAATGGCTTTGGGAGTTCGAAGTACCACTTCAAAAGTTTGAATGGTTCCTGTTATAAGTCCCAACAGGCAAAAAATAGTGATATAAACCAAGATTTATCACAGGGGCCATAGTAAGAGGCTGGCAAGTATGCCCCTTTAAGAACCCGCAACGAGGTCCAGTTCATCACATACACTCTTACTGACAAACAAACATATGTTCTTTGACAGACACACAAGCACATACAAACTCCCTAACAGACACACATGCAATTTATTATTTTTTTAAAATTTTATTCCACCCTGCCCCCCTTTGGGACTGCTGGCATGGAGTCTCTATGGCAAATTGGTCTAGTAGGGCTGCTGGGCTGAGCGTGCGGTCCCTGGGGTCCAGTGGGACTGCTGGGCTGAGCATGCAGTCCCCGGGGTCCAGTGGGGCTGCTGAGCGGCTGGCGTGCGGTCGGCGAGGGAGCAGTGATCTCCTTGCTCAGCTCCCTCATGTGCCTTTTAGTGATGCCGGAGCCGGAGTGACGTCATATTCCGACTCTTGCATCACTGCTGTGCGTGTGGGGGAGCTGAGCAGGATGATCACTGCTCCCTCGCCGCCCGCTGCCATTTTATTTTTTCGCGGAACCCCATTTGGGAAACGCTGCACTAGATGCAATGTATATATTGTACATAGTATACTTTTTGTTTCTAGTTCCCTTTGAGGTACACTGTTCTTCTTTGTTCTATTAGTTTCTCACCTGGGGTTACCACCATACTTAGTGTATCCTCTCAGTTTGTTAGGCTAGTTTTTCTTTCTTTTTCCCCCCAAAAATATTAAATAAATAAATAAATAAATATATATATATATATACACACACACACACACACACAATCACTACTTAGAATCAGGAAACCCAAAAACATAGAAAAGTTAACAGCCCAGGACTACTAAACTACCACCAGACAGTATACTAACAGAGGTTAATGAGACACAGCTTGAATGGAAGATCAGGCTGAAAATAAAATAATGCCTGCTATTGAGACTAAAACTAGAAGATAAAAGCAACACGGAGGTAGCAAGATCAAGGATAGATTCTGTCTGTTTAGGAATTACAAAAGTATGTCCATATCGGCTTTTTGAAACAGCTAAGCAAAGGCTGTCCCAACTGGCAACCAGACTGAGCTGATACACCAGAGAAGCAGAGGCAAAAATAATACATGCTATGTTTACCAAACAATCAGGTCTATGTACACCTGTAGAGTACCAACACACCCACCCAAGACTCACAGAAAACAGAGACTGAACAGTAGAAGGAAGAAGCATCACATAATACGAAGGCCAAGTGGCTACTGGACCTGAAAGCAGATCACTGCATTCTCCCAGAACAGGAACCAGTCACCCAGTGACGGTGACTACCAACAAATAACATGATTCACACCTACTGGATAGATAAATTAACAATGCTGAATGAACGCCTAGTAGCATAAATGAAACAGCTACAATGAACAGGTTCACACCCTGGCTGGCAAACACAAAGTAAAAAAATTCTTGTCATAGAGGTCCTCACAAGGGAACAACACCATCTAACTGCTACCAATCTCCTGCCTTCCCACACCATTGAAGGTCATGTCAGGCATCATAGCTTCCAAGATTGATGTGCATATGAGTCAATGCATAACCAATATTTAGAAGGGGATTGGAAATAACCCGAGAGGCTCAAAACATCAGCTGCTGGAGACCATGCTAAGATTAGACAATCTTATCTGTGTACAGGATTGACCACAAAACCCATGACACAATGCCAAACAGATTGATACTGGAATACTTGGCTCGAAACAAAGTCAACAAGACACTAAAAACCTTCATCAAGAACCCAATGGGCAATTGGAGAACAACTCTGGAAGCCAATTCCAGTACAATTACACAAGTGAACATAAAATGTGGGATATACCAAGTTGATACGCTATCACTCATGCTGTACATCTGAATGTCATTCGACCTCGATAAGTGTGGGCGAATGATAGCAAAAAGAGGGAAGGTCGTCAGGGCTAAAGGACTTGAAGTGCTAGAAGGCCAAACAGGAGACGTAGAGAACAGATACACTATTACTTTGCTATAGAACTATTTTTTTTTTCATTTTTCTCCTACATGTCCTGCTATCAATAAGAGGACACTCATTTACATATTGATATGCCTACAATCAATCTGGGTTTGTAAGTGTATTTCTACAGAATATTACTTTCACTCCCTATATTTGCAATATTGCCCTATGTTTTCTCTATTATATTTCTGCATTGTTGATACCTGTTTTTTGGTGTGTGTATACTTAACAGATACAAGTACCTAAGGATAGCACAAACACATGACAACCATGAGGAAGAGGCAAGATAGCAACATACAAGTACCCCCAGAGAGTCAGACAGGTACTGAAGTCCTAGTTCAATGGCAAGAACAAGATCCATGCCATCATCACACCGTACCATTCATCAGGTACCTACTGGAATAAAAACCTATCCAAGAGAAGAGCTAGACACCATGGATGTCAAGCAGGGTGCCGGACTGGGAACAGAAAGCAGCCCTGGAAAAAAATTATTCAAGCCTTAAAATTCATAGTGTGTTTTTTTTTATCTCGATGTGCTTTGGGAGCTGTTATATTGTTTCTTACCTGCAGCCCCTCACTCCATATGATCCATGGGTATTACAGTGCTGTAATATCCACCCTCCATGCTGACACACACAAGCTCACTACAGACAAGCTCACTGACACACACAAGTTCTCTTACCCATACACAAGCTCACTACAGACAAGTTCTCTGACACACACAAGCTCACTCAAGTCAAGCTCATCTGACACACACAAGCTCACTACAGACAAGCTCAATGACACACACAAGCATGCTACAGACATGCTCACTGACACAAATACAGACAAGCTCATCTGACACACACAAGCTCACTGACCCAAATAAGCTCACTATGAACAATCTCTCTGACACACACAAGCTCACTACCAGACAAGCTCAATGACACACACAAGCTCACTACAGACAAGCTCAATGACACACACAAGCATGCTACAGACATGCTCACTGACACAAATACAGACAAGCTCATCTGACACACACAAGCTCACTGACCCAAAAAAGCTCACTATAAACAATCTCTCTGACACACACAAGCTCACTACCAGACAAGCTCACTGACACACACAAGCTAACTACAAACAAACTCACTGACACACAAGCTCGTTACCAGCTCACATACACACACAGAAACTCTCTGACCCATACACAAGCTCACTAAAGACATGCTCACTACAAGCTCACTGTCACTCAAAAACTCACTACAGTCAAGCTCACTGACACACACAAGCACACTACAGACATGTTCACTGACACAAATACACACAAGCTAACTACAGACAAGCTCACTACAAGTTCACTGACACACACAAGCTCACTACAGACAAACTCACTACAAGCTCACTGACACACACAAGCTCACTATGGACATACTTACTACAAGCTCACTGAAACACACAAGCTCACTGACACACACTCAAGCACAGTACAGACATGCTCACTAGAAGCTCACTGGCTCACTACATGCTCACTGACAAACACAAGCTCACTGAAACACACACACGCTCACAAGCTCTCTACCACACACAAGTACAATACAGACAAGCTCACTACAAGCTCACTGACACAAACAAGCTCACTATAAGCTCTCTGACACACTCAAGCAGAGTACAGACATGCTCACTACAAGCTCACTGACACAAACAAGCTCACTATAAGCTCTCTGACACACTCAAGCAGAGTACAGAAATGCTCACTACAAGCTCACTGACACAAACAAGCTCACCATAAGCTCTCTGACACACTCAAGCAGAGTACAGACAAGCTCACTCCAAGCTCACTGACACACACAAACACTCACTACAAACTCACTGACACACGCAAGCTCACTACAGACATGCTCACTGACATACACAATGTCACTGACACACACTCAAGCACAGTACAGACATGCTCACTCCAAGGTCACTTACACACACACACAAGCTCACTACAACTCACTGACACACACTAGATCACTACAAGCTCTACACATACACACACACACACACACACACACACAACACACAATCACTATCAATCATGGGCTGCTTAGTGGATATATAAATACCTGTAACTTCACTGTAACTGGACTTCAAGTGCAATATGAGTTTTTTTTCATGAAGCTCTTCCACTTCCTGTGTAAAAGGTCACCAGGGTGAGGATAGGGTGGAGCTTGAGTGCGTGGGCTGGATCTGCCAGACTGTCCATGCAGAGCTGGAAACTAAGAAGAAGCTTTTGGGAGAGAGTGAGAGAGACTTTCAGTGCTCTCTCACTCCTCTTTGCTGCAAGCCAGCTGTCTCCTTTTTCTGTTACCGGCCTCTGGTAGCCTCACTGCTGCCATCCAGCAAACTTTCTGCCCAGGCTCCAGCCCCAAGCAAAAAAGTCAGAGGAGGAAAAAAGAGTAATGTGCAGCGCTGCTGGCCCCAGGTGCACCGGCCCACCAGGGAATTTCCTGGTATCACGTTGGGCCAGTCCAGCCCTGATATCAAGAATGGGAAACTACTCACTATGAATGGACAATTCCAATCTCCAGCAGGCAGGGACTGTACACCAGCTAGAAGGAAGGTGGTCAGCTACAGCTAAGTGCCAATACCACAGTTCCGGATAAAATATCCACAAGTACATCACGAAGATCGCATCCTAAGTGTTACGACTACTAGTGTGGTCCAGCACGCAGAAACTATGTAAACATATACATAGGCAAGAAAAGGAAAATAACAGGACAGAGTGTAAACTGGACCTTAGAATGGCCGGACTAATACGTTAGAGACAGAGAATGGTCAAAGGGAAAGCCGAGGTCAAGGAAGCCAGAAAATACACAATACCGTTTACACAAGCCAAGTCAGGGAAACCAGAATTCAGAATAACCATGGGAAAGCCAAGATCAGGATACCAGGAAAACAGATTCACAAAGATAAAGCACTCTCAGGAAACCAGGAACAGGAAACCACGACAGGGCAAAGTACTGAGGTGAGCTAGGGATTTAAATATCCCTCTCTAAGGTCTGATTGGTCAGAGGCCGACATCTGACCCCAAAACGTGCGCATTGAGAAAAAGTTTGCGAGAGAAAAATCCACAGGGATGTAAAGGCGCATCAGGACTTTCTCTCTGAGACAGAATGGCTCCTACTCCTGTTTCTGACGCATCCACTTCTAGAATAAGTGGCGTGGTTGGATCAGGATGGGTCAGGACAGGTGCTGAGGAAAATAAAGATTTTAACTGTTCAAATACCTCTCTTGCTTCTTTGGGCCATGATTTGCAATTTCCTCCTTTTTTGGTTAGGTTGGTTATAGGAGAAATTACAGAAGAAAACCCTTTAATAAATTTGCGGTAGTAAGTCGCAAAACCTATAAAGCGTTGTGTAGCTTCCAGCTTGCGGGGGTCCATCTGGAAACCGGACGGAGATATAACATATCCAAGAAATTGTATCTCCGTTTGGTCAAACTGGCATTTCTCCAGCATACAGTAGAGACCGTTCTTTAACAGGGTTTTGAGTACTACTCTCACATGTTCGTGATGTGTCTCTAGGTCTGGGGAATAGATGAGAATGTCGTCTAGGTACACTAAAACGAACATGTGGAGGTACTCTCTTAGGACATCGTTAAGAAAATCCTGGAATACCGCTGGAGCGTTGCATAATCCAAACGGCATAACCAGGTATTCGTAATGTCCCATTCTAGTATTAAATGTGGTCATCCACTCGTGACCGTCCTTAATCCTGACTAGGTTGTACACACTTCTGAGATCGAGCTTAGTGAAGACTCAAGCTCCTTTCAACCTGTCAAATAACTCTGATATAAGGGGAATAGGATAGGCGTTTTTTTATCGTAATCCTATTCAAACCCCTATAGTCTATACAGGGGCGTAGGTCTCCTTCTTTTTTAGAGACAAAGAAGAACCCAGCCCCGGCGGGTGAGGAGGACCTACGGATATGACCTTTTCTGAGAGCATCCTTTATATACTCCTCTAAACAAAGATTTTCTTGGGGGGATAGAGCAAACACTCCTCCCTTTGGAGGCATAGTACCTGGTAATACATTTATGGCACAGTCATAGGGTCTATGTGGTGGTAACCCCTCTGACTGGACCTTGTTGAACACCTCCTTTAAGTCCAAATACTGCGGTGGTATTTGTGTGGTTAGGGGAGGTGCAATGGGAACATTGATGGTACCAATTGGTTGTGGCATCTGCTTTAAGCAAACACCTCTGCATCTCTCACCCCAACTCACAATCTCTCCTTCAACCCAATCTAAACGTGGATTGTGTTTGTGGAGCCAAGGGAAACCGAGTATTATCGAACATGTAGGTGAAGATATGATTTGAAAAACCATCTCTTCAGAGTGAAGAATACCCACTGAGACAGTGATTGGTAGAGTTTCGTGTGTGATGAGAGGCTGGGTAAGAGGCCTTCCATCAATAGCCTCAACTGCTATGGGTCTCTCTTTCTGTCTTAAGGGCAGGAGAAACTTTGCAGAGAATTCTTTGTCTAGGAAATTCTCAGCTGCCCCAGAGTCAATCATAGCCTCACACTGTACAGCGGTCTTCTTAAAAGACAAGGTAACTCTGACAAGAAAACGGTTCTTAGTCAATTTAGGGGACATATACATCACACCTAAGGTCGGTCCCCGTGCGTGCCTTAGGTGCGCAAGTTTTCCGGCCGAACTGGACATGAAAATCTTTGATGTCCCTTCTTGCCGCAATACATACACAACCCTTCATTACGTCTGTGTTGTCTCTCTGCCTCAGTGAGTTTAGCAATACCCAATTGCACGGGTTCAGGTTCTGGAGGTGGAGCTTGGCTAATCACCACTGGGTTAGAGAAACGAGGGGCTATGGACAAGTTAGGACGTCTATTACGTTGTTTGTTTTTCTCTCTTTCTCTGAGCCTGTTATCGATATCTATCATGTAGGCAATGAAGTCATTGAGGTTAACCGGAAGGTCTCTAGCTGCGGTCTCGTCCTGTATACTCTCAGCTAAACCTTCTGAGAAAGCAGCCACCGAACCACTATTGGTCCAGTCAACCTCGGACGCCAATGTTCTGAACTCTATGGCGTAATCAGCTACAGAGCGACTGCCTTGTTTTATCCTCATTAGGGCTTTGGCAGTGTTCTTTTCTCTGCCTTTAGGTTCAAAAGTAGCCTTAAAAGCTGTTAGGAAGACAATGTAATCACGGGCTACGGCGTTTCCACTCTCCCATAAGGGGTTAGCCCAGGTTAAAGCCTTTCCTGTTAATTGGTTCATCAGATAGCCAATTTTCGATCTATCTGTAGGGAATGAACCGGGGGAAGCTTCGAAGTGGTACTCAATTTGGTTTAAAAGACCTCTAAATTCATTAGAATCACTTCCATAACGAGGGGGAGGTGAAAGGGTTACGGATGGTAGTTTATGTGGCACAGGAGCCACTACAGGTGGCGGAACCACAGGTGGTACAGGAGGTGCCTCTAAATAGGCAGTTCTCTGGAGCAAGGTCTGAAATGCCTGGGCAAATTGATCCAACCTGTGATCCATATCCTCCACCCTATTCTCACAGGCAATCATATGTTTGCATAGTTCCGCAGGATCCATGGCCCTGTCGTAATGTCACGACTACTAGTGTGGTCCAACACGCAAAAACTGTAAACATATAAATAGGCAAGAAAAGGAAAATAAAGATGGATGGACAGAGCGTAAACCGGACCTTAGAATGGCCGGACTAATACACTAGAGACAGAGAATGGTCAAAGGGAAAGCCGAGGTCAAGGAAGCCAGAAAATACACAATACCACAAGCCAAGTCAGGGAAACCAGAATTCAGAATAACCAGGGAAAAGCCAAGATCAGGATACCAGGAAATCAGATTCACAAAGATAAAGCAATCTCAGGAAACCAGGAACAGGAAACCACGACAGGGCAAGGTACTGAGGTGAGCTAGGGATTTAAACATCCCTCTCTAAGGTCTGATTGGTCAGAGGGCGACCTCTGGCCCCAAAACGTGCATGCGCGTTGACGTCGTGATGTCACGCGCACGTCAGTATGAACTTCGGGGGCGGAGCTACGTTTAGGCGCGACCACGCGGTCAGCGCTATTTTGGATCTGGGCACGACGGCCGGAGGATGCGGGGAAGCAGTTGTCGGCTCGTTGACGAGCAGGTAAGCTCGTGCTGTCGGCGCGGCTGTGCTGGTCGGGCACAGCCGTGCCACGCGGCGGGCCGGCAACCGTGACACTAAGGTGATTTGCTAAGGGAATGCCTGAGACAACAACAAGCAACGGATGTGGAAAATAAAAAGGTTCCATGGCAAGACAAACCACTCCATGGGATATATCATATAATGGATGTGGCTCACATTATAAAATCCTAACACTGGTTGGAAAAAGCAGGAATAAAAGATAGCACTAAGACACTACTCTTAACAGTACAGGAAAAATTCAATCAACACCAAATCTATAGAAGAGGAGGTCTACGACACCAGACAGGACCCAAGTTGCAGAAGGTGTAGGAACTCCAAACACAAAAATAGGGGGGAAAATATTTTACTCGCCTTTTTTTCCAGCGATGAGACTCACTCGGTACTGCCACCCACTTGTGACGTTGTCCTGCAGATGTAGCTTCTTTGGCGTTTTTCCAATCCCATGTTTTTCATAGAGATGGATTGAATCTAAGTCAAAAGTCACATAACTAAGTTAAAGGGACAGTACAGTCACCAAAACCACAACAGCTTCATGTAGTGGTTGAGGTGTCTACAGCTTGTCCCAGCTGGCTTTTCAATGTACTTGCTGCCTTTTCTTTACAGAAAAGACAGTGTTTACATTGCTACCTAATAACACCCATAGTGGTAGTCACTCTGACGGCCACTAAATGCCACCAGTCTCAATGCTGCACAATGTGCATCCCCTACATTAAATTTAATGCATCTCTATGAGAAGATGCTGATTGAAGAAGTGTTTCATTTTGCTGTCCATTTGCAATAACCTCTCAATGCTTTCCTATGGGAAAGCATTGGATTTTCTGAAATCATCAAGATTGAGATCTCAGCCATGGTGGCGGGGCCAGTCACGGCGAGACCAGTGCAGACAGGCAGAATAGGTAAGTAAAATATCTTTTCACTGCAATCTGAGGGGGTCCGGGGATCTAAACAGCCACTCCAGGACTATAATGTTAGGAATACATTGTATTACTAATACTATAGTGTTCCTTTAAATTAGTCGGTACCACAGAAGCACCCACTACTGGCTCTCAGGAAGATGATTAATAGAGGTGTGTTTAACCCTGCAGTCAAAACATTCTACTAAATGACAGGGGCACTGCACCAAGATCACTGTATTGAGTTGCTTGTTGGGTTCCTTGTTCCAGAATATATTACTTTGCATTTATCTGTTTTGAATCTCATCTGCCAGTTGCTTGGGTAGTCCCGCTATTTATCCAAATCCCTCTGTACAGAAGCAATATCCTTTTCAGCTCATACTACCTTACTTAATTTGCGTCATCTGCAAACACTGACACATGACTTTCAATGCCCTCTTCAAGATCATTTATGTTCAAATTGATAAGATGTGGACAGAACCCTAAAGCACTCAACTATTAATGCCCAATTTGAATATGTTCCCATTTATAACTCCTCTCTGCATTTTATTTTTAAGCCAGTGTTCTATCCAAGACCAAGAGTTTTAATCTAAACCCAGTTCTTTCAGTTTGTACAGTTTCCTTTTGTTTGGAGTCAAGTAGGGCACATCCACTGAAACACGCTGATCTATATTTCTACTAACTTCTTCACAGAACGCAATTGGGTTAGTCTGACATAACACATCTTTCAGAAAATGTATTGATTCCTACTATTGATATTGATGTTCAAAATTATTTTTTGTTCATTGTTCTAACCTCCCTAAGTGCTCACTGAAGCTTTACACTGAAGAAAAAAATATTTAAAATTGCTGCATGTACTGCTCCTAATTTCTAAACATATCCATCTCAGCTTTCAATGGCCTAGCACTATCATTCTTCATTTTAATTTTTTTTCAGCATTAATGTACTTAAAAAACTTTTAAGGGGTTGGTCTTGCTCTATTTAGTAATGGTCATGAACTTCCAGAATCTCAGTAAAGCCTCAATCACAAATCGTTAAAGGGCGAAAGGGCTTCCATGCAATATTAGAAATCATAGGCGTGCGCAGCCTATTACATTAGGGTGTGCATCCTAAAGCACAAGCACACGCCGCGTATATATATGTATGTATGTATATATATATGTGTATATATACATATACACATATACACACACACACACACATACACTGCTTGTGTGTGTGTGTGTGCTGTTAGTGTGATGTGTGTGTAAGGGTGCTGGTAGTGTACTATGAGGGTGAGGGTGTTTGTGTGTGCGCGCTTGTGAGGGTGCTGTTAATGTACTTTGTGTGAGGATGCTGTTTGTGTGTGTGTGTGTGTACTTGTGAGGGTGCTGTTAATGTACTGTGTGTGAGGGTACTGGTAGTGTGCTGTGTGTGTTTGTTAGGGTCCTGTTTGTGAGGGTACTGTTTGTGTGCTGTGTGTTAGGGTGCTGTTTGTGTAATGTGTGTAAGGGTGCTGTGTGTTTTTGTGAGGGTGCTGTATGTGTGGGTGTTGTATGTGTGTAGGTGCTGTGTATGTTTGTGGGTGCTGTATGTGTGTAAGTGCTGTATGTCTGGGTGCTGTGTATGTCTGTGGGTGCTGTATGTGTGTATGTGATGTGTGTTGGTGCTGTGTATGTGTGTAGGTGCTGTGTATGTGTGGGTGCTGTATGTCTGTGGGTGCTGTGTATGTCTGTGGGTGCTGTGTATGTATGTGGGTGCTGTGTATGTCTGTGGGTGCTGTGTATGTCTGTGGGTGCTGTAATACTGTGGGTGCTGTATGTCTGTGGGTGTTGTATGTGTGTAGGTGCTGTGTATGTCTGTGGGTGCTGTATGTGTGTGGGTGCTGTATGTGTGTGGGTGCTGTATGTGTGTGGGTGCTGTATGTCTGTGGGTGTTGTATGTGTGTAGGTGCTGTGTATGTGTGTGGGTGCTGTATGTGTGTGGGTGCTGTATGTGTGTGGGTGATTGTGGGGGGTGGAGGTGGGGGTACATTACTCAATATCCCCCCTCCCTTCTTACTTTATGTGGGGAGGGGGGATTCTTGTTCCTTGCTACATCAGATCTCGCGAGAGGAACCCGGCGGAGCTGCTGGCAAGCTGCTGGCAAGCACTGCGCGTGCAATCTAATGTGCCACCAGATAGGAATAGTACTACTTAACACACCACTCCTATCTGGTGGCACATTAGATTGCACGCGCAGTGCCCCAAATTTGAAGTAGGAGGACCGACCAAGCATCTTTTTCCATCTCCTGCTTCCTAAAATCGATGCCTTATATACACGTCCCCTGATAGGGGACGTAACAGGGATTAAACTGATAAGAATAGTACTACTTAACACACCACTCCTATCTGGTGGCACATTAGATTACACGCGCAGTGCCCCAAATTTGAAGTAGGAGGACCGACCAAGCATCTTTTTCCATCTTCCGCTTCCTAAAAGCGATGCCTTATATACACGTCCCCTGATATAGGGGACGTAACAGGGATTAAACTGATAGGAATAGTACTACTTAACACACCTTATAATAACGCAGAGAGAGGCAACGGAGAGAGAGGAGGAAAAAGATGCTTGGTCGGTCCTCCTACTTCAAATTTGGGACACTAAGCGTGCAATCTAATGTGCCACCAGATAGGAGTGGTGTGTTAAGTAGTCCCCCTCATCAGGCCTTTTTTAGTCGAATGTATCGCCCACTGTCAGTCCCTTCGGGATCCATCCCTCATTCATCTTAATAAAGGTGAGGTAATCTAGACTTTTTTGACCTAGGCGACTTCTCTTCTCAGTGACAATACCTCCTGCTGCACTGAAGGTCCTTTCTGACAGGACACTTGAAGCGGGGCAGGCCAGAAGTTCTATCGCAAATTGGGATAGCTCAGGCCACAGGTCAAGCCTGCACACCCAGTAGTCAAGGGGTTCATCGCTCCTCAGAGTGTCGATATCTGCAGTTAAGGCGAGGTAGTCTGCTACCTGTCGGTCGAGTCTTGACTCTCTGCTTTCAGGCAAGTCAACCCCAAGACGGCGTGACACTGCCGTATCTGGGATGCGGAACAGTACCTGGGGAGCTGGGGGGGTGCCGTTGATGTGGAGCAAGACGCAGCAGCAGAAGAGGACTCAGCCGAGGAGGTTATGGAAGAGGATGGAGTAGGATGAGTAGAGGAGGTGGCAGCAGGCCTGCCTGCAAGTCGTGGCGGTGTCACCAACTCCTCTGCAGAGCCACGCATTCCATGCTTGGCAGCCGTCAGCAGGTTTACCCAATGCGCAGTGTAGGTGATATACCTGCCCTGACCATGCTTTGCAGACCAGGTATCAGTGGTCAGATGGACCCTTTCCAGACATGCCATTACTTCCTTTTGCACAATCGAGTACACTTTGGGGATTGCCTTTTGTGCAAAGAAATTTCGGCCGGGTACCTTCCACTGCGGTGTCCCAATAGCTACAAATTTTTTGAACGCCTCAGACTCCATCAGCTTGTATGGTAAAAGCTGGCGGGCTAAAAGTTCAGTCAAGCCAGCTGTCAGATGCCAGGCAAGGGGGTGACTTTGTGACATTGGCTTCTTACGCTCAAACATGTCCTTGACAGACACCTGACTGTGGGCAGATGAGCAGGAACTGCTCAAGGCGAGAGACGGAGGGGCGGATGGGTGAGAGGGGGTAAGGAGGACAGCAGTGGTTAACGTGGCTGAAGATGCTGGACCAGGAGGAGGATGGCGGCTTTGAGTTTGTGTGCTGATTGTACTCATGTGTTGATCCCATAGGCGTTTGTGATGTGCGATCATGTGCCTTTGCAAAGCAGTTGTACCTAGGTGGGTGTTGGACTTCCCACGACTCAGTTTCTTTTGGCACAGGTTGCAAATGGCATCGCTGTTGTCAGAGACAGACACACACAAAAAATGCCACACTGCTGAGCTCTGCAATGACGGCATTCTCGTGGTGGCAACAGCATGTGTTGATTGGCGTGCTGTCTGGTTGACCCCGGGTGCCACTGACTGTGCCACTAGCTCCTTGCGACGACTTCTCCCTGCTTCCAACTCGTCTCCTCCTCCTCCTCTCTGTCTCCCAATCTGAACTTTCCCCCTGTTCTTCTTCTCTTTTAGCGGGCACCCACGTGACATCCACGGACACATCGTCATCATCAACCGCTTCACTTGTATCTGACAACTCAGCAAAGGAAGCAGCAGTGGGTACAACATCATCATCATCACACCGTACCTGTGTAATGCTGCCTGACTGAGACATATCCCTGTTATCTACATCCCCTGGCAATAATGGTTGCGCACATGGCCGGCGCTACCTGTAAGTCGGACTAGGCAGCCGCCAAGGGCGCCGGCCCCCCTAATGCTGCATCCGCCCATGCACTCTGCAGAGAGCCTCAGGCGGCTGCAGCTTTGCCTGGGCTGGTGCGTCCATGAGGGCGCACCGCCTGGGTGCAGCCAGAGGAGAGGGGCTGACAGGAGGGAAGCGCTCAGCGCTCCCTCCTGTCACTCCCTCACTGTAGCGTGGCCGAGCCCTGTATGGTCCGCAGGTACAGGGAGCATCTGTCTCCTGTACCCAACCGGACTAACAGGAAGTGCACACTGAGTGTGCACTTCCTGTTAGTCCGGCCGGGTACAGGAAACAAAAGCTCAATGATGATGAATAGGGGGCGGACCGAACAGCGCATGTGTTCGCCATCCGTGGCGAACAAGCGATGTTCGCCAGGAACTATTCGCCAGCGAACAGTTCGGGACATCACTAGTGGTATAATCCCCACCTGGGATACTTGGTGAGGTCCTCACTGGAAATATACAAACTGTCTCACCTGACTGTCCTGCTCCCTGGCAGTCTCAGACGTTTGTTTTTCTGTTTTCTTCCATGCAATATGTTTAGGACTTCAATATATTTTAAATACCTTTGCTAGGCTTTTGTGATGTCAGATGTTTTATTTTTTTTCACAATTACATTAGTTCCGTGTTTTTGTTGCATTTTGGGCTATTTTAGCAGCTCACAAATGCAAATCATACCACAAAGACATTAGTGGGAAAGTCAGTGGTACTATCCTAGACTGTTTGGAGGTGACTTTGCAGTGTGATTTAGAGGATGTTAAATTCTGTGCATTTACTCTGAAAGTCTGTCTCCAAATTCAAATTACATTTTATTTTTCTAAATTTCTCACACATTTCAAAACATTTTTGTTTTCTTGTTCATTTCACAAATAAATACCCATATTATACTTATAGCCAGCGCTTGCTGTAGTCATTGTTACTTCATATAATCCACCTATTGTTGCACAACAAAGCATTTTCATCCAATTATACAACATAAGCTTGGGCATCCAAGACAAGGGTAAGAAAGAGCATTTTCCTATCTTCACCTCTGCAACCAGCAATTCTGTGACTCCCTCTTCTTCTCTGCATCCCATCTAGGTGTTGGGTGGCACCTATGTTATTTGTAAAGAAGGGCTGCTTGTGAATTGTGCTTCTGTATTCCCTAAAATTGTCTATGCACATATTAGAGTTTAACAAAAATGTAAAAATTCACCATTATGATATCTTCTCAGACCTTTTTAATGATACTGTTTGTATCAAGTGTGAGTCAGTGTTGGATAACAGGGTTATTGTAAGCAGCTGCTTTTTTGGGAGCTTTTATTAAATATTGGTCTCTGAGGAAGTCCCAGAAGTTGGGCGAAACGCGTAAGACCATATTTCTTTTTAATTGTATTTTTTTATATGCTACTAATGAACCCCTTTTTAACTTATCTACCTGTCGGAGTCCTGTATTGTTCCTGATACCAGGTGATACCTGATCCTGAGAGGGAGACATTAGCCCCCCCAAGACATCGGGGGAGGCACCAATAGAGTGCATATTACTTCAATTTCTTGTGAGTGCAATTTTGAGCAGGCAATATTATATTTCCACTGACTGTATTATGCTATGTTCTTTTTATTTATTATTCTTTAGGTATATCAGCTGAATCACCAAGATGTAGCTGCCTTGTCTAAGCATCTGCTTAAACAATATATGGAAAGGTTTGGCCACACAAATCACACCTCAATCTTTGGTGTTTGTAAATGGATCCTGTTAAAGGGACACTGTAGGCACCCAGACCACTTCAGCTAATTGAAGTGGTCTGGGTGCACTGTCCCTTTTGCACTTAGTTACATAGAAACTGCAATGTTTACATTGCATCTCTAAGTCTGACCTCAGCCACTAGAGGGCTTCCTGAATTGAAACGGACCTTTGGTCCGGCATCTGACACTGGACGTCCTCACGCTCTGCATGAGGACCTCACGCGTCAGATTTGTCCCCATAGGAAAGCATTGATTTAATGCTTTCCTAAGGGGAGGTCTAATGCTCGTCGCAGAACGGAGGAGGGGGCGGTGCATCGACCCAGTGCCGAGGGACATCAGCACTGGGGAAAGGTAAGTAAATAAAAGGGTTTTAACCCTTTATTTACCAGGGAGAGAGGGGACACGAGGGAGGGGGAAGGCAGGGGGAGCGATAGTGCCAGGAATACAGCTTTGTATTCTTGGCACTACTGTATCCCTTTAATTTCCTTTGTTTATTGTAAAAAAATATTATTTATTTTCAATAAAAAATATACAAAGGAAAAATTGATAGCCATCATTTTTTTAAAGTATATTTTTAAATCAATATCATCTTCTATTCCAAATAATGCAGTGATACTCTATGCATTAAAACCAATTTGTCTCATTAGATTGATTATAGTGCCTGGTGTCCCCTGTTTCTATCCCTCAATTCATTGTTAAACCATTTCCACACAGTTTAACGATGAATTGGGTTTCTGGCCGCCGTGCACTCTATGAGATTCATTGAACCTTAGGCTAATGCTTCCTTTTTTTTGAAGAAAATAAAAAATGAAGAACCCTTAAAGCTTTTCTATCTACTCTAAATGAAGTAAAGAATTGGGAACTAAGTTATTCCAAGCAAAGAGAAGATGTATTTGCCTGATTTTAGTATCTATATAAAAAAAAAACAGTGTGAAGACTGTATATGTCAATATTTATTATAGTTATGACAAGTTATCATTGTATTCATAGCTATTAAATATACCAAGGAAGTGATTCAATTTGGAGTGTACTGAAAGAGATGATTTTAAAACACAACCTAAAATTGTACCATACACCTATTTGAGTTGAATAGGCCTTAGGGCACGTTAAAATGTAGAGAGAAGTGGCTTACATCAATATAAAAACGGATTAAAATGATTAGATGGGTGGTAATAAAAAAATACAGATACTTGTAAAGAGGCTGTAAGCAAAGTATAAAAGACAATAAAGAAGTATTGGCATATATTAAACAGATATAAAAGATGAGAGATTTATTTTGGGATAGATATAAAAATAATATTATTTCCTTCCTAAAAAATTATTGCAGTAATGACTCTCAGCAGACCCCAGTTAAGTTGTAAAACTGACTACTTATCCTGGGGAGTGCAAGATAACATACAAACACCAAACAGTGAGGTGTGATTTGTGTAGCCAAACTTTTACAAATCGTGTCTATGCAGCTACTCAGACAATAAATCTACATCTTGGTGATTGCCTGGTGGGCATTTGGTATAATTGTATACTGAATGTCCACCGGAATGCTGACACATATGAAATTTAAAATTTAAGGACAAAACAGCTATAATAATTTTTATTTTATTTTTTTTTATCAAAAAAGCTGAGTAGATTATTTTTTTTCATTTGTAATATTTAGGCCTACAATGTACAGCTTTGTGGTGAACGTCTGAAAATCCTCATTTTAGTGAATTACTTCCTTAATGTAGGAATGCTATGACATGCCTTAACTTAGGAATTTGCAAAGTGCTCAGACTGTACTTCAACCTGGAAACCTTTTTAAGTTCAATAGTAAATGACACCAAGTATAAACTGCCAAGTTAGTAACTACCTCATCTGGATAAACAGACCACCAGGGTAAATTACATCAGATCATTTCACACTGTTTTGATTTTTTTTTTAATATATTGCCTACCAAAATAAAATTAAATATGATTTAACAATAGAAAGAATGTTACCACATTTAAACACTGGCCAATATGCCAGGTCGATTATTGTTTTATCTAGATTTTGTCATAATAGCCTTAAGTATATCTGATTAATCTGTTATTAAACTATTTATGTGCCTATGTTGAATCATGTGTGTTTATTCATAGCCTTACACGCAAAAAACACTTTTTTTTGCAGCTGCCAGTTTGTTTGAAACATTCATTTATTCACCAAGACTACAAAATGTAGGAAATTAGAATTTAAACTAAATAATTCAGGGTACATTTGCCAAGTTGGAGACTTTGTTTAGATTAGCTATTTTATTCTCAATGTTCTATTTAGAAGAATTGCTGGGGATTCAAAATACATTCAAAGTGAATTTCAAAATGTATGCCAAAATGGTTGAAATGTGGCCCATAATTTGAAATTCAATTAGAAATCACATTTGATTCCTAACAATTAAAGCTTTGTTAAATACTGCAGCATAATTGTAATAATATGCTGTATGTAGTTGAGCTTTTCTGTCTTGCCTGCTTACCTATGGAAAAACTGTAACAGATTTCTAGTGAGTAGACATGGAAGATTTTAGACCAAAGTAACCTAATGGAAACAAAATATCCAACACAGTTTTATTCCCAGTATTATGCCTGGGGCCGGATTTACCCTCTCTACAACCTCAAGGCCAGTTGCCTCATTGTGCACCAGCCCGTCATATTTATTCATTTATGTAGGAAGGATACATACCCATTGTACAGCGCTACGGAGTCTGATGGCGCGATATAAATAATAAAATAATAATACATTGAGATTTTTTAAGTATGTGGTGCACAAACATTGCTTTGTTACAATAGGTTGTTCCATAATTGTGGTGCCCTGTAAGAAAATGACGATCGAGTAACTTTTTTTTCATAATTTGGTATACTAAATAAAGTGCTGGTACTGGATCGGAGAGGTCGGAACAGCTGGGGGAGAGGGGCCATTTTACTCATATTTATGAGTGTGTGTGTGTCTGTCTGTGTCATGGTGTGTGTATCTGTCAAGGTGTGTGTGTGTGTCTGTGTCATGATGTGTGTCTGTCTGTCATGGTGTGTGTGTGTCTGTCATGGTATGTGTGTCTTTCTGTCATGGTGTGTGTGTCTGTCTGTCATGGTGTGTGTGTGTGTCTGTCTGTGTCATTGTGTGTGTCTGTGTCATGGTGTGTGTGTCTGTGTCATGGTATGTCTGTGTCTGTCATGGTATGTGTGTGTGTGTCATAGTGTGTGTCTGTCATGGTATATGTGTGTGTGTCATGGGGTGGGTGTGTCTGTCATGGTATATGTGTGTGTCTGTGTCTGTCATGGTGTATGTGTATGTGTATGTGTTTAAAAATAGTATTTTTACTCATCTTTTTTTTCCCACGCCGTGCTGATCTCCCCTCGACTGGCCCTGCCTCTAAGGCTGAGATCATCAAGTTTGATGATCTTAGCCAATCCAATGCTCTGCCATAGGATTGGCTGCAAAATGCTACACCAATCAGCATCTCTTCATAGAGATGCATTGAATCAATTTATCTCTATGGAAAATGTTCAGCGCCTCAAAAACGTGGAGGCCCTGAATGCAGGAGGCACCTTTAGTGACCATCTGAGTGACTGTCACTAAAGGTGTCACTAGGAAGCAATGTAAACCCTGCCATTTCTCTGAAAAGTCAGTGTTTACATTGAAAAGCCTGCAGGGACAGGCTATAGATACCAGTACCACTACATTAAGCTGTGTGTGTGTGTGTGCGTCTGCTAGTGAGTGAGCTTGCTTGCGTGTGTGTGTGTGTGCCTGCTAGTGAGTGAGCTTGCTTGCATGTGTGTGTGTGTGGAGGGCCAGATTAAGAGCCCAGTAGGCCTGGTTCTGACAATTATGATGGACCTAATTACAAAATCTTATTGACCAAAAACACCAAAACAGTCCTATCTCCTAAGCGTCATGTATCTGATGGAGATGGTGCTGGACGGAAAATGAGAAGCAGCTATGAGAAAACACATACCCTATGCTAATCTCATGCTTTCATCTTTCAAGTAAACCCATACCCACTAACAGCAGTGTCTAGTAAAGAAGGAAGTCTAAGGATGAGGTAAAAGGGTGGGCCACTGACACAAATCACATAACCAGAACTTCCGAAAGGGGCGAACATACACAAGGGGGCATGTCTGTGTCCCCATGTCTCCCAGTCCCTTAGTGTCTGTGTCCCCATGTCTCCCAGTGTCCACATTTCACTAGGACACTAGGGGACATTGAGACACTGGGAGATCTGATGACACTGAGACTCTTGGGCAAACTGGGAGACATGGGGACACTGGGTGACTTTGAGGCACAAGGGGATACTGGGAGACATGGGGCACTGAGACACTGTGATACATAGGGGACACTGTAATATATAGGGGACACTGGAGACTTGATAAAGACCTGGGTACAGGTCAAAACATTGTGGTGTCCAATAAACCTGCTTAAATCTATCACAGTGAGTGACTGGCTGGGAGACATGGGGGCACTGGGAGCGCCCCATGTCTCTCAGTGTCCCCTAGTGTCTCAGTGTCCCTATGTCGCCCAGTGTCCTCTAGTGTTTGTATCCCCATGTCTCCCAGTGTCCCTTAGAGTCTGTGTCTATCTCAGTATAAACAGAGATTATTCTGCAATACCAGCGCCGGCCAGTAGGTGTCGCTGTTTGTGTGGAGAGAGGCAGGTATAAGAAGTTACAGCATCTCCCTCCCTGCCTCTCTCTACTCACTGATCTGCGGGGGATCAGCTCTGCACAGAGAGTCCAGACAGCAGCTCCAAGCCTGCAAGACATGGGGACCGTGAGAGATTTGAGGACACTGAGAAATTGGGACACTGGGAGGCATAGGGACACTGGGGAACATGGGGACACTGAGAGACACCAGGGACACATGGGGACACTGAGAGACATGAGGACTTTGAGAGACATCAGGGGCACTGGGAGACATGGGGACACTGAGACACTAGGGACACTGGCTGGGAGACAGGGGGACACTGAGAGGCTAGGGGCCACTGGGAGATATGGTGCCACTGTGTCCCTAGTGTCTCAGGGTCCCCATGTTCCCCAGTGTCCCTATGCCTCCCAGTGTCCCAATTTCTCAGTGTCCTCAAATCTCTCACCGTCCCCATGTCTTGCAGGCTTGGAGCTGCTGTCTGGACTCTCTGTGCAGAGCTGCTCCCCCGCAGATCAGTGAGTAGAGAGAGGCAGGGAGGGAGATGCTGTAACTTCTTATCCGTGCCTCTCTCCACACAAACACCTACTGGCCGGCGCTCGTATTGCAGAATAATCTCTGTTTATACTGAGATAGACATTTCTATTGCCGGTATTACTGCAATACCGGCACCGGCTAGACAGCCTCAAATACCTGAGAAATGCCTGGCAACCATAAGAAATACATGAGAAATACCTGGTAACCCTAAGAGTAGTGTGTGTTTTTTTTAAATCAATGGGCCTATTCCATGGGCCTGGGCCTGGAGCTGCAGCTCCATCAGCCCCTATGTTAATCCGGCCCAGTGTGTGTGTGCCTGCTAGTGAGTGAGCTTCTGTTTTTATGTCAATTAGCTTATGTATATCAGTGCGATTGCTTGTCTATGAGGCTGTGTATCAATGAGCTTGTGTGTGTCAGTGAGACTGTCTTTGCCTGCATGTGAGTATGCTTACTGTATAATTATACATTTTACTCTGAAAGGACCAATATTTTATATTAGAAAAAGCAATATATATTTGATATATATATATATATATATGTAAGTTTTATATATATATATATTACTCAATCATCTGGGGTGGCAAGACATAGCCTTACATATTACATGCAACAATATATGGCGCAATGACTTATGGGGCTGGCATAGATTTTTTTTTTTTCAGGGCTGCTTTGTATCCCCAGTCCGGCCCCGTGTACACCCTCTCCTAATTTTGAAAATGTTGTACAAAACTCCCTTGTCAGCAATTTACAATTTCCTGTTAAGTAAAAATCTTCATTAGATATAGAGTTAAAAATTTGGAATGTTATAATTTACAATCTATAATGTTCATGGCACCAAAATACTAGCAAGTCAAATTCTAGCCATACCTAGAGGAGTTAAAAAGGAACTGTCACTTTTCTAGAAAATGACACCATTAAATAAAACATTGAACTTATTTTCATGCGATTCTCTGTTTTCCTTTGAATGCATATTAAAATGTTTTGTAAATTACCTCACAATCTACATTAGTCCTAGTACAGACAGGGCCTGGGGCACTGGAAGAGGAGAAACATAAATATTTTGGCGGGGAGAATTTTCTTGTGTCATGTTCTGAAAGTGGCAAAAATCTTTAACAGTGAAGCAATCACCAGTGGAATTTGCTGCTGGTTCTACTGGTTCTCACGATGATTGCCTCATGCTTAGAACTTTGCACAACTTTACAGATCACTATAGTTTGATAAATCTCAAATATTTCTTCTACATTCTACAGAAAAAAAGGGAACTTAATGACAAAAAAATAATAGAGTGTATGATACTGATCTACACGGTGGCAAGATGGAGGCACTCAAATTCAAGACAGTTGGGAGCGCCCCATGTCTCTCAGTGTCCCCTAGTGTCTCAGTGTCCCTATGTCGCCCAGTGTCCTCTAGTGTTTGTATCCCCATGTCTCCCAGTGTCCCTTAGAGTCTGTGTCTATCTCAGTATAAACAGAGATTATTCTGCAATACCAGCGCCGGCCAGTAGGTGTCGCTGTTTGTGTGGAGAGAGGCAGGTATAAGAAGTTACAGCATCTCCCTCCCTGCCTCTCTCTACTCACTGATCTGCGGGGGATCAGCTCTGCACAGAGAGTCCAGACAGCAGCTCCAAGCCTGCAAGACATGGGGACCGTGAGAGATTTGAGGACACTGAGAAATTGGGACACTGGGAGGAATAGGGACACTGGGGAACATGGGGACACTGAGAGACACCAGGGACACATGGGGACACTGAGAGACATGAGGACTTTGAGAGACATCAGGGGCACTGGGAGACATGGGGACACTGAGACACTAGGGACACTGGCTGGGAGACAGGGGGACACTGAGAGGCTAGGGGCCACTGGGAGATATGGTGCCACTGTGTCCCTAGTGTCTCAGGGTCCCCATGTTCCCCAGTGTCCCTATGCCTCCCAGTGTCCCAATTTCTCAGTGTCCTCAAATCTCTCACCGTCCCCATGTCTTGCAGGCTTGGAGCTGCTGTCTGGACTCTCTGTGCAGAGCTGCTCCCCCGCAGATCAGTGAGTAGAGAGAGGCAGGGAGGGAGATGCTGTAACTTCTTATCCGTGCCTCTCTCCACACAAACACCTACTGGCCGGCGCTCGTATTGCAGAATAATCTCTGTTTATACTGAGATAGACATTTCTATTGCCGGTATTACTGCAATACCGGCACCGGCTAGACAGCCTCAAATACCTGAGAAATGCCTGGCAACCATAAGAAATACATGAGAAATACCTGGTAACCCTAAGAGTAGTGTGTGTTTTTTTTAAATCAATGGGCCTATTCCATGGGCCTGGGCCTGGAGCTGCAGCTCCATCAGCCCCTATGTTAATCCGGCCCAGTGTGTGTGTGCCTGCTAGTGAGTGAGCTTCTGTTTTTATGTCAATTAGCTTATGTATATCAGTGCGATTGCTTGTCTATGAGGCTGTGTATCAATGAGCTTGTGTGTGTCAGTGAGACTGTCTTTGCCTGCATGTGAGTATGCTTACTGTATAATTATACATTTTACTCTGAAAGGACCAATATTTTATATTAGAAAAAGCAATATATATTTGATATATATATATATATATGTAAGTTTTATATATATATATATTACTCAATCATCTGGGGTGGCAAGACATAGCCTTACATATTACATGCAACAATATATGGCGCAATGACTTATGGGGCTGGCATAGATTTTTTTTTTTTCAGGGCTGCTTTGTATCCCCAGTCCGGCCCCGTGTACACCCTCTCCTAATTTTGAAAATGTTGTACAAAACTCCCTTGTCAGCAATTTACAATTTCCTGTTAAGTAAAAATCTTCATTAGATATAGAGTTAAAAATTTGGAATGTTATAATTTACAATCTATAATGTTCATGGCACCAAAATACTAGCAAGTCAAATTCTAGCCATACCTAGAGGAGTTAAAAAGGAACTGTCACTTTTCTAGAAAATGACACCATTAAATAAAACATTGAACTTATTTTCATGCGATTCTCTGTTTTCCTTTGAATGCATATTAAAATGTTTTGTAAATTACCTCACAATCTACATTAGTCCTAGACAGTACAGACAGGGCCTCGGGCACTGGAAGAGGAGAAACATAAATATTTTGGCGGGGAGAATTTTCTTGTGTCATGTTCTGAAAGTGGCAAAAATCTTTAACAGTGAAGCAATCACCAGTGGAATTTGCTGCTGGTTCTACTGGTTCTCACGATGATTGCCTCATGCTTAGAACTTTGCACAACTTTACAGATCACTATAGTTTGATAAATCTCAAATATTTCTTCTACATTCTACAGAAAAAAAGGGAACTTAATGACAAAAAAATAATAGAGTGTATGATACTGATCTACACGGTGGCAAGATGGAGGCACTCAAATTCAAGACAGTTGTGTGGATTTTCTTTATTTTCAGATGTCTCAAACACATATTTGTAAAATAAAGTTGATAACAAAAGGGAATTTTGAGGAAATATCCCTAGCCTTCTCTAAAGACACCTGCTATAGAGCAAAACTTTTGTATTACCAGTAGGTGGTAGTATTATTCAGGAAAGGAAAATGTTATGTTCTTTATTACAATGTACCTACTCATAAAGCAAGGCAATGCATTGCTGGTAAAGGGAATTTGACAAAGTTTAGAAATGATTTCTGAACGTTCTTACAAATTAAACAAAGTTGCAACATTATGATATAAATCAAATGATATAAAGCATATGCAACATGATCCAGCTGGTTCTGATTCAACAAGATGTGTCCATGTGAAGTGTTTGTGATCTGATTGTCTTATCTGAAAATTACAAGTGGGAAGGGCGTGTGGGGGCCTTATGTGTTTCTGCTATGTGTGTTATATTTGACTGCATGTGGGTTTGCTATACTCTAGCAACAATTCTTCTGCTGTCTGCTTGTAACAGAAACAGATCTGGGATGGAAAACAATGAGCTGGATTAAGAGGTATATTACCATCTATTAAGTGAATCATTCATGTACTAGGAAATTAGTTACATAGGGATTCCTTGACTCTCATACTGAGGATGTCTATATATGGTCTTTCTTTAGTATATATATAGATGTATCAACTTTCCTTCCATAGGAATGCGCCCTCTTCTTATCCCTAATTCGTTCATCGGTTTCACTCATAGTTAATTCATTATCCTTTGACTCTATCGACATTCATAGTAAAAACCGAAGAAAAACAAGTTTCCTTCGCTCTCTCCTTAATCCCTATGTATATTTAAACAAATGGAGGTAATTAAGTTACTCCAATGGCCACTGGAGGGAATGCCTGCCTGCCAACGTCAAGACAGACCCCTCTAAGCTGGTCCTACACTGACCCTTCAGCTTGCTTCCTTGTTCTTCTTGCAAAGATATCTTGAAACATAGAATGTGACGGCAGATAAGAACCATTCGGCCCATCTAGTCTGCCCAGTTTTCTAAATACTTTCATTAGTCCCTGGCCTTATCTTATAATTAGGATAGCCTTATGCCTATCCTACGCATGCTTAAACTCCTTTACTATGTTAACCTCTACCACTTCAGCTGGAAGGCTATTCCATGCATCCACTACCCTCTCAGTAAAGTAATACTTCCTGATATTATTTTTAAACCTTTGTCCCTCTAATTTAAGACTATGTCCTCTTGTTGTGGTAGTTTTTCTTCTTTTAAATATAGTCTCCTCCTTTACTGTGTTGATTCCTTTTGTGTATTTAAATGTTTTCTATCATATCCCCCCTGTCTCGTCTTCCCTCCAAGCTATACATGTTAAGATCCTTTAACCTTTCCTGGTAAGTTTTATCCTGCAATCCATGAACCAGTTTAGTAGCCCTTCTTTGAACTCTCTCTAAGGTATCAATATCCTTCTGAAGATATGGTCTCCAGTACTGTGTACAGTACTCCAAGTGAGGTCTCACCAGTGTTCTGTACAATGGCATGAGCACTTCCCTCTTTCTACTGCTAATACCTCTCCCTATACAACCAAGCATTCTGCTAGCATTTCCTGCAGCTCTATTACATTGTCTGCCTACCTTTAAGTCATCAGAAACAATCACCCCTAAATCCCTTTCCTCAGATGTTGAGGTTAGGACTCTATCAAATATTCTGTACTCTGCCCTTGGGTTTTTACGTCCAAGATGCATTATCTTGCACTTATCCACATTAAATGTCAGTTGCCACAACTCTGACCATTTTTCTAGTTTACCTAAATCACTTGCCATTTGGCTTATCCCTCCTGGAACATCAACCCTGTTACATATATTAGTAGCATCCGCAAAAAGGCACACCTTACCATCAAGACCTTCTGCAATATCACTAATAAAAATATTAAAGAGAATGGGTCCGAGTACAGATCCCTGAGGTACCCCACTGGTGACAAGCCCAAGCTTCGAATATACTCCATTGACTACAACCCTCTGTTGCCTGTCACTCAGCCACTGCCTTACCCATTCAAAAATATTGGAATCCAAACTCAAAGATTGCAGTTTATTGATAAGCCTTCTATGTGCAACAGTGTCAAAAGCCTTACTGAAATCTAGGTAAGCAATGTCTACTGCACCACCCTGATCTATAATTTGAGTTACCCAATCAAAAAAATCAATAAGATTAGTTTGGCATGATCTCCCTGAAGTAAACCCATGTTGTCTCTGATCTTGAAATCCATGTGTTTTTAGATGTTCAACAATCCTATCCTTTAACATGGTTTCCATCACTTTCCCCACTATTGAAGTAAGGCTTACTGGCCTATAGTTGCCCGACTCCTCCCTATTACCTTTCTTGTGAATGGGCACAACATTCGCTAACTTCCAATCTTCTGGGACTACTCCTGTTAACAATGACTGGTTAAATAAATCTGTTAATGGTTTTGCTAGTACACCACTAAGCTCTTTTAATAGCTTTGGGTGTATTCCATCAGGTGCCATTGACTTATTTGTCTTTACTTTTGACAGTTGAAATAGAACCTCTTCCTCTGCAAACTCACGTGTAATAAATGACTCATTTATCCTTTTTCTTAACGGAGGTCCCTTTCCTTCATTTTCAGCTGTAAATACCGAACAAAAATATTCATTGAGGCAGTCAGCTAGAACTTTATCCTCATCTACATACCTTCCTTCTTTTGTTTTTAATCTAACTAATCCTTGTTTTACTTTTCTTTTCTCATTTATGTATCTAAACAAAGTTTTGTCCCCCTTTTTTACTGACTGTGCTATTTTCTCTTCTGTGTGTGATTTGGAAGCTCTTATAACTTGCTTAGCCTCTTTCTGCCTAATCTTATAGGTCATTCTGTCTTCCTCACTCTGTTTTTTTTGTTATAATTTCTAAATGTTAACTTTTTATTTTTTACTATTTTGGCCACATCTGCGGAGTACCACAGTGGTTTCTTGAATTTTTTGCTTTTACTGACAAGCCTAATGCAATTTTCTGTTGCCTTCAGTAGTACAGCTTTTAAATAATCCCATTTCTTTTGGACTCCATTTAAGTTGCTCCAGTCTGATAATGACGCCTTTACACATATTCTAATTTTAGAAACGTCTGTTTTTCTAAAGTCTAAAACTTTTGTTTTTGTGTGGTGTGACTCAGTCACTGTTCTTATATTAAACCACACTGACTGATGATCACTGGATCCTAAACTTTCACCTACAGTAATATCTGATACCAAATCTCCATTTGTTAACACTAAATCTAGCATGGCCTCTTTACGAGTTGGCTCCTCAACGACTTGTTTTAGAGACAATCCCAGTAGGGAGTTTAGAATATGTGTGCTCCTGGCACAAGTAGCTATTTTTGTTTTCCAATTCACATCAGGAAGATTAAAGTCACCCATGATGATAACTTCCCCCTTTATTGTCATTTTAGCTATTTCTTCAACTAGTAGATTATCTAACTCTTCAATTTGTCCTGGGGGCCTATAAATCACACCTACACGAATTACTGTGTGATTACCAAATTCTAACGTAACCCAGACTCTATGTTCGTCTCACTAACCTTTATTAGGCTAGATTTTATGCTATCCTTCACATACAGGGCCACCCCTCCCCCTTTCTTGCCTTCCCTGTCTTTTCTATATAAAGAGTACCCTGGTATTGCTATGTCCCAGTCATTTTTCTCATTATACCATGTCTCAGTAACAGCGACTAAATCTACACTATCAGTTGCCATTTTTGCCACAAGTTCATGGATCTTATTCCCTAAACTGCGAGCATTTGTAGACATGACTCTAAACTTATCATTTTTTAACACACTTGCTACAGGCACCTTCTGTCCTTGTTTTGGGGGACTATTGGATTGATGTTTTATCACCCTTTTGCCCCCCCAGTTTAAATACATCCTATCAAAACCTCTGAACTGCTCACTGAGAACATTTGTTCCTGTTGAGAAAGATGCAAACCATCTTTTTTGTACAGTTTATTTCCATTCCAAACAGAGCTACCATGAGCAATAAAGCCAAATTCTGTGTCTGATGTATAAGGCGGTGTAATGTGTGTATAGTTGTCAGTGTCTGAGTGTGGATAGCTGTGAGCAGTATGTGTGGCAGTGTGAGAAACTGTGAGTGATACGTTTGGACCGCTGTGAGTGTTATGTTTGACAATGTGTGACGTGTGTGACGTGTGACAATGTTAGCCTCCCCTCATCCCAATATAGCTGGGGGGTGGAGGAGTTAAGGTGCTGTAGTGAGGGTTTAAAGGCAGCAGACAGGGTAAGGGGCTGTAGTGATGGATACGGGCAGTAGTGGATGTTAGGTGCAGTGGGGGTGTAGTGGGCAGTTAGGGGGTGTAGTGAGCGGTTAGAGGATTAAATAAGGAGTTAGAACCTGTAGTGGAGGGTTAAGGGCTGAGGTATGGGCTTAGGGGCTAAAGTGGTAGGTTAGGACCTGCAGTGGGGGGTCAGGGGCAGTAGTAGGGGGTCAGGGGCTGTAGTAGGAGGTAAGAGGAAGTAGTGGGAAGGCAGTGGTAGTGGCACGGGGGCAGGGGCAGTTGTAAGAGGTCAGGATCTGTAGTGGGGGTTATGACCTGCAGTGATGGATTAGGGTCAGTAGGGGTAATAGTAGGGGGTTAGGACCTGTGGTGGGTGGTTTTGGGCATACGTGGGTGGTTAGGAGCAATAGTAGAGGGTTAGGGCAGTAGTGTGTGGTTAGGGCATTAGTAGGGGGCTAGGAGCACTAGTGGGTGATTAGGGGCAATAGTAGGAGTACTAGTGGGTGGTTTTCGGCATCAGTAGGTGGCTAGGTGCAGTAGGGGGTGGTTAGGGGCAATAGTAGGGGTTTAGGGGGCAATGATGGGGACTAAGGGGCAGTATTGAGGGTTAGGACTTTAGGGGGTTAAAAAGGGGCTAAGGGGAATGTTAAAAAAATACATATATACACTGCTCAAAAAAATAAAGGGAACACAAAAATAACACATCATAGATCTGAATGAATTAAATGTTTTCTGAAATACTGAGATTGACACTTCTAGATGGCGGTAGCTCCGCCCAGTGTCTAGACGTGTCAGGTATACGAAATAGACTGGGACAAAGTAGTCCAAAGGGTAGACCTCTAGTTATCCAGAATTAAACTAAGACTTAAGAGAGTAGGCCCTATTTTCTAGCTGTGCCAGGCTGAAGATTTTGGTAGACCCTGCTCACCAGGGCTAATTAAAAAAAATCTGGTCTGGGCATATCTTAGACCTCAGTAGCAGCAGCCATTGTTAAAGGCTATACTGAGCTGTATAAACTGTTACCGAATAAAACAAATATTAATAACTAGAAATCGTCCTTAAACAACACAATGTTTTAATAAACCAATATAAGCCGAGTATATAAATGTATGTATGCAGTAAACATTTATTTTTAAAGTCCTGCTTCGAAAAAAAGGTTTATTGCTTTAAAGCTGTTTTACGGATTGTTTTATCATTAGAGTTTACTTGTGGGTAGACGAGTAAGCAATGTTCGATATGATTCACTCCAAGTATTATTTGTTAATGCATACCAGTTAGGGGTCAGTTTAGGATATTATGCTCCATGCTTTGCAGATTTGCCTTATAATGATTTATTTTATTTCAGTTACATTGCTGAAATTCTGCAACAATATAACTTTATCTTTTTGTAATTCATTGATGGGAAAAGTCTAATTTAGCTCTATATACATAAATGCAATGCAAAAGTCATCACAAGATGCATCGCCATTTTCGATGGCGGCTGGTCAACTGTGACGAGAGCAATCTCGCCACATTGCATTGGAGAAGCCTGGCTGCCCGCCTCCTGCCTTTGGACTATGGCCCTGGGAGATTGGGCCCTTTAAAAACAGTATTCGGCCCTAACAGAGTGCATGTCACTCATTCTGGCCCTTTAAACACAGTGGGGCCATTCGGTACTTGCCCTGTGTGAGCGGTGATACCCCCAGATAGCTATGCCATGGAGCCTATTCATATAATGAAAGACTATGGGAAAGACTTTAGTTCCATGGCAATTGAACTGTGTGAATAGGATCTGAGCGCTATTCGATAGTTTTGTGCGTTCAGATCCCAGCTATCTGGGGATATGTGAAATGTCTGTGTGTTATGTGTAAAAGGGGACTTTATGTATTTTAAAGTGTTTTATGTCTTTTTGCAACCATGTGGTTAATGGAGTCTGCTTCTAGCCCTGGATAATTGGATTACTTTCCCCTTTGTCTCCAGGATAGAGGCCTCTGTAAAACCTGCTTAAACCAGATTGCCATGCTGCCAGTAAGGGACAAAAGATACTTTTACTAACTTTTGAACCCCTGGTCTGATTCATGCCATTTTCTAATATGTTGTTCCCCTGAATGGATTGATTGTGAATATGTGAATGTGATGTATGGTTTTAGAGTTATGAATGTTAGGTAAAAAGTATGTTAAACTTTAAATGTTCTGGCCAGCAGATAATTGAGCTATGTATATTGCTAAAACTCAATTATCTAGCCTGGCCCAGAGGAGGAGTTTTGTGTTGCATAAATTGTGAGTTCTGTGTGCCAGTAAATCAGTCCTGTTCCAGCATTAAGCTTTGGCTCATGTGTGGATTATTCAGCGATACCAGCAAGTTATTACTCTGTGGATTACTTGGTGATTTTATTTTATGGGAAGAAGGGAATGCTTGACGGAGTAACGGATTGTACCGTCACATCAACCATGACAGACACTTTAAAAAAGAATTGGCCAATTTTAACACACAATCAAGTACTTAAAGGGACACTATAGTCACCAGAACAACTACAGCTTATTGAATTTGTTCTGGTGAGTAGATTCATTACCTTCAGGCTTTTTGCTGTAAGCACTGTCTTTTCAGAGAAAATGCAGTGTTTACATTACAGCCTAGTGATAACTTCACTGGCCACTCCTCAGATGGCTGTTAGAGATCCTTCCTGGGTCATGGCTGCCTAAAATGCATCCAAACATTCAGTGTCTCCATTCTCTGCATGCATACACTGAACTTGCCTCATAGAGATGCATAGATTTAATTAATCTTTATGAGGGGATGCTGATTGGCCAGGGCTGTGTTTGAATTGTTCTGGCTCTGCCCCTGATCTGCCTCCTTGTCAGTCTCAGCCAATCCTATGGGGAAGTGTGGTGATTGGCTCAGGCCATCACTTCTGATGATGTCAGCAGGCAAATAGAAACAGGGACAAAGCAAGCATCTCCAGACTTAAATACAAGTAAGATTATACTATATTTAGGGAGGCATGATGGGGCCAGGGGGGCTAGATGGTAGTTTTAACACTATAGGGTCAGGAATACATGTGTGTGTTCCTGAGCCTGTAGTGTTCCTTTACAGAATCCCTACCCTCATACCCAGCTCTTACCACTCGGAAATCCAAAAACTTTCATAATCTACTTGTACACATTGTCTCTTAGAAACAATAAATCCAGATCCAAATGTGACCATTGTAAGGCCTGCAAATATATATTAGCATCCAAAGTGGCACAGTGGTAGAAACCAATACATCAACAAAACTTATCAGCAGTTTAGACAGTGAATTCTCCAATATGACAACCTTCAAATTCAAGCTGTGGAAATATTAATCATGAATTCACGTAAAGGTGACTTTAATCTCAGACCGCTCCAGAGGGAATCAAGGTTAATATACAAATTCAAAACACTGGCACCCAAGGGGTTACAGAAAGAATTTAACTATACCCCCTTTAAACATCAATAATCAGTATCTCGACATTCTATTCTACCAGATTTACTCTTTAAGTTCATGTCTTACTTTCAAACTTTATTTATTCTTTATTCTCTTACATTATAACATTCTTTTAATGTACACATCCCTTATTGACATCATAGATTACTTATCTCAACCAGATCCAAACCAGATCT
Source organism: Pelobates fuscus (assembly GCF_036172605.1). NCBI lineage: Eukaryota > Metazoa > Chordata > Amphibia > Anura > Pelobatidae > Pelobates > Pelobates fuscus. The sequence continues at coordinate 99,012,589 of NC_086325.1, forward strand.
ATTCTATTTACCTTCTCTATTATACATATTTCTCATTGCTACACTTGTACTTTATCTATATACCACTAATTTTTATACTCAGCAAGCAGAAAAGTTTCCTTCATTAGCTCCAACATTCTACTTGGAAAAATTAGCCCATGTTATTCCTGTATTTCCAATACAGTTGACTCTTATACTGGTATAATGCTCTTTTATTCCCACTTTCAAACACACCACCAGACATACTAGTAATACACTCCAATACTCCTTGGCAATTGATTGGCTTTTAATGACTCCATTAACCAAAAGGTCCTATTACATTTAAACCAGAATGATTGCTAAATTTATTATCATTATTTACAGTACACGTGATGGCAAGATCTTTCTTCTGACAAGTAACCTCCAGGGTTCAGTGGCCTTTAGATCTATAGAATTGCCTGTTTGAAGACACCCCATAGATCTAGCCCCTTATTTCATGCCCTAATTGGAGACTTAAACAGCCAATCAACTACTCAGTCTGCTCACTGGATAGTTTGAACCACCAATTATCCTCAAGAGCGGTATATTTAAACCGCACAAGCTGGAGGTTAGTTTCCCCCTGAAGAGTCACCTAACCTGCGAAAACACACGTCGGGGCTCATCTCATACCTGTGGCCAGATTTATTCCACATTTCTTCGACTTGTACCAAAAAGCACCATATTATAGAAGACATAATTTTACTATCTTTTGTCCAGGTATTGCTAGATTTTTCTTACACTGCTAACCTTAGTGACAGTTAGTTTTTTGTTTGTATTTCAAGCACAGGTGCCCTTAAAGGAACAGCATAGAGTCTTACATTGGCAGCATCATATCCTTCCTTTTTTCCCTCTTTCACAATCATTATATATCTTTATCTTGAATAACAACAAATATGTTTTCTCTTTGGTTCACTTTTTTGTGTTGACTTGATAGTATAGAATGTTTACTTGGACTGCTACTTAGTTGAGAATCCCTATTTTTAGATACAGACTACCTCAAGATACATTGTTGCTCTTTAGAGGAAATAAAGTAGGGCTCTCTCTGTCAGTGCTCTTGATATATTGCACTGCTATATAATGTGAGGCATTTAGCTAGACATTCTATTTGGAGTCAACACCATGGTGATTCAAAACTACTATTGCTCGAGGACATAGGATAAACCTACTTTTACAAACCCAGGTTCTGTCTCACCAAAATATTTAATTTACTTTCTCTTACCTATTTGTAAATACTTTAGTTTCATTTTTTGTAACATACCTTAGTCCTAACACTAATGTTTGCCAGTCCTTCTCCAGGAAGACTGGTGATGTTGGTTGCGATGGAGCCCTTTTGGTTGGTTTATGTGGCACCAATGTATCCTATTACACCATAGACTTCAGTCCATACTCTGGATAGGGCAAAAGTTTAGTAAGTCCATTCCTGTGTACAATTAATTCAGATGGGGAGTCCAATTTGTAAGTGGTATTTGCCTTCCTCAGGGACATGGTGATCTGATAAAATCTGCAACATCTACCTATCGTTCCAGGTGACAGGTCTGTAAACATTTGAACATCTTGAAATCAAGATGGATGGAGGGGCATGACCTTGGACCTCTGCGAGAGCAGAGAACTGCAATTTGCACTTATAATTAACAGCCTACCAGGAGACATTCTCAAGTTATCCTTCTATGGCCTAATAGGTGAGAGAGTACCGCAAGTATTAAAGTGGTACTTTTATACAACCCGCCTTGATATAGTTCAATGTTATAGTTCTGTGTCTCACAAAATATTATATGTTGTTCGCTAAATTATATTACCTTGACCGTGATTAACCAGTTACTCACATCTTCCATAACGTAAAAATAATATACATTAATGGGCTTTATGGTCTGGGGTCCTAGGATGGAGGTGACAAATATTTTCATGTTCAATTTGGTTTGGTAAGCCATACCTCCAACTCCCTATGAAGGGATTAGACAGGTATAATTATGTTCCTGTCCTATTTTTGCCTTGGGATTTAAGCCCTACTGATCCACTTGCGATTCAGGCAACTGTGTATAAGTTAGTCGCAACTCGTCTAGAGAGCACTCTTTTTATTTTTGTTGTTGGTTTCATTACATAGTTACATAGTTTCACACATCTCTGTACAGGGCTAATCCTGGGTGGATGCAAAGAGGCAGATCGACAACGTGTACAGCGCTAGGCTCCGTCACTCATGCAGCACAGCTGTAAGGAAAAGGTTACAAGCTGACTAGCTGTTTGAGGACAATCTTGACTGCAGTGGGCAGGTTATCCTCATAGTGCAGATCCTCAGGGGTCTAGGGCAAGAGGTAGTGGTCAGAAGGGAAGTGGTTATAGCTTTGGTTATGATTTTAATAATTATTATTCAGATTATGATTATTGTGCAGAGGCATTCAACGTGGAGAAATGCCAACTGTACAAACCTATAAAGTTAACTTAAGCCATTAAACATTAATCACATGAAAAGTCTAAGGTACCCCTGAATCGGTATCTGTTCTTCAAAGAGGTTGCATCTTAAAAATGCAAGAGTACCTAAGTATAAAGCCCATAAGCGTATTACTGCTCTGGTCTGATTTATTTCCAGCCCAAGTTAGCTCAGTGGTTTGGAAAGTAAAAAGAGTGATCTATTTCTCCAGGATAAATGAGAGCAATTCAAGTATCTTTTAAAAGAATGGTTATAGCATGGTACATTCTCACCACATATGAGCAACCTCTCGGCAATTTATTCTTATTTCTGCTCATATTAAAATGTGGTTTGAGGTCAGATGTCACCTTTTTGATATCTTATAACATTTATAAATTTCATTGTATTGTCCCCAGCTTGATGTCCCCGGATGAAGCCAACCTGGCCAGAATGGAGTAGATGAGTTATTAGAGAGACGTTTGTTTGTCAGTACTTTTGCTAAAAATTTCATTTACATATTAATGAGGCATATGTTAGCTGTTTGTGTACTAGGGTGGAAGGAGACACATTTTAAAATTGCAGAAACGTTTTGCTACATATGGAAATACGGAGATGTTTTGTAATAAATACTTGTAAACCTGTTCATTTTACTGATGGCGTTCACTTAGTGAGACCTTATAACTGGTCTCATTAAGAGTAGCCTTTTGAGACTGTAAAAATAAAATTGGGAGCCTGTGAAACCATGATACCATTTGTAGAATACTAAGTGGCGTTGCTGTAACTATTGGCCTCCTATGGAGTTCTAACTCTTTGCCTGGGTTCATTTACCAACTTGAATCGTAACAAAGTGATGCCAGTTAATGAATATCAATTTGGGTGTAACTTTGAAGTGATGCCAATAATAAGCTTTACAACGCTCAGTGAATGGATATTATTTTAACACTTTTTTTATGGGGCCCTTCCTCTACAATTTCTTGTCATTGAACTAATCATTTTGTTCAATATGAATTGGGAATGGATTATTCCTTATTATGTTTATTTGCATTAATGTTCAAGCTGTTCTAACTGTGTCAGTGTGGAGTTAGCCACATGTAAGTAGAGGTCCATGTTACTTTAAAGTGACACTATAGTCACCAGAACAACTACAGCTTAACGTAGTTGTTCTGGTGAGTATAATCATTCCCTTAAGGAATTTTCATGCAAACACTGCCTTTTCAGAGAAAAGGCAGTGTTTAGATTGCCCCCTAGGGATACCTCTTGTGGCCACTCCTCAGATGACCACTGGAGGCAGTGCTGCACAATAGGCTGCACAGATGTTTAGCATCTCTACGCACTGCATGGGGACGCTGAATTTTCCTCATAGAGATGCATTGATTAAGGAAAGCATTAGATCGGCTAACAATTGTAAATTCTGATGACGTCAGCAAAGAGGCAGATTGGGGGCGGGGTCTGCAGCGGCGGAACAGCACGGCGCTGGAAATAAAGTGGGTTTTAACCCCTACTAAGGAGGCTAAGGGGAGTGCAAGCCACGTAAATGGCAGTTTTAACACTATAGGATCATGTTCCTGACTCTATAGTGCCCCTTTAATGTACTTATTTATAATTTACATTTTCTGCCAGAATACAAAATACACAACAAACTACAAGGAACATTTTGTGCAATGAACAAATTGGAAAGTAAATGCATGTTTATAAATTATCATTGTACATTTATTTTTCTAAATCCCCCTATTGTAACCAAAGTAATTTTAATTATTAACATGTTTTTCAAGGTCTAGTGGTCAAGTTCCATTATTTAAGTCATAAATCCCTATTTATATTTGATGTTACGTAGTCTCAATTTTGAAGTAATTTGTGAAAAAAATCTCTCCTCTTTCTTGTTGCTGTTGACAATACCATATGCTATTTCTTTTTAATATTTTTTGTTGTGCAGCATAAATTAATTGTTGTGTGTGTATGTGGAGGAGTGTTTTAATGCAGGGGGGGACGGACAAATGTGGCTATTGAGTATCATGTGCGCTGGCTGATTGTGGCTATTGAGTATTATACGTGCAGGAAGCCGAGTGCTATATGGGTGGGAAAAGGAGTTTGTGTATGGTGGTTGAGTGTTGTGTGCATATAAGGAGGCTCAGAGTGGTGTTGGAGTCCTCTCCACATATCTTTCATTATTTTTTCCACTTGTCCCCCTATATTTCTAAACATAAATTTAATGGAAGTGAGAAATATTGCTTTACTAAATTGCCACTGATAATCTTTATCACACAATAAACAACAAATTATCATATGAGATCAAACACTTTATTTAATGCAGATTATTTTATGGGGAAATGGATCTTGTGACAACTATGGATTTATCAAAATAATAAAACTATCTATTGATAACATAATCTGCTTACCTTGTAAATAAATTCCCACTGGGTGCTCAAACCTATCAAGCAAATACCCGTAGGTTAAAAATATATATATATATATATATAATAAAATGCCCTTTTTTTTATTGCACACCCCCAGAGTACGTAGTAAAAATTTTTCCTGACACCAGTCACCTCATCCATTGAGAGCAGGAAGCTTCTGGTTCTCAATCAAGGAAGTCCAGATAAATTGTCAAACCATTAGCAAACTGTTTGACTACTTCCATTGCTGGCCCCTTAACCACTACAACATGCTGGAGTGTTGCTTTGATGCTTAAACAATGCTGGCATCTCCTATCACAGAGAATAGGATCAGTCAGATATTGTAACTAAAAGGTGAAAATGCCAAAGTTTAATGTAAAATGCAAGATCCTTCCTCAGTTTTATTTATTAAATATTACTCTAGGTTCACAAACTAGTTACTTGTTTATAGCGTGTTATAGGCTTGTTATATATTCCAAAGAATTTCCAAACCTAAACAAAAATAAAAGCAAGCATTCTGAGAGATGGAACAATAAGCACAAAATACAGAAATAGGAAGATTATCACCAACACTCAAAACATTCAGCCACACTTATTTACAGACAAATATAGCATACTGTCTTGGTTCCTGTGAATCTTAACATGTCTCTGCTGTCATCCCTTCTCTCTCTTGTTGCTGGTGTAGCAAGAAGCAGTCTGTGCACATGATATCCTCTCATACACGGCACTGCAATGGAGAAACATATGTGTGTGTTTTTTTTTTTTGTTTTTTTTCAAGCGTATGTACAGAGACAATATAATTAAATAACAGGGTGGTTGGTGTGTGTGGAGGGAGGAATTCTAAAATACTGGCCTTGAAGAGGGTACACCCAACCTGATACAAGTCTTGACAATGTACAACAAGTCTCTGGGTTTGAAAATAAAATTGCTTTAAGAAATTAACTCTTAATGTAAAATGAGAAACTAATTTAGAATCCAAAACAGATGTTACTATTATGGTTTATTTTTCAGTACAAAACGTGCCGACAAGAATTTAATCTCATGTTCAACCATTATGGGAAATCACAGTATTTGGCCCAAAAGATCAGGAAAGGACAAGCATGAACAATGAGAATCATTCTCTTTACTTTTCCGAGCTGCTGAATATCACATGAAGAACAGATACACGCCCTTCAAAACAAGGCCTGATTATTTATTTGTGTTCACGTTCTGTCCTTAATTTTCAGCATAGAGCTGCATGGTAAAATATAATGAAGAAATCGTCATAACATCCCAAGAATAAAGCACATAAACAACAAATAGGCACTTGTAAATAAAATAAAACAGACACCAAAACCAATATGTCTTATTGCAGTGGTTTGGATATATAGATGCTGCTCCTTTTGACTGACAATATAAAACATTGCTGTATTTCAAAAACAGTAATGCTTACATTTTATTGAATACACACCTCTAGTGCTGTTAACTGTGCTAGCTTTCTCGTTATATCCTCAATTAACCAATCTGCCCAAATCCTGGATTGTTGGTGTGCCTCGTGGACTAGGTTGGGAACCTCTACTTTACTCCATAGGCTAGTGAAGGACTCCTTGCAGTCTTAGGGTGTAGCTTGGTGTCAGACTGTCCGAGAAAGAAACCCTGATTTGTCTATCACCATTGTGAATTCTCACCATTGCAACAACCGCTGTATAACATATTCACTTCAAGGAGCATAGACACTGACAAACAATACATCCTTAGAAGCACCAAGAGCAGTTTCCAAATTATATTTTAGAGTTACTTACCGCTCTACATCAGTGGTGTATCCTGGTTTTGTGCTGCCCTAGGCAGGACAAAACTCAGCCCCCCCCCCCGCGCCCCCCTCACCCAATCCTTCCCCCCGCCCTCTAAATACACACACACACACTGACAGATACGCATACACTAGCTAACAAAAACACACACTCACTAACAGACACACACTCACAGGCAAACACACTCGCACTTACAGACACACACTAACAGACACACAATCACACTAACAGGCAAACACACACAATCAGACACACACAAACTAACAGACACACACACTCACACTAACAGGCAAACACACTCAGTCAGACACACACACTAACAGACACACACACATTAACAGACACACACACTAACAGACACACACTCACTCACTAGCAGACACACACACAGTCAGAGACACACACAGTCAGAGACACACACACACTCACTAACAGACAAAAACACACAGTCAGAGACACACACAGTCAGACACACACACAGTCAGACACACACACAGTCAGACACACACACACACACACTAACAGACACACACAGTCAGAGACACACACACTCACACTAACAGGCAAACACACACACAGTCAGACACACACACACACACTAACACATTTTTTTTTATTTTTTATTTAACCTCCCCCCAGCCTCCTTACCTTTGGGAATGCTGGGGGGGGTCTCTTTCTCCCTGGTGGTCCAGTGGCTGCTGGGCGGGCGGCAATGGTGGGCGGGCGGCTGGCGAGGGAGAGCTCCCCCTGAGCTCTCTGCTCAGCTCCCTCACGCGCCGCAGAGTCAGGGCCGGACTGGCCCACCGGGATACCGGGAAATTTCCCGGTGGGCCGCAGCAAGCTGTCAGTCTTCCTGCACAGGGAAAATCAATTTCGCAGGCATGCCCCGCCCCACAAGCCACGCCTCCTGCCCGGAAGCTCCACCCCCGCACGCAGGCCCGCCCCCACGCACATTGATGATGCTGGAAAGCTGCTCACCGGACCAGCAGGAAAGGTATTTATATTTACCTTTTAACAGCTTCCCCTAGCCACCTCACAACCCCCTTACTGCCCCCTTACCCACCTCACAGGTCCCCTTACTTACCTCACAGGCCCCCTACCCACCTCACAGGCCCCCTTACCCACCTCACAGGCCCCCTTACCCACCTCACAGGCCCCCTTACCCACCTCACAGGCCCCCTTACAGCCCCCCTACCCACCTTACAGCCCCCTTACCCACCTCACAGGCCCCCTACCCACCTTACAGCTCCCTTACCCAGCTCACAGGCCCCCAACCCACCTCACAGGCCCCCTACCCACCTTACAGGCCCCTTACCCAAACTCACAGGCCCCCCTACCCACCTTACAGCCCCCTTACCCATACCCACCTTACAGCCCCCTTACCCACCTCACAGGGCCCCTTACCCACCTTACAGGCCCCCTACCCACCTCACAGGCCTTCTACCCACCTTACAGCTCCTTACCCACCTTACAGCCCCCTACCCACCTCACAAGCCACCTTACCAACCCCACAGGCCCCCTACCCACCTCACAGCCCCCTTTAAGCCCCCTTACCCACCTCACAGGCCCCCTTACAGCCCCCTTACCCACCTCACAGGCCCCCTTACCCACCCCACAAGCCACAGGCCCCCTACCCACCTTACAGCCCCCTTACCCACCTCATAGCTCCTTACCCACCTTGCAGCCCCCTACCCATCTCACAAGCCACCTTACCAACCCCACAGGCCCCCTACCCACCTCACAGGCCCCCTACCCACCTCACAGCCCCCTTTAAGCCCCCTTACCCACCTCACAGGCCCCATTACAGCCCCCTTACCCACCTCACAGGCCCCCTAACCACCTCACAGGCGACCTTACCCACCCACAGGCCCCCTACCCACCTCAAGGCCCCTTTAAACCCCCTTACCCACCTCACAGGCCCCCTTACAGCCCCCTTACCCACCTCAAAGGCCACCTTACCCACCCCACAAGCCATAGGCCCCTTACCCACCTCACAGGCCCCCTTACCCACCTCACAGGCCCCCTTACCCACCTCACAGGCCCCCTACCCACCTCACAGGCCACCTAACCAACCCCACAGGCCCCTTACCCACCTCACAGGCCCCCTACCCACCTCATAGCCCCCTACCAACCTCACAGCCCACCTTACAGCCCCCCAACCCACCTTACAGAACCCCTACCCATCATACAGAACTCCTACCTACTCACAGTCCCCCTACCCACCTTACAGCCCCCCTACCCACCATACAGAACCCCTACCCACTTACAGCCCCCCTACAGCTACCCTATCCACTATACAGAACTCCTAAACACCTCACAGTCCCCCTACCCACCATATTAGAAAAATAAATATATATCAATAATATGTAAGGCGTGTATGTATGCATGTCTTGCCACTCCAGATGACTGAGTAATCTATAACACACATATATCTCTCTCTCTCTCTCTCTCTCTCTCTCTCTCTCTCTCTCTCTCTATATATATATATATATATATATATATATATATATATATATATATAAAATGTGTCTATATATTAATCATCTAGGGTGGCAACACATAGCCGTACGTATTACATGTGACAATACATGCCGCAGTGACTTATGGGGCTGGCATAGATTTTTTTCCAGGGCTGCTTTGTATCCCCAGTCCGGCCCTGCGCAGAGTCAGGCTGGGAGCCGGAATATGACGTCATATTCCGGCTCCCAGCCGCTCTCTGCGGCGCGCGAGGGAGCTGAGCAGACAGCTCAGAGGAAGTGCTCCCTCGCCAGCCGCCCGCCAGCGCCGCCAGCCCGTCTGTTAGCCGCAAGGCTAACAAGGCATTTGCCCTGGGCATTTGGGGGCGGAGTTTTTTGCCGCCCCCTGGAAAATGCCGCGCAAGGCAAATGCCTTGTTTGCCTCGCGGCTAAAACGTCCATGCTCTATATCTGTTTTGAGTACTCTGTTCCTGCAAATGATCAATATTGGGTGCAAACGCATTTTTGACATTTTATTTATTGAAATTTGTCTCCAATTTCCTAAAAACAAACTTTTCAAATATCAGCTATCAAGACTCAGATACCTTTGCTGCAGAGTTGATAGAATAACCTCCTACACTTTATTGGATATCTTTGGATTCAGTTGCTGTTTATGATGCATTTGGGATATTTGTCCTTACAAAATGTTATAAAATATTCTATGTATGCATGTCATCTTCTAAAGGACATTTTTCCATAAGTGGGCGTAGAAACGTTATTATATTGAAAATTTCTACCATATGGACTATCAATTTTATGTTTACCATAACAGCACACCTGGTGTTACATATGTTACGTTTTGTTTTATTCAATTGAAGCTGTTAACTGTAATAGGCCTATTATGAACCCACAATACATACAGTAATAAATGGAAAATACATACATTAAACAAATATGACTTGTTTGTTCACTTAGATATATAGCACTGATCTTTTCTTTCCAATTATCATTGACAGCAGATATAATGACCTTGAGGCATTTTGCAGATAATATATACTATGTAGCAGTATTAACAATTCACAGCCATAAACCTACATAAATACAACTACAAACATTGGACTTTATAATTTGTTATATGCTTTATTCTGCTTATGGCATGACATAAAAGTAATTTTAATACTAGTAAATTTTGTGTTTGATATCAAATAAAAATTGTTGGTTATGCCTAGGAAATTAGAGGTCACAGATTCATTTTCTGTGTTTCTGCAAGGACAAATTCTCTCCAGACTGTGCATTGTGTTCTTGCCTGGACTAGTTAGATGCTAGCCTATAAAAAAATGATTTGATAGAGAATTGATTGATTTTCTATGTATTATATCTACACTCAGCATATCCCCGAGCAAGATGTAACTCGGGTTTTGAGGATCTCATTTAGAGACTGCCCTTTCTCTATGTGGCGAGGAAATATCTTCCATATGTACCAACCGGAAGTGTTGTAGGTTATTATTATTATTATTGCCATTTATATAGCACCAACAGATTCCATAGCGCTTTACAATATTATGAGAGGGGGGATTTAACTATAAATAGGACAATTACATAAAAACTTACAGGAACTATAAGTTGAAGAGGACCCTGCTCAATCGAGCTTACAGTCTATATGAGGTGGTGTATAAAACACATTAGGACATGAAATAGAAATCAAATAAAGTGGGAGTGAAGCAGAGCTGGAGGAGAGAGTAGATTTCTGCCCTTTAGGAGAGAGCAAGAGAGGTTACGCTGGGAGGCCATAAGCTTTCCTAAAGAGATGGGTTTTAATGCACTTTTGAAACGATAGAAGAGTAGGGGAGAGTCTGAGGGCGGTAGGCAGGCTATTCCATAGGAAGAGAGCCACCTGCGAGAAGTCTTGCAAGCGTGAGTTGGTCGTACGGGTGCGAGCAGCGGACAGGAGAAGGTCACAGGCAGAGTGGAGAGACCAAGAAGGGGCAAACCTATGGATTTGTGATGAGATATAAGAGGGTCTAGAATTGGTCAATGCTTTATAGGTATGGGTTAGCACTTTGAATTGACTCCTATAGGATACAGGAAGCCAATGTAAGCACTGACAGAGGGGTGAGGTGTGAGAGGACCGACTAGAGAGGAAAATCAGTCTGGCGGTAGCATTCATTACAGACTGTAGAGGCGCAATTCGATTTTTGGGAAGACCAATTAGGAGAGAGTTACAATTATCCATGCAGGAAATTACAAGAGCATGAACAAGCTCCTTGGTAGCATCTTATGCAAGAAAGGGGTGGATGCTGGCTATGTTTTTAAGATGTAATCTACAGGATTTGGCAACATCTGGATGTGAGGCTCAAAGGTGAGGCCAGAATCAAGTATGACGCCAAGACAGTGTGCTTGCAAGAATGGACTTATGTGGATACTACTAACTTGAAGGGAGAGCGAAAGAGGAGGATCAGTATTAGGAGGAGGAACGACAAGGTGCTCAGTTTTAGAGAGAGTGAGTTTCAGAAAGCGGGAGGACATCCAGTCAGAGATGGAAGAAAGGCAAGCAGAGGCATGTTGCAGGGGAGAGGTCCAGGGAGGAAAGGTATATCTGGGTGTCATTAGCGTACAGGTGGTAGTGGAATCCAAATGAGGTAATAAGTTTGCCAAGACGGGCAGTATAAAGAGAAAATAGAAGGGGACCAAAGACAGAGCCTTGGGGGACTCCAACCGAGACAGGAGGAGGGGAGGAGGTATCATTAGAAAAGGAGACACTGAATGAACATTGGGAGAGATAAGAGGAAAACCACAAGAGGACAGAGTCACAGAGATCGAGTGATTGAAGAGTTTGAAGAAGGAGAGTATGATCATAGGTGTCAAAGGCAGCAGAGAGGTCAGGAAGAATTAGTATGGAGTAGTGGTCTTTGGATTTAGTTGCGGAGCAGTCTCAGTAGAGTGGAGAGGATGAAAGCCAGATTGAAGAGGGTCAAGGAGAGAATTGGAATTGAGGAAGTGAGAGATATGGGTAAAGAGTAAGACAAGTCTTTCCAGAAGCTTTGAGGAAAGAGGGAGCAGGGAAATGGGACAATAGTTAGAGGGGGAGGACGGGTCAAGAGATGTTTTTTTCAGGATAGGTACAACAGTGGCATGTTTAAGGTCAGCAGGGACAATGCCAGAAGAGAGAGAGCAGTTGAAGATGTGTGTTAAGGAAGGCTACAAAAGCCATAAACAAGGATTTATAATGCTCAGACTGATACTAATTGACAATATGAATTAAATCTCTCATTTTGCATCTCAGCTTTCTCAAATACATAACATCCATCATAAGGTACTGTCCTTATACCATATATAATTTAAATGTTAACTCCATAATTTCCCAATGTATTCTTTACACTTAGGGTTATTTAATACATATAATATTTCTCAGCAGAGCGTATAAATATATCCTTTTTACAACTTAAGCATACATTAATGCCATACTTACGCTCTTTAAATTCTAAAATTCTTGATGCATGTGAGCATCGCTTTTAGATGTTGCAAAACCAGTATCATTCAACTGAATGGATATTTAAAAATTCTTGTTATCTAAAAATACAAAATCACCTCATTTATATTCATCACTCACCTACAGAACAATATAAATTGCCAGATAGAATTAAAGCGACATTGTAGGCACCATAACTACATAAACTCTTTGAGGTGTTTATAAAGCCTTGAGTGCATGTGTGGCACCTGCGCTCTCTCCTTAATCCCTATGTATATTTAAACAAATGGAGGTCATTTAGTTACTCAAATGGCCACTGGAGGGAATGCCCACCTGCCGACGTCAAGGCAGACCCCCCTAGACGGGTCCTACTCTGACCCTTTACCTTGCTTCCTTGAGCTTCTGGCAAAAATATCTCTATTGAGAAAGAAAGGGGTATTTTTTATATACACCCCTATACAGCAGCATACATACCGCAGTCGCAGGGGTCGCAGGGGTCGCAGCTGCGACCGGGCCCGCCACTCCAGGGGGCCTGGCCGCCCTGCGGACCCCTGTGACCACGTATCCGCCGCCATCATCTTCTGCGGCCCCGGCCCACGTGGCAAACCGCCGGGGCCGCCGTCCAAGGAGTCCATCAGGTGGCCCATGCTCTCAGGGCCGCACGATGGATATGGATTGTAAGGGGGCCCGGTCAGCGCCTGGCGCTTTAACAGCGCAACTGCACGTCACTTCTCCCAGCTTACACTGAGAGCCACGCGGGTGGAAGCAGAGGGAGTCAGAGTGGGAACTCTGACTCCCATCACTAAGCCACCACTGGACCCCAGTCACCCTCCTGCACCTAAAAGGTAAGAAACAGGAGGGTGACTTAAACATTTTGTGTGTGTGTGTTTGTATGTATGTGTCTCTGTCTGTCTGTATGTATGTGTCTGTATGTGTATCTGTGTGTGTGTGTGTGTGTGTGTCTGCCTGTTTGTATGTATGTCTATGTATGTGTGTGTGTCTGTCTGTATGTGTGTGTGTCTGCCTGTATGTGTGCTTGTCTGTTTGTATGTATGTGCGTCGTGTGTGTGTGTGTGTCTGTCTGTGTCTGCCTGTGTGTATGTGTGCCTGTCTGTTTTTTTTATGTATGTGTCTTTGTATGTATGTGTGTCTTGTGTCTGTCTGTGTGTCTGTCTGTGTGTGTGTCTGTATGTGTGCCTGTCTGTCTGTCTGTCTGTGTGTGTGTGTGTGTATATATGTGTGCCTGTCTGTTTGTTTGTATGTATGTGTCTATGTGTGTGTGTGTGTGTGTGGAGGGGGGGCCCACGGGTCATTTTCGCACCGGGGCCCCTCATGGTTTGTGTGTACGCCACTGCCCCTATATACTTGTTAACACATGGGATGGGTGGCAGCACTGTAACCCAGCTGTGTGATACAAAAAAGTGAATACAAATACAAAAAGTAAAGTCCTGCGCTCACTCCCATCATTCCTGGGCGGCAGCAATGACTACAGTACACATCAGTTAATACATATAGTAAAAACCAAAGAAAAAAAGTTACCTGCGCTCTCTCCCTAATCCCTGTGCATATTTAAATAAATGGAGGTCATTTAGTTACTCCAATGTCCACTGGAGGGAATGCCCGCCTGCCAACGTCAAGGCAGACCCCCCTAGACGGGTCCTACTCTGACCCTTTTTTATTAATATGTTGTTGTTGTTTTTCTTGGAAATTAAAAAAAATGTCTGCAAGGTTAATTGTCATTTTTGCATTAGTTTTTATTTTCTTTGTAATTATTTTTCATGCAATGCCTGCAGATAAAATAACACCATGCTCATGCTGACCTCAGCATTAGTATCATGACCACAGATGAGCCCCAATGCAGACACTGTCTGACAGCAGATTTAGTCTCATAAGACTACACATATACAATGTCTTATGACTGAACAAACCACACAGGGCCGCCACCAGAAATTTTGGGGCCCCTAACTCAGCTCAGGGTCTGGGTCCCCTGGGGCCCGCCTCCAAATACCGCTCACTGGGTCCACACACAGACACAAACGCACACACTGATACATACTAACAGACACACATACTGAAACAGACAATCTCTATTATCTACTCGAAGAAGCCCTTGCGGCGAAACGCGTTTAGATATTAATTTTATTATTTTACAATAAAGAAAATACTTTGGCATAAAACATTTTATAGCCATTTTGATTTCTTTTTCACCGGACTATACATATACTATCTACCTGACGAGAAGCCTAAAGAATCCTTAGGTGGGGATGATACCACCCAAGCGCCTACATTGAGCAGTACAAGCCTGCTCTATATACTGTGAGTAGTATATTTATTCTCTTTTTATACCTTTTAATTACTATACAGAGAGCACTATATACTTTATTTTATCTCCCTGGGTCGAATAATACCAACTTGGACGTTGAATCTGAGCCAGATACTCGCCAATCAATATTACTCCGCATATCCTTGAGTGGGGATTATTCCACTTCACGTGCGTTATATCAGAGCTAGGTTCTAGCTCTGAAAAGTGTGAGTAAGACTACTTTTATTTTATTTACCATTTTATTCATCTATATACTGTGCCATTGGAGTTCCTCTTGCTTTTTTCTTCACATATTACTTCACTGGATTTCAAGGACACCTTTGTGAAGACACACCCCATTTTACGCCTCAGGATCCCTGTTCTTATACACGGCATCTACCATTATGGACTTATGATAAGTGCTTTGGACTATTGCCAATTATACATTTATATTTCATTTAATATTTAATATTAAATTGTATTATTTTATATTATTTATTATACACTCTTATATGTTTTACTGTATATTTTAGGCGCAACCTTTTTTTGTTCTATTTTGCATCATTTCTTATCATTAGGGGATTATAGGGGACTCCCCTTTAAGGATTGCAGCCTTACTATTATTATTTTCTTGTGTGGCAATCTAGCGCTGATTTTTTCTCTTTCCATACACGCATACAGGCATACATACTGACACACACATACTGAGACATACACACAGGCATACATAGTGACAGACAGACATACACACAGGCATACATAGTGACAGACAGACACACATACATACAGACACCGACATACATACATACATACACACACACACACACACACACACACACATTCATACATACAGACACTGACATCCATACACACATACATTCATAATGGCATACAGACATACAGACTGACATACATGCATACAGACATCCATACACACATACACACAGACCTACGTTCATAATAATATGCAGACATACATCCATACTGACATACAGACATACATATATACATATATACATATATAATGACATACAGACATACATATACACATACATAGACATACATACAGACATACATGCATACAGACATACATGTATGCATACAGACATACACAAACATACGTAGACATACATGCATGCAGTCAGACATAGACATACACACACAGACATGCATCCAGACATACACACAGACAGACAGACATACATACATACACACATAGACATACGGACAGACATACATGCATGCAGACAGACATACATACACAGACAGACATACATACACATACATGCATCCAGACACACAGACATACATGCATACAGACAGACATACATACATAGACATACATGCATACAGACATACATACACATACATGCATCCAGACACACAGACATACACGCATACAGACAGACATAGACATACAGACAGACATGCATGCATCCAGACAGACATACATACATAGACATACATGCATACAGACATACACATACATTCAGACAGACATACATACACAGACATGCATACAGACACACATACACATACATACAGACATACACATATATGCATACAGACACAGACATGCATACAGACAGACAGACATACACAAACATGCATACAGACACACAGACAGACAGACATACACATACATGCATACAGACATACACAGACATACATACAGACACACACACATACATACACATACATGCATACATACAGACACACACACATACATACACACATACATACAGACACAGACAGACAGACAGACATACACAAACATGCATACAGACAGACAGACACACATACACACAGACATACATACATACATACATACATACATGCACACACACAGCTCATTTTCCAGCCACCCTCCTGTCTCTTACCTTTTCTTTGCAGGAGGGTGGCTGGGGATGATGGGAGTCGGCGCTGCTCACTCTTCATTGCCGGGCTCTCCCTCTTTACGGCTGGGCGGGCGGGCGGGCGGGCGCGCTCCTCCCGCGCGGAGTGAGCTGGGAGGAAGTGACCACTTCCTCCCAGCAGCACTTGCGGCTGCTTTTTTTTTTTTTTTTAAAGGGGCCCGGTCGCGCTATACAACGGCCACAGCGCTGACCGGGCCCCTGAAGGAGGGGGCTCATCGGGTGGCCCAACTGTTATGGTTGTCATGCCCTGATGGCGGCCCTGAAACCACACATCCATCTTATATGAACACCACACACGTTCCTTGGACAAACTGCATTAGCAATCTTTCCACAAAACACCACAAATGCACTCTTCTTGCAGATTCAAATTGAGCTTTTCACACAGAAATACCACATTACTACAAATAGACAAAGAGGGACACTTTACTTGTAGGAGTGTGAATGCAGGGATGGCCAGGCGAGGGTATGTTCTGAGAAATTTCAACTTCCTTAATATGAAGAAGAACAAGGACAATGTTTCTTATTTACACAGACTGATTTTTCAAACACATTTCTTGTAGATAAAAGATACATTAAAGAGAGTATTATTGCTGTGGAGCTCTGTTACACATGAAGACATGCCAACAATATTGAACTTCTAGAAAAGAAGAGTTCAGAGAACGGCTACTAAACGGGTTCATGGATTGCAGGATAAAACTTACCAGGAAAGGTTAAAGGATCTTAACATGTATAGCTTGGAGGAAACACGAGACAGGGGGGATATGATAGAAACATTTAAATACATAAAGGGAATCAACACAGTAAAGGAGGAGACTATATTTAAAAGAAGAAAAACTACCACAACAAGAGGACATAGTCTTAAATTAGAGGGACAAAGGTTTAAAAATAATATCAGGAAGTATTACTTTACTGAGAGGGTAGTGGATGCATGGAATAGCCTTCCAGCTGAAGAGGTAGAGGTTAACACAGTAAAGGAGTTTAAGCATGCATGGGATAGGCATAAGGCTATCCTAACTATAAGATAATGCCAGGGACTAATGAAAGTATTTAGAAAATTGGGCAGACTAGATGGGCAAACGGTTCTTATCTGCCGTCACATTCTATGTTTTTATTAGAGTAGAAAAGTGGCATAGAGGAATTAGGACCCAAAATAGGGACTGACACCCTAAACAGGGACAGGAGGGAGGTATGCACATTATTCACAGACAACACACACTTTTCCACATACAGATGCCAATGTTAATTTCTTGTTTAGCAGATATTGCTTATTCACCATGCTCATGTACACACACACGGAGATCATATATCATTTATTTTTCTTTCATTTCAGTTATATATCCATAACTTCCTGCTATCTAACAGAAGATTGTTCATACAGAAGTGTTTATCATAAATCACGTGATTTCATCAAGCTTGTTCTGCTTATGGAAATTCCCCGCTCTAAAAGGTGCTTTACTGATCCTGACAGCAATGTTGATTCTTCTGCATTACACAATCTGAGAGGCGCACACGCAGGCTTTTTTTTTGCTTGTTTAAAATGCAAAAAAAGGATTCTGTCTGAAGCAAGTGAATGTGGTTAAAATCTCGAGACTGGTCATATGAGACGATAGCTTTAACTCCTTCATGACAAGGACATTTTCACCCACCAGAATAGAAGCACATTTCATTTTTGTTTTATTTATATATCTTTGTGTAACGTTATTGCACTTGCACATATACCATTAATAAATTATTAGGTCTTACGTTTGTTAGAAGGTGCATTCCTAGGTTCCAGAAACATCTGGAAGAGATGGGATTATATCATGACATTTCCCTTTTTTCTATGGTATGTCCTCTCCTCTCTACTAATGAACAGTGTGCTGCTGATGTTGTCCGCGATCTCAATGAAAGCGTAACCAGAAATAGATATACACTGCACAGCCAGCTATTCCACGTGACCCTGCCACACTTACTAATAGAAGGGTGCGCTACAAGGTTCTGTTCCCCAGCATCCTCTTCCAGAGTCACCTCCAGGGCACCACCACTTCTTCATTAGTAGCACGGCAGAGCATTGTACTATACTGTAATACAAATCTTTGTTTTTATAATAAGCGGCTGCACTGAAAAATGTAAAATTTAAAAAAATAAAAAAAGAATACCACTAATATTCCCCACCCCAGGATCTAGGTGCACTCTGTTCTCTGTTGAATTTATGTGCTATATTTGGAAAAGTGGTTAGACAGAGCAGAACATCCTACAGGGTTAGAGAGAGAAGAGTGCATGGCATCAATGAAACCATGTTATGGATGAAACCCATCCTTTGCAAGTGAATCGAACATTTCAGCAGATTCCATACCAGATGGAAAGGGAAGAACGTAGAGAAGCCGGGCAAGGGAAGATGTGTAACAGTTGTGCAGAGTGATGCATCAGAGCGGACTATCCTTTTTCGTACAGCCTTTTATGGTATAATTTTGAAATGCTGGAAATATTAAGTATAATAATATTTTGTTCTACAATATTTATTCCATCCTTTTTTCACACTTAGCTTTAATGGGGCTTAAAATGTCTTATTGGGCATTACTAATAGGTTCTGCCTTCTTTAAAAAAATCAACAAAAAATTAAAAATTAAAACTTACCTGTAATCCAGTGCTGGGTGAAACTCCTGGCACCGATCTCCCTCCTCCGTCCTCGTAGAGAAACCTGTGATTGGACCATTTTAACGGCGCAGACCACAATGTCTGCAAGTTAGAAAATTGTAACATCACGGAGGTTGTTGGGGGGTGTAACTATCCCACACAATTGGTAATATCTCTGTATGTGCGGATTTTTAAATAGAATCATTGCACATCCAAACTCCTACCACCATGACCACTTCAAATTACTGCAGTGGTCATGGTGGCTGAAGTAACTCATGTTTTTTTTTTTTTTTTGCAGTGCATATAAACTTAACACATACGCATGGAGTACCCCAACGGCAATCCTCATGCTTTTTTCAGACATCATTAACATTGAGGTAAACGTTAGTGCTTGCCCCATTTTATAGTTAGGGTAAGTAATAAGACACAGGCTAGGCAAGTAACGCAATTGAATAGGTAGGTAAGTAAGGAACACAAAATAATGGTTCTGAACAATGCACGTTATAATCCTGAACATTTTTGGTTTTAAACTAGGAAGTAAACAGGCCAAGCAGACCCGGCTAAGAGATCGTATCTTTGGTAATTGCTAGGTACCAAGTGGGGACAAGTTTGGCGAGGGATACAGTAGAGTATGTCACCCCAGATTGCCCCCAGCGCACCTGAGTAACACATTGTATGTATGGTAGTGTACATGCCAGGTTTACTGATTAACTGTCTATGTGCTAGGTAAGACAACCATTAGAGAGTGTGCTAGACAGCTTATAAGTGCCGCTGGGTACTGCTTTAGGTAGGTAGGGAGTGAATGCAGGCATGGAGTAATCTAACTCTGTGGTGCCTGTCTGCTAGGGTGTCCTTTAGGAGCTTTCAGCCCACTCCACATAGAGGCTGTGGGGGAGAGTCCTGTGTGAGAGTAGCCAGGTAGTGTTTGGGGCTGACTTCCCTCCAGCCCTGGATCATTGTAGGGGCCAGCACCACTAAGCCATGGACTCGGGTGCTCTGTGAGTCCAAGTCCTTCCCACACGTGGGGCTGCAGGAGGTCCTGATGTTACGACGCTGGTTCGGGCCGGTGGGCCTCCGCTTACGTGGATGGTGCATCCGGGGTAGTCCCTTGATGGCCCTCGATCCAGGAGGGCATTCTCTGCGTGGTACAGAAGTGTGCTCGAAGCTGGTGCCTGGAGGGGGCCTTTCCCGCTTTTTTTTTATGGCTCCGTTTTCCAGGTGCTGCGAGTGAGTAGGTAGTTGGGCGGGAGCAGCCATGCGTTCCCTCAGTTTGGCCCAAAACGTATCAAATATAGCCTCCAGTGATGTCGCTGTGTAGCGGTGGCCTCCGGAGCGGTCGGTCTGTTGCCACAGTATGTTCCTGGGTTGAGGCTTGGGCGCGTCCACCATTTTGGAGTCAGGATCTTCGCTGGAGAGGCTGGTGATTTCCTCCTTGCCTTGCCGCTTCCAGGTAGCAGGTCAGCGGGGACCGGGATCACCCCCACCGGTCCGGGGGGGGGACACACACAAGGTAGGTTGTGGAGTCAGGGGATCGGCCGTCTCCTCTAAGCTCCGTCTGTGGTAGGCCGCAGATTTCCATTGCGAGCTCTGACACGGATTGGGTTGGGATTGATGTCGTTCGGTTCAGCAGGTCTCCCCCTGGGTGATAGGGGCATAAGTAGTTGGGTTCAAGCTGAGTACCCGGGTGGATCTCCCTGTTTGTAGCTGACCGTCCCCCGAAGTAACTCATGTTTGACAGAGAAAGATTAAAGGAGATGGTTTCATGCACACATAGGTTTGTTTAGTTTTTAATCGTTAATTTTTGTATTTCGAAACAGCTAAAATAGTAGACAAATAATACCATTATGGATTGCTCTCTTAAAAGGAAACTAGCATAAACAATACCCTTTTCTTAATTTTCCCTTTTCTTAATTTGCTCTTTAAGTTGTTTAACAAATACCCAAAAAACAAATAACTCACTTTAGTACCCTTAATCATGGCAATCCCACATAAGGATTAGGGAGCTATCGATCTAAAAGGCTGAATAAGTAAAAAAAAAATAATTAAATCCTCTTTCGGCTGTTCGTTCTAATTTGTTATCCTTACAAAAACAAATGTCTCCAAAATAATTTAATTTGTTTATGTTCGGTTTCCTTTCAGGTTTCAGCCAAATGGAAATTTGAAAACTTCTAAAGCTGAAATTGGATTCTGAACAAACTAATTACACATGACTTGGAGATCGCACAACTTATATGTCAATGATAATAAATATATTTATAAATATATTGATTGCAGACACACAGCATAGGCCTCAAACCTCTAATCACCAGCTTATCATGCATCATTCATGCTATTGCTGCAATCAGCATTTTTCAAATAATGTTCACATTAATGAACAGTCAGTGAATTTTGAAGGCTTGGGCTGTGCACAAGGAAGAAATGTATGTACAATATTGTTACAGAATAAGTGCTCACTATAATTATAAACTGAGGCAGCAATCAGTTTATAATCCTAGAAACCTAGAAAAGAGTAGTTAAAAAGTAGTATAAACTATATACATGAGTCAATAGAATGATTCTTAATTCAGTCTCATATATCTCCAAGGGAAAATAAACAATAGTGCAATATGTATTAACAATGTAAAAAAACAAAACAATGCGTCACATGCTAACTCACACTTACTGTAATCAGCGTGGACAGTATGATTGTAGTATAAGGACATATGTTGGTCAGCAGACAGTAGTTTTTTTCCAGTAATAGATCAATATACAGAGAAATAAAAGAAAAAAATTCCCAATGGTACAGAATGTATTACAATTTCTATAAAAGGTAGAAAGGTAGGCATTCTGCTTCCACATGGCAGAGCAAAGACCTGCTCTGGTGATGTGGGCTCTGGTGGTATAATCACCACCAAGAATATGTGGAACCAGAAAGCCATCAGAATAAAGAATATTCTCCAAAGTAAATGTTAAAAGAATTAAACGTTATTACATATAAAAAAACAAACAAACAATAAAATGAACAACACAATACAAACGATTAAAAGGTCCAAATAAGCTTTGTTACTACATTTTACACGTTTCACCTTTGGTGTTTCATCAGAATCACTCAGGAGTAAAATAAGTTAAAGTCGCGTGACACAGTTGCATATATAAACTTAATTACAACTCCATTTCATAATACATTTACAAAGAAAGACCACTGCAGTCATTACTCTATTCTTTCTAGAATTATGAATCATCAAGGGATTATGATCCGAGTCTGAAGAACATAAATAACAGAGGTAGGTCAGGACTTTTTAGAACTGCAAATAGTTAGGGTGTAGACTAACAATGGAAATATTGCAATTAAAGGGATTTAGCTTTTAAGGGTGAGGTTTAATTTTTTTTTATAGAAAAATGGCAAGCTTGTGCAGGCTTTCCAGATCTGGCATTAATTAGTAGGCACACAGTGGCCCAAAAACAACTTAGAAAAACATGTTTCTGAGACAGACAATAATCCCCACCATAAACAACAGAAATCACATCGTCCTTTGGATATTGACTAGATGTAATTGCAGTTTCCTGGACAGTTCCTTAATTTTGCGTAACTACTCTCTTTTATTGGAACTACACATAAGGCACCAGTCAACATATAATACCATCATGGATTGCTCACAAAAAAACAAAACATAGAACTCCAGTATGTAATGAAAGAGAGGAAATAGGCTGCATGGCAGGTAGGGAGCTTATGAAATAGTAGAAAAAATACATAACTTCCCTAGACTTCACTAATATCCTGTGTGTGGCAGGGTAGGATTAAGGGGGCATTCTGAGCAACATAACCATTATAATACCATAGTACACTGTAGTGGTCATGGTGCCACTGTGAAATGAATTCCACTCGTCCTTGGAAGGAATTATTTGGTAGAGTGTATCAACTAATGCCTCAGTTAATGAATTAAAATCTAGATTGGGATGGAATTCTCAATGAGTTCAAAACACCTGATAACATATATGTAGAGGACCACCTGGTAACCAGACCGCTAATTCCCTTCCTTTAGCCATTCAGGAACCCTTATATAGATAGGGGACTTAGCTCTATGCGCTCCCAGATGATGGACGGCACTCAGTCCTGGAAGCTCTTAGTCTTTACAAGGACTTTCCCCCCTGCAGACACAGGTGTTAAATCTTCTTTCCATCCAGTAACCAGACCAGACACAGTTCTGGAGATACCAACTCTGACAATCTTTATTTGGAACACACAAATTTTATGCACAGACCCCCGCAGGAGGGGGTTGGGCTACAGATAGTTATCTACCGCTTTGGGAGATACAAACAGTACACAGTGACACACATTAAAACATACTCCATACAGCGGGGTATACTTTGGGGCTTGGCACCCCAGAAAGGGAAGGGGGTCACACAGATAAATCCGACATCACTAGATAGCCCTGAGTGCTATCTGGGATCACTGCAAAAAGCAGGGTGATTGGATGTACAGAACCTGAGAAATCATTGTCTAAACTCTGGGGCTCGAGGCTCTGTACATTCCCGAAATTAGTTCCATGAAGTTGCTTGGTTTAGTCCAGCGAATTCAAACTTCGCACCTAAACCAAGCAACAACCAATCAGCTGAAAGGTGCGAAACCAAATTGCGCCAATGAGCTTGCAGGGAGGAGAGGAGATTCACCGCCCAGTCAGGCGAAAGGGCGTAAAACTCAGCTACACCAATTGGTACTCGGGGAGGAGAGGAGTTTCGATGCCCAAACAGGAGAAAGGGCACGAAACCCCGTTTGAAAAGGTGCTCCTTCTCAGAATGGTCGTCAGCACCACGCAACGACCAATCAGTGCCCATTCGTGCTGACCAATAAGGAGAATGGCGTGAACCCAGTTTAAAGGGGCGCACCCTCTCCCATTGCTTGACACGGACTTCCATGTGACCAGCGGGACCCCTGTGACTGTGTAGCCGACTCACAGCTCCAGGGATGCTGCTAGGGCTCACGCCCCTCTCTGGGGGCTACCTCCTCTCAGGTAGCACCAGCGAGAGTGCTCTCTTGGGCAGCTATGAGTCTAGCCTGGTAGCTGCCGGGCAGGGGGGTAAACAGTGATTATAGCTCCATTAGGAGCAGGTAGAGCGATCCCCGACACAGGGACCTGAGAACAATGCGAGCAGGCCCGTTCGGGAAATGAATGATTCCCCTGGTGGGTGTTCGGCTATACAAACCAGCGGCCACTCAGGGGAAGCACGCACCACTTGTTTCCCTTGCAGTTTGTGGTTTTGACACCTCGTTACGAGGTGTGAACATTCTATACGAACATTCTAACTGAGGTATCGGGGTGGTCCCCGTTCGGGAGATGAACAGGTTCCGTTCGTATGAGCTATCCTGAACGGGGAGCAGGTAAAACACACAAATACATCACAATTACATGGGGAAACACAGAATACAAGGGAAAACCATGGGAATAAGCATTGGGAACACAAAATACAGGGGCAAAATATGTGAATATTCAGTGGGCATGGTACTTAGTGGCGGTGGCCCGCCACAATATCCACTAGTGAAGCTGCTCTGTGTACTACATCCAGAGTGAGCAAAATCCATGTATTTCTCACCTTAAAATTAGTGGACATTGAAAGCAAACATCTCTAGGTGATCTAAGTAAAAAAAATCATGGATTTTTTAAAACATTTTTTTACAGTTTATTGTGTAAATGGTACTTATGTTTCACAGATATTGCAATTGTGTTTTTCAAGTGAGTAAATCACTTTTAAGTTGTAAATTGTATTGAAAGTCTGCGACACATGCACAGAAATAGACAATGCAAGACAGTGTTTTGTTTTAAAGGACATAAATCCGGCTTTGTGTATTTTCATGATGTTTTTTTATCAGTGCATAATTTATACAGAAACAATCAGCCACATCATGGCATGACACTGGGAATGAGGTGAGTGCCCACAGTGAAATCAACACGGGCAAACCTGATCTGTGTCTTATATTTTCTCGGTGGAGCAAAATCAGCACATTCCTCATGTAAAAGACATGGGCTTAGTAAGCAAAAACCTTTAAAAGTGCTCAACGGACAACATTTATAGATTTTCTTCAGCTAAAGAATGATTAGACACTGTGCTAACAATTTCATGTTTAAGAAAATAAATATAAATTGCATGCATTTCATGAGAATCATTTTATTTAAAATTTAAAAGGGTTACGCCAACCACCCACCCCTTCAGTGATTTGAAGTGGTCATGGTGTTAGGCGTTTGTGTGTGCAGCATTTGAACTTGAAACTTTGCACATGCAGAGATATTGTAAATTTGTGCAACTACACAAATAGCCTCTTTTAAAAATATTGACCATTTATAAAAATTTTAAAAACATAGGGAAAGAATTCTAGACTTCCCAACTGTCCCATTTTCTGTAGGACAGTCCCTATTTTGGGATCAAAGAAATTCCAGCACATCCTCAATAATCCAGTGCCCCTTTATTAAAGTGTCCTCAGTGTGCAAAGAAATGTTTTGAACGCTGCCGCAGCCTTTGTCAAGTTAATGTATAAAACACATTGAATTATATAGTCTAAAAAAGGAAATATGAGATGAACTCGCAACACCATGAGTGATCACATAAACCATTCACCATAGCAACCATGTACACAATGAATAAAAGTGCAACCGTCAGTATTATGCAGTCAAGTACATTAAAACAGAGGTGCTAAATGTGTCCAGTTACTATGTTTCCTAAAAAGTTTACACAATTCACATAATAAGTCTCATGATTAGTCACATGCTATAGTCAGCCACATGCTGTAATTTCCATAACAACAATGAAACTGAAAATAGCACTGAAGTGTTATAAATGTATGAATCACTGAAAAACGGTACATGGACACATCTATATTAAATACTTTAAAGGGATTCTATCAGAATACTCTGCATACATTAGTCTATCAATATATATCATAAAAGTGCAATAAAACATTATTTTAGTCTATCAATATATATCATAAAAGTGCAATAAAACATTATTGCAAATATATCTGGAAATATAAGGGTGGCAGGTTCCCAGCTTGTCTAGTTGAATGATGTTGGCAGCTCAGACAACCCAAACCAGAGTCTTTCCATTCCGGTTTAAAAGAGACGTGCGTGATGGAGGAAGGGAGTAGCACCTTGGATGACCCTCTATTGGTGAAAAAAACGTGTAATAAAGAGTAGTACCTAATATAGTGCAGTATCTTTGGTGTAATTGGATCAAAAGAATAAAGAAATATATAAGTGGATATACTCACAAATTATGGAGCCTCCAACTGTCTCCCAGAAATCAGCATCAAGTGGTATGATCTCTGTTTCTCCATCACATTTGCAAATACATGGCTAAGACAAAAATATTGATTCATAAATATCACACACAATTGCTTACTAAAATAATATTCAATTCATCTTGCCAACATAATTGAACTGATTCAATGCACCACTGAAGGTCACATCTCAAGGTCATCAGGTATTTGTTTTTGGTTTACTTCACAAACTGTCAAGAAAAATGCAAAGAGGTAACACAAATACATATTTCAGTAAAAGGAACTTAACTTACTATACAGAGCAGAGGGTAATTAACAATCATTAGTCATCCCTGCTGGCTGTAATCTACTTGATTTCTTTTTCAAAAATAATTATCTTTGTTAATGTAGTGGTTCTGGCGTCTCTAGCATGTTCAGAGAAAGGGCAGTGTTTACATTTCTGCCTAGTAACAACTCTAATTGCAGTCTTTCAGACGGCAACTATATGTGCTTTCTAGCTCAGTTCTGCACTGTGTGAAGCACCTACATTCAGTGTCTGAGAAGAACAGCGCTGGTAAGGAGTGGAGCAAGTCCATCCACCAGAGTTGTGATGGTTAGAAGATACACTGGGGCCTAACCCCTAAAGATATAGACAGAAAAAAGGACTAGTGGGTGGCAGATGTAAAACAAACTGCCTCCCAAAAAGACCCTGTATCCTTATATAAAAGGCTACTCTGTATAAACAGAGAGACAAAAACAAAAACTCTTTTAATGGTCCCTCTTGGGGAGAAAATACTGAACAAACAAACAATTAAATTAGGACCTAATGGGAGACAATAATAACTAAACCATAGAATGGTATTATAAACCAAAAAAGTAGCTGTAAAGTGTATATCTGGCAAAGTTGCCAATAGGAATAAAAGATTACTTTTAGAGGGAGAAAAAGATACAATAAATGTAGCAAATTGCAAACCTTAGAATACAGAGTAAATAGATTTTATGGATACCAATAGCTGTATCCAGTACATAAAAGTCTAACAGAGTTGATTTGCAGCAAAACCGGGAGAAACCGTGCTCCAAAAATCCAGCAATGTTGATGTAAAAGCAAAATGCCAAAACAACTATAGGAGATTTGGGGGAAAGGAAGTCCCTGATCAACTTGCTAATAGTAAGTTAGTATCTAGTCCCACCAGGAAACTGGAGTAAAGGTTAGTTAGAGAGCCAAGAGGATCCTAAATTAAAAACATCCGCTTAAATCTATGTCCAACGTGCGTTTCGGCGAAGCAAATCGCCTTTATCAAGAGCAGTTTGCGGTATGGAGAGCGCCTCTTTTTAAACCTGTATAGAGCTCCGCCCTTCAAGATGACATCACGATCATTATCCAATCGTATGATCTTAGGCGGGATTGATGGATTTTAACCCTCACGTTCCCGGAGAGTATCGATAAATTCAACTACCCTTCCTACGAATGGAGGCACAGTGTGTGAAATAAAGAGATATACCAGTATATCTAGTAGACAGAATAAATGGTATTCACACAGAAAAACACCGCGGGATGTATTGAAGCAGTGAGCCAAATAGTGCCATCGCTGTAATGATGGTCACATAATAAAGTATTACATATAGATACAATCTTATTCTCTGTGCCTATGAATGATGTACATACATTAGAGAACAGAGTGTGATGATAGTACTAAAAATATATGAATCTTGAACAGTAAGGCATGGACACATCATGCCTTTACACAATGTGGGGTAAAAATAGGGTGAATTAACCCTTATGGTGCCTTGTTATGAGTACTATAAAGTGAAGAATATGGTGGGCGAAAGGAGCAACATTAAAGAGAAATACATTAAAAGAACAAATGGGATGATGAAAAGGGCATAAGTTAGTATATATATGTATGCCCCTCTGCAATTAAGAAATGAACAGTGAAAATAAACTCCAAATATAGCGAGGGAGAGCTCTTAAAAGATTTATAACCCATATATACAACACAGTACACAATTATTAATACAGTGAATTATAAAAAATCCATTCCATTTTTTTAAATAACACTTTATAAACAGAAACATTGTGTTTCAATATACCCTAGCCTATTACACTGAGTTTGTAAATAAGGTATCAAGATTTTTGAGTGTTAAGTATTTTGTAGTATCCATGAGAGTTTATGTAGACGTGATTCTGACCTTGTTTGCCCTTGCTCTTTTTTTACATCATGTCCTCTGCTTCAGTACAAATATAGGTCTGCAGAAGGTTTGATAAGCCGTTTGCATAACATTTCGTTCTACAACTGACATTTGGCCACTGATAAGGTGACAGAAACACCCCTGGATTTGTACATTAATCATTTCTATATATTGGATGCACTGATAGTACAGGCTGTCTTAAAATGTACTAAGGATATTATTAGACATAGTACCATGAAAAAAAGTGTTTTTCAATCAAAGTTTATTGACCATTTCTTAACAAGACATCACACAGCACAAACAGCTAGTTCTTGAAGACTGATCTGAACTTTTTCTTTAATGTACGAAGTCCTGCAACTGACAATTGTTGTTTCACATTTTTAGTGTATATTTTCTCGAACACTGTATATTTCCCAATAGATATTTATTGAACTAAAGTTCTTGGAGTTTAAAAGGAATATTCACATTGCCCTCATCTTTTACATTGCGTGCTAATTAATTGTGCTAGGTGTAAGTAAATCATGGTATGAGTATTTTGTTATGTCTTAAAGGAGCACTCTAAAAAACAAAAACACTACAACTTAAAATCTAGATGCTGCCCATTTTGTCTAGTAATGTACATTTTTGAGACACAACAATATTTATATTTTGCCCAAAACATGGATTTAGTGACAGTAGCTATTACAGCCAATTTCTCTTTAAGACCTTTTGATTTTTACATATCTTCATAATTGGCATCATCGCATATAGTATGATGGCGCAGAACGAATTCAATGATTCTCTATAGGCCTGGCACTTGCTGCTCATGAGCTGTATGTCGCTATGCACTTCGTGGACTCAATGCTTTTGTCTGGATAAGCATCTAATTAGACAAAAGTCATCAGAACTAGTTACATAGTTGTCTAGGTTGAAAAAAGACTAAAGCCCATTAAGTTCAACCCTAAAGCCTGTTCTTTTAAGCTGTTGATCCAAACAAAGGCAAAAACAATAATTGTAGCCATTTCCAATCATGCCACAAAAAGGGTATAAAGTTTGTTTTATATACCTGCTAATGTACATTAGCAGTTTGTACTGACCCTGTATATATTTTTGTAGAGTACTATCATATCCCCTCTGAGGCATCTTTTTTTAGAGAAAACAAATCCAGTTTTTCTAGCCTTTCCTCATTACTAATATTTTCAGTTCCAGTAATACTAGTTTTGTAGCTCACATCTACACTTTTTCTAGTTCTGCATTATTCTTCTTTGAAGGACCTCGCGATCACATGACCCAGGAGGGCCAGATCAGACGCAGGTGGACTGCCTGGGATGCCAGGCAAGTTCCCCCATTGCGATCGCTGGCGAGCAGGTAAGTCCCCTAGACGGCGGGGACGTTCTATGCTGCCCGCTGGCGTTTAGAGCCTGGTCCCGAAGGACGGCATAGCATGCCCACCGTCCTTAAGGGGTTAAAACTGGTGCCCAAAATTGCACTGCATATTCAAGGTGGGGTCTTACCATTGATTTATAAAGAGGCAAAATTGTATTTGGTTCGCGTGCATCAAAACCCGGGTTTTTACACACAAAATCACATTAATATAATTTGCAACGGCAGATTGGCATTGCATACCGTTGCCTAGTTTTCCATCAATAAATGTTCCCATGTCCTTTTCATTTAATGTTGTTCTTAACTCAGCCCAATTTTATGTATAGGTGGCTTATGCGTTCTAAACGAACTGATTTCAGTTTTACTAGTAACCTTTTGTGTGGAACTGTATCAAATGCCTTAGCAAAATCCATTGGATCACCCTGATCTATATTTCTATTAACTTCTTCATCGAGCACAGTTAAGTTAGTTTGGCATAACCTATATTCCATAATACCATGTTGATTCCTGCTAATGATATTTTTGTTCAAAATACATTCTTGAATATTATCCCTTAACAGCCTTTCAAATAATTTCCAAGACACAAATGTTAAGCTCAT
Organism: Pelobates fuscus; assembly: GCF_036172605.1. Taxonomy (NCBI): domain Eukaryota; kingdom Metazoa; phylum Chordata; class Amphibia; order Anura; family Pelobatidae; genus Pelobates; species Pelobates fuscus. Next base: position 99,043,311 of record NC_086325.1, read on the forward strand.
GGGTCTGTAGTTTCCAGGTTGGGCTTTTGAACCCTTTCTAAACATATGTACCACATCTGCATTTCTCCTAGCCTCTGGTACAATTACTGAAAGAAAAGAGTCCTAAAAAAATAAAAACAGCGCTATGGATATTTCTACACTAAACTTAAAATGCTTTCTGGGAAAGGTCTTTCTCTCTTTGGCTATAAGATTTTTATGTCCATCTAATTGGCCTTTTGCAAGCCCTATTGGCATGCTTATATTTGTTATAAGATCGACCCCTCTGATATAAATGTTTTGAATGCCCCTTTCTTATCTTTTATCCTTTGACTGACCCTTGTACTAGGCCAAATTGGTTTTAATTTGTTTCTATTCCAATTTTTTCCCCAGTGGTATGTATTAAGAAATGTACTTTTGGAGAATTTGTCTGAAGACCTTGCATTCTTTAGATTGTAAGCTCAGGGGCTATCTAGCTAAGCACTTTTAATGGCTAGATCTCAGCTTACGGGCAGGGCCCTCTCTACCTTTTTTATTTGTCTGCGTATATTGTACGAGCTCCACTAATTGTACAGCGCTGCGGAATTTGATGGTGCTTTATAAATACCAGTAATACATAAATGTATCCTTTGTGCTTTTGCCAATGAATATTTCCTGACAGTCAATTACGGTAATTGTAAAGTTGCACTTTTTTTTCTATAAATTCTAAATAATATTTATATATACATTTAAATTAATAGGCCAATCAAGTGTTCCCTCAGTAATCCCAATTATGTCATACGGTTCCTTGTATGCAAATATCTCAAATTCTCCCATTTTCTTACACAAGTTCCTTGCATTAACAAGCAGACATTTAAAGTTACCATTTGTTTTTATTTGGACATGCAACTAATATATTCTTGCTCTATCTGCTAATCTTACCACTCCCTCCCTCCCCCCATCTCTACCCTCCTTGACTTCAGCTGAATTCCTTCTCTTTTCTTTACTATTTTCCACATTTACCCTTCTTTGATGTTTCCCCCCTACTGCCGTGATTTAACATCTCCTCCAACCTTCTAACCATCCTCTCCCCAGCACAAAATACACTCTTCCTTTGAGGTGCAATACAATATTGGCTATATAGATGGTACCCAAGCACAAAACCTAAAACCTTCCTTCATACACCACAACGTCAGCCACACATTGACGTCTCCAGCTTCCTTTCCATTGTAGTGCGCAGCACAGGTAATATCTCAGATAATACGACCTTGCAGGTCCACTTCTTAAGTTTTCTATATAATTCCTTGAATTCATTCTTTAAGGTGCTCCATCTTCCTCTAACTTTGTTATCCGTACCAATATAGTCCATGCCAGTTGGATCATCCCCAGCCCCTCCCAATAATCCATCCACTCTGTCAGCAACATGCCGGGGGCAAGCATGTTTGATGATTTAACTAAATACTTTTCTAACACTGGAATAAGGGTATGTTGTTTGTTTGCTTTTGTACCTTTTTTAATTTAAAAAGCAGAGCAATAATCTAAAGTAAAAAGGAAACACCTAAAGATTACTCATTGAAGACTGAATTATGGTAATTTAGGCTAACCTTTTATTTTTGTATAGAGCACTTAGAATTAGACGTACATGGAGAAATACTTTTGGGGTTTGTTTTTAGTTTCTGAAATGCATTTCGGCTAAATTCCTTAATTATCAATACAGAACAGCCCGAAATTAATCCCCCTTTTTGTTTTTGAAATGTTGGTGCCCATTATTCCCTATTGGATGCTGTTTAGTAGATAAGTAACAGAGAAAAGATACACCAGTCCAGGGGCAGTATGGATTGCCCGTGGATAGGTGTAAAGTGCCCAAAAACTCTCCTTAACGGGGAATAACCCACAAAATTGAAAATTGAACGAAGAACTGGGGGACCAGAGTCCCTAATAGGAGAGTAGTGCAAGGGAAGGAGTCCCTACCTTTAATAATCCTAAGGACAAAAAGTTAAAAAGGCAGGAAAAAGGGTCTTAATCAGGGATATAGAATAAGGCTAAAGCTATATAACCTTATTCTAATATATGAAAAGGTAAAAATAGGTGATTGGGGGGGGGGGGGGTATCTGGTTTGGGGTATCTGGAAATTTGGTGGATTTGGGGATTTGGTTTACTTATTGGTTAAACTTTAATCCTCCATTTAGGAGGCTTTTGTTCCCCTTCCATTCATTCCCCCCCCCCCCCCCCAATCACCTATTTTTACCTTTTCATATATTAGAATAAGGTTATATAGCTTTAGCCTTATTCTATATCCCTGATTAAGACCCTTTTTCCTGCCTTTTTAACTTTTTGTCCTTAGGATTATTAAAGGTAGGGACTCCTTCCCTTGCACTACTCTCCTATTAGGGACTCTGGTCCCCCAGTTCTTCGTTCAATGTTTAGTAGATAACTCTCCTAATTTATTACACTGATGTTTGATTCCCCTACTTAGGATACCAAATTAGGGTGCTGTTTATTAGATGGCTACCCTAATATGAGATTTCCCTTTCTTAGGGTGCTGTTTATTAGATAACTGCCTAATTTGGTACCCTACTACTTAGGATACTAAATTAGGGTGATGTGCAGTAGATAGCTCCTCTAATGAGGTATCTTGATATTGGATTCCCCTAGTACAGGGATAGGCAACCTTCGGCTTTCCAGATGTTGTGGACTACATCCCCCATAATGCTCTTAAACACATAATGCTGGCAAAGCATCATGGGAGGTGTAGTCCAAAACATCTGGAGAGCCGAATGTTCCCCACCCCTGCCCTAGTAGATGGCTCCCCTAATTTGGTACCCTTAAGTATAATTGCCCATTTAATGATACCCAATTAGGGTGCTGTTTAGTAGTGAGCTCCCTAATTTGCTACTCTTATGTTGGATTGCCTATTTAAGGATACTAAATTATGGTGCTAATTAGTAGATTTTCTTAAAAAAAAAAAAACATTTTATGCTGTTGTGCGAGACTTGAAAAGTGTGGCCTTGTTGACTTTGAAAACCACTATTGGCATTGCAGCACTTTGCTAAAATATTTTATTGTTGTTCTTTTGGAAACAGCTTTTTTTATGTTGTTGCAGTACTGCAAAAGTGCTGCTCTCTGTGACTTTGAAAACCACTGTAATGGTGTCGCAGCACTTTCCAACCCCTGCACAACTGTTTGAAAACAGATTTTCTTATTGTTTCTTAGGAAAACTTTTTTTTTTTATACTATTAAACTTTTATACCAGAATCTAGAACCCTAATTGACCCTATTGGGACTTTTATTTAATTCTATGTAGATTAGTATTCATTGTTTGCTTCACCTTTTTTGTGTGCGCCTGTAGACAGTGAAAACCTTTGAAATCCACTGTTTTGGCGTGGTAGCACTTTTCACACCTTCCACATTAGTTTGCTAAAAGTTTGTATTCTCCTTTTTAAAAAACAAACACAAAAAAAAACTGTTTCATACTGCTGTGCATGGCTTAAAGTGTGCTTCTCTCACCAATCTTGGGAGGTATAGAGACTACATGCAATCGGTGGTTACCTGTCAGTAAACATGTCAGACTGAGCGGATTCCCATGATGCAATATGACTTGCTGAAGTTCTGAATTGGCCTCACCTACGTTTGTTGTATGCCAGTGTGTTTCCTTTTCTTTTTAACTGTCAGCAGTGGTTTAAAATATAGAGATATATTATTTTGTGTGACTTGACTTCAGTTGTGAACAGTTTAGTGTCCATTGTGTGTATGCAGTTCTCTATTCCTTCTCGTCTCAGCTTTTTTTTTTTTTTTTTTTTTGTAAATACGATTTTTATTCGTGGTAACAAGGTTGAGCAATGACTATGGGACTCGCAGGTCCCCATCAGCGTAATACATATCATATAACATGCACAACCTGTGCGGAAACAAAGTTAAGCAACATTGAGTATTTGTCCGAGCTTGCATGACCTTTGCTTAGTCTGATTCATGAAGTTCTTGTAACATTTATAATTGCCATATGTGCATTTAGCGAGTGCACCCTTTGTCAGGGATGAGCAGCTTCAAGACTCTCATTTCTATCAAAGCTTAATTTCTCCCATCCCTCCCGATTCACCTGTGCAGGAGTAGTTTTTCCCCTCTCTTTTTCTATCCCCTCTTTTTTCTTTCTTTTTTTTTTTTTCCTTTCCCTTTGTTAATGCAAATGGTTAGTCTCAGCTTTTTACCTGCAGGGCGTTGTCTTTTTGGTGTCTTGTTCTTGAAAAGGTCTCCTGGATTTGCCCAAACTGGCTGCAACACTCTTATTTCTCCCATAAGTTCACAGTCTTTTGTCCCTGACTCCCTCGTTATTTAAATAATTTGGAGGACCAAGTAGCTTTGTGTTTTAACATGTGTACTAACACGCATGATTGATCTAATAATATGCTAAAATAGGAAAAACTAGTTACACCACCACAAATACAGGTCCCCAGTGCATGCTTCCCACCTCGATGTGTACATTGAACATGCTGGAATGTGGTCTATCCAGTTATTAAAGTGTTTCTGTTATCAAAAATAAACTTTCTCTAATATACTTCTATATAGCTCCCTGTGTCTGAATCTCTTTTTATTTTTTTCCTCATCACTGGAATTATCTTAAAATACATAAGGATAACTAGGGACTGCTTTTCCTTTTGTATATTAGATAATTGTATATTATAAATTATATGTATATTGTCACATGTAAATTAAAGCAAGGTTCTGTGTCAGTTGACAATGAAATTTACTCACAATCTATCAGTTATATTATTCCCACAGAAGGGCAAATGATAGACATCATGGGCAGAAGAAAACAAAATGGCTGCACCCAGATATTGAGACCCAGCACAAGAAATAAAAGATAATACATCTAAATTGAGGCAAGCAGTAAGAAGGGCAGCAAAATTATTAAGATACAGGGGGTATATGGAAAGGGAAAACAAAACCAAAGAAACCATGACAGGTCTGCTTTTCGTGCATATTCAGTATTCTGAGAAACAGAGGACCAGCCTTGGGAATATCTGCTGAGCACCAATAGATTAATGGCGATGCTTAGCCTCAGGGATGATGAAGGCAGGTCACATTGAACCAGGGACATTTTGGTAATATGCTTATAGGCAGAGAATTCTGATCAAATCATTTGTAATTCTAAAGTCACTTAGAATATATTGTTCTTAAATGCTGCTGAACCCAAATAACTTGACATCGGAATATTCCTTGTTAGTGTGAGGTATTCATGAAAAGCTGTCAGTTCAGTATTTAATTTTTTTTGCCAAGGTGTGGCTCACGCTCTAGCTCATGTCAGTCATGAAGCAAAAATCTGTGGCTTCTGCAAGCAAAACATGGACTGACCTTCCAGGAGGGAACTGAGCAATGGCTGTGGCTCTCGCTAGAGCTTAACCTAGCCCACTTCACTAAACAGTGAACCAATATATGTGTAAACTGATGTGCAGGCATGGTTACGATCAGTTTATATAGAGTGGAACTGCTTCCGGTATAAATAACTTATCTTATAAATCCTTTCTGTGTAGGTAGAGCTATAAACAGGGCGCAAGAGAACGGGAAGCAGCTGGAATAGCCTGCCCTTCGGTGGGTCCCCGCTCAGATCTCAAGCTGGTTTTAGCTCATCTTGTGCCATTACAGAGAGAACATCTCTGAAACATATCAGACTGGTCCCACCCATATGGGCAGTCCAGATCCGAAATGCCAGCAAGCTGCCTCTGCACGAGAGACAGCAACCCCAGATGATTGTTTCAGCTTTGTCAGGCATCATCAGTGAGGCATAGCTAATATCTCTCTAGGCACCGTGAGCAAGGGGTCCACGTCTGGATTACCCTTTAAACTTGTGGAGAGCAAAAAACAGGGCGCAAGAGAATACTGAGAACGGGCAGCAGCTGAAATAGCCTGCCCTTTGGTGGGTCCCCGCTCAGTTCTCAAGCTGGTTTTATCATATCTTGTGCCGTTACAGAGAGAACATCTCTGAAACATATTAGACTGGTCCCACCCATATGGGCACTCCAGATCCGAAATGCCAGCAAGTTCCCTCTGCACAAGAGACACAGCAAAAAGAGAGAGCAAAAAACAGGGCGCAAGAGAAAGAGATTGTCTTAGGCCTGTAAATCCAGTATTCAGACTGGAGCTTCAAGAGAAACTAAACACTGTGCAGTAGTCTTTCCTACAGCCAATAATGTAATGGCTACATACATGGTGGTACATGTCTGGCAGGACAAAGTGATCGGTACAAAAAAGGAGCATGCATGTAACTTGGATATTAACTTTCCTATGGTTAAAATAAATTAACAAAACTTCTTCACAGTTATTTATTCACAAATGTGTATTTTTGGGAACTAAAAGGGAATTTAAAAACAGAGAATATAAGAACTCTGAGAACGGGCAAACTCTTAGAGGAACTCAGTAGTTTGCCCTTCGGTTAGTCCCCGCTCAGGACTCACTTGTACCATTACTGAGAGAACCTTAGCAAATCAGACTCATACCACCCATAAGTACAGTCCAGAACCAAAATGCCAGCAAGTTCTCTCTGCATGAGACAAACAGCAACCATGGACAATTGTTTGGGCTTTCTTTGGGACTCGTCAGTAGAGTTTGGCTGATACTACTCTAGGCACAGTGAGCACAGGGCCCACATAGGGCCGGTTCATGAATTTTTGGCTACACAGGCGAAGATGCATTTTGTCTCATTCCCTCAGCCCCCACCATGTGTCTCATTCCCCCCATCCTCCTGTCTGTCTTACCTCCGTTTCCATTCCCCCATGTGTCTCCTAACTCCCTCCTGTGTAGCGTGGCCAAGCATCAGACCAGGGACAGGAGCTTCAGGAATCTCTACCGGGTTCAACAGGAAGCAGTTCAGTGCTCCCTACACGCACCTCCTGTCAGACTGGGATAGAGGTTACTGAAGCTTTTCTCCCCTCAGTCATGCTACACAGGAGTGACTGGGTGGCGGGGAGCACTGTGCAGTGCGCTCCCTGCCTGCCAGTCAGCAAGATCTTGCACCGTGAGGGCCTGTACCACCTTATGGTAACGCTAGCCCTGGGTCGACATCTGTATTACCATATTAACTTATGGAGAGCCTAGCAAATGAATTGCAACAAAAACAGAGAATATGAGAACTCTGACTCTTAAACTAACTCCGTAGCTTTCCCTTCGGTTAGTCCCCGCTCAGGTCTCCAAGAGCGTTTCAGAATGCTACTGTAAAACTTCAATATGCTGGTCTACTCCCACATAAAGATATACAAGTTGACCAGTAGATCCTACCAGCAGTCACTTGTACACTGAAACTCACCTCACTCTTCAGTGCCTGCAAAGGTAAAGCTATCCAGTACATCACTGCTGCTGCTGGCTGTCAAAGGCCCTCAATCAGACCTTAAGGTGCATCATAGTCACATTCAATGCCGGGAACCAGATGAAAAAACAAACAAACTGTTAAGGCCCTAATTTTATAGGTCCCGTTTTCACAATCCCAGAGGCAACTGACACTCGAGCTATTGTGTTCTTTTTCCTTTATTCCATTGATATTCTGTCTGTATATTTATTCCAACTAATGCAACTGCTGCTCTGTCATGTTTTACTAAATATCAAAATAAAAAATTGGTCAAAAATCATCAAATTGGACAAATTCCCTACTTGGAATTTCAAATTATTTCACAGTTTACTGCCGAATGTATAAGGGGAATTCTTTAACATATATTTAAAACGAAAATAATATCTTATAAAAATTATGTTTGCATATTATCTGGTCCTTATTATTTCATGACTTTTTATTTTGAATTCTTAATTACTTTGCTGAATGTCAGATGTAATACATTTAATGTGGTACTATGTAAAATAAAACAGATTTTTTTTATGGGGGACTTTACATTTTCCAGAGCTTCTTATGTATACATTCATGTAATAGAAAAGTAAAACTGTTAATTGGACTCAAGGGTATAGTACATTATGCAGGAGATAGCATGACAGCTCGTCTTAGCATGTTATATTCATGTATATTATATTTTTATGTACATGTTAATCTGTTGTATTGTTTAAAAGCATTGCTCCCTCTGTCTTCACTATAAATAATAATGACATGACTATTAACTGGGTGATTTATTTGCAAACAAATGCAACCGCTAGAAGCTCCTACTGTATCATATTTTCCAGTGAGACGTGAGGGAAATTGTTTTTGACCGAGAATAGGATTTTTGGCCTTGGATATGTACTGGCTCTGTCTACAATACACAAGTGAAACAAATGTAATGTTCTGAACACTGTGTTTGCTTATATTATTCATGTTTTGCATTATGAAGTTAAAAATATTGGTTTGTGGGTCATTTATACAGAGAATTAAAATGTGAATTTCTAAAAGAGTTATAAATCCAATTTGGAGTGTACTTCCTGGTAAATAAGTGTTATCACCCTTTTTAGTGCTTATTAGTTTGTGTAATTAGACAGTATGATATAAGTGGAGTGGCCAAAATGTAGACCCCCATTAGTTGCCAGGTCTAATGTTAAACAAGGGGTAAAAACCAGACATCTCCTGGAGTGAATTACCCTTCATCCCACCACTCATGGGATGAATGATGAAACAGGAGCCACATGTCAGGCCCCTACCAAGTATAATTAGGGTCTAAGAGACCCATGTCATGTTTTGCCAATTTGAATTTTAGAACTGAAGTATATTAATAGAGAGAGACGATTGGTTCTGTGTGTTTGAGCTGGGGCTAGGTCAAAGGTCAACTGTGCCATACATGGGGAATAGGAACAATCTTTGGAACCTAGAGTTAATAACTAACCTTAATGTTACTAGAATCTTCGATTTCTGAAAGGATTATAGCCTTTGAGAAGAAAGGTGAACCCTCATGGTATATAGGCATTCTCGACAATAGCAAAACACGTTCTTAACACTTTTGGCTGTTCTATAGCAGCTCTTGATAAGTGCTCTAAGTGCTAGTGAGATCCAAATCTCTAATGAATATATTCCTGGAATTCTGTAAACATTTTACTCAAATAACCATGAAACAATGTTAGCTTAATTTGTATAGTGTTATGATGCACATTTGTTGTATTGTTTTTTTTCTTTAAAGGGACGCAATAGGCACTTTACCCATTTCATCGCATTAAATTGGTTATAGTGCCTAGAGTTCGCTGGCACTGTGCCACTGTTAAACCATTTTCTACTAGTTTAATTCTAAATAAGAGTCCCTCGCAACAAACAGTATACCCCCTAATTTGAATATAACTCACACCAGCAATGAATGCTGCCATAAGCTGAAAGAGATCATCTAACATAGACCCTTATTTAGCATCAAAACATTGAAAACGATTTACTGCTAAATGGAAGGACAGCGCCAGGGGATGCCAGACACTATAACCACTTCAACGAGATGAAGCAGTTAGCTTTAACGGACATTTTAAGCTTCTTTTAGCTTACTAATAGCTCCAGTTATGTTTTAAAATATGGAATTATAGATGTAACCATGCATGTATGCTGCCAGAGAACCTACACTTAACGACCACTTAACCATTATTTGTACGGTTAAGGGACTATATAGCTTCTTCCAATGATGTATTATGAAAAGGGGGGGATTTAAAGCTGGAATTGTTTTTGTAGCTCGCTGCAGTTAGAAGTAACTAGGAAGAGAGTAGACAAAGAGAAGGCCCATATTTTGATATTTTGTATTCTATCTTCCTATTGCATCTTTCCTTAAATACTGGGTGTGTTGTAGGAAATAGGTTTATACAACAAGGCCCGTGCAAGCCTTGATTTTGTTTGGTTCTGTATCCACTCCTTGTATTTTGGAAAGCAGCACATAATTTGGCTGTGATTCATTATTGATTTCTATTCAAAACTAATTCTAGGGGATTAATACTTAATGCCAAGGGCTTTTAAAAGGATTAGTGTAAAATCAGCAACAGATTACACGGCACACATTTCCCCATAGAAGGCTTTAGACTCACAGTAATATGATCAACATTTGGGAGTTTTTATACATGTTTTGGAAAATGAATATTGCCGTAGCAGCCAGCGTTAATAAATTGTTAATGCACAATCCACGTCTAAAGAGAAGCAGTGCTACAGCGTATTACCTGTTTAAAACAATATCCTGTGAGGAATTCAATATTCTTATATTTATGTTTATAGTAATGACATTCAGCAAGTTGATGAATGGTGTTTTACAGGTTACATCACAGTATTGCTACGGCAGCCAATATTAATAAAATGTTAAAGGAGCACTATAGGGTCATGCATTTATAACCCTATAGTGTTAACACTACCATTTAGGTGGCTTAGTAATCTGAGGAGTGGCCAGTGGAGGTTTCCCAAGGCTGTGATGTAAACACTGTAATTTCTCTGAAAAAAAAAGTGCTTACAGCAAAAAGCCTGCAGGCAGAGCCGCCATCAGGGCATGACAACCGTGACAATTTTCACGGGCCCGGCGGCTCTGGGGGGCCCGTCCACCCGGGCCCCACGTGTATCAGCGGAACTGCCGCCGGTGCATCTGCACCAGGGCACAAGCATTTAGGGCCACCCAATGGGCCCTATTATCTTCAGGGGCCCGGTCAGCGTTGTAATAGCGCGACCGGGCCCCTTTAAAAAAAAAATGCAGCTGGAAAGCAAGTGCTGCTGGGAGGAAGTGTGTATGTATGCCAGTGTATGTATGTATGCCAGTGTATGTATGTATGTGTGTATGCCAGTGTGTGTATGTATGTATGTGTGTATACCAGTGTATGTGTGTATGCCAGTGTATGTGTGTATGCATGCCGGTGTATGTGTGCATGCCAGTGTATATATGTATGTATGCCAGTGTATGCCAGTGTATGTATGTATGCCAGCCAGTGTATGTATGCCAGTGTATGTATGTATGTATGTATGCCAGTGTATGTATGTATGCATGACAGTGTATGTATGCCAGCCAGTGTGTGTCTGTATGCATGTATGTATGTATGTATGCAAGTGTGTGTCTTATGTATGCATGCCAGTGTGTGTGTCTGTATGTATGCCAGTGTGTGTATGCCTGTCAGTATGTATGTATCTATATATCAGTATGCAGTATGTGTATGTATATGTATGTTTGTCAGTATGTATGTCTGCATGTATACGTGTGTGTGTGTCAGTATCTCCCTATGCATGTGTGTATGTCTGTTTCAGTATTTGTATCTGTTAGTGTGTGTGTGTATTCCTGTGGGCGGGATTTGGAGGCGGGCCCTGTGGGCGGGCTTGAAGGGCGGCCTGGACCTTGACCTGTGTTAGGGGCCCCCACATTTCTGATGGCGGCCCTGCCTGTAGGGGCTGATTCTACTCACCAGAACAAATACATTAAGCTGTCGTTGTTCTGGTGACTATAGTGACCCTTTAATTATTAAGCAAGGATTGATGGGAGTTGACAATTAAATTGTAAAACCGGGACAATCGTACACACATTTTCCAATTCTAGTCTGTTGTCAAGTTACCAATTTTTTACTGCATAGTGAGTAAATCCTCAATAAATCCTAATCTGTAGTATGTTTTTTTAAAGTCATGCAATGAATGACTTGTGCTATAGTTAAATGTGAAATATAAATTACTAGTTTTTGACTAAGCAGTTCTGCTTCCATTCTCCAAACAACCATCTGTTTAAAGGGATTCTCCAGTGCCAGGAAAACATTTTAGTTTTCCTGGCACTGCAGGACCCTAGAGTGCCCCTTACCCTCCCACCCCCCTCCCCCCCCCCCCCCCATCCCGAGTTGCTGAAGGGGTTAAGAATTGTGGGATTAAAAACAAAATGTGGCCTGTTCTACTTCAAGTATGTGTCCAATTGAACAGTTCAGTAAACACAATAAGTTAATGCTTTTCAGGCTTAAAACCTGCTACTCTTTTTCAGGCCAGAAGAAGGCTAGAAGAGGACTTAACCCTGCAAGGTAATTATTGCAGTTTATAAAAACTGCAATAATTACACTTGCATGATTAAGGGTGATGGGAGTTTGCAAGCAGACCACTCCTATGGGCAGAAGTGGTCTGGATGCCTGGAGTGTGCCTTTAAGTATTATATTATCTGTTATATATTATCTTCATGACTTTTTTTTCGTCCTGATCTTTGTCATCATCAACACCATTATCACCTTTTACTCGAAAATTAAAAAACTAAATTCTATTTTTCCTTTTAAAAAAAATAGAGGACCCATTGCACAGTGGCTTGACCGATTGTTAGAAAAAATAAATCATAATTTACACACATGTATCCCAGATACACAGACATTCCTGAATAGAATCCAACAATTAAAACTTAAGGATAGCTGATCCATACTCATCACAATGGACGTCAGGAGCCTGTATATGGTTATACTGCATGAACGGGTTATGGAAGCAGTGAGTAAAAGTTTTAACACACTCCCCTGTATATAAAGGGACCCTTATTGAATTTGTCGTGGAACTCCTAGCTATCACCCTCCAAAACAATTATTTTCGATTTGAAAAGCAGTGATACAAACACATTGCAGTGATTTCTATGAGAACAATACATTTTATCCCAATTCCGAGACAAGATCAATGGTTATTTTAGATACACTGATGACCTGCTCATTTTTTGCAAGGAGACGTAGAGGAGGCCCATGCAATTATAAATCAGCTCAAACAGCTTCAGACTTTAATACAATTCACAGCGGAGTTAAGTAAGCAAAGTAAATTTTTTGGATTTAGACATTTCCTTCACAGACATAGGGGTTTAAATTCTGCCTCTTTAGAAAACCCACAGGCCGAAATACAATTTTTTCTATTTATATTTGTATTAGCTATTTTCACACAAATGTTTTTTATCTGCTTCATAGTTTAAAAAAAAAAAGTACAGGGTATAGGTTTTTTTCAGCTGGCATGAGTTATTGGTGCCTATTTTGTGTGTCTGTATGTATATTCAAACTGCCCTCAGTCGGATCATGCAGTTCTATAGCCTCTACGTGTTCTCCTGCATTTTGTGTTAGTCTATAGTGGTCATTACAATATTAATGGTACGACATCAGTGTCAATTAACAGTCAGGTAGACATGTGTATAGCTACTAACTGCGGCAGGGGATGCTGTCAAGATTGAGCTAGGTCAGGTCAGCTGGTGAGAGCAAAATTAAATAAAATGCAGTAAACTAAAATACAATAAACTGAGATGCATTAAACTGAAATAAAATAAGCCTGGACAGGTGAATAGGTTTAGTTAGCCGGGTCGGGTATTAGTGGAGGTTTTTCTGCACACTTGTCAGTGCCAGAAAGTCCCCTCAACCTCCAACTTTCCAGCCGACAGGTTCAGTTTTCGCCGAAAAGACATCGGGTCATCTGATGAGGACTATGAGGAATCTATCTTCCCCCCAACAGTAGCGGATCTCTGTGTCTCTGAGCACTTTGACTGTTGGAGTTAGCTGCCTCTTCGCTGTCAGCACTGTAAATTATAACTCTCCATATATGGACACAGAGCAGCCTTCAAAGTGAATAGTGCCTAATTCTCTGGACTTAGACATGATGGCGGATCGAACCGCAATGTCTCTGATGACTGCAATTATATCTCTGGATGTTCCTTGTGGAACGATCGCTGCTTTGCAGACACCGAAAGTTGCTTGTATCATTCATTTGGTTTCTTTTCTTGTTAGGCCCATCGAAGCCACTAGTTGTTGGATAAAGTGTAGTAATGTTTCCCCTCCAATATTTTCTGGCACTCCCCTCACCCATATGTTTTCTGTGACGGGATTCTAATGTGATTACATAGCGGGAGAGTTTCTGCACCTGTTGGGCCAGTTCATCCACCTGGGTTTGGGTGGTGTGCTGTTACTTCTCCCAGGTTTGGTCTTTGGTTTCCACCTCCATGAGTTTCTTGCAGAGTTTCCATATCTCCCTCCCCACCCACACTCCCCTCCGGTGTACCTCTCCTCACTCACCCCTGGAGTCCCTTCTGATGTCCATATGTCAGCAGCTTCTAGAAGTCAGTTTGGTAAGCGACCGTCAGCCAGTGTGCCCATATGTCCATGTATGTCTTAGAGCGACCTTGTGCCACAAAACATCAGTTCCTCCAGTCATTGGAGGTCCTCCATCTTTTCAAATCACACACTGTCAAGGGAGGGGTTATGTATTTTTTCCAGAACAGAGGCAGCACTTGTTTTGCGGTATTCAATATTCTAACCATTAGGGATTTCTTGTATGTAGTTGTTGGCGTGGTAGTGTGATGTAGGAGGTAGGGGGGGGCGGTCGGAAAGGGCACGGGTTGTCAGAGAATTTGTCTAAGAGTTCACCTATTGCCTGCCAAAAAGGTGTTACCCTAGGGCATTCCCACCAAACGTGCAGAAATGTTCCAGTGCCGGCCCCCCAGGGCCAAACAATCATCTCCCAGAGCTGGATTCAAATACCTTAGAGCCTGTGGGGTCCTATACCAGAAAGACAAACCCTTATAGGCCATCTCCTGAGTTTTACTGTCTAGTGTGCAGTGATGTACAGTGATGTAGGTCACAGATCTTGCCCCATTGCTGGTCTTTGAAAGTTTCCCCTAACCATGTTTCTCATTTGCTCATGTACGGGGGAGACGGGAGGTTTCTGTTTTGTAAGAGTAGTGAGTACAGATAGGATACCGTATGCGGTACTGGGACCGGGTCATCACCTAGAGTTTCAAACAGGGTCAGTTCCCTAACCAAGTTGGGTTTTTTGTGAGATGCGGCTTATGAACTGTTTCAGTTGTTCGTACCTCAATCTCTGAAGAAAAGTGTGGTGTGCACCATACACAAGCTCACTAAGTTTGCCCCCCACCAGCCGGTGCTGGGCTTGTACTTGTGGCTGCGGGAATAAGCATGTGAATGCTTTCTCCTGCGTTTCGGGGGCAAACTATGGGTTATGTGTCAAAGGGTAAAGGGGGAGGGGAAGGATGAGAGTTCCATTCTCATTGCAGTCCTATGCCAAATGTCTAGGATGGTCTTAATGAAAGGTTGATGGTGTGAAAGCTTCCTGCTCGCTGCCGGGTGCATCCACGTTAGTGCCTTCAGAGAACCTTCCATCTGAGATTGCTCAATCTCTTTCCACATTTTGGCTACTCCATCCTTGACCCACCTTAACACTGTCTGTAGGTGGGAAGCCAGGTAGTATGAATGAAAGTCAGGTACCGCCAAACCACCTTCATTCTTTGGTCTTGTTAGTATTTGGTACACCAACCTTGGTTGTGTGAGCCCCATATGTATCTGATTGTCAGTGACCTGAGAGACATGAAGAATGCTGTTGGAATATGAATGGGAAGTGTTCGAAAAAGGTAAAGAATGCACAGTAGCAAATGTATTTTCGTCACTGTGATACGACCCAGCCAAGATAGGTGTGGTAGCGTCCACTCTTCCAGATTCTTCTTAAAGGTATTCAGCATGGGCGTGACGTAAGCGTCTTACAGAGGAAAAATATCGTTAGTAAGCCGCTTCATCTCCCCAGTGGAATTGAAAGCATGGGCGCAATGCTAAGGTCCTTATGGTCGGCACCTTATTATTCAATACGTTTGATTTAGAGTAGTTGATATTGAAATGGGAGATCTTGCCATAGCGATCAAACTCCTGAATTATATTGGGGAGGGCAAGGAAATGAAGAATATCAGTTCATCCGCATATGCACCTACCTTATGCGACGTGGGTCCCACTCTGAGTGTCTTGATGTTGGCATTGTGTCTCAAAGCCTGGAGGAGCGGCTCGAGGGCAAAGACAAAGAGCAGTGGCGACAGTGGGCAGCCCTGTCTGGTGCCATTGTGGATCTCGAACGGGTCAGTGAAAGCCCCGTTGATAGAAACCCTCGCCGTGGGGTTATCGTACAATGCTGTGATCCAGCATATTGGGTCCCATTCCCAGGGCCTAAAGAGTGTGAAAGAGGAAGTCCCAGCTCACTCTGTTGAATGCCTTCTCTGCATCTGTGGATAGCTGTAGAAGGTCCTCCATGGTTCTATGAGCCTGATGAATCAGCGCCAGTACTCTTGAGGTATTATTTCTAGCTTCTCGGTGAGGAACAAAAAAGGAGTGTCTCATTAAGTCGCCAATGAGTAGACCGAGGTTTGAATAGAGGGGAGGATACGGTCATCAGTACCGGGGCATGGTCCATCCAAGTCATCACTCCTATGTCAACCCTGTGTACCCAAGATAGATAGTAGTGTGGGACAAAAAAGTAATCCAGTCATGAGTACAGTCAGGTCCATGGGACATCGACACAAATCTAATCTTTTTGGCTCTATACACAAACAAAATGGGTTTGAAATGAAACAAACAAGATGTGCTTTAACTGCAGACGTTCAGCTTTAATTTGAGGGTATTTACATCCAAATCAGGTAAACGGTGTAGGAATTACAACAGTTTGTATATGTGCCTCCCACTTTTTAAGGGACCATGCAATCCCATGCAAGGAAGTGTGAATGGTTAGGGGAAGATAAAAAGAGGAAAAAATAAAAACACGATCATTTTTATCAGTGGTTTGTCGTTGCATGGGCTATAGGATCCTGCTCAGCACAGTTTGTTGCTGAAGCCAAATAAGGTAGTGAAATCTTTCTGGCCATTCACCAAAATGGGTGGCGTCACGTAGCGTCCATTTGTGCATTACAACATAAACTCTAAAGCAACGACCTGTAACGTAAATGTGTTAGAGAGGGGAAAGCAATTTGACTGTCAGCAAAACAGAAAGTCATTCCAAACTCTGCATGTTTAAATTTGAGTATGGTGGGAAAAATAATAAATAAAAAATATCTATGAATTTTTGTCAACGGCTTTTCGGCGTGTTGGCTATAGGGCCCTGCTCGGCACTGAGTGTTGCTGAAGCCGGGTAAGGTAGGGCAATTCCTCTGGCCACTTACCGAGATCGGGGGTGTCTGGTAGTGCCCCTTTTGCTTTCCAAATAAACTATAGAGTCAACATACGTCTAGGTCCCATGACATGTAACGTAAATGGGTTAGTGATGCAAAAGCAAATCGAATGCTAGCAAGATTGGAAGTCATTCCATACTCGGTGTGTGGTAATGTGAGTACGGTGTGAGGAAAAAGAAGAGAAAAAAAAATAAGTCATTTATAACAATAAGAATTAGAAAATTAGATCCATTAGAAAATATGCCTAAATAAGGAAAAATAATCCTGTGAATGATTAGTTGCCATCCGTGGCACTGAGGCACTCATGACACCGTTCTTTGCTGGATCAGGATTGGTCAGGTTGTCTTCTGGGATTTGGGCGGTGTCCAGGGCAGTATTATGAGCAAGGTCCAGGATTGCTTCATAGTAGGTCTTCGTGTCCTACGGGTACATCATAGATCATGGAGTCTCGGTTGCGTGTAGGATAGGGTCATGCCGTGTCCTTTGGTATTTGATCTTGATAGGATGATAGAGAGGGAGAGGGAGAGTGAGAGGGAAGGATGGGGAGGCAGAGAGAGAATAAGAGAATACTAGGGGGAACGAGGGGGTAGGGTGAGAGAGGGGGAAAGCGAGGAAAGGAGAGAGAGAGTGGAGGGGGAGAGGTAGAGGGAGGGTGGAAGGAAGAGGAGAATGAAGAGAGAGGAAGAGGTAGAGAAAGAGGGAGTAAAGGGGATTAAGTGAGAGAGGGATGGAGGCAGAGAGGGGGATGGAGGGAGAGAGAATAAAGGATGGAGAGAGACAGGAATGGAGGGAGAGAGAGCAGAGGATGGAGAGAGAAAGGGAAGGAGGGAGAGAGAGAGGAAAAGTGAGGGAGGGGGAGATAAAGAGGGAGTGAGAGAGAGGGAGTGAGTGTGGGAGAGGGAAGGGGAGTGAGAGAGAGGGGGATGGGAGAGGGTGGAGAGGGAAGAAGGGGGAGGGAGAGAGAGAGGGGGAGAGAGAGAGAGGGAGGGAGAAAGATAGAGGGAGAGGGAGCGAGGGGGTAGAGAGAGCGAGAGGGAGTGGGTGGGATAAAATAGGGAGGGAGGTATGGGGAGAGGGGGTAGAAGAAGAGAGAGGGGGTAGAGGGAGAGAGAGGGTGATAGAAGGAGAGGGGGTAGAAGGAGAGAGAAAAAAAGTGGGGGGAGAGAAGGAGGGGTAGGTGATAGAGAGCGTGGGAAGGGAGAGAAAGAAGGGGAGAGAGTAGGGGAAGGAGATAGGGGGAGTGAAAAAGAGGAGGGGAGAGAGAGGGGGAAGAGAGAGAGAGGCGAGAGAGAGGGGGAGAGAGGAGGAGAGAGAGAGAAAAGGGGAAAGAGAGAGAGGGGAGAGGGAGGTGGAGAGAGAGAGGGGGAAAGAGGGAGGAGTGGGGGTAGAAGGGGGAGATAGAGGGGAGGGAGAGAGGGGAAGATAAAGGAAGGGAGAGGGAGGGAGAGCAAGATAAACTAAGCTATATGAAGGGAGCAGGAGGGAGAGCAAGATAAGCTGAGAAAGGGGATGAGAACAGAAGTAGGGTCGGAAGAGTCCACCACTACCCAACGGCTTGCAGGAGCAGGTCCGCAGACACAAAACCGCCGGCGAGGATTGCCAATTGGAGAATTCTCTCTGGCCTAGTTCAAGGTGCAGGTCCAGCAGCTCGGGTCGTCGCAATGCGGGACATCCGGAGTCTCTTGGATCAGGTAGGTAAAACTCGATCTGGCCTGGCCACCTCAGGTTTAGTGGAGGCAGGGAGATCACAGACTCCAAGTGCATGAAGTCCGCGTGGGTGCAAACTACCACCAGACCACCAGGTGTGTTCAAAGACAGGCCTGTTGGGAACAGCTATCGATACCTAATATCTTTAGACTGTAGAGTGCGAATTAGAGGCCGTAGTATCCTTCTGTAACGCAGCGTGGCCGGGGACAGGTCCGAATACAATTGCAGTTCAGCTTGCCTGTACCCGAAAGTATTGGCCTCCCTCGTGGCCCGCAGAATAGATTCCTTCTCTTGAAATGCTTCCATGCAACACTACATCCCACGGTGGTGCATCTGAGGGTCACCTCTGGCGCAAGGTACGGTGGGCTCGGACGAATGCCATAGGCGAGGTTGTGTCCCTTCGAAGCAAGTTGTTGAAGATCTCCTGTAGGATGGATTGTAGGTGTGCCGGTCGGTTTCAACCTCGGGGAGACCTCGCAGATGCAAGTTGTTTCGCCTACCCCGGTTGTCCAAGTCTTCCACGTGTAGTGCCAGGCCTCTGAGGTAATCCGCATGCTGTGCCAAGTTGTCGCCAACTTGAAGATTTATCAATGGACAATGGATAATTAGTTGTTATGTACCAGGGAGGCAAAGGTTGTAATACACAGTAACAAAGCTAGAGCTGCAGTGGGATTCCTAGTATGAACCCCAGAATTTTAAATGGTCACATTAAAATGTCATCATTCTTATTTTTCAATCTTTAATTTTATATTAATTACAGTAATTTAAAATCAATTGGAATCATTTTTAAAATACTTCTAAAATTTCCCAATGTAATAACTGGCAAAAGCACTCTTAATGTACTGTACATGAAAACATAAGCTACAGTCTGATATGTAACATAACGCTGCTAACATCCCAACCATGTTTTGCATATGGTTGGGAACGAAGGAGTAGCATTTATTCAACCAGACTTCAAATATTCCAGCTGCATTTTTTTTTAGTAAAAGATGATGTTCTGTAGAAAGCTACGCTTCTCTGTAGCAGGATTCTTGGTTCATAAGATCGAGTGGGAAGAATCAGGAATACTGAATGCAGAGTATTGAATGTGTCAGGTAGATATGTGGTGCCCTCTCAGTCTATTAATCACAGTGATGGACACAGCCCTTGAATGTGCAAAGACACCAGATATTTGTCACCACAATCCTCTGATAAATGAGGGAGACAGACCTGTGTGTGTGTGCTTTAGAGAGTTAATATACATGTGAACACTTGTATTGACAAAGTGGACTAAATGTACATGCAACACAAAGCAAATGCAAGACAGATATACAACAAATTACTAAAGCACTGATGTCACATGTCATAGCAGAAGTAGAGGTGTCCCCTACCCATGTAAAAGATAGGAGTATAGACAGCCGTGAGATAGTGCTGAACAAAAGTGATTTTTTTTTAAACTCATGGAACAGGGTTCAGGCACGCAATGGCCTTTGCCAGCATATAGAAAATAAATCCTTCCACCAGAAAAAAAAAAAAAAAAGAGTATTGGCTGCCGATTGAGTTGATTCATCCTGCCGATTGAGTTGACTTTGAGTTGAGGTAATATATGTCTTTGTTATCCATTCATGATTTAAAACCTGGCATGCAGTAAGTCGGTGATGAGGAGCCACGTGAAGCATACGAGTTACTAAATTCTTTGCAGAGTCAGAAAATGTGTTCCACTTTCCCCCGCTGAAGGAAATGTTCCTACCCCAATTCAAGCCAAATATTCTTCATGGGAGTCTTCTGGGCCATTTGCAAAAGGGGTATATCCAGCCAACATGGTATACAGAAGGATGCCCAAGATCCGTATGTCACAGACCTCATCATAACCTTGTCGCTTCAATACCTCTGGAGCCACAACGTTAGCTGTATAACAAGGAGTCATGAGTAGTCCATTCTCAGCCCGCAGTTGCTTTGCAAATCTGAAGTCACATATCCTTATAGACTTTGGGTTACCAGATTCGTCAACATAGAGAATGTTACTGAGCTTTAGATCTCTGTGAACAACCCCTTGGGAGTGCAAATATTCCACAGTCTTGGAAATAGTCAGAAGGACGGCACTGTCTTCACGTTCAGAGAATAATTTTTTGCGCAGGATTCTGTCCAGTAACTCCCCTCCTCGCATAAGTTCAGTTACCATGTAGACACTGTTCCCTTCTTTATAAAAATCTTTCAGTGTGATAATGTTAGGATGTTGACCATATCACCGCAAGAGTTCAATTTCCTCTGAAGGATTTCTCTTGGACTTCTCTATGACTTTCACTGCATACTCCATGTTGGTACCCTTGTGAATGCATCTTTTGCACACAGAAAATGAGACAACGGCAATTGTCTCACGCACATTGTATACATCACTGAACAGAACATTTTTGCTGCAAACCTTTGGTAGAGACAGCACTGAATCCATGAAACAGCTGTTGTGCTCCTGCACTGGGGGGGGGGGGGGGGGGGTTCCAGGAAAGTATTTTGTCAAAGTAATAAGTGTCGTCTGGCTGAGTAACTGCTTGTTTGAAAGGTGGGCTAAGCTCCCTATGATACAGTCTATTCCAATCAACTGTTGAAAAGAAGGGATGGCGTTTAATTTCTTCTTCACCATCTATGTAAATGTATATATACATTTGTGTGTGTGTGAGTGAGTGTGAATATATATATATATGTATAATAAAACAGATATGATTTTTAGTGCTAATGAGGGCGTAGGTAGGCAGCTGAAACAACACAAACCAGAGAACCAGAGTCTCTTGTTTCTGGTAGAAAATACAGTTCAATGTGGAGAAAAGGGAGCAGTGCCTTGTGGATATCCTCAAGTCCAGGTGATGGTCAGTAGATATGTGAAAGAAGAGGACAAGGAAAGACAATATAATGTATCTTCTCAGAATCTGTGAAAAGAGTATAGAAACGTACTTACTTTTTTGGAGCTACAGATCAGCTCCAAATGGTAGCGTGTTGGCGCTACAATTCCCTCATATGCATATGTTGATCTAGCAGAGCCTTAGCAGATGGTGTGTGTGGATCGGATCACAGTAAAGTGTCCAGGCTTGGAGGCAGTGGATCACCGTTGTAGTCGTTTATGTAAAAGAATAGAACAGTAAATAGAGCTAACAGACAAAAAAACTAAATTTAAGAAATAAAAGAAAAGCTACTCACAAAGGGGGAG
Organism: Pelobates fuscus; assembly: GCF_036172605.1. Classification (NCBI taxonomy): domain Eukaryota; kingdom Metazoa; phylum Chordata; class Amphibia; order Anura; family Pelobatidae; genus Pelobates; species Pelobates fuscus. The sequence continues at coordinate 99,064,965 of NC_086325.1, forward strand.
CAAAACAGGTTTTTGCTCAATACCAATCGTATAGGAGATGTAATCCCCACCAAGGATATTCCTGGTGGTCCTGGGGGGGGGGGGGGGGGGGGGGCGGCAACAAGCTGTTACTTAATTTTCCTGCAGCTCCTCCAGCTCCCCAGGGTAAATCTTGTGAGTCCCGCGGCTGTCAGATCGTTGCCACGGGTTAACATGGCAACACTCCGCGCGGCGCGCAGACAGCGAGATTTACACTGGGGAGCTGGAGGTGCTGCAGGAAAGGTAAGTAACAGCTTGCTGTCAGCCCCCCACTGCTCAGCCCATACCACTGGACCACCAGGGAATGCCAAAGCTACCGTCCCTGGCCAGGTAACAAGCAGGGACGGGGGACAAAAAAAAAAAAAAGATAAATTAAATATTAAAAGAATAAATAAAAAATATTAAAATAATAAAAATGCCCTCCCCCCACCCAGTTTACACACACACTACACAAACACACACACTGCATTCATTATATACACACACTACACTCTGCATTATATACACACACACTCTGCATTCATTATATACAGACACATTGCATTCACACAAACACACACATTCTGTATTCATTATATACACACACTACACACACACACACACTGCATTCATTATATACACACACTGTAAATAAATATTCAATTAATGTAATTTATTGGGATCTAATTTTATTTAGAAATTTACTAGTAGCTGCTGCATTTCCCACCCTAGACTTATACTCGAGTCAATACGTTTTCACAGTTTTTTGTGGTAAAATTAGGTGCCTCGGCTTATATTCGGGTTGGCTTATACTCTAGTATTGTCAGGGTACCTGGAGTCTCTACCGTTGAGAGAGGTAGAGACTTAGAAGGTTATCCGTCCGGACGCCATGTCTCCTCGGTCTCCCGCGGTTCACTCGGCCTTGCTAACGCCGGCCGCGAGGGAGTCACTTCCTTTTATAACAGAAGGACCGGAGGTAGACGTCATGACGCTAACCCGAAACATCCTGCCACTCAAATCTCGGGAGACGAATCAGGACTCGCCGGAGGCGTGTCTCCTCTCCCTAGCCAGGATACTTAACGGGGGTTCTCTCATTCACTCATTGCCCTGTCGTGGTTCTAGTCCTTCTAGTCACACAGTGCTTTGTGATTCTCTTGTCTTTTGGTTCTGACCCGGCTTTGTTATTTACTCTCCTGCCTTTCTGTATTCCTTGACCCGGCTTGTCTCTCGCTTACCTGTCTTCTGTTATCCTCGACCTCGGCTTGTCTCTGACCATTCTATTGTAGTTCTACGTTAGTCCGGCCATTCTAAGGACCGGTATACGTATCAGCTACTCTTTGTACTCTGCGTGTTGGATCCCTGACCCGATCCTGACATTACGACAGGGCCATGGATCCTGCAGGTACAAATTGTCAGCTTGGTTCTCCTGATCCTAGGTTTGACGCCATGGATCATAGGATGGATCAGATGGCCCTGGCACTACAGGCGCTGCTGTCTCGCCCTATTAATCCACCTGAGGAGAGGCGTAACACTTCTGCTTCTTCTGTGGGTTCAGGGTTAGAGGTAGCTACTGTAGGTGCTTCTTCCCGAGTTACCCCACCTGTACGTTATGCTGGTTCTCCTGAGAGGTGTCGTGGCTTTTTGAACCAGATCAGTATTCACTTCGAGCTACAGCCCCGTTCATACCCTACTGATAGGGCAAAGGTGGGATTTATTATTACCTTACTCATTGAGAGAGCTCTGAGATGGGCGAATCCGTTGTGGGAGAATGATAATCCATTAGTCTATAACTATAATTCCTTTGTAGCTGCTTTTAAAAGAACTTTTGACCCTCCTGGCAGGAAGGCCAATGCAGCCAGATTACTGTTGCGCCTTAGACAAGACAACCAAACCCTTGTGGATTATGCACTAGAGTTCAGGTCTTTGGCGGCAGAGGTAAAATGGAATGAACAGGCCTATATAGACGTATTCTTAAATGGATTATCTGATGTAATACTTGATGAGGTAGCTACTAGAGAACTTCCCGAGAATCTGGAGGACTTAATTTCCTTTGTCTCCCGTATTGACGAACGCCTAAGGGAGAGACAGAATACTCGAGATAGAACCGCTAAATCTTTCTCTAGACTAGTACCATCATTTCAAGTTGCTGAAACCAAAGATCCACAGGTTTCAGAACCTATGCAGTTAGGCCTTACTCGTCTCTCAGAGGAGGAGAGACAGTACAGGAGAAGAGAGGGACTATGTATGTATTGTGGGTTCAGAGGTCATGTACGTTTGAGCTGTCCCAGCCGTCCGGGAAACGCTCGCACCTAAGTTTCTTTAGAGGACAGACCTTGGGTGTTTCGATTTTGTCCTCTACTCATAACTACAAAGAACATAGACTCCTTTTACCGGTCTCGTTAACTTGGGAGAAGGGAACTTTAGAAACTATGGCATTGATAGACTCCGGCGCTGCTGAGAGTTTTATCGACCAAAAGTTTCTCACTAAACACACTATCCCATCCCAGTTAAGGAAGACACCCTTGGCTGTTGAAGCCATTGATGGTAGACCTTTAGTTGAGCCTGTGATTTCCCGGGAGACCACACCTCTTTACTTAACTATTGGTATTCTACACAAGGAGGAAATATCCCTACTACTCATTTCATCCCCTTCTGTTCCCATAGTCCTGGGATATTCCTGGCTTAAGAAACATAACCCCGTTATAGATTGGAGATCAGGGGAAATAGTTTCTTGGGGCCAGAATTGTCAAGAGAGTTGTTTAAAGAAAGTGTCACCTCTTTGTAGTGTCAACCCAATTAATAACGCTACTGACTCTACCAAAGTACAGATACCGTCCTTGTATCAAGATTTAAAGGCAGTATTTGACAAAAGAAAGGCTGATACCTTACCACCACATAGGCCTTTTGATTGCAAAATTAATTTACTTTCTGGTACCATGCCCCCCAGGGGTCATGTATATCCTTTGTCCACGAATGAGAACTTAGTTCTAGAGGAGTATATTCGTGAAAACCTAGACAAGGGGTTCATTAGAAGATCCTCCTCCCCTGCTGGGGCTGGATTTTTTTTTGTTAAAAAGAAGGATGGCTCTTTAAGACCTTGCATTGACTACCGAGGCCTTAACAAGATAACCATCAGAAATGTTTATCCGATTCCCTTGATCACCGAGCTTTTTGACCGATTAAAAAGTTCTAAAATTTTCACTAAGTTAGACCTTAGAGGTGCTTATAATTTAGTGAGAATCCACGACGGTGACGAGTGGAAAACTGCATTCAATACTCGATATGGGCACTATGAGTATACGGTAATGCCTTTTGGTCTCTGCAATGCTCCGGCAGTATTTCAGGACCTTATTAATGAGGTTCTTAGGGAGTTTCAAGATGACTGTGTAATTGTATACCTTGATGATATTCTTATACATTCCAGGGATATTGAGACTCACCACAGGCAAGTCAGGAGGGTTTTACACAAACTTCTTCAGCATGGCTTATACTGCAAACTAGAGAAATGCAGCTTTGACCAATCCCAAACTACATTTCTTGGTTATGTGATTTCTGGGGAAGGGTTTGAAATGGATCCGGAGAAGCTCCAATCCATACTAGACTGGCCGTTACCTCAGGGTCTCAAGGCTATCCAGAGATTCATTGGTTTCTCTAATTACTACAGACGTTTCATTAAGGGATACTCCTCTATCATTGCTCCCATCACTAACATGACCAAACAAGGGGCTGAGACTAAGAATTGGTCTACTGAAGCTCTTCGGGCTTTTGAGACACTCAAAGAGCTGTTTGCTTCCGCACCAATTTTAGTTCACCCTGATACTACTCTACCTTTCCTACTCGAAGTAGACGCTTCTGAGACAGGTATAGGTGCTGTTCTGTCCCAAAGGTTGGGTGTAGATAAACCACTACATCCTTGTGGATACTTTTCCAAAAAATTGTCCGGTACTGAAAGCAGATATGACATTGGTGACAGGGAACTACTAGCGGTTATAATGGCCTTGAAGGAGTGGAGACATTTATTGGAGGGTACCTTGCATCCTGTTACTATTTTGACGGATCATAAGAACTTATCCTATATTGGGGAGGCTAAACGACTATCATCTAGACAGGTTCGTTGGTCCATATTTCTCACTCACTTCAACTACGTACTCACATATAGGCCAGGTTCTAAGAATTCTAAAGCCGACGCCTTATCTCGCCAGTATGAACCTGCTGCCGTATCTGAGCCGGTTTTGTCCTCTATAGTACCCAAGTGTAACATTATCGCTAACACTACTCTCAAAGTTCATTCCCCGCTACTTGATCAGATAAGGAACTTGCAGCATCTGGCACCTAGACTGACTCCGGTTTCCAGACTTTTCGTTCCCCCTGAACTTCAATTGGAGCTCTTACAGTGTCTTCACGAGAGTAAGGTGGCTGGTCATCCGGGTGTCCGCAAGACGTATTCTTTGATCTCCAAGGATTTCTGGTGGCCGTCGTTACGGAAGGATATTAAGGATTTTATCGGGGTTTGTGTGGTCTGTACTAAAACCAAACTACCGCATTCGCTTCCTTGTGGCCTTCTACAACCGCTGGAAATTCCTGACAAACCTTGGTCCTGTGTGGCTATGGACTTTATTGTGGATCTGCCGGTTTCTAAAAAACACACTGTTATCCTCACCGTAGTCGATAGGTTTACCAAGATGGCACATTTCGTACCTTTGCCTAAACTCCCGACTTCTCCTGAATTGGCAGAGGTCTTTGCTAAAGAGATTTTTCGTTTACATGGGATTCCTTCTGAGATCACTTCTGATAGAGGCTCCCAATTTGTTTCACGTTTTTGGAGGTCGTTCTGTTCTCAATTAGGCATCAAATTGAATTTTTCGTCCGCCTATCACCCTCAGTCTAACGGAGCTGCTGAACGAACTAACCAGAAGATTGAGCAATACTTACGTTGTTTTGTTTCCGAACACCAGGACGATTGGGTCGGTTTGATTCCTTGGGCAGAGTTTGCGCACAACAATCTTGTTTGTGACTCCACGCATTCAAGTCCCTTCTTCATGAACTATGGCTTTCATCCATCTATTCTTCCCCCGGTTTCTCCTTCCCAAGGAGTACCGTCGGTTGATGTCCATGTGGCCAACTTGAGGAAGTTGTGGGATCAGACTCGACAGATTCTTCTACACAATTCGGTACTGGTAAAGAAACATGCTGACAAACGTAGAAGGGCGGCTCCGAATTTTGTTCCAGGCGATAGAGTGTGGTTGAGCACTAGGAATATTCGTCTTAAAGTTCCTTCCATGAAGTTCGCTCCTCGTTATATTGGTCCTTACAGGATCTTGACTCGAATTAACCCAGTGGCATATCGTCTAGCTCTCCCTGCTACTTTACGCATCCCGAACTCCTTTCACGTGTCATTGTTGAAACCTCTAATCTGTAACAGATTCTCCTCCACAATCGCCCCTCCGCGCCCTGTTCAGGTGGAGGGTCAGGAGGAGTATGAGGTTAACTCCATTATTGATTCTCGTATCTCCCGGGGACGAGTACAATATTTAGTTGACTGGAGGGGATATGGTCCTGAGGAGAGGAGTTGGGTACCACAAGAGGATGTTCATGCTCCTCGTCTTCGCAGGGCATTTCACTCCCGCTTTCCATCTCGCCCCGGCTCCTTCCGCCCGGTGGGCGTATCTGAGGGGGGGGGTACTGTCAGGGTACCTGGAGTCTCTACCGTTGAGAGAGGTAGAGACTTAGAAGGTTATCCGTCCGGACGCCATGTCTCCTCGGTCTCCCGCGGTTCACTCGGCCTTGCTAACGCCGGCCGCGAGGGAGTCACTTCCTTTTATAACAGAAGGACCGGAGGTAGACGTCATGACGCTAACCCGAAACATCCTGCCACTCAAATCTCGGGAGACGAATCAGGACTCGCCGGAGGCGTGTCTCCTCTCCCTAGCCAGGATACTTAACGGGGGTTCTCTCATTCACTCATTGCCCTGTCGTGGTTCTAGTCCTTCTAGTCACACAGTGCTTTGTGATTCTCTTGTCTTTTGGTTCTGACCCGGCTTTGTTATTTACTCTCCTGCCTTTCTGTATTCCTTGACCCGGCTTGTCTCTCGCTTACCTGTCTTCTGTTATCCTCGACCTCGGCTTGTCTCTGACCATTCTATTGTAGTTCTACGTTAGTCCGGCCATTCTAAGGACCGGTATACGTATCAGCTACTCTTTGTACTCTGCGTGTTGGATCCCTGACCCGATCCTGACAAGTATATACGGTAGCTTCTATTAGAAATTAAAATAAAATATTAAAATATACTAACGCGTTTCGCCAGTTAGCCTTTATCAAAGTGTTGACAGACATTTGGACCACATGCGTTTAGAAAAGGTTGTGTGATATCACAGTTATGTGACCCTGTAATCAATTAACAATTTAAAGATACAAAAATCTGATAAAAACACAGAAAATTATTTAGTGGTTAGTTATTAATACATGAAATACATAAATAAAAAATTAAGAAAGAACTGTTTGATTGACCTCCTGAGCTTAGCCTACACTTATCTAGAACATGTTTAAAGGGACACTATAGTCACCCAGACCACTTCAGCTCAATGAAGTGGTCTGGGTGCAATGTCCCTCAGGTTTTAACCCTTCAGATGCAAACACAGCAGTTTCAGAGAAACTGCTATGTTGACATTTGGGGTTAAGCCAGCCTCTAGTGGCTGTCTCCCGGACAGCCACTAGAGGCGCATCTGCAAAGCTGGAGGCATTTTATGCCTCCATCGCGCTGAGCGTCCATAGGAAAGCATTGAAAAATGCTTTCCTATTGACAGCTTGAATGCTTGCGCGGCACTTTGCAGCGCATGCGCATTCGGCTCCACTGACGTCGGTAGAGGGAGCTGACGTTGGCGGGGGAGGAGAGGTCACCAGCGCCGGGCTCCCTCGTAAGTTAATCTGCTTCAGCACCATGGGAGGGGGACCCTGAGGGTGGGGGCACCCTCAGGGCACTATAGTGTCAGGAAAACCCTATGTTTTGCTGACACTATAGTACCTTTAAGATTATTTGTGTATGAGTTGAAAGAGGGTTTCCTAAAGAGGTCTCCAAATGTTGCCCTTACACTGCACATACAAAATACATATTCACTCAATTTACAAAATAATTCCCGTACCATTAGCTTTAGACAGGTAAACAGACTTGGCTGATGAGGGAATCATGTGATTGCCAGGAACACTAGCCCCCCACCTCCCACCCCCACCCCATAGCCTTCAAAGTCAGTGCAGTCATTAAGCTGAACTACCGAATGGAAAAATAGCTGTACCAGGCCGTGATGTATATCCTCTGGGCTTTTTCATCTATTTATAGCTTTTCCTGTACCACAATTGAGTCCAAATCCCACATGTTTATTTTTTGGGAGGTTTAGAGCCAAGTTAGATCAAGTGAGTTGTTAATGGAATATAAAAGATCACATCTTGTGTTTTTAAGCAAAGAAACAGGAAACAATTCCAAATCAGACTATTGACTTTCTAGGGCTAATTTCTCTCACAAACTTCACTGTTATGACTTCAGTTTTATATTTAGTCACTTAGCCAGTTGGCTTTTATTTCAGGTGAAATGTGAGAAAAGATTTTCACCGGACAAACAAATGTTTAAAAATAACACCACTATTGAAGTTGTTTCCTGACACAGCAGAAAGTAAATAACATACGTCCCAAGTGTCCCTATTTAGATGCGTCAGCCCTTATTTTGGGCACAAATCCCTCTGTCCCTCTTTTCTATCCTAATGCCCCTCTTTCCTAAGAGCTCCATATTTTCGGTGTTTCTGAATGTGTAACAGAGCTCCACAGAAATAATACTTACATTAATGTGTCTTTAAACTACTAATAAAAAAAAATTATATTTTTTTAGGGGGCGGGGCCTGACAGCCAAGATGGCCAGACATGTTCTGCACTAGCTCCAGCATAATAGAGCAACAAATAAGCTTATTATACTTCATACCACATTGGATTCAGCCCTAATCGACTTCTACACTGTTCGGCAACGAGTGGGCAACTGAGGCTAATCAAACTGACCCAAGACAGCGAGTACACACAGCGCCTGACAATGAGACCTAGCTTAAACTGCAGCCAAGTGCCTGGGAGAGACGGCCGCTCTCCTGGCACAAAGCATGCACCCAATGAAGTCTGCTTTGGAGCGGTGGGGGTTATCCCGGTCCGCGCTGGAGACACCTAACTACCCACTACAAGGGAACCCCCAGCTCACCAGCCGTCCACATGGCACTCCCAAAATGGCTGCCGCAGCACAACACAAACAACCTGAAAACAAGCTTACCCAGTCCTGGAGAGAGAGCTTCGAGGCCCAATTCAACAAAAACTGCCGGGATTTCTGGGCTAAAATATCAAGCAGACCTCCAGCCTCTACTCCTCGTGCTAAACCTGCTGCCCGAGCTGTTGAGCCAAGACTCCGACCTGGCTCTGCAATAGGGAGTCAAGGTAGAAAGTCTCCACCTAACCGCCCACGTTACCGGCGGAGAAGCACCCGATGCCGGGCTCATGACCCCGCAGAGATCAGAAGGAGGATCCGCGGACTTGCTGCCATACACCCTCGCAAGACCTTGACCTCGGAGGGCAAAGAACCAAAGGGCAGAGGACTGTATAAGGTCCGCACACCAGAAGGCAAGCAGCATCCCAAGCACAACACGGCATTATACACTTCCTGAAACCAGGCCGTAAAGTGAGGCAGGTCTTTCCTGCGGCTGCTCCGCGCTTTACAATAATGGGGGTCGGCTGACTGTACCATAAGGCATATCACTGCCGATCTGATTCATCCCGGATTGAAGAGGATGTATCCTAACTCACTAACCCCCTTGTGATTTATAGTGATCTCACTTATTTCTTTTACTCTTGCTTTAATAGCCCATTAAGCTTCTGTGGCCTTATTACTGTTCTGCCTTACTAACATGTTTTATAATGCACTCTATTATTGCTGGTATTACGTGCAGCTCATATGCTCTAAGCAATGTGGTCAACCGATATTCTAGTTAATAATCTTGTTAACCAAACATGTTCATGACCTACATCTCAATATTCCTCTCATGTCATATATTATACTGGCAACTCCTTTTATTTTCTATAACCTTGACGACATGTTACTTTCTGCCCACCTGCTACCCTAAGCAATACAGGGACAAAGATTGAAAAAAGGAAGAAAAAAAAGCTACTCTTATATCTGCAGTGCTGCAAAACTGTCAGATTGGCCCGTGTAAGATCCTTCCCTTGGAAGCATAGGTCTCAGACCACACCAACCAATATAGCAGGCATCACTCCCGCTGTTGTCAATATCTGTTTGGCTCATGATGGGCATGCTAACGTTGTCACCATCTTAAAATATGCAATTTCCCTATGTTTTAAACCTAAGCACACAGCGGCTACCAAGCTCCAGAATTAAACATAGTTTAGCATGTTATATAACTCTTCTTTGACAATGTTAATGTCAGCATATATATGATGTCTCAGTCACGCTTAATGCCTCACCATTACCTGACATAACGTTATTAACCTGTATGTTACAGTACTGTGCCTTGTGAAATATCTGTACCTACTGTCGTGGCAAAACACGCATGTCTGTACAAAATTTTGCACAACAAAAATAAAGAATAAAAAAAAAAAGGGATAATAAAAGATGTATTTTTTAATAAAAAAATATATGTTTAGAAATCAGTCTGTGTAAATAAGATACATTGTTTTCCCTCTAAAAACATTTCAGTTGCATAAATTGTTATTAGTAAGTCACCTAAAAATTTTCCGAACAACCTCACCCCCGACCACATCCCTACTCACATCCCTAACATTAAAGTGTCCCTCCTTGTCCAGTTGGAAGGTACAAAATAAATCTCTACAATATCTGACTATTCCCTTTGGAAATACTGTGCTTCCTAAAAATACATTGGATTTAACCCCTAGGGGACACAGGATAATAGATGAAGAGAATTTGTGAATATCGTCACATTAAGATGTTATGGACCTTAATTAAGGCCATCTAAAAGAGTAATCTCACCAGAATTCCTCACAATCATAGCCTCATTTTAGATCATGGCTCTCTCGGCGCAGTGTTTGCAATAAATATTAATGCAGTTAAGTTAAGATTCTTGTTTTCCCATATTTGTCACATTGAAAGCTCTCACAAGGTAGATTATGGACAAATTCAATATTGACCTGTGGAGTTGGATGTAGCATTCGTCCACCCTACCTGAGATCTAACTCAGACTTTGTCCATGGATTGTTTGAGGGTATGAGAATATCTGTTATGACTTGTCCCACTGTCTGCATACCTCTGGCCTACTCTGAATACGATCACTGTTCCTTGTTAATCAGGTCCAGTGGGTAATGAGCTGAGTTAGTGTGCCAGCTAATGTGAAATCAGAACCAGGCAGTAGTCAGGATGATCTATGGAAGGCCAAATAGAAAAGTTACTTACTAAAGATAAAAGCTGAAGTTGCATAAATGAAGTTAAACTTGACATTTCCTAAGGCAAGACAATCCTTGCATCACTCTGAACGTGGTATTATAACAAGGCAGATAGTAAGATGTTCATCACATATGCTTTGCTCTGTAAAAGTAAATTTTTTAAAGGAAGACTGTTGGGACTAAAACTACTTTTACAGATTGAAGTGGTTATGGTGTCTGTAGTCTGTAGGTGCTGAGTCCCCCATCACTGCTTAACAATATACTCACTGTTTAATAGAGATTCTCAACATTCTGTAGCCTGACCTCAGATGACAAAATGGCAGAGGGATAGCTATACTTAATTTTGAGCAGTACCAGGTCATAGGTCCATCTCCACCATTTCATCATTGTAATGGCACAGTTGGAGCTATCATGGAGGCTGCCAGGGACCGATAAGTTCTACAACATAGTGAGTAAATTGATGATGGTGCCTATGGAGTTAAGTTAAGCAAATGTATCCTTGAAAAGCAATTTCATATTACAAATATCCTCTTAAAATGGGTCTTTGGTGACACCTTTCAGAAAATAAAGCTTTAGTTTCAAATTAGATTTTAGATTATTGATCAATGACACACACACTCTATATCTTTCTCTCTCTATCTCTCTCCAGGAAAAGATCCATTTTTGTCATATGGATATATATGGGTTTTCTCTCTCTTATATGACAGCAGACATAATCCATGATGCATGTTGAAGCCCAACTGAAACTATGTTCTATTTCATGGGCACTTTACTCTTATTGATACTATTTATGTGTATGTTTAACAAATAAGCTACAGAAGAGATAATATGATACTATGCAAACATATAAATAATCGGTACACTAGCTCTACAAGAGTTCCTGAACAGAAAGACAACTTGAAAAAAGGAGAATTTGCCTACAACAGAGTTCTTTACAATAAAATAACAATGAGGTGAAATTACAAACATAATCATTAACAGGCAGGGTAACAACTTACTGATCTAAAGAGAAATCTGACTGCCAGTTTGGAATCAAGTAGGAATACATTTAAGAAGGCAAGCTTTAAGGAGTTTGAGGATATACTCACAATAAAGGATTTTTGGCTTTGACTACAGTAAGGTATTTTACAGAAATCTGGCCATGTGAAGGCAAAGACAAAAAAAAATGGTATAATAAGTGCAGCACTAAATTATTAAGCCAATAAACAGCTACAGGAGCAGTGTACGCATTGCATGGAGTGGGGTGTCAAATGAATACCTGTATAAGTAGTTAAAACCCTAACCTATGAATGCCTATGAGTTGAGGATAACTATGTTCAGGGAAAGCCCTATAGAGAAGTGACTATGTTACCCCATCAATAGTATGATTAGATTATGTTGTGAATACATTGGAATAATTGTGCAATCCATAACCTGGGAAAACGTCATGCTCATTAAGACACTGTTTCTTGCATATGTTTTACATGTCTTACACAAGCTATAATTGAAACCAGTAGATATGCGAGATTTCACATAGCTGTGTAAGAATGGCAACGTAGTATGGACAATTAGTGGGAAATTAGCTGTCTAGACATTCAGTTACAAACAAACTGATGCATATCATGGAAAAATCACATCATAGCATGAAGATGTTTTCCAATAGGTAATATTAATCAATGAAACAAATTGTAGTTCATTGTATAGCTTTAAAGGAACACTCCGGCACCATAACAGCTTAATCGAATGGTTTAACCCCCAAAGTCTGTGTTCCAGCGCTGGATCTTTCTGCCCCACTGTCTTTCCGATTTCGCAAGATCTGGATACAGGAAGGCTTTTGCGACATCAGGCAGTGGCGGTGCTGATTGGCTGAGAGCCTCAGATGACGATCTCAGGGATCACCCAATTGGCCCCCTGAGCTTGCGGTAGTTCCACCACTGCATTAAGTATTACCTTGATCTGGACTAATGAATGCTATTTGTTTTTCCGACTTTGCTCAGATTATTTGAATCTAGGCTTTTATTACATAAAGTTACAGAAAGTATAGACAGGTGAATGGCATTCAGACCGGCAGACATATGTTTTAAGTCATGGATCAGCAGTGTATAGCCAGGCTTTCTGTGTATAGCCCTGAGGCTAAATGATCTGCTAGATTTCCATAAAGAAAACCACTTCACAGCTGAAAACAACCCACACTATTTTTAGCTACGTTCCTGTGGGAAAATAAAGCATTTAAAGCTGATTCCTCCATGATTAGACTCAGGAAAATTGTTGTTAAAAGCACGTTCTAGAATAAATGCATATGTTCCTAGGTGTATGGAAAAGCTTACACATACAGCTCAGCTATAATGGTCACAAAATGCTGTGTTATACAAGGGAGCCTATTACCTCCAAGTTTAAACACAGTTACACAATTATTAAATTACTATTTATTGTTAGAGTGTTCTTTATCTATTTATTGCATCTTGATTAAACATTTTTTCCCCCAATTCGCTTTTTGTTTAATTTTTTAATCACTCATTTTTTTTACTTACACATAAGAAAAAGTAAGGACTTTTTTCCTATGATGATAATTTTTTTTATTTAAATTCACTTTTGTTGTTTTTTAATCACATAAGAAAGAAAAGGGAATTTGTTTTCGTATGGGCAGTATGATATTTTGCAATGTTTGGCAATAAGGAAAAATATTTCATTTGCTAAGCTAATTTGCCCACAGTCCATCAGTCAAAAGGGCAAACTGCAGATAACATGAACAGAGAAGAACAAAATGGCAGTCACAAATAAAAAGATATAGAAAATCATGTAAAGGTGAAAAATGCTAAAGAAGTGAGGTATAAAAACACTTGCTGCCATGTCACTCCACTCTACAAATAAGTCCAGTGTAAATACACCAAAATGGCATTGCCCAGGAATTGAGATTCAGTGCAAGGGAGAGAAAAATGAATATACATATATATATATATATATAGGCAAGCCGCAAGAGATAGCGTATAATCATTAAGATCTTTTGTTTCTGCCCTTGCAACCCTTGCCACACATCCCCTGTCTGTGACTTGCACAGCCTGCATGAAAAATAAAGCGATTTAATTGTCAATCAGATGTTAACTTACTTTAGAAGTTTTTATCTCATGCTCTGTAAATTGAACATTAATCACAGTGATAGAAGAGAAACTATAGTCCCCCAAAAAATTATAGTTCTTTTTGGCACTGTGATATTATTTGCAAATCAACCAATGACTTATTTTTCCCAATTCTCTGCAATTTACTTTAGGAGAATCCGGTTAGCTTTCCAGAGTTAAAAAATAGAAGCAGGGGCTCTGGCCACAGGGTTCTAGGTAAGTTTCCAAACCATACTAAAAAGGTGTGACTACTCACTGTGGTATAGTGCCAGGGCACTCCTTTCCCATAGTGGTTTTGGTGCTAAGAGTGCCCCTTTCATAAAAATATAAAAGGGGAGATATATTTTAGAAATGTAGTCACATATTACCTATAACAGAAAATGTTATTTAAAAAAAAAAAAAAATCTTAACTAAAAAGCAGAAAAATTAACCATAGGAAAAAGTTGTCACAAAACAACAGAGGTGATTCAAAGGGTAATGCAGGAGGTTTTTGGTGCCTTTGTGGGTTCGGCTTAGCTACCCCCTCCCATTGCCGTGTTGTCTATTACAGCTCTTTTAAAACATTTTAACCCTTTCCCACTAAAACATGGCTGTGCATTATTGGAAATGTAGTTAACAAACACTAAAAACAATGATTCACCTTAATGGGTGAAATGATATCACTCCACTTCCTCATTAAAGCATTGCATATTACTGGCAGTCAGCGATAGACTTAGGCTTAGCATTAGCAGATGCATTCAGCCTATTACTGCTGTTCAAGTAAATGCTTCCACATTTGTGAGAATAGCAAGAGATGATGTTGGTCTAGGGATCAGCACTTAAGTGTTAAACTGTTCAAAAATGCTTTAACAATTGTAGTGAAAAGGGCACCATAACTACTAAATCGAGAGGAAGTTAAGCATTAAATGAAGCCCATGACACCAAACACTGACCGTGATTGGGCACTAATAATGAGCTAGTGGATATAGTGGAATTAAAAAAACAAATTGCAAAAAATAGGTAAAAGTAACCAAGCTATGATATTTTTCAAAATCAATCAATGCAATTTTGTATTTAAGGAATTAACCCCGATGAATTTTTTTAATAAATTCTCTGCATTTTCATCTATTTTCCTTGGTAACTCCAGTCATTACTTCACATTAAAGCTTCTCATAATAATCGCTCCTATTTCACTGTCAAATCACAATTGCAGTGTAACAACTGGCCCATTGTTCCTTATAAATTACCATTTATTCCCTTTTACCTGGTAATATTACTAGTGCAAGAGAACAAAAGCAGAACAGTGCTGCTGGGAAATGAAGAAACACTTTTGACATTAAGGTGTCAGCAATACAATATTGAGAAATCGAGCCTTTGAGAACTGGGTACTGAATAAATGTTATCTACAAACCACTGAATATGCGTACGCCTGGCATTAGAATCAAATTTCCATTGTGGATTGATAATAAAACAAGGTTGAATGCATATTTGAAGATTGGCTCAGAATGTGCATCTTTGCACTGAGAAATTTGGAGCCTGTGGAAAAATAAGTCTGAATTCCCTGCAATGTATAGACTCCACTGCTTCTAACAGCGTCAACAAAAATTCCCCCAATTGTGTTTTTTTTGTCTCCACATGGACATTCATAATAAATAAATTTGCATCTGGATAGAAGCAGGAAATGGATATAGTATTAACAAAAAAAAGAATCTGCATGTCCCCGGAATTTTCCCTACCCACTTGCGGCAGGTGGAAGAGGGCAGAAAATATAAAGCGGAAAACAATGCTTCTCATAGAGAATCACATCTAACTACATCAACCACTCATACGTGTAAGGCTTGGTTGTGGAATTGGAACCACTCCGAAGGAAGGCTTTATTGAAATAATAATATCTGAAGAGAAGCATCATGGGAAACTAAAACCAGGAGTGTAAAGGATCCTGCTATCCGTGCAGCGCTGATCCTTGTAGCGTCTCCCGAAATCCAAGCTGAAAAGAGTGAGGTAGTGATTATAGCTCCCAATTCCCCAAACATGAGTCGAGACTTCATGAAGGGGTAAAATGAATGTGTTTATTGATGGCCAAAATCAGCCCTTTTATGATGGTCTCCCAGCAAGGGAACTCCCACATGGGACCTTGTGGAAGACTGTAACAAAATATGCAGAACCAATCAGTATACAGTACAATTCTTATACACACCCACAGGAAGAGTGTAACCCCTCCTCTGTATCCTGGAGATAATTAACTTACCCCTCCTCTCTATCCTGGAGATAATTGGCTTAAGTGGTTGCAGAGAACCTAATTATCTCCGGGCAGAGAGAAACATGTGCTTTTTACCTTTTAACAAAACTGTATGAAAATCAATAACTCATGTTTCGCTGAACGAAGTCCCCATGATCCACACCCCCCCAGATAGCTTGGATCTGAGCGCATATTATAGGCGAATAGCGCTCAGATCCCACGAACACAGTTCTCAATAACGTCGAGTAAAGTTCACCAGCTGTAATGGAAGTTAAACTGCACGAACCCACATACGAGTGTAACAGGGGAAATGTACAATCCAAGCAAGTAAGGCGAATGATGTTATCCAGAGACAGAGGGCTCTGTGTCACGTCTAAACATTTGTTATGAAGGAACACAACTGCAGATTTCGTATAGTTTGAATATTTATTAAAGAAAGTAAAAGGTAAAGACTTTAATTCCAATTTACAGGTACTGTAGCTTTAAGTAGTAAACGATAACTGAAGTCCACAATTACAGGCACTGTAGCTTTAAGTAGTAAATGATAACTGAAGTCCACAGTTACAGGCACTGTAGCTTTAAGTAGTAAACGATAACTGAAGTCCACAATTACAGGCACTGTAGCTTTAAGGAGTAAACGATAGTAAATTGCAGACACTGAATCAATAAGGAGTCTCTTAGTAGAGTTAACGGTTTAGGTGATAAGTAATTACAATAGCTGTTCCATACTTTAACTGAAGCAAGACAGATGCAGATAACTGATATGAAGTATGAGTTGAAGTTAGCTGTAACGGGATTGTTTTTACCGAAGGACTTTTGGAGACAGGTAATAACAGCTTTTAGATGCAACTCTTATCACATTGGTTTTACTTAGCTTCCGGCATATAGAACACTGGTTCCCGAGATCTCCTCAGAGGCGTATGAAGAGTGTTTAATCTTTAGTCGTGGATGAGGAGAGGTGAAGGGAACTTTGCAGAGTCTTTCAGTCCGGTCTGGTAGCAGAGGCTTTCACAACGAAGTTGTAGCCGGGTTGTGAGTAAGGAACGTAGTTCAATAATCCAGCCTTGATCAGCTGGTGCAGTCAGATTAAATAGGCAGACCGTGTCATACAGGGGTGTGGCTAGGCTCCGTGGAACCAGGAAGTAAGAGGATACCATAGTTAAGGCATGATAGTACCCCCTCTTTAATGAGCAACCTCTGGGTGCTATTGACTTGGTTTAGAAGGGTAACGCTTGTGAAATTTGGAAATCAATTTATCAGCATGAACGACAGAGGAGTTTTCCCATGTATCTTCATCAATTCCATATCCTTTCCATCTGATGAGGTATTGTAAGGAGCCACGATGGATCCTTGAATCCAGTATACTTTGAATTTCGTATTCTTCTTCACCCTGGACCAATATGGGATCAGGAGAAGTAGTGACATTTCTTTGGAAAGGGTCAGGATGATGAGGCTTCAACAAGGACAATTGATTGGATCGTTGGCATACAGAACAAGATTTGACATAAGATTCGATAGTTTGGTCTTGACGAGGCCACCAACAGTATCTTTTAGACAATTCAAGGGTCCTTTTCATACCTGGATGACCTGCCAGAGGAGAATCATGAATAAATTCAAGTACTTTAATTCTGAAAGAGGGAGGTACATAAATCCAGTCTTTAAAATAGTAGAGACCGTTTTTCTTGGATAATTTCATTGATTTAGGAAGTTCAAGAGCATCTTCACTGAGACCTTTAATGTCGTCAATAAGAGAAGAGAAGATTCCAATGACTTTAGGCGAAGGAGGTTCTTGAGGAGTTTTGTGTTGAGAAAGGACAGCTCCAATTGCAAATTCCGAAGCATCCGTTTCAAGGACATAAGGATATGAAGGATTTGGAAGTTGAAGGATAGGAGCTGTTGTAAACTTTCTCTTTAATTCACCAATGACTGTAGGAGGAGGAGACTCCAGTTCGGTGTCAGAACAACATGAGGTTTTAGCTGGTTCTTTCGTAGACTGAAGAATTGGAATTTGCTGTAAACATGTTTCTTTACAATAATGTGAGTTAAAGGTGAGAGAGAAAGGAAACCATGAGATTTGAGGGTTGTGGTTCCTTAACCAGTTGATCCCTAATATAATAGGAAAAAATGGTGATGAGATAACATCAAATATAAGACTTTCCGTATGAGTATGATTGATGGTTACTTTTAGAGGGACGGATTCATGAAGTATTGGTCCCGATGAGATGAGGGACCCGTCAATCACTTTAACAGGTACAGAAGTTCTTTTACGAACACAAGGAATTTTATTCTTTGTTACAAAGGCTGAGTCGATGAATACTCCATTTGCACCGGAATCGATAACAGCCTTGGTTATGATTCTTTTATTGTCCCACTGTAATACAAGAACGATAGGGGACATTTGAGTATTTGCTGTAGAGGGAAGTACGCTTAGGATGGAAGAGGCATGAGACTGCCTTCTGCCTTTTATCCGTTTTAATGAAGGACAATCAGAGACTAAATGAACTTGAGAGGCACAATACATGCAGAGGTTTAACATACGTCTTCGATTTTTCTCTTCAGGAGTGAGGGGACTTCTTATTATCCCTATTTCCATAGGTTCACTTGGTAAAGAAGTTTTTTCTGGAGCTTTTGAGGGAGTAAAAGGTTTGCGGTCTTTTGAATGTGAAAGGGCTTTTTCGGCCTTTCTTTCTCTTAATCTTCTGTCAATGCTGATTGATAGGCGAATTAGAGCGTTCAAATTAGTAGGGAGTTCTGTTCTAGATAATTCATCTTTTACAGCTTCCGATAAACCAATTCGAAACTGGTTGCGCAATGTGATGTCATTCCATTGCGTTTCTATAGCCCATCTTTTGAATTCAGCAATGTAATCTTCAACGGGTCTATTTCTTTGCTGTAGTGTTCTGATTGTTAAATCAGCTGTAGCTTGTTTGTTAGGATCTTCATAGAGAAGTGACATGGCTTCAAAAAATTCATCTAGTGAATCTAAAATGGGGTCATCGTTTTCCAGAAAGGAATGAGCCCATGACATAGGTTCACCTCTTAGAAAGGAAATAACCGAACAAACTTTAGTTCTTTCTGTAGGATAGGATCTAGGTTTCAAAGCAATTAAAAGTTTGCAAGAGTTGAGGAACTCCCTGTATCTGGAACGATCTCCATAGAACTTTTCAGGGTTACATACAGCAGGATCACTAGCCGAGTGCAGAGTAGTATGAGGAGTATGAGTTTGTAAATCTCTGATATAAGTGAGAAGTCTTTCATTAGTAACTTGCAGGTCTTGCACACTTTGGGCTAGTGCATTAACTCTTTGATTCAGCGTAGTTATAGTAGAATCGAAATCTGCTGGATCCATTACAATGGCTGGATTATTCTGTCACGTCTAAACATTTGTTATGAAGGAACACAACTGCAGATTTCGTATAGTTTGAATATTTATTAAAGAAAGTAAAAGGTAAAGACTTTAATTCCAATTTACAGGTACTGTAGCTTTAAGTAGTAAACGATAACTGAAGTCCACAATTACAGGCACTGTAGCTTTAAGTAGTAAATGATAACTGAAGTCCACAGTTACAGGCACTGTAGCTTTAAGTAGTAAACGATAACTGAAGTCCACAATTACAGGCACTGTAGCTTTAAGGAGTAAACGATAGTAAATTGCAGACACTGAATCAATAAGGAGTCTCTTAGTAGAGTTAACGGTTTAGGTGATAAGTAATTACAATAGCTGTTCCATACTTTAACTGAAGCAAGACAGATGCAGATAACTGATATGAAGTATGAGTTGAAGTTAGCTGTAACGGGATTGTTTTTACCGAAGGACTTTTGGAGACAGGTAATAACAGCTTTTAGATGCAACTCTTATCACATTGGTTTTACTTAGCTTCCGGCATATAGAACACTGGTTCCCGAGATCTCCTCAGAGGCGTATGAAGAGTGTTTAATCTTTAGTCGTGGATGAGGAGAGGTGAAGGGAACTTTGCAGAGTCTTTCAGTCCGGTCTGGTAGCAGAGGCTTTCACAACGAAGTTGTAGCCGGGTTGTGAGTAAGGAACGTAGTTCAATAATCCAGCCTTGATCAGCTGGTGCAGTCAGATTAAATAGGCAGACCGTGTCATACAGGGGTGTGGCTAGGCTCCGTGGAACCAGGAAGTAAGAGGATACCATAGTTAAGGCATGACACTCTGTCCCAAGTGCCTTAAGACCCCATGACTTAATGGGCCAGCATCCCAGGGTAAGAGGCTAGCAATCCGGCTCCTCCAAGAGATAGGGGGGCAGGGCAGTTTGTCACATGCAGACCCAGTGACAAAAGGCATTTTGTCACAAGGAGGATGGTATTTTTTTCTATAAAAGTTCATGAATCTACTGCTTTGATCAGTTGAAATTAATTATGGATTTTATATATGCATGAGGCCTTAAGAGGAATTCACTTGTTTCCTTTTTTTCGATTCTCTTTAGCTCCAGTCCCTTCTTCCTTCCAAGTAGCTGTGAAGGCCCCAATTTATGGTAGACTTGGTGTTAAGCTCCCTTATTGCTCTTTGAAAAGAAGCTTAGATCAAAGTCAACATTTTACTATTGAAGATATCCTCTAATCTGATCATTTAGGCACATTTGTTGGCCATGAAAATTTTGGTTAATTCTAACACATAGTTAGCAATTTGCTGCTTAAAGAGACACTATAGGCACCTAGACCACTTCAGCTCATTGAAGTGGTCTGGGTGCATATTCCCTGGTTCCTTAACCCTGGAAAGGTAATTATTGCAGTTTTTAATTAACTGCAATAATTGCCTTTATGGGTTAACTGTCTACCAGACAGCCAGTAGAAGGACTTCCGAGTTGTTAGGCAACTTTTGGTCACCTAACTGACGCTGGACGTCCTCACGCTATGCATGAGGACATCCAGCAACACCCGAAACCCCATAGGAAAGCATAATGAGGCATGCACATTAAGTCTCTCCTGCTGGCTAACATCGGCTGGAGAGGAGCAAAAACTGACCCCGAGCTGGCAAGGTAAGTGACATTTTTTAATAGGGAGTTATAGTGCCAGGAAAATAACTTTGTTTTCCTGGCACTATAGTGTTCCTTTAAGTTAGTTCAAAGTTAGCTACAAGTGCTGTTTCATGCTAGATGTGTTTGTAATTTAAAATTGTATTTGGTTAATCATGTCCTAGAATTTTATTCCTCAAGTGTAACTACTTTATATTTGTTGTTGTGTTGTGACTTTTGACATTTAAACTATGTTCAGCAACCTGACTTTGTTAGCAGAATATGGCTGCACCTCACCCAGCTATATTCCCTCTACACAGCTGTTACTGTTTCACTAAAAGTGGCTCTGCCACCATCTAGGGTCATTGCATATATGGCAAAGACCCAAGGGTGATTGCTCAGATAGGTGTCCAGTAGCCGCTGGAGTCCAAGGGAAGGTAAGTTTGACTTAACTGAAGCTGTCCCTCGTGGCTGCTGCCAAGGCCTTCCTGACGCTCCTCTTCTGCCCCTGGCTTATCTGTCAGGAGAGCACAGAATCCTCCATAGACAATGCATAGATTATTTACATATAAGTGTATTATTCTGGCTGTAGAGTGTCCATTTAAGTGATTAAGTATTAAGTATTACTTTACAGCATTTTTCAATACAAATTAATGTATTATTATTATGTTATTTTTTACATAGCGCCAACAAATTCTGCAGCGCTTTACAATGGGTGGACAAGCAAACATTTGTAGTTGTAACCAGACAAGTTGTACACACAAGAACAGAGGGGTTGAGGGCCCTGCTCAATGAGCTTACATGCTAGAGGAAGTGGGGTAAAATGACACAAAAGGTAAGGATAGTATTAGACTAATGACAGTTGCAAGAAAACATACGATAATTTATTATATTGTTGCCATAAGTAACAAAGCTACTTAGATATAAATTCATTGCTTTGTGGAAGCATGACTAAGTTTCACAAGCTGCATGGTCACTGTACTATAGAGTACCCTGACTGGACATGGGCAGGTTTTATTTAAATTACCCTCTTCAATGCCGCAAGGGTGCTCTCTCAGTCCCATCTTCTGCCCCAGGGGTGAGGGGATTAAATATATATACATACACATATAATACATATATATTTGAGGTCTCCCAATATAAATTAGGAGAGGGCAGCAAATTACCTGCCTTCAGTCTGTGTGCAGAGATGTTGGGGTGGACACTAAGTAACTGGATCAGAGCTGGTAAATGTCCTGTATTGCTTCTTAATATCCAAGTGTTGTGGATAGTATGAAATACTGAATAGGCACTTTGCAAATGGTCTATGTTTCTTCCTCCTTCCCCAACTGGTGAGATGTAGAATAATGTAATGACTACGCTAGGAGATGCCTGTTTTGGTCCTAATACCAATAGCACAAAACAGTATCCAGTCCCACAAGTCTAATACTAAAATCCCTCTAAATAGGATCAGGGAGGCCTGGCTAAAAATAATAAGTCATGCTTGGTTAAAAATCTATCCATGCCAAGCAGCTTAGACAGGAAAAAACAAATACTGGAAATCCTGACTTACATTCAGAAGTCAACCTGTGATCCATTCTAGTAAAAGCAACCAACTAATTTCTGGTCTGTGAGTGTAGCTTGTTTTATGTGCTGCGTGGGTTTTACGTGCATCAGTAAATTGATTTCTAAGTCTGTAAAGATGACTTGCAACATGAAATGTGCTTGTTTTGTAATACAGACGGGAATCAGTAGTGCATATCAACATAACAACTCAACCTATTAATCTGCCAAAACTGTGTAAAAGCATTTATTTCATAGTTGGATTTAGAACCAATTATGTATCCATGTCATACTTAACCAACCTCTACATCAAATTAACTAATTTCCTTGAGCATTGTGCACACTTTCTTGTTTGTTTTCTACCAGCCCAATGAATGTATGCATGTATGTACGTAGTGGGGAATCGCGATGCAGCCTAGAACGAAATCTAACCCCATTAAACCCCCCAGTAACGACAGACCACTTAGTATGGATGAAACAGGCCACCGCATTTATCATCACAAACTAAATTACTGCATAACACATCCATAACTTTATTTATTAAATCTCTTCTTTTCTGTAACCAAAACGTTAGACATAAATAAGCATAAATTAACATATATACATATATAACTCCACCCATAGTGTTATACAGTGACCCAACCGTCCTTGCCAATAAACAAGGTTTATTCCTAATCACCACTCCCTCTCACCTCCCCCCTCGTCATAAAAATCATATCTTTCCAATGCCTGCCATCAGCCGACCTTATCCACGCTCGATGGGCACGAGACCTCAGGCAACCTAAAGTTTAACCTTTGGAGCAGGGGAGGTTTGAGACCTTAAAAAACTTGTTCATCTCATTCCATCTACTTAAACGTAACCTCAAACTCAATTGGCAAGGACATACCCCCGGCTAGCTGTGACTAAATATACCAATAGGGTGGGCGGGAGGGAAGCTGTTTGCTGGCCCGAATCCCAAGTGGCACTGAGGTAAGACCTCCCCCACACTAACTTACACAGAACATAATCTCACCCACAGATTCTTTCCCAACCAATCCCATGCATCTATCCCCACACTCCTACATGTGCCCTTGTCCGCTTAGCTGCGATATCTCCCCAGGGCCTTAATCAGAGTAGGGCTTTCATTAAGGGATGCTCCAAGTTACATACAAATCCTACTCTTTGTATTATATTATACAATTAAAAGTATATGGGGTTCAATATGTGAGGGCATGTCACCTAAATGGCGAACACAACTCCCACCTTACTCCCCTCAATACCCAGCACTTTGTAGGTTAACCGGAATAGTGACTGGGCAGTTATGGCTGTTAATGTACTAAGGAAGGACCTGCCATTGGTCCTCCACCCCAATCATTTAAACTAAACAATCAGATTTCCTTTAATCTAATTGGCTAGTTCTTCAAGCTAAGTTCCAGCCTATCAGAGAGGCTACACTGTGTTCTGGACCTCAGGCTGTGTGGATTACTTTTAAATAGAATGCTTGTTTTTTTTTTTTGTTTTTTTTTATGAGCAGAGGAGGAGGATGGCATTAGTTGACAATGCTGTTTTTTTAAGTGCAAAGCCAGTTATACTTTCATTTTGGCTACTTTGGCCTAAACTTTGGATTCTCACTTTAGTGAATAACCCTGTAAAGGACCTTTTCTGCTTCAGTACACATGTATTTCTGCTTGTTGTGTTTCTGAATGAAAGGACATTTTTAAATGTGAATCAGTTCATGGGTCTATGTTTTACCCTAATAATAATAATAATAATAACCATTATTATTATTGCTGCTAACATACATGCTCTTTGTGAAGTTACAGTAATGCTCACATAATCGTCCCTCCCCCTATATTACGGTAAATTAATCTTCTGTTCTGGAAAATCATCTGGTTCTTTAGTGGGCAAATATGGACACAGGGACTTTCCTATTTATATCTTTGAAGGCTACAAGGCTTGTAGTGCTGATTGGAAGCAGCATTTCTAAAATGTTTACATGTTACCCACTCTATTAGCAATGCAGGTACTGACATTATTTTTAGCAATCTGGACTTTCCCAAAAATAATGCTTTATGTTCTGGATTCTCTAGTCAACTTAAAATCAGTTTGTAGTTTTGAAACATTGAAATCTACAACCTAGTTACATACATGGGGTTTATTATGCTACTGATGCATTTATTTCCATTTTATTGGAAATTAACAGCTGACAGAATATCAGTGCAATAAGGATGTTGCTGCCTACCTTTCTCAAGCCAGTTAATGAAAGAGGAATCACTGATTGGTTGAGAGCATCAGCTGACTGTTCTCCGCCAATCAGCGGCACTCCTGGCCAGGGACACTCCGCGTTTCCTGAATCTGAAAATTCAGAAGACGAAAGCTGCCAGGGGATCTGCAATTTAGTGTTTTTACTTTACTGCTCTGTTACCTAACCACAACCATAAGCACTGAGGCACCAGTCATATTCCACCCATTGTACAGCGCTACGGAATCTGATGGCGCTATTAATAATAATAATAATAATAATATTTAACATGAAATACAGTCAATTAGAATTCCTCGGACTTCTGCATTTGGTTTTAAACAAAATTGAATTCGTTCAGATTTTCAATCGGTAAGTTGTCCGAAAACACAGACGTGGCATATGGATGCATCACGAACAAACAAACTGGACAATGGACGAGCATATTCGTTAGTTTCAAGAAGAGTAAAAAAAAGAGATGACTAATGGGAAAAAGATGGGATATATTGGTGGTTCTCTTCTGGAGGGAATCGTGTCCAACTCTCAGGAAAGGAGTATATAAAAAACAGCTAATAGTGCTCTCTGTTTTAAATATATAGAATGTACAAAGAAATAAAAATGTACTTACAATAGTGCAGACCAACTGCACTATGATAACAGCGTTAGTGGTATAATCCCCACTTCAGGATAAGCTTGTAGGCACACCATAAAATCAATAAAAAGCCAGGTAAAAATAGAAATTGTGTATAAAAAGATAGTTGGCACAGATAGTAACCAAAAAAACTTTTATTATATAAAATACACAAAAAAATAAAAACAGTTTCGCCACTAGGGCTTTTTCAAAATGAGATAATGGGATAATTTCTGATTACCTGAACAACAAGGGATGTCCAGAAAATTGTAAAATAGTTGTAACGGACCGTTTCAGCATAAAAGGGGAAAAATGCGTTTAGGCGATAATCCCCTTTTCCATAGACAGGCACAGCTACTGCAGAACATCAGAACTCACGAGCTGGATACGAAATGACACTCCGAACTGGAACAGCTGAACAAGAAAAGCATACAATCGGCTTACACTCTTGGCAGTCAGCTTACAATCCAATCCCCCCCAAGAACGAGACGACACTTCATTTTGAGGGTTAAGCAGGAACTCAAGACTGGGACACCCAGTCTGGCTTTTATTACCAACAAGTACATACAGGACACTCCCAGGGGGAGGATGAAATTAACCAATCACATGGATGTACCTCCCACACATTTCCTCCCCTTAGATTAGCACTTAACATAATTAACAGGGACACATTTTTACCCAAGTTTTGGATGTACCCTAAATACTTGGGGTACATCCACAAATCCAATATCTCCAGATAGCCCTAGTCTGGAGGGACAACATATGTTAAAATCAGCCCATTCGGATAAACGGTTCGGGAGTTATGGGACTTTAAAGTATTGACCGACCGCATGGGTAAAGTATCCGAAAACAGTTCCATGCATTTTGGCCCTGCGGTCGGTCACAAACAAGGGAACGCAAACAGACGAATTACTTGGGTTATAGAGACTAAGAGGGATTCGCATGAATCCCCTAGTTCGTATGTTTCTTTCTACCGAACGACGGGTCATTCGGTAGTTTCTATACGAAATCCTGGAAGTCTGGAGGTCTCAGCGGTGTTTGCCTAGTCGAGTGTACGATTTCAGTTCCAGACACTCGACGGCAAAACACAGCTGTTCGGCAGTTAAAGATGGCCGCCGCCACGTGGTTGTTTCACGAATGGCGGCCACCCAGAGGACACATAATACATTACATGGATTGCCAATTACCTGTTTGCAACATTGTTGCAAACGGTAATTGGAGGCACACTTAGTCCTGGGTGGTCTGGTTGTTCGGTAGTTTCCTCCATACAATGAATGGCGTGATTCTACCGAACAATCAGATGAATGCTGTACACATATATAACCCAGGTTAACTGCATACAAAAATACATACATGACATGAAAGTATTAAAGGCAGGATTACTGTACTACGCTCCACAGTCTTAAAGGTACAGTAGTCCCAAAAGTTCCAATATGTCCATCGCTGCTTTTAAAGGGCCAGCAGCAGCAATACAAATTGTTACATGCCCAAATATAGTCTTTAAAGCGCAATATGTCCAGGGGCCATAGTCAGCGGGCAGGAGGCTAGCAGCCAGGCTTCTCCAGCCCACAGTGGCGAAGTTGGTTTCGCCACAATTCTCCCCTTTACCAATTAGACTAACAGGGTATCTGACCTCCTGCCGGTCAGTGCCCTGGTTAGTCCAGCAACCCACCCACAGAACAGAAGTAGTAGAGCAGCCCACCCATAATAAACAGTTACCACACCTGGGTGAGGGAGAATTTTGTCCAAGTTCAGGTGCCTCCCCACGGCTAGGTGAGAGACTGATAGGCTGCCTTGGTGGGTTGCTGAGGGGGCAGAGACCAGCGGTACTCTGTCCTGTTGCCAGCACTACCACGGGAGTAGTCTGGTGGAAGCCTGGCTGCTGGAGACCGACTGTCTCCCCTTTAGATATATCGCTCTGTGGCTGGGGGACAGGACCGACCGTCCCTACCCCTGGGGCTGTAAGTGCAGAGACTACGGTCCCATCTGCACAGATGTGGGGCTTAACATCTCCCCTTGGTGGGTTAGGCTGCCGCTGGAGAGAGGGTGTAACAAGCTCCTCTCTCTGGACGGTAAACTGCCGCTGGGGAGGGGGTTTAGCAGGCTCCTCTCCCTGCCACTCTCTCTGCTGGTGGAAAGGGGGACCAGCTGTCTCCCCTTTCATTCTCTTGTCCGGCTGCTGGGGTGCGAGACTGACTGTCTCTGCTCCCTGCAGGACACACTGCCGCTGGGGAGGATGGACAACACCATCAGCTCCCTGGGGTACACACTGCCGCTGGGGAGGGAGGACGCTGCTCTCCTCTCCCTTCACTTCACACTGCCTTCTTGGCATATCACGTTGCTGCTGGGGGGCAGGAACAACAACCTCTGCCCCCTGTAACTCAGCCTGCCGCTGGGGAGGAAGGACTGCACCTTCGGCTCCCTTGGACACACACGGCTGCTGGGGAGGATGGACGACACCATCAGCTCCCTGGGGCACACATTGCCGCTGGGGAGGGAGGACGCTGCTCCCCTCTCCCTTCACTTCACACTGCCTTCTTGGCATATCACTTTGCTGCTGGGGGGCAGGAACAACAACCTCTGCCCCCTGTAACTCAGCCTGCCGCTGGGGAGGAAGGACGGCACCTTCGGCTCCCTTGGACACACACGGCTGCTGGGGAGGATGGACGACACCATCAGCTCCCTGGGGCACACATTGCCGCTGGGGAGGGAGGACGCTGCTCTCCTCTCCCTTCACTTCACACTGCCTTCTTGGCATATCACGTTGCTGCTGGGGGGCAGGAACAACAACCTCTGCCCCCTGTAACTCAGCCTGCCGCTGGGGAGGAAGGACTGCACCTTCGGCTCCCTTGGACACACACGGCTGCTGGGGAGGATGGACGACACCATCAGCTCCCTGGGGCACACATTGCCGCTGGGGAGGGAGGACGCTGCTCCCCTCTCCCTTCACTTCACACTGCCTTCTTGGCATATCACTTTGCTGCTGGGGGGCAGGAACAACAACCTCTGCCCCCTGTAACTCAGCCTGCCGCTGGGGAGGAAGGACTGCACCTTCGGCTCCCTTGGACACACACGGCTGCTGGGGAGGATGGACGACACCATCAGCTCCCTGGGCCACACATTGCCGCTGGGGAGGGAGGTCTGCAAACCCCCTGGCCCACTCTGATTCCCGCGGCAAGTACTCTCGCACTGCTTTCTTCACCTGCTGTATTAGTTCCTCTGAGAGGTTGGGTCCGCATATAGCCAGCACCGCGGTGACCTCTCTGTCATACGCCTCTTGAGTGTAGCTGGGTGCCATGCTTGCTCTGCTGCAGTTGGTTCCTTGTAGATAGGGGCGCTGTACGGGTACTGGCGTTGCCCTCACTTTGTAATCCAGGAATGGTGTTGTCTGTAGCTGTCCCTCTGGTTGTAGGAACGATCCCACCGCTGCCACCAATTGTAACGGACCGTTTCAGCATAAAAGGGGAAAAATGCGTTTAGGCGATAATCCCCTTTTCCATAGACAGGCACAGCTACTGCAGAACATCAGAACTCACGAGCTGGATACGAAATGACACTCTGAACTGGAACAGCTGAACAAGAAAAGCATACAATCGGCTTACACTCTTGGCAGTCAGCTTACAATCCAATCCCCCCCAAGAACGAGACGACACTTCATTTTGAGGGTTAAGCAGGAACTCAAGACTGGGACACCCAGTCTGGCTTTTATTACCAACAAGTACATACAGGACACTCCCAGGGGGAGGATGAAATTAACCAATCACATGGATGTACCTCCCACACATTTCCTCCCCTTAGATTAGCACTTAACATAATTAACAGGGACACATTTTTACCCAAGTTTTGGATGTACCCTAAATACTTGGGGTACATCCACAAATCCAATATCTCCAGATAGCCCTAGTCTGGAGGGACAACATATGTTAAAATCAGCCCATTCGGATAAACGGTTCGGGAGTTATGGGACTTTAAAGTATTGACCGACCGCATGGGTAAAGTATCCGAAAACAGTTCCATGCATTTTGGCCCTGCGGTCGGTCACAAACAAGGGAACGCAAACAGACGAATTACTTGGGTTATAGAGACTAAGAGGGATTCGCATGAATCCCCTAGTTCGTATGTTTCTTTCTACCGAACGACGGGTCATTCGGTAGTTTCTATACGAAATCCTGGAAGTCTGGAGGTCTCAGCGGTGTTTGCCTAGTCGAGTGTACGATTTCAGTTCCAGACACTCGACGGCAAAACACAGCTGTTCGGCAGTTAAAGATGGCCGCCGCCACGTGGTTGTTTCACGAATGGCGGCCACCCAGAGGACACATAATACATTACATGGATTGCCAATTACCTGTTTGCAACATTGTTGCAAACGGTAATTGGAGGCACACTTAGTCCTGGGTGGTCTGGTTGTTCGGTAGTTTCCTCCATACAATGAATGGCGTGATTCTACCGAACAATCAGATGAATGCTGTACACATATATAACCCAGGTTAACTGCATACAAAAATACATACATGACATGAAAGTATTAAAGGCAGGATTACTGTACTACGCTCCACAGTCTTAAAGGTACAGTAGTCCCAAAAGTTCCAATATGTCCATCGCTGCTTTTAAAGGGCCAGCAGCAGCAATACAAATTGTTACATGCCCAAATATAGTCTTTAAAGCGCAATATGTCCAGGGGCCATAGTCAGCGGGCAGGAGGCTAGCAGCCAGGCTTCTCCAGCCCACAGTGGCGAAGTTGGTTTCGCCACAATAGTCACAATTTTTACACAGCACAAACTGTAAAGTAGAACCCATTAAAAAAAAAACAAAGAAATTAAAAAAAGTAGCATTTAGGCAATTTTGTAAAAATAATTTTATACTGCTAACATGAAAGTAAGACAGACGTGCTAAGGATTAATTTTGAGGCTCTCTTGATGGAGAATGTGAGATATGCAAAATAAATAAATGAAATGTAAGGTGATTTGCGTTAAATGGCTCATCTTGTGATGCTAGTAAAATTATTTGAATTTCAATATACATAGAAATGTGTAACCTGATATGAAAAGATAAAAACAGAGGTAATAGCTACTGTAATTAGCTGAATTAAAAATGCTCTTATCTCTGATGTGACAGATAAAATAATTATCCACTGACATCACCAAGTAATTCAATCCATGTCATTTGGGATTTTGAAATATGTATAGAAGAAAGAGATTGCTTGAAAATTGTGAAGCATTTAAAATGATATTGTAAGCGTGTAATACGTACATTTGTTGGCATAATGGCATAATTCTGCATCATTTATCCTGAATATCTCCATTGTCTTTCCTGGAATTATACAAAATTTTATTTTTAAAGTGAATTTCAAAGAAAAGCTGTATTGAACAGTATACTGAGTTGTAATTACCAGAAAAATATAAAAAACATTTTGTCCTGAATAACTACTGAACACTTTCTTTAAATATCTTGACCGACATTTTGTAATCTCCTGCCAACTGAAAAAATGTATTATATAAACCTTAAGAGAAGGATAAAAAATGTGTTGTCCACATATCATCATCCATTGGCACTAATATTGTTAATATTGTGAAAATACCCAACTCTGTCAATCTGTTTCAGCCACTTTTGGTCTGCTTGGTCTGTTTTGTTCTCTCAGAAAAAATGTGCTAATAGTCACAACACAAAAATGCCTTGAGACTAGAAGCATCTCCTGGAAATATAGATAGTACTGTGGATAATCTCTATGTAAAGATGAATACCACATGGCTATATGCAGTAAATATATGTTGCCAGATCAACTGATCAAAAAATAATAAAAAAATAAGAATACTAAGTAACCTCATAAGCTCCTATGTATCAAAAGTATAGAGCAGATCAAAGTATCATATATACAAAGGTGTGGTTCAAACATTAAAAAAATTAGCTTGTAACGGCACCCCGAGTGTAGAAGGGGTTAAAGCCGTTTAGGATATTCCCTTCCTGAATGTAAAGGCAGCAACTGAACACTCCAATCCGCCGAACCAGAAAGCATATGCATAATCCACACTCCAAGAAGCCGAACAGGAAAACCATACGAATAATCCCCACCAAGTACGAGACGAGGCTCTGTATTGAGGGTCAAGCAGGAATCTGTTTAATCTGGGCTACCCGCCCGGCTTTTATGCAGGTCTCCCACCAGGTGGACACTCCCATAGGGGACCTGGTGGAAAACAAATTCGTACAGTAACTAATCACAGACATTTAGGTATAAACACTCCCACCTGAGCAGTATAGGACCCTCCTCTATATCCTGGAGATAATTGGGAAGTAACTCAATTATCTCCGAGGATAGAGCATAACCTCCATTTTACACAGGATAATAAAAATACATAAAAATATACAATTCTAAAACGCCCGAACAGAATCCCCACATTCAACGAATCCCCAGATAGCTTGGATCTGAGCACACAATATTACCGACTAGCGCTCAGATCCCATACATACAATTCAATCGCCATGGAGCCAAATTCTTTCACATAGTCTTTCGTTATACGAATGGGCTCCATGGGATAGCTATCTGGAGTGACTGTGTTCGTATGAAAAAGTGCTGAACGGTACAGCGTTCGTATGAATGAAAGAACAGATGAAGGGAGGTTGGCAGATTCAGCGGTGTTCGTGTGAAAATAGTGTCCGTTTTCAGTTCTATGGAATCGTCGACGAACACCGCTGGGCATTCCTATGTCCAAGATGGCCGCCGCCACGTGTTCGTTCATATGAACGACGACCACCCAGCCGACATTCGACAATAAAGAAGTGACTGCAGTTAACCACAATGTTCTAATGAGGCCAAGAGGTTAACAAACAGCACACTTCCATGCTGGGTGGCCATCCGTTACGCAGTTCTTTCGGTAAAAAGGGAATAAAACGTAGGGGCCGTACGGACAGGGAAATAGCCGAACAAACAGACGAACCAAGGGGAAATAAAAGTAATTCAAAGACAGAGAGGTCTGTCACAGAGCTTTATTGAAAATAGGTTAAAATAGGAGAGAACCACCACCAGTATATCTCATGCCTGCTGGATACTACAAAAGATCTCCTCGAAATTACTATCCCATAGTATAATGAACTTCATATATGATATAAGCTGGTATTTCCATAAAGGATATTGGATATAGCAATCTATAGCATTCCTTGTGGATACCAGACAAAATGATCTGGATTGGTAGTAGCTAATGGGATATAATAAATCGTATGTCCAATATTTCAAATAAAACAGAGGATAAATGCTGTCAATAGGTTAGTGAGAGAGAAGAGTAGGCAGTACAGATTCATTAGTCAGTTTAAAATAAACTGACAGTTCAAAGTTAGAAAGCCT
This sequence comes from Pelobates fuscus, assembly GCF_036172605.1. NCBI lineage: Eukaryota > Metazoa > Chordata > Amphibia > Anura > Pelobatidae > Pelobates > Pelobates fuscus. Next base: position 99,097,417 of record NC_086325.1, read on the forward strand.
CTCTCCCTGGTAAACTAACTAGACCGACATAGGAGCAGAGGAGTTAGAAAATAGAAGTATATAGTGTCATACTTAAATTAAATGTGATAAACACAAAAAGTGCCCTGTGCCCATAACCCAAAAGGAAAAACGCCCAACGCGTGTTTTGGTGCTATGTGAGATGCACCTTCATCAGGGTACCATTTTTTCTTTGTTTGCTATTTATACTGGGGTTAAGCCCCTAGAGACCCCTGGAGTCTCATTTCGGTACCTAAGATAGGTGGACACCCCTGGCGCTATTACCCTAGAGTATAGCGCCTCTGGTGGTACCCACTATCTTATTCTCTGTTCACTGTTTAGTTCTCTGTTTACTGATTTATAATATAATAACCTGGACAACTGATGAGTTTAATCTCTAATGCTTCATTAATACTACATATATCATACATTTTCCATAGCTATTGGATTGAGAATAAATAATAAAAAAAAGTATACTTTATAATAAAAAACTGAGCAAACCAAAACAGACAGAACATATCAGAACTGTTTCATGAGGCCAGCCATGACTAAAATGTCCATCAAAAGTGAACAACAATTATTATTTTATACTTTATAGCGATGCTTCTCTATGAGCTTCTGTTAGCTGTGTGGATTTCATGGAAGCAAAAAAAACCTCCTTTGCTGTCTGATTGGTGTTTCTGTCCCTAATTATAAAAGTGCAGAGTTTTTTTTAAATCTGCACTTTCATAAACTGTCACAAATGTGACAGAACTCAGAACCATAAAGCATTTGAGCAAGCTGGAGTGCTTTGTGTGTGTGGATTGTTCCTTTAAAGACTATTCTTTACTTGTGATTTTGTGTTTTATTCAGGACAATAGTAATTATTCTTAACCGCCTGGTAGGGACCCAAAATTGAGTCCCTGTAATTGTTTTAAAGGTCCTTTGGTTGTAACAGGCATGTCATGTTTTTCAGGCTCCAGAATTGTATCCTCAATATCATTTTTGCTTTGTAGCAGCATTACTTTCTCCAATCTAGTGGAAAAGCATTGGCACATGGGACAAGACGTAGGACGCATGTACGCATGATGCACGACGTCGGTGCGTAGGAGCCGGGAGGGGACTGAAGCTGTTTCAAAGCACGCTGAAGCATGGTTCATGCCATTCAGGCGATTACTGACAGTGGAGCCAAAAGCCAAGAGTCTCACCTAACTTGATAGGTAGCATTGCACAGCAGTTGCGGATCATGTGCTCTGAGAGTTCCGACCCACTCCTGATTGAGGACGGCGCGGAGGCTGGGAGGTGTGTGCCGGACTTGCACCAGGAGCCGCGAGCTTTGAGCTCTGAATATATTGACACACGCCAAAGAGGTCGGGAGGTGCAAGCAGGATTTGTCCGTGAGTTCTACCTGGTATGATCACGCTGCTAATGACTTGACATTTGAATACCAAGAACAGTACTCGTAGATGCCTTCGGGAGAATTCCATTAATGTTTCATTGTTATATGATTTAGGAGTGTATAAGTGTTAACTGATAAAACGGAATGAAGTGTGATAAAGGAGGGATAAAGGAAAGGAGGTATACAGGAGAGAAGATAAGAGGTAAAGGAAAAGGAGGAAAAGGAGGGAAGAAAGGAAAGGAGCAGAGAAGAGGGGGGAATGTAAATGAAAGAGAAAGCTCTAAAGCACCTTCAAGGGGACACATCCCCCCCTTTTCTGAAGCAACTAAATAGGTGCAGTTCCCTCATAATATTAAACAAACAATTACGGTAAACCATTAAAGGAAAGCAGTTCCCGCTTATAGAGACATAACTTTGTTTGTTACATTTAACAAAAAATTAACCCTCTTTCAATATGGCACCTAAAAGAGAGAGATTACAAAATATAGACAAAAATAAAGCCATAAACACCTATTACGCGCCTAAGAGCTCAGAAAGACACACGGAACCTAGAAGCTCTCTGGGTAGCCCAGAAATGAACCAACCACTTCTTACTAACGTTGAAAATTCACATGAACAACCTGAACATTACCACCCATTAACAAAAGAATGCATGACGGAATTAATGGACGACCTACACCAAAAAATTAAACAAGATATGACAAGGCTCATGGACACATTTAGAGAAGAAATCTCAAATTCTCCATTCCATATCGCTCCAAGCAGAAACAATAAAAAAAATTGCAAGACAATTACAAATTTTATTAAGACACGGAGGCTCCTATTATGCTGCACTCTTTCTTTATTTCCCTCAGCAGCAAAGAAAAAACTTTATAAACATAACCAATAATAACATTAACAGTCTCAGGTGTATTCTTCCTAGTAACAGGAACAGCCAATCAGGTTCCACTTCTCCAGCATAATAGGCTCTGTCAGACAATCCTGTTCCTCTTTCTTTGCTGCTCCCTCAGTTAAGTATATCTGATCCCTCAGGCTCCTTAACTGTGGGATTATTATGAATTATTACTAAATATTATTATTATTATTATTACTATTAGTATTATAATAATTTTTACTCTTTGATAACTTTAATTCATTAATTGATTCATTTATTACTGTAATTGCTGATTCATTTACTATGTAATATGTTTTTTCATGGTTTCACCTTTTCCTGCTATATGATTGTCTTTGCCTTTAAATTTCCCCGGTCCAGCCTGTCCCCCAGAGCCTAATTTACGAACGGGCTCGGGGACGTCGGCTGGAGCCGCACCCGGCGCTTTGCGCCCTTTTTCCTTTCTGGCGCCGTGAACGGCTGCCACCCACAGAGCTCAGATGCCGGTTCCCTGCTCGCGGCGCTGGAATGTGTACATGTTCTAGTGATTACACATTCGCCACGAGCACAGCTTACCGGCTAATCTCTGTACTTTCCTCACTGCCGCTCGCGGCGGCCATTTTCCTTGCTTTCCCGCGCTCGCACACAGCTCCACCCCCAATGTCCGGACCTCGGAGTTGGGTTAAAGCTGTAGTGGCGGTCGGACGGCTCTTTGCTCCCTCCTTTGCTTTTCTGCTTATTATCTCAGTTACTGCTGTTTTTTTAAAGTTTTCTGTGAGTAATTTATTTACTTGTTCTTAAAGCTATATTGCCCCTTTTCTCCCCTGGGTTAATCAACCCATTTTAGTTTCAGCTCAATACAATTGTTATTACTGCCAGTGTCATACACAGCATGCCTGGTGATAAAGATATACCCACCCCTTCTGGGTCTCTTATCACCAAACCAGGGAGTGTTAAAACACCCACAGGGGTATCTGAAATTGGAGCGGCTAGCCCCGCTGATTTTGCTCCCACTGCTGATATGCTGTCTCTGATTGACGACACTATGTCTCATGTTATGACTAAAGCCCTCACATCGGCCATGGGACTGATGTCTGAATCTTTCTCGCAGACTCTTACACATGTTCTGCTTGAGGCACAGAAATCGGCTCAGCCGACCGTTACCCAGGCTTTGCCAGTAGTAACCCCTTCACAACCTCACACTGGCCGCAAGGCCATTGCAAAAACCAAACACTCTTCAATCTCACAGATGGACAGCTACAAACCTGTCACAGATGGCGCGTCTAATATACCACCACGCAAAAGAGCCACTAGCCGGGCAAAATCGGCTAAGTTATGGAAACGGGCAAAAGCCCAAGTAGAATCTGAGTCGGATCTCAACGAGATTGAAGAGGAAACCTGTATGGATACAGAGGATCCATCAGATCCCGAATCAGATGATATGGTCGAGGACCATGGCCCCAGAGAGCATAATACGCCTCCATGTGAATCGTATGACATGGAGCTTAAGGTCCCAGACGATGCAAACAAATTAGTTGACCCCTATGGGGAACCTCTGTTCGACCCCGATGACCTGCGTCATCCAAGGTCAGCAGACTGGTCCCCTTCGGCCCATGTGGCCAAATACGTTGCATCAAGAACTCGCAAGCCTTTAAATAAGGCAACACGCAATAAGCTGCGGGCAGAATGCCTACGCCCTACTGTCCCGGACGAGGCCTGCAGAACACCTGCAGTAGACCCAAAAATCGTTCAATTCCTGGGCAAGACTGGCTGGAAGCCTAATAAGGGCCTTGATTTCTCCCTGCACAATTGCCAGGATAAGTTATTGGATATATTGGGCCCAGCAACCAAAATTTTTAATATGGTCGAAAACGACCAAGACTTAGATCGTACCGCCATAAGTGGTTGGATACAAAGGGTGATTTGCCTGATCGGCAATGCCAACTGTGCGATGGCCACAGAGCGTCGCAAGGCGATCTTATTAAAGATAGAGCCCAAATTGGTGAACATGGCTATAACCGAGTCGGGCACCCAGGCCTGTGGTCTCCTGTTCGGGGACAATTTTGTCAAGGAGCTTGGCTCCTTTGTACATACTTTTACTGCCCTAGACAAAGCGCAATCAAACATGCGCAGAGTTTTCCACCCTAAGGTTTTTGGTGGGGCCGGAAGAGCCAGGAGCCGTCTGTCTGGCCGTGTTAACAGGGGTTCATTCCGACAGAACCGAGGCTCCTACACTGGACAAACCTCCTTCACAGAGCACCGTAACACCCCGGCCTTCTTCCCACAACATGGGCGGCCATGGGTTGCTCGTTGATCACGTGGCACCCGACCAGGCAGACGACCTTATGGTAAGTCCTCTCATACTTCCTTCTTCCCTATGGGCAGTGGGGGGCAGACTCCGAAATTTTTTCCATGCATGGTCACACATCTCATCAGATGCCTGGGTATTGAACACGGTAAGAGGGTATACCTTAGAGTTCCTGTCCCTCCCAGTACAAATCTCCCCGCCACGGGGAATGCTGTTTTCCCAACAAGACGCCTCCCTTGTATCCAAGGAGGTCGTGGAATTGGCACACAAACGAGCCATCTTAGAGATCTCTATGACTACCCCAGGCTATGTGAGCAACCTATTCTTAGTTGCCAAGAAAGGCGGCGGCGTCCGCCCAGTGATCAACTTGAAACAACTCAACACTTTTGTTGCCTACAACCATTTCAAAATGGAAGGCATACACTGCCTCCGAGATCTCCTCCAACCGTCAGACTGGATGGTCAAGTTAGACCTACAGGACGCCTACCTCACAATACCAATCGCACGTCAGCACCAAGATTTCCTACAATTCATATGGCAAGGAAGGAAATGGAGATTCGCCTGTCTCACATTCGGACTATCCTCAGCCCCATGGTGTTTCACCAAGCTCCTGAAACCCGTGGTGGCTCTACTTCGAAGTCGAGGGGTTCGTCTCATAATCTACTTAGATGACATCCTCATCATGGGTCAGTCCAACCACATTATCAAGACCCATCTGACGTGGACTCAGAATCTTTTGCAGAATTTGGGCTTCCTTATCAATGGAAAAAAATCCATCCTAACCCCTACACGACACAGAGTTTTTGGGCCTCGTAGTGGACTCTACTCTACAGACACTACACTTACCGGCTGCGAAACTGACCACCATAAAGAAGGAGATCAGACGCACTCTGAAGATTCCCCTGATCTCTCTAACACAATTGGCGAGAGTGATTGGCCTCTTGGCGGCCTCCATTCAGGCCATCTTCCCGGGCCCTCTACACTATCGAGCGCTACAGCGCCTGCAAGCCTCCCATCTGAGAGACGGGTCTTCATACACGGACATGATCTCTCTGGACACAGAGGCAAAAACAGAACTCAGATGGTGGCTCTCCCATATGGAAGCCTGGAATGGCCGGGCCATTTTCGGCACCGCACCAGACATAATAACAGAATCCGATGCGAGCTTGCACGGTTGGGGTGCACGCTGTGGCAATGTCTCTACAGGTGGCAGATGGTCCGAAGTGGAATCAACGCTTCACATCAATTGCCTAGAACTCCTAGCCGGTTCTTTTGCAATCCGCAGTTTCTCAACGACTCAAGCCCGATGTGCCATCCTTTTGAAAATGGACAATATATCGGCAGTTCGTTATATAAATCACTTGGGCGGCACAAAATCCAAGGTTCTGGCGAATTTGGCACGAGACTTTTGACAGTTTTGCCTGGCACAGGGCATTTCGGTCACAGCGGAGTACATCCCGGGCCTCTGCAATACAACGGCGGATTGGTACTCAAGGCACCTCAGGGATTCCAGCGACTGGCACTTGGATCCCAGGGTCTTTCAAGACATCCAATCCCCATGGGGCCCTCTGGTCAATGGCCTTGTTCGCCTCCCGTTTGAACAAACAACTCCCCAGATGCCTTTACCCAAGACTGGTCCTACAAAAGGAACTACGCGTTTCCTTCTTTTGCATTGATTCCCCGCTGCCTACTACATCTACGGCAACAGACGGGAACGACAGTGCTCGTGGCACCATTATGGCCGTCTCAACCATGGTTTCCTTCTCTGTTGGAGATGGCGATAGACATACCCCGCACTCTCCCACGCTTCGACTATCTTCTTCGAGACCCGGACGGGTCCCCTCACCCCCTGATTCAACAAGAGTTACTACATCCCACGGCATGGCTGGTTTCCAGGAGCCCTACTCAATCAAAGGAATTTCGGAATCAACTCTCCAACTTCTCGAGAGCACATGGGCACCCGGGACGAGACAAGCTTATAAATCTGCTTGGAGCAAATGGCACGATTGGAGCATGGAACGGAACTTGGATCCCATATCGGCTCCTCTGACTTCGATCCTGCAGTTCTTAACCTCATTATTTGAAAGCGGCAAAGCATACCGCACGGTGAACCTCTACAGATCGGCCATTTCTGCCGCACACCAAGGCATCAATGGCGCACCGATAGGACGCCACCCACTGGTATTCCGACTCATACGCGGCATTCAGATTCGCACGACCCCCGCTGCCACGCTATTCAGTGCTATGGGACGTCTCCATTATCCTCCTTTTCCTCGAATCTTGCCCGGATAACGCAACACTATCTCTGAAACAACTGTCGGCAAAACTGGTCATGCTCCTATGTCTCATATCCTGCAAAAGGGTCTCGGACGTTAGGGCTTTAGACATCACTGCACGTTCCTACACTCCAGAAGGGGTCACTTTCGATATATCATGGAGAACAAAAAGCTCAACAAAGAGAGTGACATACCCAGCCTTTCCTGACAAACCTCTCTTATGCCCGGTTAAATGCCTACAAACCTACGAAATGCGCACCATGACGTTGCGGGACCCAACTAAACATGAACTCTTCATCTCTTTCCAAAGACCACACCTACCGGTGTCTACCCCGACCCTGGCTCGCTGGGTCAAATGGATCATGGCTACGGCAGGAATAGACACCTCCATATTTTCACCTCACTCCATACGAGGAGCAATGGCTTCCAAGGCCTCTTCGATGGGTTGTCGCCTGGAAGATATTTTGAAAGCAGCCGACTGGTCCTCAGAATCTACCTTCCGTGATTTTTACTTCACACCAATACACCACTTCGCAGGAACGGTAGTTTCTCAGCTTTAAACCAGCATAATAGGAGCCTCCGTGTCTTAATAAAATTCAAGGATTTTACTATTACCATGACGTAAAGTCATGATTTTATTAATGACACGGAGGCGAGTATTATCCCTCCCTCCAACCCGACGGCGGTGGAAAGGTAGACGGAAGTTGGGTAAGTTGACCTACGGTAAGTCATTTTAACAAACTATTAAATTACAGTTATACCTGGAACCAGGTAAGTCTTAGCTATGATAGTCATGTGCCTATACGGTCACAAAAATGTATAGGTTAAACAACAATATTCCCTTTGACAAACACTATCTCGAATACCTATGATTATGCGTACACCCAGTTTTATGCTAAGGTATTACCATATTTTTCCTCTCTTACAGCCTAATCTACCTCACATCGAAAGGGAAAACCCCTTCCTGTACAGTTCAATGTTTGGTTGGATAATTTTACTTCTTCGGGACTGCAAATAAAGAGGAACAGGATTGGCTGACAGAGCCTATTATGCTGGAGAAGTGGAACCTGATTGGCTGTTCCTGTTACTAGGAAGAATACACCTGAGACTGTTAATGTTATTATTGGTTATGTTTATAAAGTTTTTTCTTTGCTGCTGAGGGAAATAAAGAAAGAGTGCAGCATAATAGGAGCCTCCGTGTCATTAATAAAATCATGACTTTACGTAAAATCCTTGAATTGCTATTAATTAAACACAAAATGTTAGAAAACAAATTAAAAGATTTGGAAGCTAAAGATATAGACTCAGCAGATAAAGCCCGAAGAAAAAACATAAGAATTAGAGGATTACACAAAAGAAAAACTAGAAAATTTTCTAATGGACTTATGTTCTTCACTAATTCCCTTATCCAAATTGGGTTTATTTCCCTTTGAAAAATACCATTGTTTAGCTAAAGGCATAGCTGAACACCAATCGAGAGAAGTAATAGTAAGATTTGCTTCTTACTACATTAAGAATCTGATTACTCAAGCCGCAAGAAGAGAATTATCCAAGTTGGAACAATACAAAGAGCTGAAGATTTTTGCAGATATTTATTTTGCTACCAGACAAGCTAGAAGGAAATTTCAAGTCTGCACAAACACATTGAGAGACAACCATATTGAACATAGATGGGGGTTTCCAGCAGCCTTGATTATCCAATATGAAAACTCCTCTCTGATGTTTAGAGATCCTTCCCAAGCATGCCAAAAATTGGCAAAAATGGGGCTAATCAAAGAGAATGGCACCCAAGACCAACATTCTACAAAATAAATTAAGACTCTACAGGGGATATGATTAATGAGTATATAATGCTATTGTTAAACTTGAGGAAACACTTTATTTTATTTCTCCCCCTTCCCTTTCACTGATGGGTTATCAGACAATTAAGAGATGGTATTCCTTTACAATTCAAAATCCAAAAAGTATAGCTAACGTAAGATTAATAAAGCCATCCAGACTCTGTCATAGGCAATGATAGAGGAATTCAAATGGTTGCTCAGTGTTAAAAACAAATTAATAGTATGGGTAGTGCAAAGATGAATATAAGGACTATCACAACGGGCATTATAGTATACGGTAATTAAAATAAACAAAATATGCCAATTGAGAGTAACTCTTAATTTTAGTAAGTGTGTATATAGCTACTTAATATTTATCACTAAATAGATAACATTAATTGATTAAAGACACACTACTTGACAGGCACTTAAGATGAGCATAGAGTATGTGTAGTGGATTTCTGTCATGGATAAATGGGTGGGGGGGGAGTAATAAACTTGTAATGTAAGTCTCTTTTTATTTTATTTTTTACTCCTCCTTTTATTTCCTCCCTCTCCTTGGCTAGCTCAATTTCCAGTTTTGTATACTGGAAGTGGTAAAACGAGGGAAGGAGAAAGGAGATATTGGTCCCTCTTTTTGGGCAAATTTCGAGTGGTTGATAACTTTTTTTTTTATAGCTCATACTCCTCCTGAGCTCTTACAACTGTAAGATGCTGAAAGAAGATTAAAATACAAAGTTAAAGTCTTGATCTTGTATGAATGTGGTATGTATGATGTGAACTCTCTACAGCACTGGTCAAATCACGCAGGGATGTGGTGGTGGGAAGAAGCTACTAGGTACGTGTCACGGTAATATACCCCAACACGCAGGAATAGTTCACAGTCAAGAGACAAGAAACAGTGTTCGTCTTACCGGACCTTAGAATGGCCGGACTAGGACGAGAGAAAGACAGAGTCAGAACAAGCCGAGGTCAAGGGAACTGAGAGACAGCGTAACGTAGAACAAGCCGAGGACTGGTACACAGAGGACAAAACAGCGGATAAGCAAGCAAGGATAAGGAGAGAGCGGAGTCAGGAACAAAGCCAAGGTCAAGCACCAAAAAACCAACTGAACGATACAAGCACTAAAGGGAACTGGACAGAAACCACGATAGGGCAAGGAGCAAGGGGAAACAGGTGAGTATAAAAACCCTAAGGTTCACTTTGATTGGCTCCTGTCATATCCATGCCCCCAAAACGTGAGTGAATGGGGAATGTGGCCTGACAGGGGCCAATGGGAGACTGTTTCTAATTTAGTCTCCCACTGTCCCTTTAAGAGCGCGCCCGAGACGCGCGGCGCGCTCTTAGTGTCGGGCGGGACATGTGACCGCTTCTCGCGGTCACTGCCCGCCTGACTGATCCCATCGTTGGCTGAGCCGCGCGCGGCTCGTGCAGGAGCAGGACCGCGCGCGGCGAGAAGGGAGGACCCCGGCCGGCCCCTGGAGAGGGTAAGTACCGCTACAGTACCCCCCCCTGAAGACACGCCCACCGGGCGGGGAGGAGCAGGCCTGGCAGGAAAACGAGCGTGGAAAGAACGCACAAGGCGAGGAGCGTGAACAGCGTCAGCGGAAATCCAACTGCGTTCCTCAGGCCCATAGCCCTTCCAATGTACCAGATATTGGAGGCGACCCCGAAGCAAGCGAGAGTCAATTACAGCCGCCACTTCAAACTCCTCATGGCCCTCCACCGAAACCGGAGGAGGAGGGGGAACATGCCGAGTAAAACGGTTGCACAGGAGGGGTTTTAACAGGGAGGTATGAAACACGTTAGGAATGCGTAGATTTTTTGGAAGATCCAATGCATACGAGACAGGATTAACCACATGCAAGATACGAAAAGGACCAATAAAACGAGGGGCCAACTTCATAGAAGGCACACGAAGACGAATATTGCGAGTAGAAAGCCAAACCCGGTCTCCCACCGCATAGGATGGAGCCGCCCTGCGATGCTTGTCAGCGTGAACCTTCTGGCGAGCAGCTGAGGCCACCAAAGAACACTGAACCTGCTCCCAAGTATTACGTAGACTAGCCAAATGTTCATCCAAAGCTGGCATGCCCTGTAAGGAGAATGCAGCTGGAAGAACCACGGGATGCCGGCCATAAACAACGTAAAAAGGGCTGTTACCGGAGGATTCGTGAGCAGCATTATTACGAGCAAACTCAGCCCAAGGAAGCAGGTCAGCCCAATTGTTCTGATGGTGGGACACGAAACAGCGAAGATACTGCTCCAGAGATTGGTTGGCACGTTCAGCAGCTCCATTAGACTGGGGGTGGTAGGCTGAAGAAAACGAGAGGGAGATACCCATCTCTGCACAAAACGCTCTCCAGAATCTGGAAATAAACTGGCTACCCCTATCGGACACGATCGAAGTGGGAATACCATGCAACCGAAACACCTCCCCGGCAAAGATAGAGGCAAGTTCCTTGGATGATGGCAATTTGACAAGAGACACAAAATGAGCCATCTTAGAAAAACGATCCACAATCATCAGGATGACAGTTTTACCATTAGAGGGAGGTAATTCAACAATAAAATCCATGGATATATTGGACCATGGCCTCTCGGGTATGGGCAACGGATGCAACAACCCACAAGGAACTCTGTGGGAGGACTTCATACTGGCACAAGTGCTACAGGCATTAACGTAATCGGTGACGTCCTTGCGCAAGGACGCCCACCAGAAATATCTAGAAACCGCTGAGACTGTCTTAGAAATACCAGGGTGTCCAGCAGTTCTAGTGTCATGATATAATGACAAGATGTCTCGTCTCTCTGGTATATCAACGAATAGCTTATCAGCAGGCCTCTCCTCAGGAGCCAAGTTTTGTTTAGCCTGAATAGTCTGTAAGAGAGAAGACGAAATAGAAAGAACAGTAGTCGCTATTATTCTGTCAGGCGGAATGACAGGGGTAACATCGACCTCGAGTTTGTCAGTAGTCTCGAATTGTCTGGACAGAGCGTCAGCTTTAGTATTACGATCACCCGGTCTGTAAGTGATTATGTAATTAAAACGAGACAAAAACAGAGACCACCTGGCCTGCCTAGAAGACAATCTTTTTGCTTCACTAAGGTATGAGAGGTTTTTGTGATCCGTTAAAATGAGGATAGGATCCCTGGTACCCTCTAGCAGATGTCTCCATTCTTTGAGCGCCAAAATGATAGCAAGGAGTTCACGATTGCCTACATCATAATTCCTCTCTGCTTTGGACATCTGTCTGGAAAAGAAGCCACAAGGGTGTAACGGCTTTTCAGGTGAATCTCTTTGAGACAAGATAGCACCTACCCCTATCTCAGAAGCATCAACCTCAAGAATAAAGGGCAGTGAAGGGACAGGATGCTGTAAAACAGGAGCAGAGGCAAATGTAGCTTTCAAGAATTCAAAGGCCTCGAGTGCTTCCGGTTTCCAGACATGAGTATTACCATCCTTCTTGGTCATTCTGGTTATAGGCGCTACAATGGCAGAAAACCCTTTAATAAAACGCCTATAATAATTAGAGAACCCCAGAAAACGCTGAATGGCTTTCAAACCCTGGGGCAGAGGCCATTCCATAATGGCAGACAGTTTCTTGGGATCCATACGAAAACCCTCGGCAGAGATTATATAACCCAAGAATTGGACTTCAGATTGATCAAATGAACATTTTTCGAGTTTGCAATAGAGACCGTTAACCAGAAGAGTTCTCAACACTAATTTAACATGCATGTGATGAGTCTGTAAATCATTAGAATAAATTAATATGTCGTCCAAGTATACTATAACGAATGTATGTATAAATTGACGTAGGACATCATTAATAAATTCTTGAAAAACTGCTGGGGCGTTACAAAGACCAAAAGGCATCACAGTGTACTCGTAGTGGCCACTCCTGGTATTGAAAGCAGTTTTCCACTCGTGATCCTTTTTGATACGTATGAGGTTGTAAGCACCCCTAAGGTCCAATTTAGTAAAAACTGTGGCCTGTTTAAGCCTATCAAAAAGTTCTGTGATCAAAGGTATGGGGTACGCATTTTTGACGGTGATTTTATTAAGGCCCCTATAGTCAATACAAGGCCTTAATTCGCCATCTTTCTTAGACACAAAGAAGAACCCAGCCCCTGCCGGGGAAGAGGATCTTCTTATAAATCCCTTCTCTAGAGATTCCTTGATATATTCCTCCATAACCAGATTCTCCTGAGGAGATAAAGGATATATTCTCCCTTTGGGAGGCATCGTACCAGGTAATAAATTAATTGCACAATCGTAAGGCCTGTGAGGTGGCAATCTTTCAGCTTCCCTTTTATCAAAAACAGATTTAAGAGACAGGTACTGAGAGGGTATGACCGTAGGCACGGGAGGAATATGAGTAGAATTCAAAGGGGTGACTTTAACAACACAAGACTCTTGGCAAGAATCACTCCAAGAAACTATTTGTCCTGACTCCCAATCAATGGTGGGATTATGAGTACGTAACCAAGGATATCCTAACACGAGGTGAGAGGAAGGAGAAGTAATGATCTGAAACCGAATGGTCTCAGAGTGCAACACCCCTGTAGACATATGTAGGGGAACAGTCTCATGAGTGATAATAGGAGAGCATAATGGTCTACCATCTATGGCCTCAACGGCCAAGGGTGTCTCCTTCTCTCTGGTGGGTATGTTATTCTCCTTGACAAAACTGGAATCAATAAAGTTTTCGGCCGCTCCGGAATCAACCAGGGCTAGTATTCTCCCTGCTATGCAGTTACTATCAAGGTGCAGGGAAACAGGAAGAAGTAACTTATTAAGAGGCAAATGTGAGGACTGTGATGTCACACCCAAGGCCAGTCCTCTATACGGTCTTAGGTGCGATAGTTTCCCGGACGCACGGGACATTCTTGTCTCATATGACCCCTCCTACCACAATAAAGACACAGTCCCTCCTTTCTCCTATAAAGCTTTTCAGCGTCGGTGAGTTTAGCAACCCCTAACTGCATAGGTTCCTCCTCAGAACCTTTAGATCCCTCGGGAGTCTCAGCTCTAGTGGAGTTAAAGGGAACAAAATGTCTATTTCTGGACCTGGTATATAACCTGTCACGGATCCTGTTGTCTATATCGATAAGATAGTCAATCAGGTCCTCCAGGGGTACAGGGAGGTCCTTAGCTGCTACCTCATCTAAGATAGTATCAGACAGACCTTCCATAAAGGCAGTAGTAAGGCCATTATTAGTCCAATCTACCTGTGAGGCAAGGGTCCGGAACTGAATAGCATAATCGGCTACAGATTTAGATCCCTGCTTTATTCTCATTAATGCCCTGGCGGCATTTTTTGACCTTTTAGTCGTGTCAAATGTTCTACGGAACGCTGTGAGGAAGCTATTAAAGTCGTGTACCATAGGCCCATTAGCCTCCCAAATAGGATTTGCCCATTCTAGTGCCTTATCCGTAAGCTGGTGCATAAGAAAACCCACCTTAGATCTGTCAGTGGGAAATGAACGTGGGTACATTTCGAAGTGGAATTCTACTTGATTAAGGAATCCCCTACATGTCTTAGCGTCCCCTCCATACCTAGGTGGCGGGGTTAGATGTGCAGAAGCATTAGACATATTAGCTGTGTCCGGTATAGGGGTTACAGGAGGCGTAGGTACAGGTACCGGAACAGATCTGGATAACAGTGTCTGGATGGCTTGAGCCATTTGATCCATACGGTGATCCTGTTCTGCGAATCTAGCCTCATGAGTGGCCATCTGTTGACCTAAACCTGCGGGGTCCATGGCCCTATCGTAATGTCACGGTAATATACCCCAACACGCAGGAATAGTTCACAGTCAAGAGACAAGAAACAGTGTTCGTCTTACCGGACCTTAGAATGGCCGGACTAGGACGAGAGAAAGACAGAGTCAGAACAAGCCGAGGTCAAGGGAACTGAGAGACAGCGTAACGTAGAACAAGCCGAGGACTGGTACACAGAGGACAAAACAGCGGATAAGCAAGCAAGGATAAGGAGAGAGCGGAGTCAGGAACAAAGCCAAGGTCAAGCACCAAAAAACCAACTGAACGATACAAGCACTAAAGGGAACTGGACAGAAACCACGATAGGGCAAGGAGCAAGGGGAAACAGGTGAGTATAAAAACCCTAAGGTTCACTTTGATTGGCTCCTGTCATATCCACGCCCCCAAAACGTGAGTGAATGGGGAATGTGGCCTGACAGGGGCCAATGGGAGACTGTTTCTAATTTAGTCTCCCACTGTCCCTTTAAGAGCGCGCCCGAGACGCGCGGCGCGCTCTTAGTGTCGGGCGGGACATGTGACCGCTTCTCGCGGTCACTGCCCGCCTGACTGATCCCATCGTTGGCTGAGCCGCGCGCGGCTCGTGCAGGAGCAGGACCGCGCGCGGCGAGAAGGGAGGACCCCGGCCGGCCCCTGGAGAGGGTAAGTACCGCTACAGTACGAAGGGAAAGGTAGGAGAAGAAAGGGAATGCATAGAGCTCATACTTTATACTGATGTCACTGAGATATCTCTCAATTAACACCAATAGGTTGAACTCCCCATGTAAGAGAGTTGGTTTATATAACCTCCTGAGGGAGCATAATGTTGACGTGGCATTCATTCAGGAATCTCATTGGGTCATAGACCCTACAAAACTGTGGAAATTTACAAGATTCCCTTTGCTATTTTTTTCTAATTATGTAGGAGGAAAAATAATAAAAAAAAAAAGAGAGGTAGCCCTAATATTCTTTAGGAAACTGAACGTTGAAGTGATTTTTCAGGAGAAAGATCCTAATGGGCAATATCTAATTCTCATAGTTAAAATAAATGACATTCTATACATTTTAATTAACTTACATGCTTCCCACACTTTCCCTCTCAAAATTATAGGCAATCTAATCTCCAAAATCGATACTATCGCAATGGGTACTCTGATATTAGGTGGTGATTTTTAACTGTGTTCCTAACCCCATTATAGATAGGAGCCAGGCGAAGAACGCCCCTAAGCTTATAAGCCCAGATTCCACAAACTTTCAAAATCTATTATGGCAAAATGCACTGTACGACTGTTGGCGAGTGTTTAACCCTACAGTTAAAGATTTTACTTTTAATTCTCACACTCACCAATCATATTCGAGTATAGATTTGTTTGTAACTTGGAACAACTCACTACCTCCGATAGAAAGCATTGGTATAGGCCCAATCACTTGGTCAGACCATGCTCCTCTGATAATGTGTAGGAAAAATAATACTCAATATAAAATAAGATCCAAATGGAGACTAAATGATGGCCTCTTGAAGGTGGAAGACATTTTTTATTTACTGTTTGAGGAAACTCAGAGGGCCACACAAACAAAGGATAATGGGGAGGTATCAGAAGTGACCCTTTGGGCATCTTTCAAGTGTATGATGAGAGGACTGTTTATTAAACTGGGCTCCTCCATTAAAAGAAACTCAAGAGAGAAATTGCAGCAAATGTATATAAGACTGTCAGACATTGAAAGGCAACATAAAAATAATTTAGGCGACAATCTATTGTCAGAACTTAAATTAACAACCTGCCATTGGAAAACATTAACAAAAATATACTTCTTGCTAAACAGAAATGGTATTTTAGCAATAACAGAATTGATAAATCTTTAACCAATAAATTTAAACATAAATGCAAGTCAGAAATAATAAAAAAAAATGTTGATGACAGTCATACATACCTGTCCCAACAAGACCTCTCTAAAGCTTTCCAAGATTATAATTTAAAGCTGTATAATTTGGTATAATTTGCTAAAATCCAAGTAACTGACACCCACATCAACAAGATGATCTATACTTGTTTCATAAAACCATGCTGATTTTTGCTAATAACCATATTCTTCCAAACAAATCTACTGAATATTATCCCTTAATAACCCTTCAAATACTTCCCCAGCCACAGAAGTTAAGCTCACATGTCTATAATTTCCAGGCAAAGAGCTTGAACCCTTTTTGAATATAGGAAGTCTTGAAATAAAAGAATCATGAAAGATTAAAAACAGAGGATCATGTGTCAGGGGAGAGTGCTCCCTCGCGCGCCGGCCAGCCTGTTCTCCCGCCCAGTGACCGGCCGCCCAGGAGCCCAGCAGCACCACTGGACCCCAAGGAATCCCCTCAGGACTCCAAAAGGTAAGGAGGCTGGGGGGTTAAATTTAAAAAAAAATGTGTGAGTGTTAGTGTGTGTGTTAGTGTTATTGTGAGTGTTAGTGTGTTAGTGTGAGTGTTAGTGTGAGTGTTAGTGTGTGTGTTAGTGTGTGTGTTAGTGCTACTGTGAGTGTTAGTGTGTTAGTGTGAGTGTTAGTGTGTGTGTTAGTGTTAGTGTGAGTGTTAGTTTTACTGTCAGTGTTAGTGTGTTACTGTGTGTGTTAGTGTGTGTGTGAGTGTGTGTGTTAGTGTGAGTTAGTGTGAGTGTTAGTGTGTGTGTTAGTGTGTGTGTCTGCTAGTAAGTGTCAGTGAGTGTGTCTGTAGAGTGTGTGTCTGCTAGTGAGTGTGTTACTGTGTGTGTCTGTTACTGAGTGTGTTTGTGTGTGTGTTAGTGAGTCTGCTTGATGTCTGTTACTGAGTGTGTGTTTGTCAGTGAGAGTGTATGTTTTGTCAATGAGTGTGTATGTATGTCTGTCGCTGAGTGTGTCTCTGTCAGTAAATGTATGCGTCTGTTCGTGAGAGTGTGTGTGTGTCTTCAGCACTTACCTTTCTCCAGAGCCGGACTCCCTTGGTGCTGGGGATCCCTCCGCCTCTCAGCTCCGAATGCGCATGCACAGCAAGAGCCGTGCGCGCATTCAAACCACCCATAGGAAAGCATTACTCAATGCTTTCCTATGGACGTTCAGTGTCTTAGAACCGCGGAAGCTCCTCTAGCGGCTGTCAGTGAGACATCCACTAGAGGCTGGATTAACCCTCAGTGAAACATAGCAGTTTCTCTGAAACTGCTATGCTTTCAGCTGCAAGGTTAAAACTAGAGGAACCTGACACCCAGACCACTTCATTGAGCTGATGTGATCTGGGTGTCTGTAGTGGTCCTTTAAGTGTGTGTGCGCATCTGCATGCACTGGCGTACATACCGCAGTCGCAGGGGTTGCAGCCCCGCAACCCCTGTGAACCGGGGCCCGCCGCCATGTGTTGTGGCCCATGCCCGCGCAGAGTAAGCGCGCGGGGGGGCCACGGATTCATTTTCGCACCGGGGCCCCATGGGTCATGTGTACGCCACTGAATGCAGTCGTGAGTTTATATGTAGTGTTGATTGCCTTAGGCCTCCCCATAGAAAAACATTGAATCAATGCTTTCCTATGGGGAAATATCTGATGCTGGATGTCCTCATGCAGAGCCTGAGGACGTACAGCATCAGTTAGAGGAATAAAGCTCCATTAACATATAGTAGACAGCCACTGGAGGCAGACTTTGTGCTGCAATGTAAAAATTGCAGTTTCTCTGGAACTGCAATGTTTTACATTGGAGCACTAAGTGCAATAGGGACACTGTACATAGACCACTTCAATTAGCTGAAGTGGTCTGGGTGTCTATAGTGCCCCTTTAAGCACAGAAGGATGGCTTTACATGGGGTCCAGTGTGATCTGACTGCTGGCTGAGACTGATGGGAGTCTGCTGGTCTAGAGTATTTCCCCCTGCTCCTCTTCCTCAGTGAGGGTCTCTCTTGTAATCTGGGAGGAAGTGATCTATATATACACACACCAATATATATTATATAAAAATAGCCTTTTCACTTTTTTTTTTTTTTGCTTTTCAGATTTATCATACTTGGTAAAGAAGAGATCAATATGCTTCTTCTGAGATGATGTTCTAGATAGTTCTTTTTAGCCACATTATCATGATTGGAGATAAAATCTTGGAAATTATCCAGAAAATTTCACATTGACATGCAGGTCTATTGGGCATGTTTCTGTGATTCCTTTACCTTTTACTGTAATATATGTTATGAGGGTGACAGGTATCCCTCCTGTGGCAGTATAGCAGAGCCCTGTGTTTGTTGAGCTAAGCTAGTGATCTTGGCTAAATCCTAATGTAGATGATTGCGGGCAGGTTGTCTCTGAAATCCAGTGTTTTAGCTGTAGGTTGAAGTTGTTATAGGTAGTTTGCTCCACAGCAAAGAAATATACGGTACACAAACAGTAAAGTGCACACAGTGCCATATATTAGTTAATTTTACCCCACAGTGAAAACAATGCATTAATACTGTCCTTTTGTACAGCAGAATGATATCTATGGAGTGAAAAAGAAACATAGAGCTGTAGTAAATTAAACAAATTGTGGCAGACTCAAAATAATCAGAGTCACTCACATGATTTAGATCCATGCACAGGCTCTGCAAAAATGCATGGAGGTGCCCTCTTTACGGGCTAAGATAAAATGAGCAGGAATCAGGAACCAGCCAGTAATTCAAAGTAGATAGTAAGGCATACAGCAAGGCAGAGTGTTAACTGCCACATGCTCTGGGATGTGTCTCACCCTGAAGATATTACGAAGTGATCTTTCTCCAATGCCTCTAATTTGTCCACTACCTTATAGTGCACTTCACAAAGTTCATCCACTATAGACTTCAACTGATCTGTCCTCTCTCGAAGATCTTGGCTGTCACAGGGGAGTTCTATTCTGATGCATGCCCGAGGGAGAGAATGCAGCTTAGCGGACAAGGGCACATGTATGAGTGTTGGAGTGGATGAGCTGTGATTGGCTGTCATGTATGTGTGGGAGTGGTGAATGTGAGGAAGGGGTGATGACAAGTTAAGCTGACCTCAGTGCCACTTAGGATCCGGCCAGCAACAGTTTTCCGCCCACCCTCCCTCCCTTTATTTTAGGCCCTGGATGTTGTCACAGCTAGGCGGGGGGCATGTCCTTGCCAAACAGGTTGGGAGATGGTTGCGGGTAGAAGATTAAGGTGGATAATGGCCAGGTCTCAACCTCCCCTGTTTCTTATGGTAAACCTCAAGGGTACCAGCTTGGATGTGTCCCCATCGACACAGCCAGCTGGTGGTGAGCCCAAAAAAGGAAGATGAATTTGTTATGACGAGGGGGGAGGTGAGAGCCTTTGGGAGGGGTGTGAGTTAGATTGGCAAGGACGTTTTGATTAGAGTAAGTACATACCGTATGACGTTATACACTGTTATTTATATGTTAAGTCATGATCGGTTGGTTATTTATATTTATAGGTTTATATGAATATGGATGCAGGGGCGGACTGAGAACCCTCAGGGCCCCCGGGCAAAATAAATCAAGGGCCCCCTTACAGGCCCCACCCATACTCGGCAGCAAGCACCACCCATGTCCCGCCTCCATGCACCGCCTCCAGCCACACCCTACACAATCTTTAGACACAAGGAACAAAAGTGCAATAATCCCTTCGAGGCCCCAGTAGAGACTACAATTGAGGGCTAATGGGCCATGGAGGGGGGGTCTTTCTAGCAGAGGCTATCTCAGTGTCCTTTAGAGAGTGTGTTAGAAAGAATCCCCTCCAGGCCCTATTAGAGACTACAATGGAGTCTAACAGGCTTGGAAGGGGGTCTTTCTAACAGAGGCCATCTCAGTGTCCCTGCTGGAAACAGTCGCCTCCAGGCCCCATTAGAGGCTACAATTGAGGGCTAATGGGCCATGGAGGGGGGGAGCATTCTAGCAGAGGCTATCTCAGTGTCCTTTAGAGAGTGTGTTAGAAAGAATTTCCTCCAGGTCCCATTAGAGACTACAATGGAGTCTAATGGGGCCTGGAGGGGGGTCTCTCCAACATTCTGGTTCCTATTCACAATATAGCAACACAACATAGCTCGCTGATACCTAGGCCAAGTTGGCTCCTCTTACCTTAATTACTGTTGCTGGCTGGCAGTCTGTGGGCTTGCTGGAAGGCTGTGGGCTTACTGGCTGCGGCTGGCAGGCTGTGGGCTTGCTGGCAGGCTGTGGGTTTGCTGGCTACTGCCGGCAGGCTGTGGGCTTGCTGGCTGCGGCTGGCAGGCTGTGGCTTGCTGGCTGTGACTTGCTGGCTGGTAGGCTGTGGCTTGCTGGCTGCGGTTGGCAGGCTGTGGGCTTGCTGGCTGTAAGCCTAACTGGTGGCCTGTGGGCTGGCTGGCTGGCTACTGGCCAGCCTGTGGGCTGGCTGGCCGGCTGGCCGGCCTGTGGGCTGGCGGACTGGCTGGCTGGCCTGTGGGCTGGCTGGCTTGCTGGCTACTGGGGCACTTGTAGATTATTTAAAGAAATAATACATGCACAATAACCACTACTGCTCTGTGTAGTCGTTATGGTGCCAGGAGGGCCGGGCCCCCCTCCCAGAGTAAGTAGTCAAACCGTTTAAGAACAGTTTGACAACTTACCTGGGGTCTGCTGGGATATGAGGCTGTAGTAGGGTATAGGAGCAGTGGTGCAATGTGTAAGGGGTGCAGTGTGTGTGAAAGGTTCAGTGTGTGTGAGGAGGTGTAGTGTGTGAATGTGTAGGGTGTGTGGGGCAATGTGTGTATGAGAGGGCTGTGTATGTGTGTGGCAATGTTAGTATGGGGGGCTGTGTGTGTATGGGTGGGCAGTGTATGTGTGTGTGTGTGTGAGGCAATGTGTGTAAATGTGTATGGTGTGTGTGGGGGCAGGGTGTGTATATGGGGGGCAGTGTGTGAATGTGTATGGTGTGTGGGGGCAGTGTGTTTATGGGGCTAGAGTTCACTCTCACCACTGCGACCACCAGGAATCCCTGGTGGTCACAGTGTTGAGAGTGAACTCTAGCCCGTAGCTCCAGGGCAAGAGTTTACTCTCGCAAGAGCCGTAACGTTGCCGTGGTAACCGCGGCAACGATCTGTGCTCGCGCAAGAAGGACCCAGAGGTTTCTGCAGGCTGAGCTCCCGGGTCCTCTCCTCCTCCCTCCCCTGCCGGCTGCCCGCACGGTGCCTGCAGACAGGGGAGGGGGCAATTGCCCTCCTCTTACTCCTCCTCCCCCTCTTCTTACCCCCCTCCCCCTCTTCTTACCCCCTTCTTACTCTCTCCCTCTTCTTACTCCCCCCTCCCCCTCTTCTTACTCCCCCTTCTTACTCTCCCCCTCTTCTTACTCCCCCTTGCCCCTCTTCTTACTCCCACCTCTTCTTACTCCTCCCTCTTCTTACTCCCCCCTCTTCTTACTCCCCTCCCCCTCTTCTTACCCCCTCCTCCCTCTTCTTACCCCCCTCCCCCCTCTTCTTACCCCCTCCCCCCTCCCCCCTCTTCTTACCCCCTCCCCCTCCCCCCTCTTCTTACTCCCCCCTACCCCTTCTTCTTACTCCCCCTCCTCCTCTTCTTACCCCCCTCCCCCTCTTCTTACCCCCCTCCCCCCTCTTCTTACTCCCCCCTTCCTCTTTTTACTCCCCTCCCGCTCTTCTTACTCCCCCCTCTTCTTACCCCCTTCTTACTCCCCCCTCTCTTCTTACTCCCCCCTCTTCTTACCCCTTCCCCCCTCTTCTTCCCCCCTCACCCCTCTTCTTACTCCCCCCTCTTCTTACCCCCCTCCCCCCTCTTCTTACTCTTCCCCCCCTATTCTTACTCCCCCTCCCCCTCTTCTTACTTCCCCCTTCCTCTTTTTACTCCCCCTCTTCTTACCCCCTTCTTACTCCCCCCTCTTCTTACCCCCTTCTTACTCCCCCCTCTCTTCTTACTCCCCCCTCCTCTCTTCTTACCCCCCTCTCTCTCTTCTTACTCCCCCTCTCTCTCTTCTTACTCCCCCTCCCACTCTCTTCTTACCCCCTCCCTCTCTCTTCTTACCCCCTCCCTCTCTCTTCTTACCCCCCTCCCTCTCTCTTCTTA
Source organism: Pelobates fuscus (assembly GCF_036172605.1). NCBI lineage: Eukaryota > Metazoa > Chordata > Amphibia > Anura > Pelobatidae > Pelobates > Pelobates fuscus. The sequence continues at coordinate 99,119,843 of NC_086325.1, forward strand.
CCCCCTCCCTCTCTCTCCTTACCCCCCTCCCTCTCCTTACCCCCTCCCTCTCTCTTCTTACCCCCCTCCCTTTCTCTTCTTACCCCCCTACCTTTCTCTTCTTACCCCCACCTCTCGTTCTCTTCTTACCCTCCTCCCTCTCTTTCTCTTCTTATCCCCCTCCCTCTCTCTTCTTACCCCCCTCCCTCTCTTCTTACCCCCCTCCCTCTCTCTTCTTGCCCCCTCCCTCTCTCTTCTTACCCCCCTCTCTCTTCTTACCCCCTCTCTCTTCTTACCCCCTCTCTCTTCTTACCCCCCTCCCTCTCTCTTCTTACCCCCTTCTTACTCCCCCCCTCTCTTCTTACTCCCCCCTCTTCTTACCCCTTCCCCCCTCTTTTTACCCCCTCCCCCCTCTTCTTACTCCCCCCTCTTCTTACCCCCTCCCCCCTCTTCTTACTCTTCCCCCCCTCTTCTTACTCCCCCTCCCCCTCTTCTTACTTCCCCCTTCCTCTTTTTACTCCCCCTCTTCTTACCCCCTTCTTACTCCCCCCTCTTCTTACCCCCTTCTTACTCCCCCCTCTCTTCTTACTCCCCCCTCCTCTCTTCTTACCCCCTCTCTCTCTTCTTACTCCCCCTCTCTCTCTTCTTACTCCCCCTCCCACTCTCTTCTTTCCCCCCTCCCTCTCTCTTCTTACCCCCTCCCTCTCTCTCCTTACCCCCTCCCTCTCCTTACCCCCTCCCTCTCTCTTCTTACCCCCTCCCTTTCTCTTCTTACCCCCCTACCTTTCTCTTCTTACCCCCACCTCTCGTTCTCTTCTTACCCTCCTCCCTCCCTCTCTCTTCTTACCCCCTCCCTCTCTCTTCTTACCCCCCTCCCTCTCTTCTTACCCCCCTCCCTCTCTTCTTACCCCCCTCCCTCTCTCTTCTTGCCCCCTCCCTCTCTCTTCTTACCCCCCTCTCTCTTCTTACCCCCTCTCTCTTCTTACCCCCCTCTCTCTTCTTACCCCCCTCCCTCTCTCTTCTTACCCCCCTCCTTTCTCTTCTTACCCCCCTCCCTTTCTCTTCTTACCCCCTCCCCTCCCTTTCTCTTCTTACCCCCCTCCCTCTCTCTTCTTACCCCCCTCCCTCTCTCTTCTTACACCCCCTCCCTCTCTCTTCTTACACCCCCTCCCTCTCTCTTCTTATCCCCCCTCCCTCTCTCTTCTTATCCCCCCTCCCTCTCTCTTCTTATCCCCCCTCCCTCTCTCTTCTTACCCCCTCCCCTGTAGCGTGGCCGAGCTGCTCTCCGGTCCACGATGCCCGGCCGGAGTGATAGGAAGGTGCACACTAAGTGTGCACCTTCCGGTCAGTCCGGCCGGGTACAGGAAACAGAAACTCCGAACAGGAGTTTCTGTTTCCTGTACCCGGCCGGACTGACAGGAAGGTGCACACTCAGTGTGCACCTTCCTATCACTCCGGCCGGGCACCGCGGACCGGAGAGCAGCTCGGCCACGCTACAGGGGAGGGGAGGTGAGAAGCTGCAGCCGCCTGAGGCTCTTAAGAGAGCGCTCAGGCTGCTGCAGCATTTAAAGGGGCGGCCGCCCCCCTCAGAGTGTGCTGCCGGGCCTCCTGATGGCGGGCCCCCCTCCCGGCCGGGCCCTCGGACCATGTCCGAAGTGCCCGACCAGTCAGTCCGCCCCTGTATGGATGTGTTATACAGTATTTGTGTTTTAATAAATTATGTGGCCTGTTTCATCCAATATCAGTGTCTGTCTTTATTAGAGGGTTCCTGGTTGGGTTCAAGAAGGTATCTCATCCAATGCCCACTACGTACATCCATGTGGAAATCAGCATGAAGAGTGTCCTGCAGACCTTGTTACATCAGACGGATCTTCTTTTCGGAGGCAGCCTCGGACAGGTGGCAGAAGATTTCCAATTCTGATGCTGTTTCTGCATCTTGTGTGCTGCGAGACCTCTCTTTCCTGAAAAGGCACACTGTCCAGGGAGTATTAGGTCCCTTTGGCTTGTGTGGGGTGCCATCTGATTGGAAATCAGTGCAGTGGTCGGTAAGTGATGCTATGGTAATTCTATGGTCTCAAGGAAGGGCTTTGTAAGTAACTTAGGTCTTTAGGTGAAGCGGAGCTAAAGCTACAGGCGCCTTACTTAGAGCAGCTCCACGACATGCCCCCCTGCCATTGCCTTTTTAAAGTTCCCTAATCTCCTTCTTTAAAACCAATGCCCAAATTTGCCTTGCATATTCAAGATGGGGTCTTACCAGGCCTGGAATGGCCATCAGGCAAACCACGCCAATGCCCAGTGCGCTGGGCTGTTGGGGAGGTTAAAAAATCTCTCCCTGGCCCACTGCAAGTTACTGCAGGAGAAGAGGACCAGGCAGCATATGTTGCTCAATATTTCTGCCTAAAGCTCGAGTATTCAGTGTTGTCTTGGGTACCATACCAATGCTCTGACACTACAGAAAACTGAAGCTCACATAAAGAGAGTACTCATCCTGTACCTGGAGTAGCTGCAGGCTAGAGTCGCTCACTACCAGGGTTTTCAACGTTCCCCCCTCCTTTGCAAAAGGTAAGAACAAAGGAGGGAGTATATAAAGTTTGTTTACTATTTTAATATAAAATAAATAAAATAAATGTGGTTGTATATTAATTTGCAGAAGTCACAAGCAAATGCAGTGCAAGAGTATCATTAAATTTGCATGCTCTACGCTGAACAAACACAGGGACTTTTTCTCATGCGAGGGCTCTGTGCATGGGCTGCCCTGGAAAAGCATTGAACCAAAATTTCAGGGGGGTGTGGGCTTGTCATTGGTGATCAGGGCCGGTGCGTCCTATAGGCGACTTAGGCAGTTGCCTAGGGCTCACCGGCCTGGGGGCGCAAGATTTAAGTGACCCAGCAGGAGGAAAGCGCACAGCTCTCCCTCCTGCCAGTTACTCAGTGTAACGTGGTCGGCGGAGTGGACCGCGGTACAGGACCTTCAGTTTCCTGTACCCGGCTGGACTGACAGGAAGTGTGATCACTTCCTGTCAGTCTGACCGGCGGCTGGTACAGGAAACAGAAGGTCCTGTCTTGCCACAAGAGACGCGCTACACAGGGAGGTAAGAGGTCAAGGGGAGAGAAGAGACCACCAGGGAAGAAGCGGGGGTGGAGAAACCACCAGGGAAGGGGGGTGGGGTGGGAGAGGAGTGAACACCAGGGAATGGTGAGGGTGGGAGAGGAGAGACCACCAGGGAAGGGGTGGGAGAGGAGAGACCACCAGGGATGGGGTGGGAGAGGAGAGACCACCAGGGAAGAGGGGGGAGGGAGAGAGAGACCACCAGGGAAGGGGGGAGGGAGAGAGACCACCAGGGGAAGGAGTGTGAGAGAGACAACCAGGGGAGAGGGGTGGGGAGAGAGACCACTTATGGACAGGGTAGGTTGGATAACTCTAATGTAAGGGGGCAGGGGAGATCACTAAGGGACAGGGGGGAGTGAAGAGGAGAGACCACTAAGGAAAGGGGGTGGGAAGAGGAGAAACCACTAAGAGACAGATGGTGGGGAGGAGAGACCACTAAGGGATAGGGGAGATGAGACTCTAAGGGACAGAGGGAGGGAGAGCACCAAGGTACAGGGGGCAGGGGAGATCACTAAGGGACAGGAGGGTATGAGAGGTCACTAGGGGACAGGAGGATACGAGAGATCACTAAGGGACAGGGGAGTGCACTAGGGGAGCAGAGGAGATCACTAAGGGACAGGGGGCATGGGAGAGCACTAAGGGATATGTGGCAGGGTAGAGCACTAAAGGACGGGAGGGCAGGGGAAATCACTAAGAGATGAGAGATCACTAAGGACAGGAGGGCAGTAAGTGATCTAGGGGAGAGCACTAAGGGACAGGGGACAAGGAAGAGCACTAAGGAATGGGGGGATGAGAGGCAGGAGCGATCACTAAGGGATGGCAGAGCACTAAGGGAAAGGAGGGGATGGGAGAACACTAAGGGACAGGAGGGACAGGGATAGTTCTCAGGGACAGGACGGGAGACCTCTAAGGGACGGGGGGAGTGATAGAGATCATTAAGGGACTGGGGGAATGTAAGACACATAGAGAGGCTGAGGAAGGGGTGAAAGAGAAACACATAGTGGCTCATGAGAGAGACACAAAGAGGGACCTGGGGTGGGAGGGGAAAGACACACAGAGGGACTGGTAAGAGTAAAAAGCATAAAGGAGCTGGGGGGTGTTAGACACGCAAAGGGGATGTAGGAGACATACAAAGAAAGGAGCGAGATAAGAGACACACAAGGGGCTTGTAAGAGATTCACTAAAGGGGGTGTAAGACACAAAACTTAAAGAAAAAATTATTATATTAACAAAATAAATATAATAATAAAAAATAAAGAGCTGCTCCCCTATCCTACCCCACAAACCCTCTCTTTTACACTACACACATACACAATGCATCCTTACATATACACAGAAACACACAATGCATCCATACACACATGCACAGAAACATACAATGCTTCCCTACTCACACACCAAAATATACAGTGAATCCTACACACACACAAAAACACACCATGCTTCCCTTACATACTCAACCTTGCACACACAATTCATCACTCACACACACACACAAACTGCTTCTTATACACACAGAATCAAAATGCATCTTACACACACTCAATGCACCCCTGACAGACACACATTGCATCCCTTACATACACAGAAACACACCTTGCATCCCTTACACAGATTGACACAATGCATCCCTTACACACAACACACACTGCTTTCTATCCCTTACACACAAACACACTGCATCCCCTACACACACACACTACATTCCGTAGACAAACTGGTATTCTTATACACTACATTCCATAAGAACACACACACACTACATCCTCTACAATACACACATACACTCCACTCTCTGTGAGCGACCTCATGTGTGGGCCATGTAGGTGGACTTATGGGCGAGCCTTGTAGGCATACTCATGGTCAGGCCCTGGGGGCCCAGACCTTGAGCTGTGTAAGGGCCCCAAAAATTGGAGCTGATTCCTGTTCGTTGATTATTGTGAGCACTGATACAAACAGCCTCCAGAGAGCCTGTTCTATACCAGACCAGTGGAGCCAGACTGCAGCCTGAGCCCATCATCATCTTATTCATATCTGGTGGTATCTGGTGGTAAGTAGGCAATCCATCATATTATTAGTGACACTAATATCCAATGTATCTCACATTAAAGGGACACTATAGTCACCAAAATCACTACAGCTTAATGTAGTGGTTCTGGTGTGTATAGCCTGTCCCTGCAGGCTTTTTAATGTAAACACACTACCTTTTCAGAGAAAAGACACTGTGTGCAACACTGGCGTTGGCTTATATGGCAGATCATATGGGTTGGGCATTATTATGTCACATGGTAGGCAGAATATATGGGGGGGAAGGGGCGGCGGCAAATTTTTGTTTGCCTAGGGTGGCAAAAATCCTTGCACCTGCCCTGTTGGTGATGACACAACACCTTCCCTCTCTGGCCCTTCCACTGGGCCGCTGTAATTAGGAAATCTTTGGCCACATTTTTTTCCCCAGTCTGGCTCTGGGTCCATTATATTGTTTTGTAATTTGCTTCAGCTCCGTAGCAATCAGCTACAACTTACTGCTTTTCCCCGGAACAGTAAAATGGTTTGTGTAGTAAAAAGTAGGCGGTAGACAGTGTTTAAGGTTTCATATTACTATTGGCTGATGGGCATTAAATACCGTAGGTTAGTGAAGTTTGAGCTGAGGCAAATTTATTTTTAAATATTTTTATTGTTTTAAAATGAGGTGACAGGCATAGAGCGATTCTGGATGCCTATGAGATAAGGACAACGAGCACAGAGAAAAATAGCTCAATTATTAAATTTTAACACAAAAGATAAAACTATAATTGGAAAATAAGCCTCCCAAAAAATTTTTTTTTACTTAAAATTTTGTAAACCGATAGCTTAAATTCTAAATTGTGAGCAGATCGCTTTGTTATCGATTAAAATATCTCCATTGATATGAGCTCTCATTAAAATCATGCAAAGCTGTTACTATCTGTATTATTTCATCTGCCTTGTTCTGTGCCACGGCATCTATCTGTGATTGTACCATTCTTGCCAGTTTATACATGCGTAACTGCTTTTTTTGACTGATGTTCTATTGAGATTCTAACACCAAACAAAAAACAAATACTCCTGCCCTAACAACCAGAGATAATACAGAGATTTGAATAAATTAATCAAAAAGCTACGTGTACTTTGTGAAATCTTTATACTAAGAAGACACAGAGCAGATAAACATTCTTACTGGTATAAACTGTTTATAATAACCTAGAACAATAGATTTATTCCCGTCAAATGTTTACTGTTAGGTAACACTTTGGCAGCACAAAGGGCTACGATATTTTGTGAAAGCTTCATTTCATTGCTGAATAATAAGAAGCACAAAAAGACGACCAATGTTTTTACAACTCATCCGTTTTAACCTACATTTGGAAAGACTTTTTTTTTTTTTAAACTCACCATAGTTCATCAGTTAATGTGAAATGTTGGTAATTTAAATGAATTTAAAATCCCCAAAATTTAGGCAGAAATAGCCACATTGAAACTATAGCTAACAAGGATTTTTAAAAATTTTTTTGCTTTATTGGCCTAATATTTGAAAATCACTTGAAATTCACATTGGGTTTCCAACAATTCACACTTCATTGAATAAATATTTTTTACAATTTCACTGTACAATTTCACTGTATTTGCAGACTAATTGCCGAGGAGACAACCTTTGAATGTTGTGGACTACATATCCCCTGATGCTTTGCCAACATTATGTTTGTAATAGCATTATGGGAGGTGTAGTCCACAACATCTGGAGTGCCAACAGTTGCCTACTTGTTGCCTACCCCTGACTTAGAGCTTACAGTCTAGAAGGAGTCTACATAGAATAAATTAAATATGCTCAAACAAAATGTAAAAATAAAAAAATACATCAACGTTTCGGCTCTCCTCTGGAGTCTTCGTCAGGATGACAGACATTTTTTTTATTTTTAACATGAATTAAAAGTTAAATTTTATTTTCATCTGAAAGACCCTGGAGTGCTATCCATTTATTGGAATATCTACATCATAGTGCTGGATCAGCACCGGGCAATATTAGTATCTTTACCAGGTGTGCAAGCATTTTAGGATTTTGTATATATATATATAGATCTTGAGAAGGACCCTGTGAGGGTTGAAACGTCGATCGGGATGTTTTTTTGTCATGTAAAGAACACACGTAAAAGATTTACTATTTGAAAAATCCCTCCGAGTGCACCTTCATTCTTTCTACCATATATATATATATATATATATATATATATATATATATATATACATACATACATACATACATACATACATACATCCATACATACATACATAAATATAAATGTAACACATAATAGGTAATAAATATAGTCAACCATGACTGGTGCATTCTGTATTGAGTTATATTACCAAAGATTCATAGTGACCTGTTTGTTTTAACTGCCCAATATACTATGCGTAGCCTTGCTCTGGAATACTTAATTTTCCAGAGAATCCAATGTGCCAAACACGTGTGCCATTGTACAATTCATACTAAATTTTCACAGCCATAAATAACATTTACTCTTACAGCTGCCTTCAAGATGATCAATGTGTATGTGCAAGCTCTTAGCCAGCCAGAGTGTCAGAAACATGAGAAGCACAATGGCTTTTATGTGGACAATACAATGGGAATATCCTTTAACACATATAATTATCAGACTAGGAGTTTTTTTTGTAATACGTTAAAAATATTAAAATTATTTACAATTATTTAAGATATTAATTTATTGAAGAAGATAACCGATATCTACAGTTAGCCATATAACTATAATCAGGGCACAATATTTACACTCACCCACTAGCCATTGCCAAGTGAAAATTCAGCCCTGATGAGTCGAAATTTAACCCTTGTAAAGGTTGCAATAACTCCCCATCCCATCCCCCCCCCCAATCCCTAGACTTGTAGTGGCAAGCAACTTCTAGGCCTGACTAGTGCAGGACTTGAAATCTTGAGTCCTGGTTTTAATTCAAGGATTGCTGTTACAGAAATTATAATCCTTTTTCGTGTAATTTTGCCTGAATTGTAGTAAAGTAGTCTTTAATGACTATACTAGTCAGAAGACGTTTTGAATGTTTGTTTCATTCCAAATGGTATAAATCTCAACCCACATCATCCTGCTTAGAAAAACATTCTTTTACGTTTTGTCTGCCCACATTACTATAAACAATAGAAACGATATGTCCAGTTAACCACATTACTTTTATGATACACAAACAGCTTCCCCAACTAAATCAGTGATTATTGTGCAACATTTTTGCAGAAGCAAAGTCATAAAATGAAACCAGGCAATCATTTGCGGCAAAGAGGAAACAAGCATTGTCTCGATCAAAAAACTAGCTCTCACGCACCTGCAAGAGAATTATAACACAAACACTACTTTTTTATTTATTTATTTTTTTAATTCTTTATTTTTGTATGCAGGGGTTAACATTTGTGTAATAATGCCACAATAGCGTATGCGGTCAAGAAATAAACACAATTTTAGTACATATATGGCATGGAAAGAGCTCCACATTTTTATATGTTATATATATATTCAAGCTTAGGTATACGCTTCTATCTATTGCTCTCAGGAACGTGAAATTGCTTAGAACACACATTACAGGTGTCTCATACGCTCATCTATGCTTGTCAAATATGCCTAGCTGTATGTAGACTACAATGTGCTAAAAACTACACTTCAATGGGTACTATACTGGTAGTTCACAATTTGCGTTCTGCTTCACTATTAAATAACAATATATTTTTTAAGTTGCCCATTTTTATATTTAAGATTAGACATGACAGGCAGATACAGATTTAGTTCTGCAACCAAACGGGTTATTTTAAGTAAACTATCGGCTTTTCGTGCAGCATGAAGGCTGGAACCTGGTGGTGTCGGGAAGCTCTGTTTGGTGTTGGAGCCTGGGCTATACGTCTCCCAATGGGGCTGTTGGATTCCTCTTTTGAAAGGGGGTCTCTGCGGGGGAGCTCTGTAAGCCGATTTACCCCCAGGAGTCGACCGCCCAGCTCTCACTCTCTTCTGGCGCCTGGGTATAACACTGTTCCGCCGCTGTGGTGTCGGCTTGGTCCGCTGGGCTGCTGGAGGTGAGCGGCGCTGTGAGTTTGCAGATTGTTGTCTCTCCTCTAGCTTCCGCCTCCAATATCTTCTCCAGCCTTGTTACGGTAGATTCCGTCGGCATGGTGAGGGGCCTGGCGTCCGCCATCTTAGGTTGCCTGAGGCGATAAGATTCAGGCTGCAGCGTGTGCTTGTGCGGGGCTTCAGGCTCTGCAGCTCTGTGTCTGCGCACATGGCCTCCGCCATCTTGGATCTAGGCCTGGGGCGTGCGCGGTGGTGTCTCCGAGTGCAGCTTTAGGGTGAGGACTGGGATCACCCCCCTGGTCCAGCGGGGGGGGGAATCAGGACCGGGTCCGCAGGTGGTATGTGTGCTCGTCGGGCTCCAGTGGGCAGGATAGTGGTGCGGCGGCCGTCCACTCCACTTACTGCCAGGTAAGGTCTCGCCTGTTGCCGCAGGGACCTCTCCCCTGAGGGACTAAAACTCCAGGAGCAAGCCTCTCCTCAGCTCTGGAAGCCCATGGACATCGGGGGTCGCAGTTGTGGACCATTCACTCCCTCCAAAAGCACGGTTTACTGGCTTAAAAGGTCATATTTTGCAGGAGCTGATCTGTCCTGCGACCGCTCAGCTCGGCGTCCCGGCCCGGCCCCCCCACAAACGCTACTTTTCATGACAAACAGGGGATGGGTAGGGGTAGGAGTGATGTGCTTGAAATGTCATAATGTTGTCAAGTGCTTTAAGCACAACTGTCCCTTGAATACTATTTTTTATTATAATGATCGTTTCATCAAGTATTTAAAGGAAATAGATTCTTTGTTAAATGAAGCATATGTACAAACTTAGGTCAGTGTTAGAATTTGACAGATATTTGGTATGATGGTGTCACTGCACTGTGCAGGGAGTGAAACAGGAGAGACCATAGATACTATATAGAGAATTTCAAAACACCGCCTGTCCCAAGATGTATATATTGCCGAAGGATCCTGTCATATACTAAAGGTAGGGATGAGTTTGTCTCATCTTTTTACATATAATTAATTTAAAAAAAACAATATATTTACTTTCAAAACTTGATAAAATTATTATTATATTAAAAATATATATTATATTAAAAAAAAAATAGTGTTCAAGTGACAGCTGTCCTTTGACTATGTTAGGGATCACTGACGATGATTTGCGCTGTATTTCTGCCCATGGCACATTTCTAATAATGAATAATAGTCACATGACACTATCCACTTACTGTTATGGAACACGGACTGAGCAAAAGCCATTGTGAGAATGCATCCAAATACAATTAACGTAAAAACAGAACAAAAGCTAACTGATCCCTGTTCAGGTAGTTTGGTATGTTGTTAGTATCAGTTGTAATAGAAATTCAAAATAAATCAAAAATACCCAAAACATCAAGTCCCAATAGAACACAATACTGCCATGTGCATATTAGAACACACACAGGGTTATTCCTTAAAGTGAAAATGTAAGTTACATTTCAAATTTAAAGTCAAAATAGATGATTAGCCAATTTGAAAAATAAATCTCTATGCTTTCAGTTCGGCTATTAGGTCCTTAACTTGAAATTCAACTTAAATTTGCTTTGGATTCTTACTTTAGTAAATAACCCTGTAAAAGCCCCTTGTAAGTCTGGAGGAGAGTTAACAAGCAGGCCCGGACTGGTCATTGGGCATACTGGGCAAATGCTGCAATGGCCATGGGCCGAGGCCAGCAGGGGAGGTCACGAGACCTCCCCTGCCGGCCAATAACGAGCTGGCGCTACCCGAGCACCAGCCCTGCTGTGTGCCTTCATGGGCCTGTGGAGAGATCAAAGATCTCGCTCACCTGCCCTCGGGCAGTGAAATGTGGCTGCTGGCAGAGGAGGGAGACAGGAGAGGACCCGGGGAGCTCTGGCCAGCAGCTCCGCTAGGTTCCTCTCGCGAGGTCGGAGAATTGCAGCCATTACCATGGCAACGCTCTGGTCTCGCAGGCTAGAATTCACTCACCACTAGGACCACCAGGTATTGCTACGCTTTTTAAAAATTCTTATTAAAAAATATATATTTACATTAATCTATATCCCGACCATACATAACATACACACACACACACACACAGACACACACACACACACAGCACCCTCTCTCTCACACACATAGCACCCCCTCACACACAGCAACCCTTACACAGACAGCATCCCTTACACACACAGCACCCCTCACACACTGCACCCCTCACACACACACACACACACACACAGCACCTTCACACACTGCAACCCTCACCCACACACACAGCACCCTCATACACAGCAACCCTCACACACACAGCACCCTCACACACACAGCACCCTTACACACAACCCCCTACACACAGCACTACTCACACACAGCAACCCTAACTCACAGCAACCCTCACACACAGCACCCCCCCCCCCACACACACACACAGCACCCTCACACACTGCACCCTCAAACACACACAGGCCTTGATGAAGGTTGATGGGAATTTGTATTTGTGCAATACCGCATTGAGGAAGGGCCAGTTGAGTCGATCAAATGCTTTTACAGCATCTAAAGAAATCAATAGGCCTACTTGTTCAGTTTTGCGTAAGCTGTGCATCAGACTGACGACCTTCCGCGTATTTTCAGTCCCTTGCCTACCCTGAGTGAATCTCACCTGGTCATCACGTATCAGGAAGAGGAGAATTTTGTTCGGTCGTGTTGCTTGGATTTTTGCGTATAGTTTTGTATCCTTGTTTAGGAGTTATATGGGGCGGACGTTTTGGCTACTTGTGGATGGTTTCCCTGGTATGGCAGTGTGACAATATGGGCCATTAACATGTCTTTAGGCATGGTTGCCATAGTCATCGAGGATGTATAGTATGCTCAGGTAGAGTATGCTATAGTATGATGTATAGTATGCTCAGGTGAGGTGCCAGAGTGTGTGCAAATGTCTGGTAGTACGTGTTGGTAAACCCGTCCGGGCCTGGAGCTTTATTTACCGGGAGGCAATAGATAGATTGGAGCACCTCCTCTTCTGTTATAGGGTCTTGCAGAGTTGTAATCTGCCCTTGTGAGAGGTTCAGGAGGGACACCCCTCCCAGGTACTCTTCAATTTGTGTGGATGAAGGTTGGGGGTTACCCTTTTCTCTAAGGCTTGCGTTAGAATGTATGGGATTTTAGTGTTTGCCTGTGCGCTAGTCACATGGCTGGCAAATTGCCATCTCTATTTCCCTGGATATAGTTGGTGGATTTGAGCTTACAAAGGCCATAACCCACCTTTGCGAGATTGTGGTCTCTGAAAGTGACTCGGTGCTCCATGATTTGAGCTTCCAACGCCTCGGATGGGGATAATTGGTTTTGCTTATTAAGGCGGTACAGTTGTCCTAGCAGGTCCCGCCTTTTGGCCTGGGATTTTTGTTTTAAGGTGCTGGCTTTCCGTATCATAAGCCCTCGAATTACTGGTTTGTGGGCCAGCCACAATGTTTCAGGGGTGATCTCTGGCGTTTGGTTTTTAATTAAGTATTCAGATATGTCTTTAGTGAGGTCCTGGCAGAACAATGCATTGTGCAATAGGGTTTCATTCAGTCTCCATGGACTACGATTCTTGTAATCATAGGTGTATTTTAAAACTAATGACAGCGATGCATGGTCCGACCAGGAGATGGTGCCTATGGTGCATGAGGCTAGTTGGTTGAAGTGCGTACCTGGGATGAGGAACCTGTCAATGCGCGAGTATGTGTTGTGGACAGGGGAAAAGAAGGTGAAATCCCTCTCTTCAGGATGGAGAACCCTCCAAGCATCATAAGGGTCATGGTCGCACAATAGCTGCACCAGCAGTTTGCACTCTCGCGTGAGTGTGGCAAAACAAGGTGTGTTGGACGGTGAGGTGGTATCCATTGTTGGGTCAAGAATATGGTTAAAGTCACTGCAGAGGATAGTTATTTGCTTCCCGAATGGCGAAAGTTTAACAAGGATTTTGTGCATGAAATTCCTCTGGTCGATATTGGGAGCTTTTAGGTTTACAATTGTATATTCTAGATTATTGATTTTGCAAACCAAAATAATAAACCTCCCCTGGTCATCTACGAGGTCATAGTTTGGTTTGTAGGAAACGTCTTGGCTAATCAGAATGGATACCCCTTTTGTTTTAGAATTGGATGTACGTGATATTGGTAGGAGTACAATGTTTGCACCAGCGGTCGTGCCTGTTTAAAGCGTGCTTCCTGCAGACTCACTATGTCAGGATGGGCCTTGCGGAGGTCTCTGGAGTTCTTATATCAGATTGTGCATTTGACCTAATCTACAACTAATATTCAAACAATATTGTAGTTATCTGCGGGAGATGTGTAACACCATGCCCTCAAGCACAAGTGTCTACCACCCAGGGGTAGGCTCCAGTCGACCTAGAGTGGTCGCATTAGAGGTCCTATCTTGTCATCTGTCAAGGAGGTTATAGTAACTTGATGTGGTGTGTCTGTAAGTGATGTGTCCCTGTACTTGGACGGGGTGAGGGAGGGGATAAACTGGGGATACAATCTATAAAACAAACATTTTCAGCATAAACAACAAAAACAGTAATGACATATAGTGCCCAGTAGCGGGCTGTGCACCAGCTAGGTGGTACAAACTGGCATGGGATCTATACATGAGAGGCTAAAAGTTATAACATCAAGGTGAGCGAATCTGGCCTAATATGTGTATCTATCTTTTAGATGTGCTGGTGTTCAGAGCTTGGTTAGTTATCCGGCTATTCTGCATGCTAGAAAACTTGTGTCTGCATCCATAGCCTGGGGGTTAATTAATTTGTAATTTGGCTAGGCAGCATACCCTTGTGGTGCGATTATTTTTTTTTTTTTATAACCAGTTATAGAAATGAGACGTAAATGTTCTTTGGCCCAAGCTTTTCTTCACCCTCCTGTCCCCCCTCCCGGTGTAATGGCTAATACTCTGCACCTTGGGTGGCGGTATAAAGTAAAGCCCTTAGGCACCCTACCTATGGCCCTAGTTGGTGCCTGGATCTTTGCTCAGTGTGAGATAGGGCACGTTACTCGCCTTTCACTTTTAGCCTTTTCAGGCCTTTTGGGCTGCGTGAGGGATTAGGCATATGCAAATCTTAACTATGTACATTAATCAGGAAATGAAGAGGGATAGGGTCATAGGAGTATAACACGTTAATATAAAAAGATACTTGCTGCCATTCAGTGGGATGCGGTATCTGGACAGACAAATTTCGTGAAAGAGTTAATGGCTTGGGCCATTTCCATTCCGGCGACATGCGCGCAGGTGTGGCTTTCCTTGCACCCGGCTGGGTGTGTTGGATATTTCAGCTGCACAACAATTTCCTTACTTCCTCTGGAGTGCCCACCAGGGTAACGATTCCATTCATTTCATTCCTGCGGATCAGCAGACGAATCGGGTATTCCTATCTGTACTGTATGTTGATCTGTCTGTTTCGGGGACTTCTTTAAATTCTTTGTGCTTTTGGAGCATAGTGGTAGAGAGGTCGGCAAACAGCTTGATAGATTTATATTTCTGGGTTATATCTCAGGCATTCCGCGTTGCTTGTAGGATAGCTTCCTTGATATGGAAGTAGTGCAGGTGTGTGTACATCCCTGGGGTGTCTTGTGGTAAGAATTTTGGCTTTGGCGCCCTATGGTACCTGTCTAGAAGAAGGACATCTGTAGGCATATCTTGTACTAGGGTTTTGAAAGTAGCCCACCAGGTATTCATGCAGGTCAGGCTGTGTAACGTCCTCAGGAATTCCCCTGACTCTGAGTTTCTGGCATCTGGACCTGTCTTCTAAGTCCATTACCTTGCGCTGGGTAAGTTCCAGCTGATGCTGCAGGCTTTGTATATGGTCTGCCATGTGGTTGTGGGCTGCGGCCTGTTCCTCCACACGCTGCTCTGTCCGTTCTGTTCAATCCCCTAGCTCCTGAACATCCTTGCGGAGTTCCCTCAGGAAGCCTTGGATATTAGCCAGAATTTTATTCAACATCGCCTCAAGGCAGTACTGCAGAAAATCTTGCGTGACCAGTAAGTGCAGCGATCTGGGGGAAGCCTGTAATGGCAGTGTATCGTCCACGCCGCCACCATCTTGCTCAATTTCGTCCAGGCCCGAGGATTTCGAGGTTCAGATTTTTGCAGAAAAGAAGCAGGAGCACTTGGATTTTTCAGCGTGCTTCTTGTGCTTCTTGTGCTTCTGGTTAGCCATGTCTGGAAACGGGTTTGGGGCTGAGTTAGTGCTGGAATAAGCTGTTTACTTACTGTTTGAGGCCAGTACGTTGTGGAGCTCAGGCAAGTGCTTCCACTCGCGTTGCTCGCTAAGCCACACCCTCCATTTAGCTGTTTTAATATACATTTCCTTTGTTTTAGTCTTGAAGTGATGGAAATATTGGGAAACTTCCCACAGACATCAATACTTCTTCACTGACATTTTACCAAAGGATCTGATTTTTCAGAAGGGGTAATATATAGTTTTCGGTTCATTTTCAAATACTTATATATTTGAAAAAACACACTCCATTGCCCAAAACAATGAAAACAAACAACGACAAATAAAAACAACAACACTATTTTGAAGATATATCCCAAATTAAAACATTGATTTGTGTATTTTTTCATTGGGATATATCCAAAAGCTGCAGATTTCTTGTCGGCAGCCTCTTAAAAACTTCTCCTTTTTCCCTCGGGAAATACTCCAATCAAAGACTCCTGTTCTGGAGCTGCAATCATGGCTTTCCTACTATGTTTCTCAATGCGCTGTAATGTAAGGGGGATAGGTGCATGCTAGCACAGTGCTCTTGCCACTTCCATTAGCTCTGTGGAGCTAATGCAAGCAAAAAAAAACCTCCCTGGTTGCCCATCAGAGTTGTTTCTGCTCCCAATTATTGGGTGTTTCAAATTTTGATTTACTTTGATATGATCAGATCTTCAACTGCTGTCTATTGTTTGTTGTTAATTAGTCATAAACCAAAGCCTGCCAGAATAGCACACCTAGATAAATGTTATTGCAGAGGCAGGTACATACATTACTCACAGTATTCCAAGAGTCAGGAACTCAAGCCATTTGGCAAAAAGGTAGTTCACGTAACCCAAATAAAACGCTAAGTGTACAATAAAACTTCCCAGAACAACTTGTTCACATACTTCAGAAACAAGTCACAGCTGTTTAGTGTGGGAATAATGAGAGTACAAAATGATATTGGCACACTCCAAACCGTGACAGTTTGTAAACAAATGCACAGTGACTAATTACAAATGTCACTTTTTTTAGCGCTGCTACAATTAGTGGTGCACTCAACTATACTATACCTTAGCAAAAGTATACTCCTCCCAATGTCCTGCATTCCAAAACAAATTAATAGACATGGCACACCTTGGAAGTTAATAGCAACAGCCTTTTTCAAACATTTATTCAAGATAGCAACTAGATTTGGGCAAGGCAGAATTGCTCGGTTTGCCTGAACTTTACCGAAATTTTTATTTTGTTTGGTACTTCTGATTATCGTCCATGCGATGGTTCAAGTTGGAGGGGTAAAAAAAAAGAGCCTATTAGTGTGAATGCAAGAATATTTCCTAGCCTACTGACCACGCAATATCAGGCATTTATGCCATGCCAATTCTGAGTTCTCAAAATTAGAATATTCATATACATTTGTGGACAAAATTGGGGAAACCTTTTGGAAACATAATGTTTTCGAGATTTGATGGCTCATAACATCAGTCTTTTATTAGAATAATGCTATAATGTTAAATTATATTTCATTAGACACATACTTTAATGCTGCATAATGTAATGCAACCCCGTTTATTTTAAAAAATTGCTTTAAAAAAGAAGCTATACACAGAAATACAAGATAAAGAAAAGGAAACCAAGGTAAAACAAACTTCTTACCATTTTTGTTAGTGCTGAGTTGGTAAACATTTTGCCACAATTAAAGCTTTACAACGGCATCCCTTGCAGTGTCAGGTCCCCTGCCTGTGTTCCGCGAGCGGCGGCTCCTGGCGGACACGTGCCGCTTGCGGCAGCTTCACAGGTTCTCTTACCACGAGTGCCGCTCGCGACATCTTTGCATTTCCGCATACCGCGAGCAGCTCGAGGCTGTATCAATACCTCCCAGTAGCCTTTTGCTAGATGTTTCTTATCCACCCCCAGTCCCTCCATGTGTCTCTCCCACCCAACCTGTCCATGTGTCTCTCCCAAACTCTCCATATTTCTTACCTACTCCCTAGCCCCTCCATGTTTCTCTCCCACCCCCCACATTTGTGATAGACATACACACTCACTGACAGACACACACGCTGACATTCACACACACACCCACACTGTCAGACACACACACAGATCAGCCTCCCTCGCCACTGCCAAATGCCGCCTGCATCCTGTCCTGACACCCCCTTCCGGTATTTATCAGCAGAGTAGGCGTCTCCCATATAGGTCCCCCTAGTTTTAACTCTGCAGCTGTAAACATAGCAGTTTCAGAGAAACTGCTATGTTTACATTGAGGGTTAATCCAGCCTCTAGTGGCTGTTAGAGGCCGCTTCCACGATTCTCAGTGTGAAAATCACACTGATATGACGCTGGACGTCCAAAGGAAAGCATTGAGTAATGCTTTCCTATGAGCGGTTTGAATGCTCACGCGGCACTGGCCACGCATGCGCATTCGGCTCCACTCGAGAGATGACATCGGCAGGGGGAGGAGAGTTCACCAGCCCCAAGGGAGCCTGGCGCTGGATTTAGGTAAGTAGCTGAAGGGGTTTTATCCCCTTCAGCCCAGCAAGAGGGAGGCCCTGAGGGAGTTGGGGGGACCTAATAACACTATAGGGCTCCTTTAAGCTGTAGTGGTTCTGGTAACTATAGTGTCCCTTTACGAATTGCATTTTTGTTGTTGAAAATCGAGCTTTGTTAGTTAAAAATATCTGGCTCCTAACTTTTTCAGCTGGCTCACATTCCAAGCAAATTTGTCAAGCCCTGCCCTAACCTTAAATTGCTGCCCCTATATCCTACTACAGTCCCTAACCCCCCAACTGATGCCCCTATACACTACTACAGCCCCTAAAAGCCATTTTAACACAATAGTAGCTCATATTTTCCCACTGCAGCCACTATGTGTCTAATGGCCCCCAACCCCACTACTACTCATATTAAGGATAAAAGGAGAAATAAGGGTGCGCCTTAAAACAAGTGAAATAATACTTATAGAAATACTGGAGAGTCCAAGCAGTGATATCGAATAGTCCAAATATAAATAATCCACATTCACAGGTAGTGGCCCTAGTGGTACATTAGGTGGAATGTAAAGTTACAGATGTAGATTCGCAGTTCCAAAGTTGATATGTGGAGAAAACAGATGACAAAGAAAACTCCAATGGTATAGTATGAATGGTAAAGAATATTGTGTGTATAGTAATAGAACTACTCACAATACCCAGAGCTTAAATCCAGCTCTGGTATGAATGGCACGAAGTGGAACAATCCCCACTCAAGGATATATGATGCTCCTCTTGTATTCCTTAGTGAAGTAATTTGATGGAGTAGTCCAGCTCGAGATAAAAGGAGATAAAACGTATAGTGCTCCCTGTACAGTTGTTTAGAATGATAAAAACAGAATAAAATATACTCATGGTATATAGAGCAGACGTACTGCTCGATGGGTAGCGAGTGGGTGGTATAATCCCCACCTCGGGATTCTTGGTACTTCAATATAGACAATAAAGGCAGTGGTAGTCAGGTCAGGATAAAATTAAACAGAAAATAATAAAATAATAATAATATAAGAAACAAAATAAAAATAATAATACTATAATACTATAGTGAAAAAAGGAATGTGGCAACGGTATATAAAATGGGCAAATATTCCTTTATTAACACTTAAATTGTACAAAGACGCGTTTCGCCACAAATGGCTTCATCAAGTAGAAACGTATAGGGAAAAAACAGACCTGACATATAGCACTTATATAAGAAACATATAATTACATAGGTAAATGGAAAATCCTGCCAAAATGACATCATTTAAGGGGTTTAGAGGAGACTCCCCTTTCCCATAGGTGTGTTGCCTTGCTGTTATATTCCCTGTTGACTTATCAGCGCCGAACCTCCTTCCTGACCTCTACTACTCATATTACCCTCCAAATGCAGCCCCTATACCCCTACTCCAGGCTCTAACCCTCCCACTACAGCCCGTTTCCCCACACTACAGCTCTATACCCCCTTTTACACGCCTACCAAACACTACAGCTCCTCTCTCCCAATTGTAGCCCATATACCCTACACTACAGCCCCTTTCTCCAATTGCAGTGATCTCCCAATTCAGCTCCTATCCCCCTACTATATCTCCCAATTCAGCTACTATCCCCCTATAGATTTTCAAACCCCAATTACAGCACATACTTTCCACTACAGCCCCTAGCCACCCAATACAGCCCCTAACAACTCAATTACAGCCATATCAGCCCACTACCAGTGACCCTCCTGAGATAAGGTTATGGATCTGCTCAGACACTGATAAGTTATATAGGCACAACGATGGTACTAATAAGCTACTTGGGCACAAAGATGGCACTGATTAGTTATGTTGAGACAAAGATGGCACTGGTTAGCAATTTTGGGACACAGGAGGCTTTGGGTGGCTGTATAGGGACAAATATGGCACTAGGCAGCTAGGCACAAATATGGCACTCATTAGTTTATTTGGGCAAAGCTGGCATTGTAGAAAGTTGGTGACATGCTATCCTGTATAGTTGGGGGTCCCAAAGAGTTGAAGTGGTCTCCATAGGAAATGGGTGTGGTTAAAAGGTGTTATGTTTGGGAAGGTGAAGGGTTTGTAATATAACCACGCCCACCAGGAGGCGCCAAAAATATTTTTGCACTTAGGCGTCAGTGACACCAGGATCGGCCCTGTGTGTAGCAGTGCGTTTTTGGAACAGTGTGTGTAGTAGTCTGTATAACAGTACTGGTGTGTGTAGCAACATGTATATTAGAGTGTGTATGTGTGATTGAGCATTTAATTGTTCATACTCATTATGCCAGATATAGGATGTCAGAGGAGAAATGTTCATTTGAACTAGGGACATTACAAAATGGTGACTTAGATTACCTAATAATTCACTCTAAAATCTTCTATTCTGTTGAAAAAGGTTGGGAGTTTAACTACTAACATAAATGGTCTCTAATTATACAATAATCAGCCATTATAAATCCTACATATACAAAATATAGCCCACTCTTTATTTAAAATGCTTGGAGAGAGTCACATGAATTATCTTCTATGTGCACGTCACACTCAATAATCTCAGGGACTCTGTGTGGATTGTATATCAGGAAACCCTTTCGATAAATAGTCAGCCCCAGGGAACGTTCAGTACCGTATCAGCCATCCCCTCGCTGCGCTTCTCCCACCAACACTAATTTTATATCTTCCCACCATGAAATGGAGAGTCAAAATCCCATCTAAGTCCGGGTTTTAGATTCTGCCAGCTGCGGCCACCGAGACGTGAAATCAAGACCACTAGCGTTTGCAGCAACATTTTTTGATTGTGCTCAGTTCTTTCAACAATTTGAGTATTTAAAAGCCACAGGCAGCTGGACAGCCAGCTGTGCTCTATGAACGCAGGTGTTCATACGTCACCAAGGCACTGAGACAGGTGTCTACTCTGCCTGAAGGGAAATCCATCCGTGATCATTGGAGTGATCCAAGGTGTGTTAGTCTTTCAGATTGCTTCTGTCAATTGTCTTTTACTCCTTGGAGTTGGATAAGTGGGATTTATGTGATATTGACTGAGTGTGATTTGTATCAGGTTGACTGTGGGATGATGTGTGGGGGAATTGACTGTGGGCAGATTAACGTCCACAATAAAAGATGTCCAGATGTTCCACAATATATATATACATATATAATAAATATATACATATAGTTTAACTACTCTTTTAACTTATGTTTCTCACAGAGACAAATCACATTGGAAATTGCATGCAAAATATAATAAACCTCAGGATTAACTTTTTATGTTTAATAAATTCTCATTAAGTTTTAAGTAAATACACTCTTCAGTAAAGGCATTATAGGTCTTACCAGATCTTGACCAACACGCTGTTATGGAAGGTATAATAGATAGTATTCCAATTGTCCTGTAACAAGCTCCTTATGAAGAAATGTAGTCATAAGCGTGCGCAGCCTATAGCATTAGGGTGTACAGCATAAAGCACAAACCACACATGCGGCGTGTATATGCATATGCAAATTAGTTTAACAAGAAAAATCTAATCTAATGATTTGCATTAACAATTAAACAATTGTCCATGAGTGGTTCACTGGCTTTGCATCTTTTCCTCAGTTGCATTTCAAAGCTGTTGTATGCTATTGTTACAATGTATCCATTAGGCTTAACAAGCTCCCGGGTGGTCCATAGTTCGTGCCGGGTCCATAGTCTGTGGGAAGGAGGCTGGCAAGCAGGTTCCTCCAGGAGCTTGTGGCAAACTCACGTGGGAAGGGGAGTTTTTCACACCCCATATTTCATATCACCCCCATATTTCATGTCCATTCCCCCATATTTCATATCCCCTATATTTCATATCCATTCCCCTCCCCCCCCATTTCATGTCTATTCACTCATGTCATGTTCACCCCCCCACACTACTCACTGAGAGGAAGGGGGATGAAATCTGTATCAGGGAATCACTAGTAGTACTGTGATTTCACCCCCCTCCCCCCCCCCTCCCTCATTCCATGCACTTACTTGGTCCTGGGAGCTCCTCTCTCTTTCCTCATTACCTTGTCCCGGAATGAAGGTGCTTGGGACCCGGAATAGACCCACAAAATGCGGGAATGCCCCGGGCGATGCGGGACACGTGGGCACTCTAGATTAGGGTATGCCCAGGCACACCCCGTGCACACGCCTATGAATGTAGTGCAGGTCAAATCTCTTTGGTGGTCAAGTGGTGTCGACACTCTCCTTGCCGGCGCTCACACCACGGTAACCCGACTGCAGCGCTCTGACTCATTGACTGCTTAAAGTGCTTCCTGTGGTAATTTATTTAGTATATTGCCAAGTTGGCACTATAGTTAATAACTGCTTTGCAAAGGGGGTTCGTGCCTAGCCTGGGCTCCCCATTTGACAGGAAGATCTCCAGGGCCCGGTTTTAATAGCGACCCTGGTAGTTCTGTGACTATATAGGCTTTATTATCCTGGAAAACAAGAATTTTTTTCTTGTTTTGTTTGTAATTCACCCAATCATAAGAGGTCCTACTGTTCCTGTCCAACCTGTCTCTGTCATCTACTGGCAGTATTCTCACAATTCTCCCTGCTCTGCCTAACAAAGTTAGTAATAATATAGGAGGAGGTACCGCTAGTAGTAGCTGGTTGTGCAGAATCACATACAGCACCAATGTAACTCTTTTCATTGCTTTTTATTGGGCCTGATCTGTACTATGGTCATTGCTGCCACCCAAGAGTTGTGGGAATTTGACTTATTTTTGTGTATTTATTTTTAAAACAAACAATACGTATTCATATTATAAAACAATCTCTGTAGTAAAGTGGCTATCAATACTCACTATATAATTATATGAATTTTGTGTGTTTGAAAACATCACAAATAAGTAATAAAGGCACAATTCATTGGAAATATTGGACATATTAACTTTTTATTATAACTTACCCTCTTTTTCCTGATTAGGATATGTTTAATAAATTCCAATATTGAATGTTCCCAAGTTTAGTATATGAGTTCACAAGATTTTTTTATTTGTGTGTTCTAAGAAGTGTGTTATTAAAACAACATAATGATTATGAGATTAAGTGATTGCTAAATTACAGTTGAAATTGACGCCTCTTTATATTCTTTACAGGCACTCAGCGCCTAACTGGAAAACGTTTATAACATAGGTAGACAAAATCTTGGCACACTAACCTGTATTAGGTAACAATCTTATTTAGTTCAATTGATACAGCAGGTTTGTTGAGCATAATTTATGTTTGTTATCAATATGTAGTCATTGTATAATATTGCATGTTAGAGCTTGGTGATACAGGCATGAATCATTGTTGTTTTTACATGTAGGTCAAACCACCTTTGTTAGTACATGAGTGATCTGGAAACAAATGTGTAATTATAACATGAATTCACAATTATAAGCATTAATATATAATAGTTCAGGTTTTGCCAACGTTGTTAAAATAAAAATACATTTTAGAATAACTCAACATGCTATATGGAACAGTCACCTCCCTAAAAAATAATCAAATAATAATAATTAAAAAAAAAAAGAAAAGTGTGTGTGTGTGTGTCTATATGTATATATATATATGTATATATATATATATATATATATATATATATATATATATATATATATATAAACGTGTGTTTGTGTAATAAAAAAAAAATCTATATTCTTTATTTTGGTTGTGCATAGGTTAACAAGCAGGTTTACACTGCCACAACAGCTGGTACAAACATATCAATAGACAAAGTAAAACATTAATGTGGCATCAAGTAGACTGCACATTTTTTACAATAGACAAATATAATAGTAATCAAAAGCCCACATGTCACAGCAAACAATGTAAAATGCTAAAGTGTTTTATACATAGACACGTGAATTGCTGATGATGAGTACCACTGGGTCCCATTAGAAGAGAGGTGTGCCTCCCTAACCAAGAGAAGGTTGGTGCGTCTAGAAAAGAATGACATCTGCAAGGCAAAAAAAAAGGTAAAAATAAATCATGTGGTGTAGGCAATAAGCAGCTTGTAGTCATCTGACGAGCATAAGAGAGTGACTCAGCTGGACTGCTGCTCTGTATGGCATGCTTGCTCAACCTCTGCCCTATTTTGGTGGACTCAGAGGAGTTGTACTGAGATGATACAAAGGTATGTTGGAAGGGGACGATACTTCCTGCCAGGGCCGGACTGGGAACAGAAAGCAGCCCTGGAAAAAAATTATTCCAGCCTTATAATTCATCGGGCCACAGAGTGTTTGTGTTTTTTATCTCGATGTGCTTTGGGGCTGTTATATTGTTTATTACCCGCAGCCCCTCACTCCGTATGATCCATGGGTATTACAGTGCTGTAATACCCACCCTCCAGGCTGGCACACACAATCTCAGAACAGACAAGCTCAACAACACACACAAGTTCTCTTACTCATACACAAGCTCACTACAGACAAGCTTACTGATACACACAACCTCACTACAGACAAGCTCGCTGACACACACAAGCTAACTCAAGTCAAGATCACTGATACACACAAGCTCACTAAAGACAAGCTCAATGACACACATACAAGCTCACTACAGACAAGCACGCTACAGACATGCTCACTGGCACAAATACAGACAAGCTCATCTGACACACACAAGCTCACTACAGACATGCTCACTGACATTCACAATGTCCCTATAATCTCACTGACACAAACTCAAGCACAGCACACACACATAAGCTCACTACAACCTCACTGACACACACATAAGCTCACTACAAACGCACTGAAACACACAAGCTCACTACAGACATGCTCACTACAAGCTCACTGACACACACAGAGGCTCACACACACACATAAGCTCACTACAAGCTCACTGACACACACACAGGCTCACACACATAAGCTCACTACAGACATGATCACTGACACACACAGGCTCACACACATATAAGCTCACTAAAAACTCACTGACACACAAAAGCTCACTGACACACTGGCTCACTACAAACTCACTACATGCTCACTGACACACACAAGCTCACTATAGACAAGCTCTCTAAACACACAAAAGCATAATACAGACAAGCTCACTGATACAAACAAGCTCACTATGAGCTCAGTGACACACACTCAAGCACTGTACATGCTCACTACAAGCTCACTGACACACACATAAGCTAACTATAAACTTACTGAAACACAAGCTCACTACATACATGCTTACTGACACACAGGAGCTCACTACCAACTCACTGACACACACAAGCTCACTACAGACATGCTCACTAAAGCACACACAGGCTCACACACATAAACTCATTACAGACTCACTGACACACACATGCTCACTGACACTCTCGCGCACACACACACACACACACACACACACACACATAAGCTCACTACAAGCTCTCTGACACACAACCTCACTACAGACAAAAAAAATGTGACAATACATTTAAGGACGATAACTATCCCAGAAAATCTTGAACTACATCTGAATCTTTTATTCTAATATTAAAAAGGGACTATTCACTAAGGTGTTTATTGGTGATTTGAGAACCACCTTTAAGACCACAATAGCAAAGTTGGGGAAAAAATTCCAATTCTACTAAAAAAAGATTTATTTTTTTTACAACTTGGATATTTGTCCTAAATATTGAAAGACAATTCATCAGCACAAGTCACTTTTTATTTAATAAGCCCCTTAATATTTATATCAAAGGTAACATCCGTCCAACAGGTGATTAGAAAAGAATTATTATTTTCTACATCTATTAGTGTCTTAAAAGAACACTCCAAGCATCCTAACCACTACAGCCCGCTGGGACTATTGCTAAATTGGATAATTTGTCTACATCATCTAATATCATAAACAAATGCTTTTTAACCACTACAGACCTCTGTAGTGGTTATGGTGCCAGGAGAACCCTGCTGCCATTCATCACTAAGGTGTCAAACTTTTTTAGCATGGATTGACATTTATCTAGGTTTTACTGGGCGCCCATCCCGCAACTGTTAAATCTGGTATTCTACAGCAGGAGAAGCCATATTTCACTGCTTAGCACAAACTAGGACTGGAGTCATAAGCTGAGAGTATCAGTGCTGTCCCCAATCTGCATGGTGGCATGCTGTAGTAGTTGTGGTATTTGAATTGTTCCATCAATTTAGAATTTCAGTTTATGGTTTATTATAAACTGGTGCTTAGTGTATATACTCCACAAAGTTTAATTATTTAAACCAGGGCTGCCCAATAGGTAGCACCCCAGACATTGTAGAACTACAACTCCCATGATGCCTTTTCATTCTAAAGGCATGAAATACATCATGGAAGTTGTAGTTCTTCAACATCCGGGGATTTCAATTTTAGGCAGCCCTGATTTAAACAGTGTATTGTCTGAAACTCACAAGTGTCTCTTTAAATTTAAAGTCTATGGTAAATTCCTGTCAATTTTCAGTTTAATGAATACATCTGCCAGTGTTTTCCATAGGGATTAATTCACACACAGAAGCTCACAACAAGCTCTATACATATACACACACACCAAACTCACTGACACACACTAGATCACTACAAGCTCTATACACACTCACTGACACACATTATCAATCCTGGGCTTCTTAGTGGCTATATAAGTACCTGTAACTTCACTGTACCTGGACTGTGAGTGCAGTGTGAGCATTTTCCATGAAGCTCTTCCACTTCCTGTGTGAAAGGTCACCAGGGAGAGGCTGGGGGCGGAGCTCTAGTGCGGGGGCTGGATCTGCAGACTGTCCATGCAGAGCTGGAGGGAAGCTGCTTTTGTGAGAGAGTGAGAGAGAAATGCAGGTGCTCTCACTGCTCTCTGCTGCAAACCAGCTGTCCCCTTTTTTTCTTACCGGCCTCTGGAAGCCATCCAGCAAACTTTCTGCCCCAGGCTCCAGCCCCAAACAAAGATGTCAGAGGAGGAAGAAAAGAGTAATGTGCTGCACTGCCGGCCCCAGGAGCACCAGCCCACCGGGGAATTTCCCGGTATCCCGGTGGGCCAGTCCGGCCCTGCTTCCTGCCCCAGGCCGGTAAAAAGGCCAGCATCCATGGTCCACTGACCCAGGGGCTCAAAGAGTCCAAGTCCTCCTAAGCTAGGCAAGAACAGAAGGCCTAGATATTGTGCTGACGCCAAATGCGGTCGGTCTCCTGCCCATGTGGTCGGTTCATAGGGAATTTACCCTCTTTGGCCCTCAGCCCACCTGCTGTGTTAGGTTTCTGTGTGTGAGGCTTTGGATTGCCCAAAGGAGGTCCTCTCTCCTCCGCATATCTCTTCTCCATACTCCATGCTGAGATTGGTGCAAGTGATCCTTGCCTCTAGGGTGGCCTAAAAGCAATCAAATATAGCATCCAATCTCCAGAGAGACCCTTCAACCAGATCTGAGGCTTGCTGCCCTGGGCTGTGCCAGGTGTATGTCGCTTATTGTGGAGGTAGATGCCATCTTGTACAAGAATGTTCAGTCGAAGCAATATAGGATCCCGCTGGTAAGTATGGTGTACCAGTGGGGACTGGGATAACTCCCACCGGTCCGGAGGGGGGGGAATGAGGCTGCACAATTTCCTGCAGTGTCACCGGGTTTTAGCGATTGGCCACCTCACCAGACCCGCATGAACACCAGTCCTTACCCTCACCTCAGGGGATTACAGGAGACTTCAGCCATAGAAGTACACCAAAGAGCCCCGGTTGGAGTCAGGATTAGGTATAGGGCCTGACAGAAGGGGGTACTTATCGGGGGTGTATATAGTCAATTAGACAGCTCAAAGAGGAGTACAGGCTTGGAGCTCTCGTGAAATGCGTCTAGCCGCCATGCTGCTTAGGCTCCACCCCCGTGTTTGTGTTTATATATGTGTGTGTGTGTGTGTATATATTTCAGTTTAGAGTTATCATTTTTTATGAGACTCTTCCTATCCAGTATTTCTGTTTTGTTTATAATTTTGTCTATATTCTCAATATTATAACCCTTTTCTATAAATGTGTTCTTCTTTTCTTTGGCCTGTTCCTTATAAATGGGTAGTTTCAAACAGTTTCTTCTTGACCTACATATGTGGCTCTTCGGTATGCTTTCCAACCAGGTCTTGTGATGACAACTGTCTATATTAATACAATTATTCACTTGCACCTCCTTGACGTGCCTTTTAGTTTGGATTCTATTTTCCTTAACATAAATGACTAAACCTAAAAATGTAACATTTGTACTACTTAGGTCAACAGAGAGTATTTTTCCATCTTGGTTCAGATTTACAAATGTTATGAAATCATGTGCTGCAGAGATTGGACCTTGCCAGATAAAGAAGAGGTCATCAATGTATCGATGATAGGCCACCATGTGTTCCACACACATCCTTATGTATTTTTTGCAAAAAATAATGTGCAGCTTCAGTTACACCAAAGCACCACAGGGACTGCAACGAGATGAATACAAATCCATACAACAGGCTCATTAATTGATCCCCGGAGGTTTAGAGAAACCTGCTTGAAAAAGGGTATAGTTAAAAAGAAAGTATCATAACAACACACAGATATATCTATCTATCTATCTATATATATATATATATATATATATATGTGTAAAACAAGGGGCTTGCTGCACTCACCTGAACATGCTTAAATGGGGTGCTGCTGGGGGCCAATAAGTACAGTAAAAATGAAAATCCAGCGCACTCCCCTCTCTACTAAACAGCTACTTTGGTGCTGACAGATTTTGCTAGTTTTATTTACAACACCTAATCTAGGCAAAAAATAATGGGGGTTTAGTTACATTATATGATCATACATTGCATAAGCCTGCCACAACATCAATATGCCCCATCTTTGGCAGGTCCTACTCTAACTGCCACCTGTCTGCTAAATGAGCTACTCACTTGGGGAAATCCTTCCATCTCGAGTTCTCTGCAGTACAAGGCTAAATAGGGTCCTGAGATGAGGCACCTGTGACAGGGAGGGGTGCAAAACCAAGGAGCTGGCTAGACTCCTAAATATATATATATACATGGGAAAACAAGGGACTGGCTGCACTCACCTGAACATGCTTAAATTGGGTGCTGCTGGGGGCCAATAAGTACAGTAAAAATGAAAATCCAGCGCACTCCCTTATCTACTAAACAGCTACTTTGGTGCTGACAAATTTTGCTAGTTTTATTAAAAACATCTAATCTAGGCAAAAAAAATGGGGGTTTAGTTACATTATATGATCATGCATATATATATATATATATATATATATATATATGTATGTATGTATGTATACATGACAGTCACTTTATGTCATGTTGAGTATCATTATATCACGTTGAGTATCATTTTGCTGGTCTGTAACTTTGTTGTCCCCAATGTCTGCTGCTTGAGCTAGTTCTGTTGCTCACTGTATCCCTCTGCCAGAAAAGCCAGTGTTTAACTTTTCTTTTCCTCTCAAATCTTTCTTTTCAACAATTTTGACATGGACACTAGTTATTTTTTTATGCCAGTTACTTTGGAAGAACTACTAGTCCTTTTGTAAGAGGATAGTTCTGCACACTGCGGTGGTTTTTATACTTTTCCTTACTAAATAAGATTTGGTTCAGGTGATCACCTACGGTAATCATTATCTCATTAAGTAGATTGAGGTGTACCTATGTTAGAATTTAAGACACTGAAAATAGAATGGCTGATATACATGTAGAGATGCTGACTTAAGAAACAATCTGAGAAGTCTCTTAATTTCTTCCAGAAAAGCAGTTGTCATTCACAAGTTCATAGGCATCTTTTTGCATGTGCAATGTATATATCTATAAAAAAAAAGGTACCAAAAAATTGTGAATGAGTGAAAAGATTTGGAGAAGACCTAGCTGATGTCAGCCTTTAGATCTCCCTGACAGTGCCGTTTTGTATGGTCACATGTGTGCAGTGATGCATTTAGAGATAATACGGTCATGATCATATAAGTTACTTTTAATTAAGTAGCATATATCCCTAAATCCACTGTGTACATCTCAGCACCTGTCATTATAAAACCAACACAAACCCAGTATATTTCTCACGGAACTTTGCCAACTAAAACAAGAGAAATTGATTGCGGGTCTCAAAAAGTGCATCTGCTGATGGAGATATTCCTGGTGTACAGCCTTTCAGAAATGACTTTTTTAGATTTCTTTGACCTTCCTGGTTATTAAACATTGCTATAATTTGCAAGTTCACATAAGTAGTCTTTTTAGGAAATTATTTTAATCTGCCCTGACCTCCAACATGTTGAATAAAATAATATTTCTATCTGATTACATCCCTCTGGTCTGTTTTTTGTGGCTTGGATGTTTGCATTGATATTATAGACTCACACTGGTTATTTTGTCCAGAGGGAGTCTGCGTGACTTATTCTTGGCAGTCACCGTGGAATTGACATGTTTATGCATTTCCCACAATGCTTTGTTGTAGCCGGTTCCTAGATTTTCAGCCACCTGCAGCTGCACTGTTTTTCCTTTAGAGGTAACGCGAGGGTCACAGACTGTGACAGGACAAAAAGTCAGTCATGAACACAGGCCATTTATAATGCACACATTCATTAAAATAAATATTTTTATACTGACATACATCAAATGCGTGTCTAACTTCAATGTTTCAGTAAATACCTGCCTTTTCATGTGTGTTTCTGTCTAACCTTATATTAACAACATAAACTAATGCACTAATAACCATAATAAATAGCATAATAGTAATTTGTAAGCAGAAGGTTAAACAGTGACATTTTCTGTTAAAATGTGTAATCCAATGTTCTGCACACATGACTTCTTAGCAGAGAAATTGACATAAAGGAACACTCTTAACTACTATATCCTCCAGTGCCAGGATACTCTTAAAAGCATCCGATGGTTAAGAATTAAACGATTTTTTTATGGTGTATTTGCATCCCCTCGATGACGTTGGCCTAAAAGCAGCCCAAAGATGCCCTAACGCTCTCGATTAACCCAAAAGACAGAAGGAATTGATTTGCTACTATGGAAGGGGAACTTCTACTTAAACAACATTTGTGAAAAGGCCCACATAAGTGTCAAAACCAATCTGACTGCTGTGTTCGGATCAGACACAGGTTTTACTTGGAATTAAAGCTTGTCTCCCGGGTGTATGGTTATATTTGTCGGTGCATTAGTATGTGTGTAAAGTTATGAATTAATGAAAAATAAATAAATGTAAAGAAAGAGAAAGAGAACGAGAAAGAGAAAGAGAGAATGCAAGTATGTAGTAAAGTCTCTCTCAAAATAATGCTTTATAGCAGTTATCAGGGAGTTAAGTTGAAGACACTAATCTCTGCCAGTTATTTAATACAGGAAGTCAGAGAGAGGCCAGGATTTAACTACAGGATTTAGACAGATTTGAAAAGCTCATGGAATGAGCCAGGGAATAACAAGCCATGGCCATGGTGGGGGATGTGAATAATTTTGTTATATGGAGATACTAAAATTTAATAAAGTCACTGTACATTGATCAGCCACAACATTAAAACGTCCTGTCTAATATTGTCTAGTTTCCCCTCATGTTGCCAAAATAGCTCTAGTGTGTCAAGGCATGGACTCCACAAGACCTCTGAAAGTGTGGTATCTGGCACCCATTTAAGTCCTGCAAGATGGGGCCTTAATGGATCAGATTTGTTATTCTAGCACATCCATCATATGCTCAATTGGATTGAGACCTGGGGAATTAGTAATCCAAGACAACACCTTGAACTCTTTGTTGTGTTCCTCAAACCATTCCTGAACATGTTTAGTCTGGCACGGTTCATTATCATGCTGAAAGAGGCCACTGTGTCATGGTCTTAATCATTTTAGATAAGAGACTTTTGCCAGAGTTAACCTTCGGTTCTTTATTGGTGAGTTTGGCCATAGTAAAGTAGCAGGAAATCCTAAAAATTAGATTATTTGCAGAACGAAATTATAGGTAATGAAAAAAAAAGGTGAACCTATAAATAAAATTATAGGTAAATAGGTAGAAGGTAAAATAATATAAATCGAGGTTTAGGTAATATGCCCCAGACAGGTTGTTTACAGGATATAGTAAAAAAACAAACAAAAAAAACAACCTATAGTTGAAAGTATAGGTTAGACACAAGCAAATCGGAACAGAAAGGAAAGGTTTAGAAGAATTGCAGGTAAAATAGAAGTTAAGTGAATCAGCCCCCTGTTGGAAGGAGCACTGATAAAGCAGGTAAATAACACCTTGGAACATTAGCTAGTAACGAAATCCATGTTGGAGTTATGCAGGTTGGTATCGAGCAAGATGGTTGTGTAGATCAGGGAGGTATAAAGCAGGTTGGTAAGATAAAGCAGGATTGTAAAGTCGTTCAGGTAGGAATAAAGTAGGTTGGTAACACACGTTGGCCACGAAGATCAGTTTGGAATGAATAAGCTTGGTAGAGTAGATCAGGTTGGGTTTCAGCAGGAAGGTAACAAACAAGGTAAGTCCATAGGTATGATTACAGGAGCCCAGAACAGAAGTCTTTCTGCTTGACCATCAACTTAATTGTAAAGGCCCTGTATTGAGCAGGGTGTAGCCTCTTGTAGGATTTGTAATTAATCCAGGCAGGTGAGGATGATTGAAGGTAAGATCAGTCCTAGTGGTTATGGAGGCCACTAGTGGTGAAAACTGGAACTTGTTTTAAAGAAACAGAATAGGAGAAACATAAATTCTTGGTTGTCATGATAGGATCCTGACACACTGCCATCAGGGATCATTGTCATGAAGAGGTTTACGTGGTCTGCAACAATCTCAGTGTAGGTGGTACGTGTGAAAGTAATATGCACATGAATGTCAAGACCCAAGGTTACCCAGTTGAACATTGCCCAGAGTATAACACTGCCTCCGGCAGCCTGCCTTCTTCCCATAGTGCATCTCTTCCCCAGGTAAACAATGCTCACGCACCCAGTCATCCACCTAATCTAACAGAAAGCATGATTAATCAGAAAAGGCAACCTTCTTCCATTGCTCCATGGCCCAGTTTTATGCTTATGTTCCCTTTGAAGGCACATTCGGTGGTAGACAGGTGTCATCGTGGGCACTTTGAACGGTATGCAGCTATGCAGCTCCATACACACAGCTAACCTTCGCTCTCCACATGCATCAATGAGCCATGGACGTCCATAACCCTGATGCTGGTTTACCGATTATCCTTCATTCTATTACTTTTGGTAAAAATTACAAAAATAAGTGCTCTCTATCTGTAAATGAAGCTGCAGTTCACCAACAAGGTGTTCCATCAACCTTGTGCAAAACAAGACAAACATATAGAGAAAGGTGAACAGCGCTAGCGGTATACACAGATATATATATATTACATACGTAATTGGAGATACTTCTCGGTGGTATAGCTTAAAAGAAAAAAACAGAATACAATAATAGTGCAGTATATTTTGATGGTATAGTGGATGATGGAGGAATATATAATTCTCACTCACACTTTGAAGAGCTTTATAAGCTCAATGTCAAGGGCCTGGACGGAATAATCCCCGTCTGTGGATTTCTTGGTGTGCAGTCTTCTAGGTGAACTTTGTAGGTGTGAATTTTCGTGGTATATAGAATGAGAAAATACAAAAAAACAATGGTATAGATAGTAGTTATATGTACAGCGCAAATAAAAGAGAACCTACTTACATAGACTAGAGCAATGGATCTGCTCTAGTTTAAACAGCTTCAGGTGGAACAATCCCCACCTAAGGATGTACTGGACCCAAATGTAGCAGCAGCAAGATGAGGTAGGAAGTAGGAATAAAGATAGACTGGGTAATATAAAAATGTATATACTTTATTTTAACAAATATTTAAAAGTGAATAACAAATATATAAAATACCAGTCAGAATAAAAATATAAGAGTCCGTGGTTCTTCCTCACTTAACGCGTTTCGCCTTGGCTTTTTCAAAAGTGCATGACGATATTGCTGACGTATTCCCTTACATGAATTTTTGCAGGAAGCAGTTATATATTTTATTATTCATATTTATATGTTTTGTTTTTAATAGATGACTTCAATGGAGGAGGAGGGAAGATTGAGAAATAGGTTTTCCATGTTGCTTTGCTATTAATTTTTTATACCATTGTGAACAAATCTCACAACTGCTAACGTGTGAGCATGCCAGTATCCCCAGCACCAGTGTCCCATGAAGTAGGACATCTCTGAGCAGTGTAAAGGAGGCAGGCAAGTAAAACAAAATGCTCCACTGTCAGCACCCGAAGGGGATGGACCTAACCAGAAAGAATTGGCAGGTCAGCCTGGTGTGATTGTAACAAGACTATCTGCCAATCCAGTAGGCCTGTCCACTAAGGAAGGATTAAGCAGAGAGTACTGTTTCAGCTGCCTGTGAATGGTCCTGATGCACTGAGCATGGAGCAAGCAGATCTAATGATGCTCACGCTACACTTTCTAGGGACAGTTCCTTGGTGTCCCCAAAAGCAGCACACCAGGGAACAAAGCCAGGAGGGAGGACACTACCCTAAAATAGGGACCATCCTTACAAATTCCAGACTGTTGGGAGGTCTGTATACCTGACATCCTTTGCCCCAGCATTTAAAAATGCACGCTAAGCAACATAAGCACTACAAGTCTATTGGTTATAGAGCAAATAGTCTGTGGGTATTTTATGAAATTATTTGGAAAGATTTTGACAAAAATCAGCCAATCACTGTTTTAAAAAAACTTACTTCCATGGTATGGATGGCATTGATATTGGTCTTGTGAAAGTTTAAATCTTGCACTATCAATATACAAATATATTTCATAACTGGGGTAAATCATTTATAAGTTTTTATTTTTTGCACAAATGAACATCATAGATATTATTGTGGGCTTTATGGTATACTATTTCCATTGTGTTTTATTATTTTTATTTCTCCAGTGTTGTACAATGGCTGATAAAATCAGACTGGTTAATTTATGATAAAGCTGACAAATACAGGAGCAATTACAATTATTTATATAACGCTAACATCACAGTCCATACAGATGTTTAACCCCTTAAGGACACATGACATGTGTGACATGTCATGATTCCCTTTTATTCCAGAAGTTTGGTCCTTAAGGGGTTAAACAGTAACTAGATGCATCCTTGCAAAAACAGAATATTCAATTATATAATTTTTCAATGTAGGGTAATAACTGCTTGATCCAAGGATATATCTGACTGCCATTCTGGGGTCAAGAGGGATTTTTCCCCCTAATTTGTTGCAAAATCGGAAGTGCTTCAAACTGGGTTATTTTCCTTTTTTTGGATCAACAGTAAAAAACAAATGCGAGGAAGGCTGAACATGATGGACTCATGTCTCTTTTCAGCCTATGTAACTATGTAACTATGTAACTATATTCCGCAGCCCTGGAGTAGGAGGTTGTCTGGAGTCCTTAAACGGTAGATAGGTTGTAGGTGAGGTCTGTTCTACTATAAATACTATAAATATTATTTACATAAGTAATTGTCTTGGTAGGTTTATTACAGTGGAACCCTGTGATAGGAGTGGAAATTAAAATATGTGGAATCTGATGGCGCTATATAAATAATAATAATACTATTAATAATAATAATATTAATAATAATATGTGCTAATGCTCCAATGCATGTTTAGTAGCTGACTGCAGGACATTCAAAAATGTGATACACTATTACACATGCAAGCACACATTGAACCACATAGGAAAGTGATTAACACATGCACGCAATGTAAAAAACAATGACATATACGAATGAGATATGTGGTTTATGTGTGAAAAGAGGTTTGTACTTTATAACAACAAAACACATCTTCTTTCACTAAGTGGCAATATAAAATGTCTAAAATTAGAATCAAATAGTTTTTCTTAGTGCCATTCTGTGGATAGATATGAGGTCACCAGTGTGAAGGCAGACACAGATTTAGAAACAGCTATATATGGGCACGGCAGGCGTGGGATGTGTGTTTGTGTGGGTTGATTTAAACATAGCTATGACCGGTATTTATATATAAATATTGGTTCTTCACTATGTAGATTGTGGGTGTAGTGTTCACGTTTTCTGTTAATTTCTCTTTCAACTGACTCTAAAGATCAGCCACCTAAATTATATAAGATATATATAAATATATATGTTGTCATTGTTTTGAATTTGTAGTTTATTTGTAATTGTCATATTTATAGTTAAATCCCCTCTCATAATATTGTAAAGTGCTACGGAATCTGTTGGCGCTATATAAATGGCAATAATAATAATAATAATAATAATAATAATAATAATAATAAATGATATTGTTTAAAATTCAAACAGTTCTTTTTAATAGTTTTATTTGA
This sequence comes from Pelobates fuscus, assembly GCF_036172605.1. NCBI lineage: Eukaryota > Metazoa > Chordata > Amphibia > Anura > Pelobatidae > Pelobates > Pelobates fuscus. The sequence continues at coordinate 99,156,011 of NC_086325.1, forward strand.
AAACAAACAAATATATACAAATTTAAGCTGTTTATTGTTAAACATAAGATTTGTTTCACCCTCCTCACTACTTTTTGCTAGAAAGACCTGTTCCACTATGGTATGCATGACGTTCTTTATTTTAGCAGGGTTATTTACTGACTGTGTAATATCAGCAATCTATAGTGAATTCAGAATGAGTTTAACAATTTAGACCAGTGGTCTGCAACCTTCTAGCATCCGAGGCCCAGCAAAAAGAAGAGAAATATTTTACGGACTGGCATCAGCCAGAAATAAAAAACAATGGTATGTGTGAGGGGCAGTGTGTGTATGGGGGGCAGTGTGTGTGTGTATGGGAGGGCTGTTTGTGTGTATATGGGGGGGGCAGTGTGTGTGTGTGTGTATGGGGGGGCAGTGTGTGTGTGTATGGGGGGCAGTGTGTGTGTGTATAGGGGCAGTGTGTGTGTATGAGGGGCAGTGTGTGTGTGTATGGGGGCATTGTGTGTGTGTGTATGGGGGGCAGTGTGTGTGTGTATGGGGGCATTGTGTGTGTGTATGGGGGCAGTGTGCGTGTGTGTGTATAGGGGGCAGTGTGTGTGTGTATGGGGGGCAGTGTGTGTGTATGGGGGGCAGTGTGCGTGTGTGTGTGGGGGGGCGTTTGCATGGGGGAGAATGATTGTAGGTCTGTGGGGTAGGAGGGTAGGTTAATAAATGTATATATTTTTTTTTTATAAAAAAAACCCAAAACAATAATGTTGATATCCCACTCCCTGCTTACCTTTGCCTGGAGCTCCAAGCTCGCGAGAGGAGAACCCGGCGGAGCTGCAGGTTAGAGCTCCCCCTGGTCCTATCTCCCTCCTCTGCTGGCTGCAGCATTATCGTGCTTGCGGGTCGGAGAGGAAGATCTCTCTCATAAGATCATAGCACCGGGGAAATATTTCATGGCAATTTATTGCTGGTCCGCAAAAGCTTTCACCCGACGGTATAGTTGGGGAAAGCTTTCGCGGCTCAGCAATAAATTCTTGCAGACCGTCGCCAGTCTGCAGACCAGTGGTTAAAGATCACTGATTTAGACCAAAGCAGTCGAAATAAAAACACAGATGACTTGGTGCATTTTTTCCAGTTTCACTATTCAAATTGTCATTAATTTACTTTGAATTAATGAAAGTTTACACTTTATTGAAATACTGTATACACTTGTAGCAGTATGTTAGGCCTCTCATCTGTCTTGCCATCCTTGGTTTGTTCTCTGGTGTCTTGTTTTGGGGTACACCAGTGAACTGTCTGCCCCCATAAAGCATTGTGAAAGCACATCATCAAACACATTCACTCTATGCTAAGTTCACTAGGACCTTGTACAGAGTACTATAAAATCAATCTGATTCTGCTCAGACCTTAACGGGGCCAGCCACTTTGACTGGCAGTCAGCTTGGCATACCTTCACCCTAGGCCAACATACCACTTTTTAGATAAATACCTTTTTTATATAATACATAAGGGCTGGTAAATTATCCTTTTTTTTTTTTTTATTGCCGTATATAGCCTTTGTTTCATTGGTTTCTTCAAGTACAATATTCACAATGTATACATCTAAAAAAAAATATTAACAATTTTTATTGGTCTTTCTTTACTTTTGTATCATTATGTCCCTCTGTAAAAGATATGATGCTATCTGTCTGCAGGCACCATCTTCCAGTCCTTGTTCAAACATTAATAAAAAACAGTGGTACCAGAGTCATCTGCGGCTTAGCATCTAGACATTGTATTATTGTGCATATGAGCCCTGCTGTTGTGGGATATTGTTCTATCTCCTACCTCTCTGCCTACTATTTGCAAGTGAGTCCTGCCACTATATAGTGCTGAATTACAGCATACTTTTTTGACTTTAGTGTTACTGCACCATTTGGTTTATTTGGTCTATTTGTATTGTTTATTGATGGTGAATCATTTTTTTTTTTACTACTGTGGCTATCTATTTTGCTCTCCTTTTACCATGCAGAACCACTCGCTATGACACTGGTGGCTCACCTGCTTCTGATGCCATGGATCTGAAGGCTCATGGGCCACTGTAATGCCAGTTGAAAGAAAGTCCCACTTGGGAGCCCAAAGACAAAGGCAAGAGCAAGGTGCATTCTGCCTCTGAGTTAGCTGGGGATTTGTTTTACTCCTTGGCCAAGGAGGGTTTGGATAATCTGCAACACACCAAGGTAATGATGGACAAGTGGAATGCGCATGCTTTTGACTTGGACATGGATTCCCGTTATGTCTATTATTATTATTATTATTGCCATTTATATAGCGCCAACAGATTCCATAGCGCTTTACAATATTTTGAGAGCGGGGATGTAACAATAAATAGGACAATTACAAGAAAACTTACAGGAACAATAGGTTGAAGAGGACCATGCTCAAATGAGCTTACAGACTATAGGAGGTGGGGTATTAGAAACATTAGTACAGGAAATATCAAGTAGGAGTGAAGCAGAGCTGGAGGAGAGAGCAAAGCACTGTCCCATAGGAGAGAGCAAGAGACAGGTATGTATGGTAGAGATTACTCTGGGAGGCCATAAGCTTTCCTGAAGAGATGGGTTTTAAGGCCCTTCTTAAATGATTGAAGACTAGGGGAGAGTCTGATGGCAGTAGGCAAGCTATTCCATAGGAGAGGAGCCGCTCGCGAGAGGTCCTGCAAGCGCCAGTTGGCCGTACGGGTGCGAGCAGCGATCAGGAGATGGTCACGGGCAGAGCGTAGGGTACGAGGAAGGGCATACCTATGGATCAGTGAAGAGCTATAAGAGGGGCTAGAATTGTTCAGTGCTTTAAATGTATGGGTTAGCACTTTGAATTGACTCCTATAGCATACAGGGAGCCAATGTAAGGACTGGCAGAGGGGTGAGGTGTGAGAGGACCGACTAGAGAGGAAAATCAGTCTAGCTGCAGCATTCATTACAGACTGTAGCGGGGCAATACGGCTTTTGGGGAGACCAATCAGGAGAGGGTTACAGTAATCCATGCGAGAAATTACTAGAGCATGGACAAGCTCCTTGGTAGCATCTTGCGTAAGAAAGGGGCGGATGCGGGCTATGTTTTTGAGTTGGAACCTACAGGACTTGGCAACAAACTGGATATGAGACTGGATATGAGACTCAAAGATGAGACCAGAGTCAAATATGACACCAAGACAGTGTGCTTGCAGGGATGGACTTATGTGGATATCACTGACTTGAAGGGTGTCAGGATCGGGACGGGGATCCAACACGCAGAGTACAAACAGTAGCCAGATACGTATACCGGACCTTAGAATGGCCGGACTAACGTAAGTAGTACAGTAGAGAATGGTCAAAGACAAGCCGAGGTCGAGGGTGACAGAAGACAGGTAAGCGGTAGACAAGCCGAATCAAGGGTAACAGAGATAAGCAGAGAAGAGCAAACAAGCCGGGTCAAAACCAAAAGGGATAACTAGAAAACACGAGCACTGAGTGACTAGAACAAGCTAGAACCACGACAGGGCAATGAGCTAATGAAAGAAGCACTGTTAAATGCCCTGTTCAGATAAGTAGACACACCTCCGACGAGTCCTGATTGGTCCTGAACCAATTGAGTGACAGGTCGTTCCGGGTTGACGTCCTGACGTCGACTTCCGGGCGTCATGCTATAAAAGGGAGTCACTCCCTCGCGGCCGGCTTTGCATGACCGGATGGACCGCGAGAAAGAAGGAAATCAAGCCGTCCGGATGGATGAACGACTAAGTCTCTACCTCTCTCGGAGGTAGAGACCTCAGGTACCCTGACAGTACCCCCCCTCTCAGATACGCCCACCGGGCGGAAGGAACCAGGACGAGAAGGGAAGCGAGAGTGAAATGCCCTGCGGAGACGGGGAGCATGAACATCCTCCTGAGGTACCCAACTTCTCTCCTCAGGACCATATCCTTTCCAATCGACCAGATATTGTACTCTCCCCCGGGAGATTCGAGAATCGACGATGGAATTGACCTCATACTCCTCCTGACCCTCCACCTGAACAGAGCGAGGAGGGGCGATCGTGGAGGAGAATCTGTTACAAACTAGTGGTTTTAGCAACGAAACATGGAACGAGTTAGGAATGCGTAAGGTAGTAGGCAAAGCTAGACGATACGCAACTGGGTTAATTTGAGCCAACACCCTGTAAGGTCCAATATACCGAGGAGCGAACTTCATGGAAGGCACTTTTAACCGAATGTTTCTAGTACTTAACCATACTCTATCGCCTGGAACAAACACCGGTGCTGCCCTTCTACGTTTGTCAGCGTGTTTTTTCACCAGCATAGAATTGTGCAGAAGAATTTGTCGAGTCTGGTCCCACAACTTCCTTAAATTGGCAACATGGACATCAACCGACGGTACTCCTTGGGAAGAAGACTCCGAAGGAAGAATGGAAGGATGAAAGCCATAATTCATGAAGAAGGGGCTAGAATGCGTAGAATCACAAACGAGATTGTTGTGTGCAAACTCCGCCCAAGGAATCAAACCGACCCAATCGTCCTGGTGTTCAGAAACGAAACAACGTAGATATTGTTCAACCTTTTGGTTGGTGCGTTCAGCAGCTCCATTGGACTGAGGATGGTAGGCAGAAGAAAAATTCAATTTGATGCCTAGTTGAGAGCAGAAGGATTTCCAAAAACGGGAAACAAATTGGGAACCTCTGTCAGATACAATTTGGGAAGGTATCCCATGTAAACGGAAGATCTCCCTAGCGAATATCTCTGCTAATTCGGGCGAAGATGGGAGTTTAGGTAAGGGAATGAAGTGAGCCATCTTAGTAAATCTGTCCACCACAGTGAGGATAACAGTCTGCTTTTTAGAGATAGGCAAATCAACAATGAAGTCCACAGCCAAACAGGACCATGGCTTTTCAGGAACCTCTAAAGGGTGCAGAAATCCGCATGGAAGCGAATGAGGTTGCTTATTCTTGGTACAAACTTCACACGCCCCGATGAATTCTTTAATATCTTTACGTAAATCAGGCCACCAGAAATCTTTAGAGATCAAAGCATACGTCTTGCGAATGCCAGGATGCCCAACCACCTTGCTGTTATGGAAACAGCGTAACACTTCTAGTTGGAGAGTGGCGGGAACGAAGTGTCGATCCCCAGGAGTCTGTTTGGGCGCAAGATGTTCAGTTATAGTGAACGGTTCATATTGACGAGACAAAGCATCGGCTTTAGAGTTCTAAGAACCAGGTCTATAAGTAAGTACATAATTAAAGTGAGTGAGGAACAAGGACCAACGAGCTTGCCTGGCGGACAGGCGCTTAGCTTCCCCAATATAAGACAAGTTCTTATGATCCGTTAAAATAGTAACAGGGTGTAATGTCCCTTCTAGTAAATGTCTCCACTCCTTTAAAGCCTTAATGACCGCTAACAGTTCCCTATCACCGATGTCATATCTGCTTTCAGGCCCAGATAATTTCTTAGAGAAGAAACCACAAGGGTGTAACGGTTTGTCCACCCCTAACCTTTGAGACAGAACAGCACCAACTCCCGTCTCAGAGGCATCGACCTCGAGTAAGAACGGCAGAGTCGTATCAGGGTGGACTAGAATGGGAGCAGAAGCAAAAAGTTCTTTGAGAGTCTTGAAAGCAACAAGAGCCTCAGTAGATCAAGTCTTAGTATCAGCCCCTTGTTTGGTCATATTGGTAATAGGCGAGATGATAGAAGAGTATCCCTTAATGAAGCGCCTATAATAGTTGGAAAAACCAATAAACCTCTGAATAGCCTTGAGTCCTTTAGGCAACGGCCAATCTAAAATAGATTGGAGTTTGTCAGGGTCCATTTTAAAACCTTCCCCAGAAATCACATAACCAAGAAAGTCTATCTGCGACTGGTCAAAGCTGCATTTCTCCAATTTACAGTATAGACCATGTTGCAGAAGTTTGTGTAGTACCTTTCTGACTTGTCTATGGTGAGTCTCAATCTCCCTAGAGTGTATCAGTATGTCGTCCAGGTAGACAATAACACAATCATGTTGAAACTCCCTAAGTACCTCATTAATCAAATCCTGAAATACTGCAGGAGCATTGCAAAGTCCAAATGGCATAACTGTGTATTCATAATGGCCATACCGAGTATTGAACGCCGTCATCCACTCGTGTCCATGCTGGATTCTCACCAAATTATATGCCCCTCTGAGATCTAATTTGGTGAAGATTTTGGAGCCCTTAAGACGATCAAACAACTCGGTAATCAATGGGATAGGATAGGCATTTCTGATAGTTATTTTATTCAAACCTCGGTAATCAATACAAGGCCTCAGCGTGCCATCCTTCTTTTTAACGAAAAAAAAACCCAGCCCCGGCAGGAGAAGAAGACCTCCTAATGAATCCTTTCTCTAAATTCTCACGAATATATTCCTCTAGAACAGAGTTCTCCTGAACAGATAAAGGATATACATTACCCCTCGGGGGCATAGTACCAGGTAGAAGCTTAATTTTACAATCAAATGACCTGTGTGGAGGTAATGAATCGGCATTCTTCTTGTCGAATACTGCCTTTAAGTCTTGGTACAGGGACGGTATCTGTTTCTCTGTGGACTGAGTAGAACTACCTGGTGTATTAATATTAGCCAATGGAGAAACCTTGCGTAAACACCTCTCCTGGCAGCTCTGACCCCACGAGAGTATCTCCCCTAACTCCCAATCGATAATAGGGTTATGTCTCTTCAACCATGGATACCCCAGAACTATGGGAACAGAAGGGGACGAAATGAGCATAAGAGATAAATTCTCCACGTGTAGGATACCAACATTTAAGTTAATGGGTATGGTCTCACGAAAGATAACGGGGTCCAGTAATGGTCTACCATCTATGGCCTCAACGGACAAGGGTGTCTCCCTTAACTGGGATGGGATATTGTGTCTAGTGGCAAAGGCTTGGTCGATAAAATTCTCAGCAGCTCCGGAATCTATCAGGGCCATAGCCTTTACTACTTCCCTCTCCCAGGTTAAGGAAACTGGTAGCAGAAGCCTGTGATCTTTATAATTAGAAGTAGAGGACAAAATAGAAACACCCAAGGCCTGTCCTCTAGAGAAACTTAGGTGCGAGCGTTTCCCGGGCGGTTAGGACAGTTCGAGAGTAAATGACCTCTGGCTCCACAGTACATACATAACCCCTCCCTTCTCCTGTACTGTCTCTCCTCCTCAGAGAGGCGGGTATAGCCTATCTGCATAGGTTCAGGAAGCAATGAGACCGTGGAGTCAGGACTTAGAAATGCGGGAGCTAACCTAAAGGAAGGTCTCCGGTTCCTCTCTCGAGTGTTCTGTCTCTCTCTTAAACGTTCATCTATACGAGAAATGAATGAAATTAAATCCTCTAAATTCTCAGGAAGTTCTCTAGTAGCAACCTCGTCAAGGATTACATCTGATAGCCCATTCAAAAATACGTCCATATACGCCTGCTCATTCCACTTGACCTCTGACGCCAGAGACCTGAACTCTAGTGCATAATCCACAAGTGTTCGGTTCTCCTGTCTCAGGCATAACAGTAATCTGGCTGCATTAACCTTTCTACCTGGAGGGTCAAAAGTTCTTCTAAAAGCAGCTACAAATGCGTTATAGTTATATACTAACGGGTTATCGTTCTCCCATAGTGGATTGGCCCATCTTAGAGCCTTCTCAATGAGTAAGGTGATAATAAATCCCACCTTTGCCCTATCCGTAGGATAGGAGCGAGGTTGCAATTCAAAGTGGATACTAATTTGGTTTAAAAACCCACGACACTTCTCAGGAGCACCACCATAACGTACTGGTGGGGTAATGCGAGAAGAAGCACCTACAGTGGCTACCTCTAGGCCTGAACCTACAGGAGAGATAGGAGTAGTACGTAACTCCTCTGGTGGATTATTGGCACGAGATAATAACGCCTGTAGCGCTAGCGCCATCTGATCCATTCTGTGGTCCATGGCTTCAAACCTAGGATCAGGAGAACCAAGCTGACTGTTTGTACTTGCAGGATCCATTGGCCCTGTCGTAATGTCAGGATCGGGACAGGGATCCAACACGCAGAGTACAAACAGTAGCCAGATACGTATACCGGACCTTAGAATGGCCGGACTAACGTAAGTAGTACAGTAGAGAATGGTCAAAGACAAGCCGAGGTCGAGGGTAACAGAAGACAGGTAAGCGGTAGACAAGCCGAATCAAGGGTAACAGAGATAAGCAGAGAAGAGCAAACAAGCCGGGTCAAAACCAAAAGGGATAACTAGAAAACACGAGCACTGAGTGACTAGAACAAGCTAGAACCACGACAGGGCAATGAGCTAATGAAAGAAGCACTGTTAAATGCCCTGTTCAGATAAGTAGACACACCTCCGACGAGTCCTGATTGGTCCTGAACCAATTGAGTGACAGGTCGTTCCGGGTTGACGTCCTGACGTCGACTTCCGGGCGTCATGCTATAAAAGGGAGTCACTCCCTCGCGGCCGGCTTTGCATGACCGGATGGACCGCGAGAAAGAGGGAAATCAAGCCGTCCGGATGGATGAACGACTAAGTCTCTACCTCTCTCGGAGGTAGAGACCTCAGGTACCCTGACAAAGGGAGAGCGAGAGAGGAGGATCAGTATTAGGAGGAGGAAAGACAAGGAGTTCAGTTTTAGAGAGGTTCAGTTTCAGAAAGCGTGAGGACATCCAGTCAGAGATGGAAGAAAGGCAAGCAGTGACACGTTGCAGGACGGCAGGGGAGAGGTCCGGGGAGGAGAGGTATATCTGAGTGTCAACAGCGTACAGGTGGTAGTGGAATCCAAAAGATGCAATAAGTTTACCAAGAGAGGCAGTATAAAGAGAAAATAGAAGGGGACAAAGGACAGAGCCTTGGGGAACTCCAACCGAGACAGGATGAGGGGAGGAGGTATCCTTGGAAAAGGAGACACTGAATGAGTGTTGGGAGAGATAGGAGGAAAACCAAGAGAGGACAGAGTCACAGAGACCAAGCGATTGAAGAGTTTGAAGGAGGAGAGCATGATCAACAGTGTCAAAGGCAGCAGAGAGGTCAAGGAGAATTAATATGGAGTAGTGACCTTTGGATTTAGCGGAGATTAGGTCATTAGTCACTTTGATAAGAGCAGTCTCAGTAGAGTGGAGAGGGCGGAAGCCAGACTGAAGAGGGTCAAGGAGAGAGTTGGAATTAAGGAAGTGAGACACACGGGTAAAGACAAGTCTTTCCAAAAGCTTTGATGAGAAAGGGAGAAGGGATATGGGACGATAGTTAGAGGGGGAGGATAGGTCAAGAGATGTTTTTTTCAGGATAGGTATTACAGTGGCATGTTTAAGGTCAGCAGGAACAGTGCCAGAAGAGAGAGAGCAGTTAAAGATGTGTGTTAGGGTAGGCACAAGACAAGGGGAGAGAGATCTGATGAGGTGAGATGGGACAGGATCGAGCGGGCAAGTGGTGGGGCGAGAGGAATGGAGAAGCGCAGCCACCTCTTGTTCAGTAGCCAGGGAGAAAGTCTGGAGGGTAGGGAAAGCATGATTTATGTGTGGTTGAGAAAGAGAACGGCAAGGAGGGGAGAATTGTTTCCTTAGCTGTTCAATCTTGTCGGTAAAGTAGCATGCAAAGCTATCAGCTGTAAGGTTAGTTTGGGGGTTGGCCACAGCAGGGCGGAGAAGGGAATTAAAGGTGTCAAAGAGACGTCTGGGATTGCGGGAGCATGAACTAATGAGAGAGGAAATGTATGACTGTTTGGCGAGGGCAAGGGCTGCGCTGTATGAAAGCAACATGAATCTGTAATGGAGAAAGTCTGCCTGGGTGCGGGATTTCCTCCAGGAGCGTTCAGCACAACAGGAGCAACTCTGCAGATAGCGTGTTGATTTATTATGCTAAGGTTGGGGTTGTGTCCTCCTCGAGGTGTATGTTTGGAGTAGGGCTGCAGCGTTCAAGGCAGATGTGAGGGTAGTGTTATATGTGGAGATGGCCAGCGAGGGACAGGACAGGGAAGGGATGGATAGCAGTTGTGAATAAATGTCAAATGACAGCTGCTGGAGGTCAATAGAGTTAAGGTTCCTCCTGAGCTGAGGGGGGTTAGGCTGAGATTGTTGGGTGAGGGGGTAATTGAGAGCAAACGATAAGAGGTGGTGATCAGAGAGAGGAAATGGAGTGTTGCAGATATTAGATACTGTACATGAATAAGAGAAAATAAGGTTGAGGGTATTGCCAGCTACATGAGCGGGCGAATTAGCCCACTGCAAAAGTCCAAGGGAGGAAGTAATTGAAAGTAGTTTAGAGGCTGCTGGGGTTAAAGGTGGGTTAATGGGAATATTGAAGTCTCCAAGAATTAGGGATGGAATGTTGGAAGAGAGGAAGTACGGTAGCCAGGCAGCAAAGTGGTCAAGGAAGAGGAGAGGGGAACCAGGGGGACGATAGATTACGGCAATGTTAGCAGAGAAGGGTTTGAAAAGGCGAATTGAATGAATTTCATATGATGGGAAACAGAGGAAGGGGGGTGGGCAGGGTTTTAAAGGAGCAGTGGGGTGAGAGAAGAAAACCTACACCGCCACCTTTAATCTCCGCTTGTCTTGGATTGTGGGTAAAGTGAAGACCACCAAAGGACAGTGAGGCAGGGGTAGCAGTATCAGAGGGAGAGAGCCATGTTTCTGTTAGTGCAAGTAGGTTTAGGGAGTGTGAGATAAATAGGTCATGGATGGAAGTTGATTTAAAGGTGCTGCACACAGAGCGTGCATTCCAGAGGGCAGCTTTAAAAGAGGAATTATAGTGAGAATTACATGGAATGGGTATTAGGTTGTTGTGGTTTCTGGTGTTTGTACCAGGTGGCTGAGTAGTGGAGGGACCAGGGTTTGGAGAGACATCACCTGCTGCTAGGAGTAGTAGGATGGAAAGGAAGAGAAGGTGGGAGTAAGATTTAATTGTTGGGGATGAGAGCTTGTATTTAGGGGATTTAGGAGGGGTGTGTGGAGAAAGGCTGGATAAATATGAGTCAAGTGCGTGTGATGAATACAGAGATGAGGGGAGAAGAGAGGGAGCAATGAAGATGGTGTTAGCAGGAACAGGTAAGTAAAATGATAGAGAGATTTTAATGATGAGGGAAGTGAGAGAGAAAGTGAAAAATAGAAGTGAGAACATTAGTAGGAGAGTAGGTGCTGTATTTTTAAGAGCTGTGGTTAGGAGGGTTAAGGGTTAAAGAGGTATTGTGTGAGTATAGCTATTTTGGGTGTGGAGGGCTTGGTGGACATAATTGGTTCATGGGTGACTGAGCAAAACTAGTCCTGTATATGCTGAACCATAACATCTAGTGAGAATCAGACAATGGATGCATGCAAGAAACAAAGTATTTACATAGTTTCCCCTTATAAAAAAACTACAACCCGTAAGTTGATCCTCCTAAGTCTGGTACAAAAGAAAGGGGATCTCCCTACTCAGGCTTTATAAATTTGTTATACTATTGAGAGATAACCTTAAAAAATATTCTAATTGTATTAAGATGATACAATGATCAATCTTTTGTTTAGGCTTTTGTATTTTCAATTAATTTTATAAAGTGACTCAAATTCATAGTCATCTCATCGCCAAAAAATACTTTAAAACGTATCATGTGGAGCCCTTGTCTCAGGTGTATGTCTATCTCAGTATTTCACCTTTAGTTCTTTTCCCTTTTCATCACTCATACAGAAAAAGATCAAGAGAAAGCTGTTAACAATGCTAACATAATCTGTATTAGGCAAAAAGAAAAGAGAACATAAGGGATAAAGAGAGAAACACTTTCTTCCTCACTTTTTACTTAATAGATGTCTATAACTGTGAAGTCTAAATTCATAAAGGATACTTTGACTATAAAAAGTCAATGGCTGTACAGACCTACTCCATAATTAAAAGAATTGGACATCAGAGGGAACTTTCTAATACAGAAATAGCTAGATCTCTCACTTGTAATATACACTGCATTGAGATACACTATTATTATTGTTATTAGTATTGCCATTTATATAGCACCAACAGATTCCTTAGCGCTTTACAATAATTTGAGAGGGGGGATTTAACTATAAATAGGACAATTACAAGAAAACTTACAGGAACAATAGAATGAAGAGGACCCTGCTCAAACGAGTTTACAGTCTATAGGAGGTGGGGCAGTGGTGTATCCTGGTTTTGTGCTGCCCTAGGCCACCCCCACCCAACCCTTCCCCCGCCTTCAAAATACACACACACATTCACTGACAGATACGCATACATTAGCTAACAGAAACAGACACACACACTCATACACTAACAGACACACACACTAACAGACACACACGCACACTCACTAACAGACACTCACACTAACAGACACACACAGTCAGACACACACAGTCAGACACACAGTCAGACACACACACACACTCACTAACAGACACACTAACTAACAGACACACACTCACTAACAGACACACTCACTAACAGACACACTAACAGACACACACACACACACACTAACAGACACACTCACACTCACTAACAGACACACACAGTCAGACAGACACACACACTAACAGACACACACACTAACATACACACACACACAATAACAGACACACACACTCACTAACAGACACACTCACACTCACTAAAAGACACACACTAACAGACACACTCACACTCACTAACAGACACACACACTCACTAACAGACACACACTAACAGACACACTCACACTCACTAGCAGACACACACACTAACAGACCCACACACTCACTAACAGACACACTCACACTCACTAACAGACACACTCACACTCACTAACAAACACACACACTCACTAACAGACACATTTACACACACTAACAGACATACACACACACTCACCCCCCCCAGCCTCCTTACCTTTGGGAATGCTGGGGGGGGGTTCTCTTTCTCCCTGGGGTCTAGTGGGGCTGCCAGTAGGGCTGCTGGGCTGGTTTCTGGGCGTGCGGCACTGGCAGGCGGCTGGCAAGGGAGCACTTCCTCTGAGCTGTCTGCTCAGCTCCCTCGCGCGCCGCCGAGTGAGGCTGGGAGCCGGAATATGACGCCATCTTCCGGCTCCCAGCCTCACTCTGCGTGCGGCGTGCGAGGGAGCTGAGCAGACAGCTCAGAGGAAGTGCTCCCTCGCCAGCCGCCCAGCATGTCAGTTAGCCGCAAGGCTAACAAGGCTTTTGCCCTGGGCATTTGGGGGCTTTTTTGCCGCCCCCTGGAAAATGACGCCCAAGGCAAATGCCTTGTTAGCCTCGCGGCTAAAACGTCCCTGAGGTGGGGTATGAAACACATTAGGACAAGAAATATCAATCAAATAAGGTGGGAGTGAAGCAGAGCTGGAGGAGAGAGTAAAGTGCTGCCCTTTAGGACAGGTGTGTAAGGTAGGGATTACTCTGGGAGGTCATAAGCTTTCCTAAAGTGATGGTTTTTAAGGCACTTCTTAAAGGATTAAAGAGTAGGGGAGAGTCTGATGGGGGTAGGTAGGCCATTCTATAGGAAGGGAGCCGCCTGCGAGAAGTCCTGCAAGCGCGAGTTGGCTGTATGGGTGTGAGCAGCGGTCAGGAGAAGGTCACGGAGGGTCCCAAACAAGAAACTGGGATACAGCTGTGTTATCTACAATAAGCACTTAACAATATATACTGAAGTATCGTCAAAAATAGTAAGAAATGCACTCAAAGGATACTGACTATAAAATCACCTTAAAGGTGCCTCCTCGGTGGTTGGGGGCCAAAGGGACCTCTTCCTTGTAGCGCGATGCAGGAACATAAACCCAGGTTACAGGTCAGATGGTGGTATAAAACTATTTATTGTTGAAAGCAGTCAAATATATGAAATCAAGAATAACTAGATTAAAAAAAAAAATTGGTCCTAAGTGTTTCATTCTCAACTAGAACGTCTTCAGGGTCCTCTTTCAGTAAAAACACAATCAAATGCTGTGAAAACACAAGCATTTTCCATGTACTGCATAGCACCAGAGATGTTTGTGCCTTCTAGACAAAATGAATGTTGTTTTTTTGTTTGTCGGAAAGGAGCAGTGCAGCTCTCATTTGCTTGGATGCCAAACTGGAGAACCAGGGAGATAAGGATCTGAGGCTAAAGGACTGTTGTTTAGTGATGCCTTGGTGAAATAATTAGAATGTGAATTTATATACCTTCGTGAACAAAGTTAAGACTTCAATGATGCATGTGTTCCAGAGCACACAAAGTGTTTTTTTCCAGGGCTAAACAGAAATGTGGTCATTGCTTCAGCCCCTTTTTGAATAGACATTCTACACACTGGAAGATTACCACGGACATAGAATGAGAGGTCGATGAAGGCCCAAATACCCCACAGGTAAGTATTGCACAATTGTCTACAACTTGGTAAGGATTTCCTCAGATGGTTGCTCTTACAGTCTGTGCAGGGCAACATAATTGAGTTTTCTCAACAGCCCATTCAGACATGTCTTCCAAGACCTTTCATGGCTTCTCATCAATAGCAAACTCTCATTCTGGGTGAAATAAGTACCCTGCTGAAGGTGGTGATCTGATTGGCACAACTTTTATCATCTCCTAGGGTTTTATCAGCAACATCTTCCTCATGAAGAAGGAAAAGACAAGAAGCTTTCCTCCAGTCATAAATCTGAAGAGTCTCAATTTCTTCATCCAATACAATAATTTTAAGATAGAGAGCTTCCATTTTCTAAGAGGTTTGCTTCAACCCACTTGTTCACGTGTCTGGATCTTAAAGACGTTACCATTCTGATCCATCCAGATTATAATTGGTATCTTAGCTTCTGTTGAGCCGGTTGAACTTGGCAGTTGTGTCTTCCTTTTACATTTACTTCAGCTCCTTGGTTTTTCACCAAGCTAATGAAATCAGTTATTTCTCAGTCAAGGGGTGTGATTAATTATTTACCTTGAAGACCTTATGCTGTTCTCCATAGAAAGGCTGTTGTCGGTCAATCAGACACAGATGATGATCACGTTTCTAGAATTCCCATGTGGTTTGAGATCAACCGAGAAAAATCTCATTGGGTTTCGTCTCAAACCATACAGTTTCTGGGCTTCAAGGTCGACATGGTGAACTCAATGTTGTAGCTGCCGATGTCAAAGGTTTGGTCTAGCAAGAAAGAGGTTCAATGCCTCTAAAGACAGTCAACCATTCCTCTTTAAGTGTTGGCGAGAATAGTGGGCCTTCTGGTCAATCCTCTTTGGCGGGGTCAGATGTGGTTATCAGATCTTCTGTTCGCCACTGCTACCGCAGTTTCTACAGCAAATCCTGGACCCTCTCAGGAATCCACATCTAATGATTCTGTAAAGGTATTTGATTCCTTTATGTCCTTTGTTAAAGGGACACTATTGTCACCAGAACAACTACAGCTTATTGAATTTGTTCTGGTGAGTAGAATCATTATCTTCAGGCTTTTTGCTGCAAACACTGTCTTTTCAGAGAAAATGCAGTGTTTACATTACAGCCTAGTGATAACTTCACTGGCCAATCCTCAGATGGCTGCTAGAGATCCTTCCTGGGTCATGGCTGCCTAAAATGCATCCAAACATTCAGTATCTCCTCCCTCTGCATGCAGACACTGAACATTCCTCATAGAGATTCATTGATTCAATTCATCTCTATGAGGAGATGCTGGTTGGCCAGGGCTGTGTTTGAATCATGCTGGCTCTGTCCCGATCTGCCTCTTTGTCAGTCTCAGCCAATCCTATGGGGAAGAATTGTGATTGGATCAGGCTACCACTTCTGCTGATGTCAGCAGGCAGGTCTAAAGAAAACAGAGCCAGAGCTAGCAGCTCCATACTTGAATACAAGTAAGATTTTACATTTTTAGGGAGGCATGGATGGGGACCAGGGTGGCTAGATGGTGGTTTTAACCCTATAGGATCAGGAGTACATGTTTGTGTTCCTGACCCTATAGTGCTCCTTTAATGTTGTGTTGTATTTCTTTTCTCATATGTATGTGGAAGTGAAATAAATCTTATTGGTTGGTTAATTTATTTTGCTCCCCAATTTCACTAGTGCTGATTCAGGGTGTCTGGTGGGGTCAGGATTCCATAGGTTGTAGTTCACTCTGGAGTATCTGGCTTTCCCAACATCTGATACTTAGATACTCCCAATTTTGGGACCAACCACTAGAGGCTTCTGACCAAAATAGATTCAACGTTAGATGCATTGAGTTTTACGAAATGAGGCTGCGCTCCTCCATGTGTCCCCAATGTTTGTCATCAGGATTGTAGGACAGAAGGAAGATTTGTCTGGAGTGGAAATACTTTTAATGGTTTCTTTAATGTTTTGTTTTTAAATGGGTTACAGTAACCTAAATTGAACAAAGGTAATACAACTGATATAGATATTAATTAGAGTGTACCTTTAAGTGAAAGCATATAATTGCTGTCATGTGTTGTTTGGAAGAGAAAGTAAACAGTCATGGTATCACAGACGCAGAGCTACTTCCAGGATTAGTCTGCATGCAATATAATTATTGTGCCATTGTTGCAGGTGTTCTGAGGACAGGATGTTCAATCCTAGAGGTGTGAACTATTAAAATATAAGCCAAACAATAATTCAACAAGATTCATGCTTTCATTTTTTTTTAAAAACAAGTTAACAACTTATTTACTGGCATGTTTTCATATGGCAGAGTATTGCATGTTCTGTGGGGACTGAGGAACAGATACATTCTTCAATTGTTCATAGGGATTGTCACTGTGTCCAGAGCATTCTCCCAGGTTTACGGACATCAGAGAAAAATCTGAGATGAGCAGTAGTCCTGCTTGGGCATCTTCCCAGACATCTGTCATCCAAACTAGCATGTGCTCCAGAGTGGTACTTTTACAGCCAAGCAGGTCTCCCCCCCAATGACTCATATTGCTTCCCTTGAGCCCATTCCTGCTCTGCACCATTTTGCCAATATCTCATACTTACCAAAATGGGGGAGAAACGTAGTTGTCCCAAAAGGGGTCATTAGTTACCTACTCTGCAGGATGTACAGGAAGGGATATTGAGCCTTTGTGACAGATTGGGATACATACCTTCTGTACTTTAATGTAGTGACTTAAACTTTCCAGTGGAGCTTCACCACATCGATACAATAAACCCCAAATTCACATTGCCCAGTAAACACATATACACAGGAAAACAAATAACAGTGTGTGGTTTACAAAAATAAAAGATTGGCATCCTTGGCATATTATTGCACTTTTGCAGATATATTCTCTGGCAAATCGCTGATTTCTAAGACAAACGTGAGTCTGTGTGGACTTTGAGTTGACAGATAAAATAGTTAATCGGATACTATAGTAATCAGACCAACTACAGCTTAATGGAGTTGTTCTTGTGTCTATAACATTTATAAAAAAGGCAGTGTTTACATCACTTCCTAGGGACACCTCGAGTGGCAGTCACTCAATGTTCAGCACTGCATGGAAACGATGATCATTCCTCATAGAGATGCACTGATTAATTCTTGCTGCACATTAGCCTCCCAATGCGCATGCACATTCTGATGATCTCAGCCCAGGGGGAGGAGTGTTGGTTGAGCCAGTACCAGAGACCCCTTCAGCGCTCAAATAAAGGTATGTTTTAATCCTTTGTAAGGGTAGTATGGTGGGGCCTGCCACCTAACATGTGCTTTTTTTATCACTAAACTACATTTTTGTATTCCTGACTGTGACTGAATACCGTCACTGAGTGCCATCCCCACAAGTGCCCACTGCTTATTCTTGTGTTTCTCCTTGTTTTCCCGTGTGTTTCGTGCTGTGCCTTGTTCTCCCATTCAGGAGCGTTCATACGAACAGAGCCCGTTCGTCTCCCGAAGAAGGACCCCCCCGGTTCTCCATTAGAATATTCACACCAATCAATTAGAATGTTCACACCAGTAACATAAGTGTGAAACCGCAAGGGAAGTAATTAATAAGCGCTTCCTTTTCCTGGTGTTCGCACTGGAGCCTCAAGAACGGAGACCGGTCTGGAAAATGTGGTGGAAAAAAAAATCTGGAAAACTGGTGTGGGGTTCCTGAGGTTGGTGGGGACTGGCTATGTTGGCGGGATTTCAGTGCCTGGGAGACCAGGAGACTAGATCCCTCCTCCTGTGGGGGATCACCCTACCTGCTCCTAAAGGAGCCATAATCACTGGCCGGAGGAGATCCAGTAGCCTCCTGCCTGCATCCGGACTGTGAACAGGACAGACAGTGGCTGCAGGGGCTCCCTACTCGGGAGCTAGGAGTCCAGGCTCGTAGCTGCCCAAAGAGTGCTCTCTCCGGTGCTACCTATGTGGAGATATCCATCTGAGAGAGAGAGGCGCAAGCCACAGCAGAATCCCTAGAACTGTGAGGTGAATTCACAGCTGCAGAGTCCCGCTGGCCGCCTGGAAGTCCATGCCAGCCAATTGAAGAAGGGCTACCATTCAAACTAGTTTTGCACCCTTTTTCCTGTTTGGCGGCTAAACACCTGAGCACTGCTTGGCCCGATTTGGTTTTGCCCCCTTTTTCCCAATTGGCTCGTGGAACACCTCCCCGCCCCGAGTGCTGATTGGCGCGATTTGGTTTCACACCTGTCTCCTGATTGCGCGCCATTGGTTTAGGTGCGAAGTTTGCATTCACTGGCCTAAACCAACCGATTCAGTGGAACTGTTTTCGGGGATGAAATTATAATATATTCAAGCAGGGAAGATGTGTCAGGTTGCTCATGAAGATGGGGGGTAACCCCTATAAATAAGGATGAAAATACTAATGAACCAAGGGGAGACTCGGAGGTATAGACAATTTAACCCTCTCTAGTCTGCCCCCTGGAGTGAGGAGAGCAACACTTAAATAAAATAATAATAAAACATAACTTTCAATGAATTATCCAAAATTACCCCAAAATTTGGAAAAGTCCAGTCATTACAATTCTAATCAGTGCTAGCTTACGTAAATACACAAGCTTAATCATAAATGTTGCTGTGAACAAAAGGGGGGAGAAAGGGAAAAGGGAAACAAAAATGGTTAGGTTAAACCTATCTGTAAATGGCAAGTAACGGTTTAAACATGGAGGGTAGGAGCAAAGGGAGGACTAATATCTGGTCCAAATAAGCTATACCCTAACGTGCCTTCGAGGGCACCCCTTAAAAAAATCTAATGCTCAAACAACCTCCCACATTCCCACAGTACAACTTTCAAATGAAAGAGAAGTCCTAATCCCACATCCCCCCAGCAACACAAAAAGAAAAGTACAAATGTTGAGTCAAAATCGATCTAATAGTGATATCATAGCATGGTGGCTTGTCTCACTCTGTAAAGGCAACTGCAGCATCATCCCTAATCTGAATGCCTAACCATCGCTAGAAAAATCCCGACGTGCGTTTCGCCAAGTGCTGGCTCTTCCAAGGATGTTTTCGGGGATGTACAAAGCCCCAAGCCCAGACTTTACACAATGATTTCATGGGCTCTGAACATCAGATAGCCCTACTATTTGCAGGGATCCTAGCCGGGACCCAGAGCTATATATGTTCCCTGTGTGTGCCCCATTTCCTTCCCGGGATGCGGAGCCCCCTAAGTTTACCCTATATAAATAAAGCCTGTACCAATAAAGCATTGTCAGTGTTTGTGACGGATCACCTTGTCCCTGGATTAAAAACCCCTTTATTTCATTCACCTATGCGTTTGGGACATTGCCTTCTAATTTGTTTTCCCACAGGGGAGGGATTATTATATTCTGTATATGAGTGTCCTGGATCTGAGAGGCAATGTAATTGTGTAATTGTTTCTACTGTGGTTTACTCTCAGGTCCAGAGGGGAGTGCCTCTTGCATGGGGATTTACATAAAAGGTTGTGTGTGGCTCCATTAAAACCAGTTATCTCACAACATAGAGCCTTGTCTCATGCTGTCTCTCTTCTGCTTGGAGTGATAAATCACTAGCTCTTATAAGAGCTGTTCGTGCTCTGCATTACAGCATCCCTCCCAATAGGGGGAAAAGAACATCTCCGGTGGCGGAACCTCTTTTCCCATCGGGGTGGCCGCCCCAGCGTTGTACTCCCAGAGCTGTGTCTCGTCCTGTTACTGGAGGGGAGGGGGGGAGGGGAGAATGGATGCCTGCTTGTTGTAAGGGTTCCTGAGTGGCTGAAAGAAGGTATTAGTGGAGGTAAACGGTCGGGTTACCCAGGGTCCGCTATACTGACCCTATAGTGTTCCTTTAAAAGAATTACACTGTCTTCAATGTTCAACAGGAAGTGGAATATCAGAATATCTGGACTATTCACTGACACTATTTTTCAGCAGTTGGTTCTCCATGCTCTCCTCACTGTTGAAACAGTAGTCACTGGATGTGCAGCTACATCTCATAACTTTTTCTTGTTGTAGAGTATTTTGAATGCCGCTCAGATCTCATTCATCACATACAGTTATATCGGTATTCAACAAGTTCCACACAAAGTTGAATAAAGGTATCTAACAGCCTAAGTTCAGTCCTTGAGAAACATGTATACATGTTTTTGTATACAATATATATGTATATAATCTGAATTTTTAACGTTCAGTGTTAAAAATAACATCTGCTTTCAATGGCTACTCACTAAATCTAAATCTTGGGGAATAGATGTATGCCAAAAATCTCACCATTTCTGGATATATTGGGAACACAGCTGAGGCAAGCATATTTTAGTTTGCGGAAAATCATTTGTGATATCTGGCAATGAAACATCTCACTTTTAATATTTTAGGTTACGTTTACTGCTAAATCAGTCATACATGATATGTATTTAACAGATCTGACCTGTTAATCCCGATGGAATATGACTGAAAATAAACAAAAAGCCGTGCTGTACCCGCTTGGCATGTTGTATAAAAACAGTGAATTTATTAATTAAACCACTAGTTGTGGTAAACTAATGACAATCTTGCAAAATGTAGACAAAACCAAAATCTCCAAATCAATCACTTAAGCCTACATGTTGCAGCTTGTTGTCAATACCCCACAGTTTTAATTTAGTGAACAGATAAAAAAAATTATCTGACCATTTAATTTATTTTTAAAAATAAATAAATATGGAGTTTATAGGGAATCCATGAGTACATTTCACGCAAACCAACCTCCTGGGGGCAAGTGGCTTTATGGGTAATCACACACTTGTACATAATGCTAATTTATTTAATTGGGTTTTCCTTTTATGCTAAAGGATTTTGCTAAAGTAGCCTAATTTATCAAGTGACATTCACAGGGCCTCCCTAAAGGACTAAAGTGTAATATTATGACAAAAGGATCATCTTTATTTTTTTTTATTTGATTCTTTAATGAAGTTTATAACCAGCTGTGTAAATAAGAATGAAACTCAAACAAAGTTACTGTAATTCTACAAAGCAGCATTTCACTAATAACACCTGGCTGGCTCCAAATATTTTCCGTCCCAGGCAAAAAAGATTGTTGGAAAACTCTGCTTTTCATCCCAAAACATACTGCACCTTTTAGCCGCCAATGTTTTAGGATGTGACACGTGTTATTTCAAGGTTGGACCAACCTATGCATACACAGAGACCCGTTTTCATGATGCACTGATGTCATACAGTAAGCTTTAAGAGGTTTCCACAGCTGTTATTTGAATAGAAAGGAGGAAACCGTTCTGAAATCACACCACTAATTTGCTGGACTTAAAATAGATTTTTCGAGTACGAGAGGAGAAAGAACCTTTCTTCTACTGACTGGAAAAAAACAACATATGGAATGTGTCTTTTTCTTTAAGGCATTTCTTGAAGAGAAAATGTTTTCTTTGCAGGGAACAAAATAATAATTCCTTGAAATAAATAAAGATTTGTGACCTTCAGTTATTAATAATAGAATGCATGCTGAGCTGTTTGTGTTTAAAGAACATAATAAATATTGTCTGTGTGTACATATTTTCAATCCAAGTTAATGAACAACTAAACCGACTAGTCTACAGGTAGCCTTCCAGTAGTTGCAGAACTGTAAGTCACATGATGCAAAAGGTAGCTGTTCAGCTAATAAATATTTCTAACTAATATGAATTATGGGTAACCAACAGATATCCCTGCAGCCCTTGCATTCATAAAGTGCCAACATATTTTGCAGCACTGTATACATACACAAATATAATTATACATAGAGCTACATAGCAATATACATATGTGTGCATGTACCAGGTTAATATCTAATGTATATCTTTTATTTTAGTATGCTTGCTGTTCAGTTAACTCCTTTAGAGATCTAGTTTTTAAAAAAGAAGCAAAAATACACCTCAAAACTGTGTTTAGATTACCGAGTATCTAGAAATTAATATAAACACACCCTTGAAACATGACAAATATTTACCCATGGATTATGGCAATAAAGCCCGAGCTCTTTGCAGTGATAGTGACTTTGTTGAGATATCTGCTGTCCCTCCCACACTTAGCTTAGATATGACCATAAAAGGGCAGCGAGGGCAGCAATGAGGAATTTCTGGATTTGTTTGTTGGTGTGCAGTTCCCTAGGTAACCATCCCTGACTCACGCAAGGGGAAACCCTTTGTCATTATCAATTCACAGTGTCACAACACACTGGTTTATAATCTGGTGCAGACAAGCAGCCAGTGTTTCTGTCAAATGATGTAATTTTCCCTAACATTGCATCGGATCAGTGTAAGCTATGATTCGAGAACTTTCTCTTTCATTTTTGAAACACTACTCTTTGGTTATTTTTCTCTCTGTCAATGAGGAATGCCTCATTTATACAAATGTCAGTTTTATAGAAATGCTAGTGTATACATATAGATGAAAAAAAGTGATTTATAATCTATGCTTATGGTCAAGAGTATTATGATAGATGATATGCCAGCCATTGAACCATGGGTAATATGGGATTACGTATTTGTTACAATTAAAACGTGAGGACAAGCTCATACAGTTAAAAATTTAATGAAGTAAGCCCATTTATATAGAAACACAGTGTATTTATTTCAATGGAACTGGCAGAGGTCTAAAGACTTGGCTTCCATTCTGGAGGAATGAATCTGTCAGTCACTGGCAGCTAGATGAATATCCAGATAGATGACTGATGTGCCAACCAATCACGATGCACTGCTGAGCAAGCCTTTTGAGCAATATTTTTTCCTTCTGATATATTTTATCACTGGTACGTAGCCAGGACAATCGTATATGATCAGAGATTGGCTTTGTGAAAGACATATCAATTTCTGCAATGTTATCTTCAAAAGACAAAAACCCTTGGGGCTTAATGTGTGAATAGACCTAATTATATATTGGGACTGGATCTGCTGTTAGGCAGATGCCCTGTAGGGGTGTAAAGAACCTGTACCCGAAAGGATTATAATCACTGCCGGAGAAAATCTTCCCCATCTATGTGTACCCAACTCAGCAACCCTTCCCCGTGCCCGTTCCCTGTTTGCAGAGAGAGGGAGTAAGCAATCACTGTCAGTGGTAGCTACTGGCGTTACCTCTGGCACTCTGGCTCAGTTACATTCAGCACCACAACCCGGTCATGTTTGCCACTTGTTTCCAACCCCTTCCCAATAAGCAAGAAGGGTGTTTTTTGAGGGAAGCTATCATCCCTCAGGGTGATCAATCTCTCCGTAGAGCTAGAGCTCCCATTAAATGATCGGCTTATGGCCACGAACTTTCATAGCGGCTGGTTAGAACTTTAACCCGGTGGCATTTGGACAATACCGCATGAGTCTGAGCACTATTTTCACAGAATGAGCTATTGGATCAGCCCTTTCTGGGGATATATTACATATGGGTGTACAATGTTGTTTTGGGTGTGTTTTTGTAGTTATTCGGTGTTGAGTTATTTGTATCCGGGAGATAATTTGTTTAACCGATAGCTGACACAATTAACAATTAAGTTGAATAGATAACAAATGCTGGGGGTCTGTGTTTATAAACCTGTGCACTTTTCCAATAAAACCAGTCCAATAACCAATCCCTCGCTTTATTTTCAATAACACCTTAGAAGAATAGAAATAGAGTAAAATGAAAAAATGGGGACAGAGATAAGAGTGAAATGGAGAAGGAATTTGCATGCCCCACTGGGTCATGGAAGCAAGAAAGGGGATCAAGCATCTTGCAAAAGAGAGACTCACCACCCCAAACACTCCTCTTTCTGCTGCCATGAAATCAGAGTATTTTGTACTTGAGCAGTAAGTTTATCTATCAGAAAGGTATTTTTGATCCTCCGAGGGCACAATATAACCCACAGCCACGGCCAAAGCTCCCCTGGTAATTTTATCAATTCATTTCTGATCGGGAGATGATTGGTTTGGATATTAAGAAGGACTATGATTCAAGTGTGATCTGTCTATGGAGGATTATATCCCTAAATATTATGCTTTTGCAAGTATTCATCCAGTCGCTGTTTAAATATCTGTACAGACTCGGATGAAACCACTTCTTCAGGCAGAGAATTCCACATCCTTATTGTTATTACTTTAAAACAAACGAAAATTCCTTTGCCTTAGACTAAACCTCCTTTCTTCCAGTCTAAATGCGTGAACTCATGTCCTATATATGTATATTTATGTCCTCATGTTTATGAATAGATTTTCAGACAATGGATTTAATAAATTATTGTATCCACATTGACAATTGCCTAAGGGAGAGACGTACACATAGGGAGAGACAAAGACGTTTGTATACATGTCCTGCTCTAACATTACCTTCCACGGAACTCCTTGCTTTGCATCCTCATAAACCCACGAAATAAGGTGCAACAAATCTCCCACAATTAAGGCCAAACTGAGGGCTGTCCTTAGATGTAATAACATTGTCACAGATAAAAAAAAAAGCAGGGTGTGTAAAATAACCACCAACACACAGTGAGGAATACTTATATGCAGGGTAGACATCTGATTCATCTGTAAAAAAAAAAAAGCTCACACAGCATAATATTGCTTTATCCTTCAATATTAATCAAGGAAGTAATGGGTCGCTCACAATCTCCAGAGCCACATATAGCAGGATCTGGCTATGTTGGCTTGAAAATTGTAAACCTGCTTTGGTATTATTTTCCAATCCTGGTACTCCTTCTTCCAAAGAATCAATAAGGAGATTTTATAGTTTTTTTATTGTTTTTATTTACTCAATGGTAAAAGTAAAAACAAAGTAAAATACAAAAAATAGCAGCAAACAACAAGAAATCACAGTCCACAATTATGGAAAGCAGGGCCGCCATCAAGGGGTGACTTTCCCTCTCTGCACACATAGATAGCGAATATCGCTATCTATGTGTGCAGCCACGGGTCCCCGTATCCCTGTTACCTCAGAGGGGGCCCAGCACACTGCCTGTTCTTCTCTCTTCTAATAACTCTTGCAATACCTGGTTACCATGACCAACTCGCAAGAGTTATTAGAAGAGAGAAGAGTAGATGCAGTGTGCTTCATGGGCCCCCTCTGCGGTAACAGGGAGCCGGGGGGCCCCCCATGCCACCGGACCACCAGGGACTGGAATCTCCCCCCTCCCTGGACACATGTAAGCAGGGAGGGGGGAATAACATTTAATTCAATTTAATATAAAATTAAAAAGTTAATGGGAAAACACCCCTTCCTCCCCCTCCCCCCCAGATTGCACATTAGCACACACACACACTGCATACACTGACACAACACACACACACTGCATACACTGACACAACACACACTCTGCATACACTAACACAACACACACTGCATACACTAACACAACACACACACTGCATACACTGACACAACACACACACACTGCATACACTAACACAACACACTGCATACACTAACACAACACTCTCTGCATACACTAACACAACACACACTGCATACACTAACACAATACACACACTGCATACACTGACACAACACACACACACACTGCATACACTAACACAACACAGACTCTGCATACACTAACACAACACACACTCTGCATACACTAACACAACACACACTGCATACACTAACACAACACACTCTGCATACACTAACACAACACACACTGCATACACTAACACAACACACACTCTGCATACACTAACACAACACGCACTCTGCATACACTAACACAACACGCACTCTGCATACACTGACACAACACACACACTGCATACACTGACACAACACACACACTCTGCATTCACTACACACTAACACACTCTCTGCATTCACTACACTAACACACACACTCTGCATCCGCTACACACTAACACACTATCTGCATTCACTACACATTAACACACACTCTGCATTCACTACAAATTTACACACACTCTGCATTCACTGCACTAACACACACACTACATTAATTTCACTGACACACTCTGCATTCACTACACACTAACACACACTCTGCATTAATTACACACTAACACACACTCTGCATTCACTAAACTATGCATACACTCTGGATTCACTATACTGACACACACTATGCATTCACTACACTAACATCCACTCTCCATTAACTGTACACACAGCATCCACTACACAAACATCCTGTATTCACAGTACACACACATCCACCACAAATTGAAACACTCTGCATTCACTATACACAGACACTGCGTCTAATGCACACACTACATCCACTACAGACACTGCATCCACTAAACACATTTCATCTAGTACATACAAACACTACATCCACTACACAAACACACACTACATCACTGTACACACACTACATCCACTACTCAAACACACTCTGCGTTCACTATACACACTGCATCCGCTACACAAACACACACTCTGCATTCATTGCACAAACAGTATCTAATACACACAAACACTACATCCATTACACACATTCTAATTCACTTCCACTATACACACCACATTCAGTCCTGCATCATTGTCAGTGGACTAGGTAGGGCGTGGGCGGGCCCGGGAGGGGGGCAAGACCTTGTGCTTTGTCTATAAGTTTACTATTTACAAGCCAAAATTGCCAGAGCCTGCTATACATGACCCATTGCCTCTGTGATGAAGTATTGTGTGATTAAACAGGATTATGCCATGTGAGTTTTGTTTTGCTTTACAGATTATTTAGAGGTTTATTATCAGGTATTTCCAGTAAATAAATATACCTCACTGTGTGTTGGTGGCTATTATTGCACACCCTGCTTTTTGTATTACCTGTGATATTATATTGCGAGTGCCCTGTAAGTGGTTATAGACACTAGGGGAGCTGCACTTTCACTTTGTAATTAGTGCCAATCCACCCATATTCCATTGCTTTTTTGTTTCATTGTCCCCAATTTTTGTGTCAGCTAGACTAATTATTCCTGTCATCATACATGTCAATGATATCACTATACCTACTAACTCCTTGATTGATTCGGTGCAGCAGAAAACCTCCTTGATAGAAACGTTGCTAGTTCTTCTGCTTTATCTCTTATCCAAAGGCAACACCTTCGGCCACTGAGGCCATAGATGGTAGACCATTATTTAAACCTCAACTAGCCAATGTTACAAGTTACAAATAATTTCCAAATGATTTCTTCTCCCTCATATCCTATTGTATTGTCCTATTAGGTTTCCCGTTGTTGATTAAACATTGCCTCCACATCGCCCTTACGATTGTGCAAAAGCCTTGTTTGCTGGTACTATTCCACCTAAAAGGTAGAGTCTATCTACTCTCTAAAAAGAAGAACATAATAGTGGAGGAAAACATTCAAGAATCATTGGCTATCGTCGTCTCCAGCCAGAGCAGGATTCTTTTTTGTATCAAAGAAAGAAGGGGATTTGAGGCTGTATATATAGAGTACAGGGGTTGAAACCGTATTACAGTCCGTAACACTTATCCTTTTCCCTTAATAACAGAATTATTTTTTGCATAAAGGGTTCAAAGTATTTCACAAAATATGATCTTAAAAGGGCTTATTATATGGTGGAAATACGAGAGTGAGATTAATGGAAGACTGCCTCTAATACCTGTAGCTGGCATTATAAGAATTTGGTTATGCCTTTTGGCCTCTGCAATGCCTCGGCAGTCTTTCAGGATCTTATGAATTATGTTTTATTTTACCCATATGTGCTGTAGTATACCTTGATGAAATTCTGATCCGTTCGTCTGACCTCTGCTCTCATTACCAACATGTCCGGATGGTACTGACCAGGCTACTCAATAATGGCCTCTGACTGTACAATTGCTTGGTTATGTGATTTCTGAATTAGGGTTTAGCTTGGACCATATAAAACTAGAGGCCATATTTGTGGCCACTTCCACATTGGCTTAAAGTCATTCAACACTGTTTAGAGTTTGCTAATTATTATGAAAATTAATTAAAAACTTTACTCAGATTACTAAAAAGGGAATTAACACACACAAATGGACACCAGGGGCTTTTGGAGGTTTTAAAGCCTTAATATATGCTTTTTTATTGCACCGTGGTACACCCTGATGCTGCCTTACCATTTATCTTTATGAGGTTGATGCCTCAGGATCTGTGGTAGGTGCTGTATTGTCACAGAGGAAGAAACCAGACAAATCCTTACACCCATGCGGCTTTTATTCTAAGAAATTGTCAGACTCCGAAAGAAATTATGACATAGGGAATAGGGAGCTCCTAACTATTGTATTGACATTTAAAGAATGGAGATATATTTTAAAAGGATACACATCCCATATTAGTGATAATTGATCATAAAAACGTATCCTATATAGCAGAAGCAAAAGTTTGTCATCTAGACAAGTCTGTTGGTCCTTGTTCCTATCACATTTTAACTTTGTCATAACATACAGACCTAGGCATCATAACATGCTATGCTATGGACACATCTGTCCATTGATTTAATTGTGGAATTATCCCCTTCTGAAAGCAACACAGTTATACTCATGGTCATTGACAGATTTTCTAAGATTGCCCATTTCATTCCTTTTTAAAACAATCTACCTACAGTCGAACTCTTGGCCAAACTTTTTTCAAACCAAATATTCAGATTGCATGGTATCCCTTCAGAAATAATTTCTGACAGGTGATCTTAGTTTATTTCCTGATTCTGGGTGAGGTTTTGCTCAGAGATGGGCATCCAATGCTCATTTTATTCTGCATATCATCCACAGACAAACAGAGCTGCTGAAAGAGCTGACCAATCTCTGGAACTGTGTTTGCGCTGCTTTTTTACTCTGCTTTTCTAATTAATAGAATAATTGGACTGGCCTGCTGCCATGGTCAGAATTCGCTAGAAATTCCACTCATCATGCTTATACTGGGCTGGGTCATTTCCTTGTAGCCTATGGTGTGCAACCCAGTGTTCTTTCTGGTGTATCTTCGGACAAGGTAATACCCGCTTTGGAAACACACCTTGCTACTCTGCGTAAAACATGGGAGTACCTTGTCTCAAACAGCCATGCCCCAGAAAAATACGCTGATCACTTTTGTGCGACGGCTCCATCTTATCTCTCGGGTGAGAGGGTTTGGTTATCCACAAAGAACATATGCCTCCGAGTCCCCTCTGTTAAATTTGCCCCTAGGGTCACTGGTCCCTATAAAGTTCATAGTTCAACTAACCATGCATCCTATGCACTGGAGTTGCTTCTTCTCTCCTTATCCCAAATGCATTTAATATGTCTCTTTTAAAACCTTTGATATGCAATCGATTTACTCTGCCTGATCATGTTTACTCTGCCTGGTCTTATCGTTTCCTATGATGAGTTTGAGATCCATTCTCTACTTGCCTCTCGCTTGCCTCTCGCATATCTCTACAGTCTCTGGTACATTGAACGGGTTATGGCCCTGAGGACCGTTTACGTGCTTTGTTTGGTCCATACCTGTAATGCCTGTTTTCCTCTCAAGTTCTCTGCCTGGCTGGTGGGAGTTACTGTTAGGGTTGCTGGTGTTCTGTGTGACACTGCACGCTCTTGTTCCAGGTGATTTTATAATGCAACAAACATTGTCTGAATGTCGAACAACTCACCGGACTAAATTCGGGTCCGGATGATGTATTCACCAGATCAAATTATGTGCGATCGTATTACGTAGTAAGCAGTCTTATAGAGTTTTTACCACTCACAAATCATAAGGAATTCTAGGAAGATGTGGGCCAATAGGATTAAGTTCTCCCTATTTATACTCACCTCTCCCATTCCATGTTGCCTTGTTGTTGTTCTAGTTAGTCCAATAGCACATTCTTGTGCATTCTTGTTATGATATCTGATTATTGGCTTGTTTAACCTTTATGCTTTGACCTTGGCTAGTTTGCCATTTATCCAGTTTTCTCCGACTACTTTAAGGACGAGTACACGGAAAGTCTAATTTCTTATGTTCCTACCCTATCCTGACAGTGCACAACTGGGTGACTTCTCTTTCCTCCCTGAAGAGGACTACATGTGTGTTCCAAGGCTTTGCCAATAACTAAACATTGCAGGAGGACAAATATATGAGTCCTGAAACTAACTGGAATAAAGTATGAGAATTGCATTTTACTTGTCTTCAGTTGTGTATAGGAATGAGCATTCTTCCATGAAATTTGCTAAAGAAACACAGGACATTAACAACTTATACTATATTCAAAGTTGCCAATTAAACCCTCGACCCTCATGTTCAGTCTATGGAAATAAGACCTAAAATAGAAAAACACCCTTAATGTATGTAACTATGGAAACTTACATACAAAAGAAATAAATCCACATAACCATAACATGATTTGTTGTTATACAATTCCTATCTCTGTAGTCTAACATTAGTGGCCGTTCTACATAGTGGCAGAAAATGGCGTATGCACAGTAAGCTGAAGTTTGACTCAACACATCAGATACAGAAACAACGAAAAGCCATTTCTGCAGCAGAGCTGCTGATCTCTACAGATAATCTTTTCATGCTTCAAGATTGTAGCGTAGGCTTAGTAAACTGTGCCAGCCATTGCCAGGTATTTGGATATAGAGACAAGGCTCTTTTTTGAGAAATATAACTACAGCTGCTGTCAACTGCAATCCCCTGTAGAGATCTTTTATTACCTGCTGAGACCAAAGCCACATGGCAAACCCTGGGTGAGCTCTTCACATTCACACTTCTAACAGTTTATTTGCAGTACGTGATAATATGCATCGACTGCCATTTTATAAACAACACGATAAATAAAAATTATGGCATTCCCAGACATAGGTTTAACATTAAAGAAACATTCTGTTATCAATGCATACCTATTCTGGTGCACTATAGCATTTTTGCCATTTGCCAAGAAATATAAAAAGTTAAACTCGCTTCTCGTACGGCGGCGTCCTGATCTCACCAGGGCAGCCACTCCAGTTTTGTTTGAAATAATACAGGTGGATAATCTTGGCCAATCAAATTTTTCTCCACAGAGAAGCAATGAAGGCCTATTATGCATGTGCAGCAACTGCCTCGCTGTGCCAATACGACTCTTTTCACAGAGTAACATGAGACTAAATGTCTCATTTTAAATTTTTTAAAGTTCTTATGAGGAAGCGTCTTGGGTAGTTATCTGATTGACAAACACTAATATAAACATTGCAGCTTCTCGCAAACATCCAGGACCCAGTACCTCTGCATTACGCTGTAGAGGTTTAGTGCTGAGAATGTCTCTTTAAATATCTTTGCTGTTTCCTGACAGGATTTCACTTCTTCAGGAATGTATATAGCAGTCATTGCAATTTGGCTACTAAATCAGTGTAATGTCAGCATGCAGATCAATATTTGTGTAGAAGTCGAGGCTATGCTAGTTGTGGCAACCATCTCTGGGACTTCATTCCATAGCCTGCATATTTGAAGGATAGTTTGTCTCTCACTGAGCGAAAGCAACAACATATCATTGCTTCACCCCTGTGCCTGAGCATTAAATGTATTCACTTACTTTGCTAGAAAGTCTTCCTGCTTATTGGGACCTGTGATACTGTTGTATTTCTGGTTTCTGACATTGCCCTATTATATTGGATTTTCCTGATTTTTGATTTTCTGATCCTGGCTTGCATTCTGACCATCTTATTTTCTGTTATCCTGAACTCTACTTGTCCCTGTTTTTGCTAGACTGTAATCTGATGCTGTCAGCAACCACTGTCTAGGTAGTGATTGTGTTTCATTAAGTCTAGCCACTCCAAGGTCAGGTAATTCTCCTTTCTTTGCCTTTTTCATTTAATTCTCGTTTTCTACATACTGGATTCACATAACCTTTGTGGTGGCTGGTTAACTTTTAAGATGGTGGGGAGCCTGATTCCAGCCTTGGACTTTGACCTCACCCCCCTCAATGGAAACCACACCTCCTGATCTATCAGACTCATTAGAAACATTAAAATAGTTGTGAAATAATATATATATATATATATTATTGATTTTACATGAGTAAAAAACATGTTACATAATTATGTAATAAATCAGAGCAAATAATGATATTGCCAATACATACAACAATATGCAGTTACAACAAGTCAGAGCAATAGGCAATGCAGTTATATAAAAAGTGTAGGGCACCCCATTTTTGTTCAGAAAAAGTAATAGAGTTAAAATATATATATATTTTTAATTTTTAACATAAGATAACCCAGAAAACTATAGAAACCACAAGGGGGTTTAATTTCACAGTTAAGCACACTAATAACAAAACATAAGGCACAAAATATAAGCACCATAATAAGCATGGTGGTGGGGCCACTAGAATACACCATACCAGCCCCAGGCCTGGGAAGGAGCCACAGACACTGTAGTGAGTTTATGCCCAAATCATCCACGCAACGAGTCTTTGTATGGACCTAGGTAACAGGTGTGGGTGGTGGGGACAAATTCTGAATGGCTCTCAGCCCGGGAGGGCGCACTTGTGAAGTAACTCTGCTAAAAATGTAATCTATGGCCGGCAAAGGCTTCCGAGACTTCCCAACACATTGTCTCTCTGCTCTATCCAGAAGGCATGTATTCAGATTAGCCAGAATCAGTTGTCAGGACAGCTGAGCCTAGAACTGTGCAAAAATATAGTCAAATTTTGACAGGATAACATTAGTTGTGGGCAAGGCTCTAACTCACATAGCTGCAAGGTCATCTTGCAGCATACCCAGGTTCGCTAAGTTTCAGTCTGAATTCCACCTCTCAGATTAGTGAACAGCCACCACAGTGAAGGACGGGTTAAACCCTGCTGTTTAAAAGTGAGTAAAAAAGGAGACGAAAAGCATAATTCGCAGCTATATAAGTTAGTTCCAAGGTGAGGGATCAGCTGCAAACCCCACCTAGGTTGCAGTTAAGCCTAATCCATTTTAGTGGGATCATCCAACTGATAGAAAATAACTTTAGAAATATTTACAGGGAATTTATTTTTGTGAGTAGTAAATAAAACAAATGATTTACTGCCAATATAAAAAAAAATTGCTGTGCGACCATTCAGTATGGCAGTCAGGCTGGTTTAATCATTTGGGTTATAAAGCAATGTATTACTTAGTATTCAGGAAACTCTCTAGGTTAATAACAGAAACGGCGGGATGAGACACATGACTGGACAGTTAACTTAAATGGTTACACACTATTTAGGAAGGATAGAAAAAACAGGAAATGTGGTGGGGTATGTTTGTATGTCATCCATGAGTTAAAGGGACATTATTGTCACCAGAGCAACTACAGAAAATGCAGTGTTTACATTACAGCCAGTGGCGTACATACCGGGGTCGTAGGGGTCGCGGCTGCGACTGGGCCCGGCCCACCAGATATGTACCCAGGTATGTACCCAGAGTGGCCAACCAGGAGCAGGCCACCTCAGGGCCCCCCGAGGCTGGCCCTGCTGTCACCGGTCTGGCGGGCGCGTGAGGGAGCACTCTTCCTTGAGTGCTCCCTCTTCAGCTCCCTCACGCACCGCACTGATACCGGAGCCAGAAGATGACGTCATCTTCCGGCTCCGGCATCAGTACACGGCGAGCGAGGGAGCTGAACAGGAAGCACTCCAGCCTGCCCGCCAGGTGACACCACTGGACCCCAGGGAATCCCCTCCGCTCTCCCAAAGGTAGGGAGGCTGGGGGGATTAAATAAAAAAAAAAAAAAACGTGTGTGTGTTAGAGTGTGTGTGTGTTAGTGTTAGAGTGTGATAATGTGTGTTAGTGTGTGTGTGTGTGTGTTAGTGTTAGTGTGTGTGTGTGTGTTAGAGTGTGTGTGTGTTAGTGTTAGAGTGTGTCAGTGAGTGTGTTACTCTGTGTCTGTTACTGAGTGTGTTAGTTTGTGTGCGTCTGTTAGTGAGTGTGTGTTTTGTAAGTGAGTGAGTGTGTGTCTGTCTGTCAGTGAGTGTGTATGTATGTATGTCACTGAGTGTGTGTCTGTCAGTAAATGTGTGTGTCTGTTAGCTAGTGTGTATGCGTCTGTTCGTGAGAGTGTGTGTGTGTGTCTTCAGGGCCGGTGCAAGGATTTTTGCCGCCCTAGGCAAAAGTAAAGTTTGCTGCCCCCCCCCCATGTGACCTCACAATGCCCCACCCATATGATCTGCCATGTTAACTAACGCCAGTGCTGCAGTGCCGCCGTGTTTACATTAAAAGGCCTGCAGGGACAGGATATAGACACCAGAACCACTACATTAAAAGCTGCAGTGGTTCTGGGGACTATAGTGTTTCTTTAATGTGAGGTAAATTAGAGATTAGTGCCACGAATAATAGACTAGATTGCCTACTTACAACCAGATCAGGATGATGAGAGGCTCTAGCTGCAGTCTTGCTCCACCCTTCTGGATCTCTGGAGGCTGTTTGTAACTGTGGTCACAAAAAATAATGTTCTGGGAGAACGGGAAGCAGCTCCATTTTTTGGGGTCCCTTTACACAGCTCAAGGTCTGGGTCCCAGGCTCCACCTTCATGTTCCACCAATGAGTTTGTTCACTCACAGGGGGTGGAGTGTGTAGGGGATGTCCTGATATGTGTGTAAGGAATGCATTGTGTGAATCTGTGTTTGTATGTGTAAGGGCTGCAAGGTGTGTTTCTGTGTATGTACGGGATGCAGATGCAGACAGATGCTCCCTGTACCCGCGGACCATACAGAGCTCGGCCACGCTACAGTAAGGGAGTGACAGGAGGGAGCGCTGTGTGCTTCCCTCCTATCAGCCCCTCTCCTCATGCTGCGCCCAGGCGGTGCGCCCTCATGGACGCACCAGCCCGGGAAAAGCTGCAGCCGCCTGAGGCTCTCTACAGAGCGTTTGGGCGGCTGCAGCATGAGGGGTGCCGGCGCTCCTGGTGGTGCCCCTTCCCAAGGGGGGCCCTAGGCGGCTGCCTAGTCCGCCTAACAGGTTGCGCCAGCCCTGTGTGTTTTAAGCACTTACCTTTCTCCGCCCCGATCCACCTCTCAGCTCCGAATGCGCATGCGTGGCAAGAGCCGCGCACACGTTCAACCCGCCCATAGGAAAGCATTACTTAATGCTTTCCTATGGACGTTCAGCGTCTTCTCACTGTGATTTTCACAGTGAGAATCGCAGAAACTCCTCTAGCGGCTGTCAATGAGACAGCCACTAGAGGCTGGATTAATCTTGAGTGAAACATAGCAGTTTCTCTGAAACTGCTATGTTTTCAGCTGCAGGTTAACCCTAGATAGATAGAGATATATGCATGCACTGGCGTACATACCGCGGTCGCAGGGGTCGCAGCCCTGCGACCGCTGCAACCAGGTGCCCACCGCCATGTGTTGCGGCCCCAGCCCGCACAGAGTAAGCGCGCGGAGAGGCCACGGATCAGTTTTCCCACCGGGGCCCCATGGGTTGTGTGTACGCCACTGATTACAGCCTAGTGATAACTCCACTGGCCACTCCTAAATGGCTAATAAAGATGCTTCCTTAAGCAGTCTTGTCTAGTATGCATTACAACATTCAGTGTCTCCACCATCTGCATGGAGAGACTGAACTTTCCACACATGCATTGATTCAATTAATCTCTATGAGGAGATGCTGATTGGCCAGGGATGTGTTTGACTTGTGCTGGCTCGGCCCCTGATCTGGCTCCTTGACAGTCTCAGCCAATCCTATGGGGAAGCATTGTGATTGGCTCAGAACAACACTTCTGATGATGTCAGCAGGCAGGGGCAGGTCTGTAGGCAGACAGAGACAGCAGCTTCAGACTTGAATACAAGTAAGATTTTACTATATTTAGGGAGGCAGGAGGGAGCCAGGGGGTCTAGATGGTGGTTTTAACACTAAAGGGTCCGGAATACAAGTTTGTGTTCCTGAACCTACAGTGTTCCTTTAAAGCCAAATCTCATTGTATGTTTGTTATGGGAGTGTCTGGCATTTAATCACTGTTCTTATTGGTCTGTGTCTTTGTGTTGGAGTCCCCAACAAGGTCCATATGGGCATACTCCTTGCATGGGGATTGTCATAAAAGGTCAAGTGTGGCACCCATTAAATTGAGATTTGTTTACCCCTTCATGAAGTCTTGGCTCTTGTTTGGGGGATTGGAGAACTATATTCACAAGAGACCCAACCAAGCTGCGGCCGTTTGTGGGGTTTACGGTGGTTATGGTGTTCCAGTGCAGTGCTTATGGTACCCGCAAGTACTAGTAAACAGCAATTGACGGAGGCATCCGGTCGGGGTGCCAGGCGGTCCGTCACAGTGGCTTAGTGGGAAAGTGAATCAAGAAACTAAATATAAGAAAAGGGCATTTAAAGCCTTTAAATCGGACAAATCAGAGTTATCCTATAAAAGATACAAGGAAGCCAATAATGAATAAAAGACACTTAGATTCACTAAACTCTAAAGTGAGGAAGTGATATCCAAAGATAGCAAAACCAACCCCAAAGCATTTTTTAAGTACATAAATTCTAAAAAACAAAAAATGAAAGTGTAGGTACACTGAAAACTGGGATGGGGGTGTTCGTTAATGAAGACCAGGAAAAAGCAGAAATTTTAAGTAACTATTTCTCCTCCGTATATATTTAGGAAAAACCTATGGTTATAGATATGCTAATCTTTGCTGCAAAAAACTTGCAGAAATATTGTAATTGGATAACTCAAGACAAGGTACTGCATAAACTAAAGAAAGTTAATATCAACAAAGCTCCAGGGCCTGACAGTATTCATCCATGAGTACTTAAGGAACTAAGTGTGAACATAAGTGAACCTTTTTAATCTCTGAAGATTATTTTCTTTCAGGAATTCTACCTTGGAGAGGATTGGAGAAAGCATATGTGGTTCCTATATTCAAAAAAGGGTTAAAAATCCTTGCCTGAAAATTAAAGACCTGTCAGCTTAAATTCTGTGGCTGAGCAAGTATTTGAAATTTTATTAAGGGATAATATTAAGGAATTTGATGAGAAGAACATGATTATCAGCAAAAATCAGCATGGTTTTATGAAACATAGGTCATGTCAAACTAACTTAATTGCATTCCATGAAGTAAGTAGAAGTATAGATCAGGGTGTTGCAGGGGATGTGATCTACTTGGATTTTGCCAAAGCGTTTGATACAGTTCCACACAATAGACTAGTGTTCAAACTCCAAGAAATTGGTCTAGATGAAAATTATTTTTCTTGGGTAGAACATTGGCTTTAAAATAGAGTACAGAGAGATGTAATTAATGGTAAATGTTCTATCTAGACAGAAGTGGTAAGCGGTGTCCCTTAGGGTTTATCATATTTATAAATGATCTTGAAATAAGCATTGAAAGTCATGTTTCAGCGTTTGCAGATAACACAAAACTGTAAAGAAATACAATGAATGCAAGATATTTCTCTGCTGCAGAGGAATTTAGATAGACTGGGGGACTGGACACTCAAATGGCAGATGAAATTGAATGAAGAAAAATGTAAAGTTATGCACCTAGGGGTAAAGAATGCTTAAGTAACTTATACCCTAATTGGTAGTAAATTAGGGATAACAGCACACAAGAAGGAATTGGGAACTGTTATAAAACTAGGCAACAATGTGCAATGTCAATCAGCAGTGGTTAAGGCCACTAAGGTATTGTCATGTATAAAAAAGGAAGTTCAGTCTGGGGATGAGAATATAATTTTGCCTCTTTATAAATCACTGGTAAGACCACATCTTATATATGCGGTGCAATTTTTGGCACTTGTTCTAAAGAAGGATATTATGGCACTAGAAAAAGTGCAGGGGCGTGCTATAAAATTAATAAAAGGAATGGAGCATTTTAGCTACGAAGAAAGGTTAACAATTTTAAACCTCTTTTGTTTAGAAAAACAGCGCCTCAGAAGGAAAATGATAACATTATACAAAAATATCCAGGGCCACACCATTGTCTGAAAATATATTCACAAACAGAACAATACATAGGACACAAGGTCATGTGTTTAGACTGGAAGAAAGAAGATTTAGTCTAAGGTAAAGGAAAGTTTTTTCTTACTGTAAGAACAATAAGGATGTGGAATTCTAGGCCTGAAGAAGTGTTTTTTATGCAGAAACATAACATTTAATGATGGAATTTTTCAGCTGTAGGGTAATAGCTTATTGATCCAAGGATGAATATGACTGTCATTCTGGGGTCAAAAAGAAATTGGTTTTCCTAGTTTGTGGCAAAATTGAAAGTGCTTCAAACTGGGTTATTTGCCTTGTTTTGGATCAACAACAAAAAACAGATGTGAGGAAAGTTGAACTTGATGGACACGTATCTTTTCAGCTTATGTAAGTATGTAACTATGTAATAAGTTACAATATTCCTGTTCTGACACAATAAGTGATGCTAAAATATAAAATTATTACAATTGTCAGAAAGTCCAATTTGATAAAGAAGACTTAAGGTCACAAAACAAGAAAACAATAGAACTGTACTTGCAATTCTTGGATGATGTGTCAGCATACTTTGACAGACAGACACAGTGCAGGAACTGTAAGAAACATTTCCAGAAGGCACACAGTGATGGGGCCTGGGGACATTATATATACACAGTGCTGAGATGAAAGAAACATTCTAGGTATTTTTAGGGCACACAGTGTTGCAGTGTTGCTATTGGGTGGTACATTATCAGCATGCACCCAATAATGATATTGCAGCTGAGGTTTGAAGCTTTATAGGTTACCTTATAGCTGGGGTAGGCAGCCTTTGGCACTCCGGATGATGTTTACTACATCACCTATTATGCTTTGCTGGTATTATGGCTGTAAGAACATGATTTAGTCCACATCATGATGGAATTTTTCAGCTGTAGGGTAATAGCTTCTTGATCCAAGGATAAATATGACTGTCATTCTGGGGTCAAAAAGAAATTGGTTTTCCTAGTTTTTTGTAAAATTGGAAGTGCTTCAAATTGGGTTATTTGCCTTCTTAACTACTGAGCTACAAGGCAGGGGTAGGCAACCTTTGTAGCAGGGGTAGGCAACCTTTGCAACTCCAGAGAGTTGCAAAGGTTCCCTACCCCTGCCTTGTAGCTTAGTGGTTAAGAAATGTGTTTTTTACTGATGATATTTTCTGTCTTGTATCACTCTTGCATGTTCCCTTCTCAGAAACTTAATAGGTAAAGTTATTATGGATTGTCTTAGTTTTAATAAGGGCATTCACTAAATATATTAGGATAATATACATGTGGCATTGGAATATACCTGTGATAAATGCACTTGTAATCACAGTGCAAGGATTGAAATCACAGACATGTGGATCTGATTCTCACCAAATGAGCAGAAAAGACCTCACCACCATGTGTGAATTGAACTCGCAACCTGTGCATTTTTATTATGGCAACAAATCTGTATGGGCCACCAATTTTTTTTTTTTCTTTCTTTTTAATTTTGCTGCGTCAGCACATTTTTTATAATAACGAAAAAAATACAATACGTTTCTGTACACATCTTCAATGAATTAGTTAGTACGCTAATGTTACATGTATGACCGGTGCGTTTAAGCGTGCGAGTGTAGTGGTGACGCGTGAGTCGCTCAGATGTGTATAATGATGTGAATACTGTGATATGGTACATGCTTAATGAGACAAGAGTATAAGAATGGTAGAGGAACTTAAGAAAGTGTCTGGCAACAGGTTTAGCAATATGTGAGTGGCAGGCAACAAGCCTCATGGGGACATGGCCTCGTGTGGTGAACATAATATGGTACAATAAGGAGATTATTAGTGTAAAAAAAAAAAGTAAAGTATTGAAGGGAGAAGCATAGGATATAAAACTTATTCAGGCAGTGAGGGTTACTCAAGTGTCAAGTCCAGCTCGGTTGTGGAGGCTGTTGTAGGGACTGGGTAGCGTCCCGAGTGGCAGAGGCTCTATTCAGGTGCTTCTGCACCTTACAGGAGTATGGGTGCCCTGTCAGCCTATACCCCGCTTGGGAGAGGACTTTGCGGGCGCTTGAGAGTCCTGCTGGGATCGAGCAAGGTGGAACAGTGTGGATGCCGTTGGTGTTCTCAGCCGCCTGTCGCCATGAATATCTGTGCCGATGTTGACGGTGGGTGGTCTCTTTGTCTGAGTCACTGGAGCACTTTTTGGCGGTGGTTGTGCTCGGTGCTGTGTGGCTGGCCCGCTGCCTGGAGGTTGCGTCGTGGTTCTAAGCCATGTGCCGGGTGTAGTGGGGGCCCTTGGGCCCATTCGAGCTGGCCTTGACGGGTGGTTTGGTCGTGGGTGTTTGCGTGCATGCTGGAGAGGCCTCCGTCTGCAGCACCATCTTTGAGATGTTGTCGGTGCTTTTTAGCGCGGCTGTGGCAGGGGCCCTTCAGTTTGCTGTCAGGTGGGGTTGCCAGATTGTTGGTCTGTCGCTGTCTATTCTCCAAGCTCGCCCAAAAGGCATTGATTATGGCTTCAAGTTTAGCCAGAGTGTGGT
Source organism: Pelobates fuscus (assembly GCF_036172605.1). NCBI lineage: Eukaryota > Metazoa > Chordata > Amphibia > Anura > Pelobatidae > Pelobates > Pelobates fuscus. The sequence goes on from NC_086325.1 coordinate 99,196,574, forward strand.
GCCTTACTGTGTGGCTGTTGTGTTCACACGTGGCGTCCGCCATTGTATGGGTCCATGCTGTAGCGGGTATCTTGCGGGGTTCTGCTGTCTGTGTTTGGAGTCGTCCTGTTGCTTGAGGGAAATGGACCAAGATCACCCCCATCGGTCCGGAGGGGGGGGAGCCGGTAGGCAGTAGCTTGGTACCCCCAGCAGTTGGGTGAGGAGAGCGGCCATCTCTCCTAAACTCCGTCCGCCGTAGGCCGCAGCCTGCCTCTCTCGGTGCAGGATCGCGGGAGGAACTTTGGTCTGGTGTTGGTAAGTTTGCCAGGGTGCCCCCAGTTTGGGTAGCATGCCCCGGCATCATGTCAGGCTTAGTAGCTGTATGTTTTCCCCTTAGCGGTAGCTTGTGTAGCGGGAGCTCCTTCGCCATGCGACCGCTCCGTTTGCAGGTCAGGCCCTGTCCCGGGCCACCAATTTTTAACCCTCACAGTGTCAACAAGTTCCCAACAACGCCAGCTGCAGTACTTACAACATTGTACTGTAATGAAAAGAACATTTGACAACTAATCATCTCATCTTCATTTCTTTTTTTTTTACCATTAGACCTTTAGCTTATTTACCCCAGTTATTGAATATTTGGCTTCTGCACTTCTTATATTCTTTTCCTTGTCTCGCTTTAAGCTCAACCCTTTACACTTCAATCTCTACCTTCCACCCTTTTTTCATATATAACTAAGGTATTTAATCCATTTCTCTCTCCTGGTCCATTCGGCACTTCGGCAATTCAGTTCAGTTCGGCACTTCGAAAATTCGTCAAAAATTCCTCACATTGTAAAAAAAATTTTTTAACCCCTTAAGGACACATGACATGTGTGACATGTCATGATTCCATTTTATTCCAGAAGTTTGGTCCTTAAGGGGTTAAAAATCAGTCTCTCGATCCAGATGTTCTGAATGTTTTTTAGTACTTAGCAAAAATGGGTCGCAAGAGAATACTGAGAACGGGCAGCAGCTGAAACAGCCTGCCCTTCGGTGGGTCCCCGCTCAGTTCTCAAGCTGGTTTTTGCTCATCTTGTGCCATTACAGAGAGAACATCTCTAAAACATATCAGACTGGTTCCATCCATAAGGGCAGTCCAGAGCCGAAATGCCAGCAACCCCAGACGATCGTTTCAGCCTTGTTAGCCATCATCAGTGAGGCATAGCTGATATCTCCCTAGGCACCGTGAGCAAGGGGTCCACGTCTGGATTATCCCTTTAAACTTGTGGAGAGCAAAAAATGGGTCGCAAGAGAATACTGAGAACGGGCAGCAGCTGAAACAGCCTGCCCTTCAGTGGGTCCCCGCTCAGTTCTCAAGCTGGTTTTTGCTCATCTTGTGCCATTACAGAGAGAACATCTCTGAAACATATCAGACTGGTCCCACCCATAAGGGCAGTCCAGAGCCGAAATGCCAGCAACCCCAGACGATCGTTTCAGCCTTGTTAGGCATCATTAAAAATGTACAGTTTTGTGTTTTTTTTTTAAATGTATATATTTTAAGTAAAATATAATTGGTAGTAGAAAGAAAATAAGTTAAAATCCTTTTTAGTTTTTTTATGATTAAAGTAAAATGGAATAATGTGCCCTGGGTGTACACCCTAATGAAATGTGTTGCAAGTTTATCTAAAAATAGTGATTAAACATGCTCATTGTAAACAATATTCACATGAAATAAAATGTTAAAATGCATGAACGGCATTTGTACTATTACATTACACAACTTGGTAAAATTGTATTTCATGTGAATTTATGATTTATTTTGTCATTCGTGTATCTTTCTCCAAATGTATACAACTCTTTCTGACTCCATAGCAATGCACAAGGGATCTTAAATGTTACTTGTTTCCTGGAGGTGAGGACCTCTACAGTTATGTGACTAACATGCAGTATCAAAGGACCGGGCTTTTCCCTTTTTAGACAAGATCTATTTTTTCATTATCACTCAAGAACTATAACCACTACAGCGTGTCTCCCCATGGCAGTTTTGGATGCAAAGAACAAAGTCCTAAAAACTACTTACAATAGGGTCACCAGGGCACTCCTGACACCATAGCTAGCACATAACTCTGTAATAGTTATGGTGCTTGCAATGTTCCATTAAACTGCTCAACAAACATGTCTAGTATATAGCTGAGGTATAGGTTACTGCACTACCCAGAGAAAATCAAAATACAAACTTTTCTTATGTGCTGCTGACACCTCCCTCTGCAGCTCCAAGCAGGGTAAAGCAATCCACAAAAATAGAAAAAATGAGGGCAGTGCAAACAATTGCAAATGTGCAAGTGCTAAAAAAAGATTTATTTTTAAGGACATAAGGTACAAATGTTTCGGGTTATCCCCTTTATCAATGCATGTCCTCCTTCCTTCCTTGAGGTAGCGGTTTGAGCCTGCAGTTTTTGAACACCAGTTTTGTAGGACCAATGGAGTTTAAGATAGGTGGAGGGTAGTGCAGGGGCATGTGTAGTGGTTGTTCCAACACTTGTTGTGCCTTCTCCCGGCTTCCCGAAGCTTCAAGATACCTTGGTCAGAATTGCTTGGGTGTTGGCTTCTGCCATTTCCGCCACTTCGGTGTGCTTGATCCTCCTCCCTGTGCCAGAGAGGTAGAATGTTGACTGGTCTCGGTCTGATCTAAGAAAGGTGCCTGCTCTGCCCTTTCAGATGTACACGACTGGTAACTAGCAATAGCCATTTGGCCATTTGGCAAACAGCCTGTCCCGTTTCTTTGAGAGTGAGGGTGCTGTGCTGCACGTGGTGTTCGCCATTGTGTATGTAGGATGCTGGTTGCTAGAACGTTGGAAACTCAACAACGCTGTACCAGTAGAAGGTGCCAGGATATCCCTCACCGGCAAGGAGGGTGGGGGAGGATGAAGGTGAGACTTCAGGATTAGTGTGTCAGCCGCCTCCCCGCTTGAACTTAGAGTAGGCCTCGAGGAGGCTGTAAATCTGCCCCAACAAAACCCACAATCTCGGTCCACAACACGAGTAAGGTAATCACAGAGGAGTCTTCCTGCCTCCAAGACACATCGGCAGCAAGGATTCGAGGTTGAAGTTAGCAATTTTAGCTGATTTAGATTTTACCCCGGAGCTCTCAGAATGTGCGACCAGTCAGCGCGGCTGCTAGGTTCCGCCACCCTACAAACTATAAACATTTAGTACACAAACTCTGTATTATGGAGGTTACTATAATGCATCAATATGTACAATCTACAATAATTTGTTCCATGCTAAGACTCCATATTATATGCAGTAGCACTTTCTGCACTCTGAAAGAAGTAAATCCTATAATATAGTATGATTCGTGGCACGTCATCTGTCGTGAAGGAGTTAAGCTCAACACGCTGTTTCCTTCATTATCTTAAATATGAATGAAATGTGCTCACAGAAAAGCAGTCTCTGCATATTCAAAGCTATCTTAGACTGAACTTATGCACTTGTAAGGAGAATTTAACTACATTCCTTGTTCAGTCCTCCTGGCACAGGAACCCCATAGCAATGGTGAGTATAATATCTACCTGCTTATAAGAATATGTACAAACAATAGAGTCTAGTGTTAAGTTTCTGATAATTCAGCTGCTCTCAATTCCAAAGAAAAGTGTATCTCAGGACACCTGCAGTCTACCACTGTCTTATTATGTGTGCAGCCAAGGTACTTCTCAGAACAATTACTAATCTGTTTGGACAATAAAGCATTTTACTAGAAACATTCCTTGTATTGTTTCAACAGAGCATATGCGTACTGGTAGTGTGGGAGGACGCATGAATGCTCTTCATCAACACCAGAGTCTGCCAGGGCTAAGCGTATATGTACACTTAGTTTAGTCACTAAAAGCAACAGTAGAATGATGTGGGACCTCATAAAGGTATATTCTTCCTTTATATAAATATGGGCAGCAATCTTTAAATGGTAAGCTTGCAACCAAAAAAAAAAAAGCTTGTTTTAAAAAAAATTAGCCTTTTTGGTAATTGACATTTTTTCCAAACTCATTTACTTACAGAGACATTGTATGCACCAGAACCACTACCGTTAAAGGTGGTGGATCTGGGGCTCAGAAAATGTCCCTGTAGGCCTTAATTTATAAACACTGCATCAGAGGTAAGTAACATATTTTATTTAGCTATTTGGAGGGTGCCTTCATCTAAAATGCCCCCGTATCACTCTAACGTTAGGAATATAGGATTGTCTTTCTGATGTTGGAGTGTTTGTTTAATGTATTTATCTCTGTGAAATTTCATGGGGCTTATTTATATTTAATTTTAAAAAATAATCTTAATAATAAAAATTGCTCCACATAATTTCACGGCGCTAAATATGTTAAGTAATAGTTAATTTGATGCTGTAGTAATTAGTTTGCTTAGAGTGACCCTTTAATATTTGTATTTGTTGTGCCCCAAGCAAGGAATATTTACACCAATTATTTTGTAGCCATTGAATGTCACTGTTTAAATTTGACGGAGACGGTTCTTAATACAATTGAGCATTTCATTTTTATTACAAGCAACTTTAGTAGGAATTGAAAAGAAATCAGAAGACCTCTCTTTAAAGCATATTTTTATTTTGCAATCTGGATTATACATGCGCACAGTGGAGAAATCTTCAAAACGGCAGAATTTTAGGGCAGGTGATAGTTCAGTTTGTCAGACTTTCGTCAGCCGAAAAAGATTCAGGAAAATGTGTCAGTGAACTAAAAGGGCATGGAAATGAGTCAAACGGTAGAAGTATTAATATTATGTATATTTTGCAGTACACTAATAGGCACATTTTCTCCCATTTGGTACACAGGTCAAGTAAGAGAAAGACATCAATAGTGGAAAAAAGACAAAAAAAAGACAAGGAACAGTAATAAATACACATTTTTGTATATTTATTAAATACATAAGTATTGATTTGTTTTTGAACTGCTTCTCATGTTTCTCCTCTATTTGTCACTGCTCACTTGATCTGTGGATAAAGTGAACATTTAGTGACTATCCCTTAACCATGAATCATCTTTATTTTTGGCGCCACAGACTGAATTTCAAATTCAGTCAAACAAACATACCGGTACTTGTTCATTGTGAAATTTGTTTAGCCCACAGACTAAAAATGAAATCGTTTGGAAATTGGGAATTCGGGCCATCAAATTCAGACAAAATTGCAGTTCATAATGAAAAGAATCTCAAAGACTAGTCTGTAATAAGTGTATTTGGGACACCATGTCAGACACTCTCGAAGACAGATGGACTCATACAGATAATGACAGACTCTTTCAGACTTCTTACTCAGGTGCCTATTTTAAGCCCGTCCAGACCAAACGTTGCTGGGCTCACTTGTTGTGGCATTTGCATTTGCATTTTTTCTGAAAAAGATTGATTAGATAGAATTTAGATTAATTCAGGTATAATAAGAATTAAAAAGATAGACACACAGATAGACACGCAGAAAGTTAGTACACACAAACGCAGACAAACTATTTGAAGACTGATTGAGACACACAGGCTAATACAAAACAAACAAACACACACATAGTATACTCTCGAAGTAGAACAACTCTTCACTTTCAGCTACTTACTTCTTGGTGACTGAAGAAGTCAGTATGTGGAACGGGTTCTCATGTTTGCAGCACTGCTAAGTCCCTGGCCAGTCAAGTGAGAGGTACACCCTCAAGCCTCCTAGATCCTGGAGATTGCCCAAGCCCTCTATCTCTGTAGTGTGTGTATAGTAGATGCAGTGTGTGTCTGTAAGGGATGCAATGTTTGTGTAGGGGATGCAGTGTGTGTATGTAGTGGGTGCAGTATGTGTAGTGTAATTAGCACTTGTTTTTGCTCACTTATGTCATTACAAAGGGAACCTATAGGATTTGCATATTAGGCTTATCCCACCAATAAGGGCAGTCCAGAACCGAAATGCCAGCAAGTTTCCTCTGCACGAGAGATACAGCAACCTGGAATGATCATTTTGACCTTCCCTAGATGACTTCATCAAGTTGGTTAAAATGTATTTCCTATTATTTATGTTTGGTGTTTAAATAGTTTTGAATTCCATGTTTCCCGGTCTATAATCCATACACTTACCTTTCTTATGCTATGGGAAATTTTAAATGACAGAATAATGATTCTATCATATAAATGATAGATTAAAAAATAAAACAAAGCTTATATATACAGTTGCAAGAAAAAATATGTGAACCCTTTGGAATGATATGGATTTCTGCACAAATTGGTCATAAAATGTGATCTGATCATCATCTACGTCACAACAATAGACAATCACAGTCTGCTTAAACTAATAACACACAAAGAATGAAATGTTGCCATGTTTTTATTGAACACACCATGTAAACATTCACAGTGCAGGTGGAAAAAGTATGTGAACCCCTAGACTACTGACATCTCCAAGAACTAATTGGAGTGAGATGGCAGCCAACTGGAGTCCAATCAATGAGATGAGATTGGAGGTGTTGGTTACAGCTGCCCTGCGCTATAAAAAACACACACCAGTTCTGGGCTTGCTTTTCACAAGAAGCATTGCCTGATGTGAATGATGCCTCGCACAAAAGAGCTCTCAGAAGACCTACGATTAAGAATTGTTGACTTGCATAAAGCTGGAAAGGGTTATAAAAGTATCTCCAAAAGCCTTGCTGTTCATCAGTCCACGGTAAGACAAATTGTCTATAAATGGAGAAAGTTCAGCACTGCTGCTACTCTCCCTAGGAGTGGCCGTCCTGTAAAGATGACTGCCAGAGCACAGCGCAGACTGCTCAATGAGGTGAAGAAGAATCCTAGAGTGTCAGCTAAAGACTTACAAAAGTCACTGGCAAATGCTAACATCCCTGTTAGCGAATCTACAATACGTAAAACACTAAACAAGAATCGATTTCATGGGAGGATACCACAGAGGAAGCCACTGCTGTCCAAACAAAACATTGCTGCACGTTTACAGTTTGCACAAGAGCACCTGGATGTTCCACAGCAGTACTGGAAAAATATTCTGTGGCAAGATGAAACCAAAGTTGTTTGGAAGAAACACACAACACTATGTGTGGTGAAAAAGAGGCACAGCACACCAACATCAAAACCTCATCCCAACTGTGAAGTATGGTGGTGGGGGCATAATGGTTTGGGGCTGCTTTGCTGCATCAGGGCCTGGACGGATTGCTATCATCGAAGGAAAAATGAATTCCCAAGTTTATCAAGACATTTTGCAGGAGAACGTAAGGCCATCTGTCTACCAGCTGAAGCTCAACAGAAGGTGGGTGTTGCAACAGGACAATGACCCAAAGCATAGAAGTAAATCAACAACAGAATGGCTTAAACAGAAGAAAATACGCCTTATGAAGTGGCCCAGTCAGAGTCCTGACCTTAACCCGATTGAGATGCTGTGGCATGACCTCAAGAAAGCGATTCACACCAGACATCCCAAGAATATTGCTGAACTGAAACAGTTCTGTAAAGAGGAATGGTCAAGAATTACTCCTGACCGTTGTGCACGTCTGATCTGCAACTACAGGAAACGTTTGGTTGAATTTATTGCTGCCAAAGGAGGTTCAACCAGTTATTAAATCCAAGGGTTCACATACTTTTTCCACCTGCACTGTGAATGTTTACATGGTGTGTTCAATAAAAACATGGCAACATTTCATTCTTTGTGTGTTATTAGTTTAAGCATACTGTGATTGTCTATTGTTGTGACTTAGATGAGGATCAGATCACATTTTATGACCAATTTGTGCAGAAATCCATATCATTCTAAAGGGTTCACATACTTTTTCTTGCAACTGTAGTTGCAGCCAAGGGATATTGAAGCCAAGCATATTGTCCACTGCCCGTCTTATTAATAAGACTAGGTGATAAGAGTCCTGCAATAATTTATACTCTCATCCTAAAGCAGCCCTCATGCAAGCCTACTCTTTACTTATTTATCATTTTTAATTTGGGCCAAGGGACCAATAAGATTTCTTTACAAATGTGCTATAGTTCTCCCATGTGCACAAGTAAACAGACCCTTGTTTGCGCCTATAGATGTTGATACACTTTCTTTGTGCTTTCTTGAACCCGTTGTCTGTGTAGATACACTCCAGATTTGTGTCTATAGATGTTGACACACTTACTTGCTGTTTTCTTGAACCTGTTGCTGGTTCTGTCTAAACAGACTCCAGATTTGTGTCTATTGATGTTGACACACTTTCTTGCTTTTTTTTTTATCCATTCCATTGTTGGTACTGTGGAAGCAGGGTAGTTAATCCTTCCAGTTAGTGCAAACTATGTTTCCGTAAAGCAACTCGTGTTTATCACAGGGTGTCTGTATTTCAGTGTTTGACAGACAGTGCCTGGGGCAGTATAACAAGTCACAAAAACAGAGCAGAGTCTTCCAGGAATCAAGATGCTCTGTTCTTTGTAATGTATTCTTTGCAAACACGCTGACTGAGATTTACCAGTTAAAGCATTGGAGCCAAGTTACATTGGCCTACTAACCGTAACGGACTGACTAGTTATGTCCTTTTAACACTGACACAGCCTAATCTGTGATTTGCTGAAAGGTTGTCAAACGGTCTCTGTGTGTAACAAAGTATAATTACTATTCACACAATCTTCAGGGTTATGAGAAAATCATTACAGAGTCATTATTGTTGGGTATCAACCATATTGCATCTAAGTTGAACATTTTCTATAGAATGTTCAAGCTGTGGTAGGTTTGCTTGTAAACTCCATTCTCCACTCAATTGCAATTAAATTAATTCAATTTCAAGCACTCATCAATTGCTGAACCCCCATGGATGCATTCCATTAGTTGAGCTGGATTCGAACTACAGTTTATCAATAATCCACTGAAAGGTTTTGAGCACTTGACCTTTGTTTATGTTGTGCACAAAGAGGTCCATTGAGAAAGTCAAGTTGCTCTTCTTCTCATAATGAACTGGATGACAATGACAATCTCACCTAATGAGTTGAATGACAGTGGTTGCATCTTTCCCTCCATTTTCTAGACTATGTCAAAGAGTGTAGAAATAATGGAATAAAAGGAAAACCAGAAATGGGGTAACCAGTACTCAGACCCATTAGTGTGCACTCGCCCACAAGGTATTTCAAAGGTATTAGGATGTACTTTGCTATACCGTGTGGATAAAAGGAACTACCAGGCTCATAAGGGTCATGGCTGTGATCGGGCCCTGGAGTTTCACCTGTCAGGGGGCAATTGGTTATGGAAAGTGAAAACAGGGAGGAAGCAGGAAGCATTATTTTCTTAGTTTTCTTTCCTGCTGCTGCCCAGCCCAATGTTGCACTCCACTGGTGATTCGGTGGACGCTCTGCGACTCCTGCTGACACTCTCCATAATATCCTCTCCCTCGCAGCTCTAGTGCTCATTTGGTGAGTTACAGCGCAGCTGATGGAATTCCCAGCCTGCTCTCTAACTCAATACTAAGTGCCAAAAATCACTATGGAAAGGATATGATAAAGGGTGTCAGCAGGAAATGCAGAGCGTCAGATACACCACTGGACTACTAAGGAATAAATGATAGAAACTGTAGCACTGGACCACCAAGGGATACATAACACGAACTGCAGCACTGGAACAGCAAGGAATACATATCAGGAACTGCAGCACTGGACCACCAAGGAATGCATAATAGAAACTGCAGAACTGGACCACCAAGGAATACATAACAGGAACTGCAGCACTGGATCAGCAAGGAATACATAACAGGAACTGCAGCACTTAACAACCAAGGAATATATAACAGGAACCTCCTCTGGAGGTTAGAGGCAGAGGAACTGCAGCACTGGACCACCAGGGAAGGAAGACGGCGATGCAGGCTTGCTCCTTTGTAGTCAAATACACCAGGGACCAGCCAAGGGAGCCCGTTGAAGACCATAGGAGAGAGAGCTGGACTGAGAGGGTAAGTGTTTCTATGCATGTGTATATATCCAGGGGTGGGCTGGTACGGGGGGTAGGGAGGTAATTGCTCCTAAATCCAGGGCCGGCATGTCCATCAGGTGGCACAGGCCTTAGGGTGCACCGGCTCTGGGGGCGCAAGATTCTAGTGACCAACAGGAGGGAAGCGCTCGCTCCTACCAGGCCATGTTATGGACCCCCTGTGCGGCGTGCGGCTGTGTTTGAATCCGAGGTGGCGAGGGAACTCTGATCTCCCTGCTCTGCTCCCTCGCGCGCCGTTTGCTGCTGCCGCGGAGCCGGAATATTACGTCATATTTTGGCTCCCAGCATCAGTAGATCTAAATATAAAAAGATTAAAAATGAGTGAGTGTGTGTCGGTGAGTGTGTGTGTGTGTCTGTGAGTGTATGAGTGGGTGTGCATATGAGTGTATGAGTGTGAGTGCATATGTGTGCATGTGAGTGTATTAGAGTGTCTGTCAGTGTATGAGTGCGTCTGTCAGTGTGTGTGTGTCTGTCAGTTTGTGTTTGAGAGTGTCTGTCAAATCAGTGTGAGTATGTTTGTCATTGAGTCTGTGTGTGACTGTCAATGAGTGTCTGTCAGTGTGCGTGTGTGTGTGTGTCTGTCAATGAATAAGTGTGTGTCAGATCAGTGAGTCTGTGTCTGTCAGTGACTTCTGTCTGTTTTGTCATTGAGTGTGTGTGATTGCCAGTGTGTATACATCACTGAATGTAGCATGGCAGAGCGGAGCGCGGTACAGGAGCTTCTGTTTCCTGTACCCAGCTGGACTGACAGGATGCACTCACGGAGAGAGCACTTCCTGTCAGTCCGGCCAGGTACAGAAAACTGAAGCTCCTTTATGGCGATCCGCTCCGCTCGGCCACTCTACAAGCACGGTAGGAGGCACACCCGGAAGTGCTAGTGGGGGTGGGGGGAGCACCAATCGACAGGGAGGGTAGGGAAGAGAAACAGTAAGAGACAGGGAAAGGAGTGGGGAGGGGAGAGGAGCACTAAGGGACAGGGAAGGGAGAGGACCACTAAGGGACAGGGAGCGGAGAGGCGCTGGATGTGAAAGAAACACACAGGGACTTGAGAAGGGGAAAAAGAGACACACAGAGGAGCTGGAGGGGAGACAGATGGACTGGGGGTGAAAAAGACATACACAAAGTAGCTGGGAAGAGCAAAAGACACAAAGGGGCTGGGAGAGAAGCAGTCACACAAGGGGGCTGGGAGGATTATTTGGGAGGGAGGCATCTTTGACTATGTACCTAAAAATCCTTGCACCGGCTCTGCCTTAATCATGTTAGAAATGGCCGTTGTCTCTGCCTGCTTGCCTGTCACTGTCCCGGAGGCAGAGACAGGATCTCTTGGCTGTTGCTTGGTTGTGGAGTCAGAGGGAGGGGGAATGGAACTGCCGCTCACTGGCTGACAGGGAGTTAGAGCTGATGCATTGTGTGAGTTGTAGTCCCTGCTTGGGGCTCACTGGAGAACCCAGATTTAGCTCAGCAGGAAACTACAACTCCCAGTTTCCCAGTCCTCGCACAGACTATCTTCTTGGAGGTTATAGGCAGAGGATAGGCACTAGGCAGCACCAGCGGAGTGAGGGAGAGACTTGGTGTGACTGGCTGCATTATAAAACCAGGAAAAGGTGGGCATGGATGGTGAGCTGATTCAGTGGTGCAATGGGCCACTTGACTGGATTTGCCCTCCAGGCCTAAGGCTACCAGCCCTCCCCTGTATAAATCAGTGCATATGTGTTAGTTAGTGATGTCCCGAACAGTTCGCCGAGAACCGTTCGCCGGCGAACATAGCGTGTTTGCGGTCACGCGCGATGTTCGGTCCGCCCCCTATTCGTCATGGAGGTGGGAGGGTCTGGGAGGAAGGGTCTGCTGCTGATTGGCTGGAATGTGTCTGCTGACTGTGAGGTACAAGGTCAAAGTTTACTCAATGATGACGAATAGGGGGCGGACCGAACATCGCGCATGTTCGCAACCGCGAACACGCTAAGTTCGCAACCGCGAACACGATATGTTCGCCGGCGAACGGTTCTCGGCGAACTGTTCGGGACATCACTAGTGTTAGTGTTTGTGTGTGTCAGTGTATGCATCTGTGCATTTGAGTGTCAGTGTATGCATTTGTGAATGTGTGTCAGTATTTGTGTATGTCAGCATATGTATCTCTGCTTGTGTGTCAGTATATGCATCTGTGCATGTGTGTCAGTGTTTGTATCTGTGCATATGTGTCAGTGTATGCTCTCTACTCTATAAAATATAGATTAGAAGAATAGACACAGATACATAATTAATAAATAAATAATTATGCATGTACCCAAGAGTTAGAACAACATTTACATATTACTTGTCTTTTATGGGCTATTTGATCAGTACTACCATAACTTGGGTTTCTGATTGACTGGTTTTAGTCTCCTTAACCTCCATTCAGTGTTTCTTGATTTGAATACAATTGCAAATGAATATTAAAGGTTTTTATGAATGTCTTGGTGTTAAATAGTCACTATTATGACGTAACTTGCCGTTTTAATGGCATTCTTTTAAAGTGAATATTTTAAGAATACAGGACACATACAAACACCTTACAGTTACACCCTTACTATCAATTAACTCAAGAGGGAGAGCTTACAGCATAATGTAAGGGAATGTATAGAAAAACTATGTAAAATTAATACGATATATGTGTGCATACACTCAACATACATACAGTTTTAAGTTATGTTGCCACACACCTCTGCTGGCTATGTACGATACCACTTGCATCTCATCTCATTTTATCTTATATCTTACCTACTGTATTTTTACATCTGTTTGTTTTTCCACAAATTAATAAAAGGATATAAATGTATTGTTGTGAAAATGTCATTTAAAAAAAAAAACAATTGTAAGACACTAAAAACAGGGCTTAAAAGTCCCATGCTGCTTCCGCATCCTTAATTTACTCCTCATAATAAACATTCTCCTGTATTAGAACTGCTTGGAATAGACAGATCAGCAACATCAGCACAAGTCACACTCACCCCAAGATGTCATGTGCATAGATTAACCCAGCACTCTATGCTTATCATATCTTTACAGGCTGTTCAGAATTGATATCAGACATGTGCACAGTGGAAAAATGTGGTTCAGCCGAATCACTTCTTCCAAAACGAAAAATAATTTTTTTGAGTAGTCTGACGGTAGTTATCCAATTATCGTTCATGCAAAAATATATAGGAACATTTTTCAGATAAACCAAAATTATATGAATATGGACTTATATATAAGCAAACAAGAGAGCGCATAAAAGGTAATAGAAGTATAAAAAGTATATTAGAAAGCAGCTATACATATCAGAAACTTCCTTTACAATTTCACATAAAACAATATCAATATAAAGTCAGCGCTTAAGTAGATAAACCCTTAGTGGCACAATCAGGGTAATCTACACATAAATTATGAAGTAGAAAAGCGGCATATGCGTCTTTCAAGATAATGGTAAAATAAAAAAGTAAAATAAAATAAGCAGCGTATTTATCACAGCATGTACTACTTCAAATGTATAAATCATACGATACAATGTCCAAGAGTCCTGGGGTAATCTGTATGAGGGTAATATTCCCACAAACGTTGGATCCACACTGCGTGAAAATATATCCAAAATACCTTAACAAGATACAAGGAAATCGAAATAGTGTAACACAGTATTTATTGTAACAAATAAAAACCCCTCTCCCCCCAAAAGGAATTCTTAAATTAAAATGTTGTGGTACTCGTTTCCAAGAAACCACACAGTAAGCATTGGTGTACAGTAGTCTGTTAACTGATGTATTTTTTTTAAATAAAAAATAAAATAAAAAAACTTTATATCCCCCCCCCACCTTCTTACCTTTGGCCTGGGAGGGGGGCCCTGCTGCCATCCCTGGCGGTCCTAGTGGTGAGTGAACTCTAGCCTGCGGGGCTGGAGTTCACTCTCGCGAGATCTGAGTGTTGCCGTGGTAACCGCTGCAATGCTCTGATCTCGCAAGAGGAACCTGGCGGAGCTGCAGGTAAGAGATTTACCTTCAGTACTGAAACCAAAAAAGATGCCACGTTTTCTCTCCATACGGTGATAACACTTTCTTGTCTATGACTCACACTCTGACATTCTTCTTTCTCAAAGGATATACTTTCCACATAAACACATTATTGTTACTTACTCATCTCACACCTATCACACTCTGACATATATACACAGACTTACAATGAGTTACATTCATCACGCACATTTATATAATCTGTTTATTCTAACTCCATTTTCCATTCCATCTCCCATTTCAATCATTCCCTATGACATCTTTATCTTTTTCACACAGTTACAGGCAGACAGTCACACACACACACACACACACACACACAGGCAGACAGTCACACCCACACACACAGTCACATGCAAACAATCACACTTACAGCCTCAGGCAGACACTCACACACACGCAGTCACAGGCAGAGAGGCACACACAGTCACAGGCAGTCATACACACAGTTACAGGCAGACAGTTGCACACACACACACACACACACACACACACACTTACAGGCAGACAGTCACACACACACACACGGTTTCAAGCAGACAGTCACACACATTATATTCACAGACAACTAGCCGATACTGACCCACGACAAGAATGTTGCAACAAGTCTCTCACAGTTTCCCAGTATGACCTCACGACGAGCACAGAATTTACGTGACCTATTGGTCCATAGCCATTTGGAACCACAGCAACCACCCCAAACATAGCTAAAATCAACTAAGATATACAGGTGTGGGATGTAAAGCATGCAAGTACATTAAACCCTCCCAAACTGTGGAATGTACCAATACTAAAAAGACATACACTTTAACCCCTTAAGGACCAAACTTCTGAAATAAAAGGGAATCATGACATGTCACACATGTCATGTGTCCTTAAGGGGTTAAAGGAGTTTGCACACTGCAGTACAACAAAAGTTATATATGTAATAACCTGCAGTTGCAAACTTCAGTATGTGGGCAAAACATACCAAGAATTCCAAAGGAGAGTATTACTGCGTGTGAATTCCATAACAAACCCCAATGTCTCAACACATGTGGAAAACCATGTGAGAAACTTCCACAATACCAATTCTTGAAATCTCTCTTTCCAAATTCTGGAACGAATTCATCTAAATACGAGAAAAGGTCATTTTAACCTTATATTTCTAGAAAAGGAACCCAGATGGATACACAAATTAATTATTTTATTTTATGGCATCATAACTTATAGCTTTGATCACATGTAAATTTCATGAAATTAATACACATATCACTAACTACTAATAATCATCTTTCGAATGTCATTGATAATTCTCTGAAACTGCTATGTTTTCAGCTGCACGATTAAAACTAGAGGGACCTGGCACCCAGACCACTTCATTGAGCTGAAGTGATCTGGGGGCCTATAGTGGTCCTTTAAGTGTATGTGTATCTGCATGCACTGGCGTACATACCGTGGTCGCAGCCCTGCGACCAGGTGCCCACCACCATGTGTTGTGATGTAAGTGGTGGGGAGGCCCAAGGATCAGTTTTTGCACCGGGGTCGTGTGTACGCCACTGAATGTCGCTACTCAACAATTGAACATTATAAATTAAAATCAATAACTTAAATGTAGATGGACGTGAATAGTGGATAGTTAGCACTTTAAAACTCACAGATGTAATATGGCCTTGCACTCACTCATCTATATGTTTCACCAAATAGAAGTGCAAAGAACCATAAGTGACCATCCATGTTACTTTAAATATACATTTTGTCCGAAATCACCATTCATTATGGTTATAAGAATCAATCTTATAATTAGAAAAAATCTCTATCTCTTAGTCAATACGTATCCGACCCCATAACTGCTAACTCTCTATCATAATGAGAGTACCAATCCAACACTTGCACTAATATTGCCCTCTTCATATTTAAATCTTGTAAATATAAGGTTCTTTTTTTAATTGTTTTATATTTTGAGTTTGATATATTGTTATAAATCAGCTAAGTATGTATAGGGTTAAAAGAAACATCAGCGACTACAAGTAACGCCCTCTCTTACTATTGGCAAGTATGATAACAAGCTTGGCCAATGACCTACGAGATTTGGATTTAAATATTGATACTTACCCGTATCTGGTTCCCCTCTGATGAGCAACTCTGGCAAAACACGCGCGTCAGGGGCTCAGGACACCTACTCGGCATACCTTAGGTGTTAATACTCACTGCCGCAAATCTCACAATGACAGAACTTTCCCTCTGAGAATAGGCATCCTTTGACTGGATGTTCAGTCCTTGTTACAATTTCTTTACTCTGATTTCTCTTGTAACAATAGCGGGTGGCATAGTGTCAGAGCAGGCTTTTTTAAGGGGTGCCCACGAAGGCACATTAGACTCTTACTGATATAGGAGTTAGTTAAACAGCACCTCCTTTCTCCCTCTTTTTTGCCTTAACTCTGACTCATGTTTAACAGTGTATAAATAATAGTATACTTGTTTACCGATAATTTACGAATATTCATTGTTGCCTTGCTGCCACATTACGTATCATTAGATACAAGAAGGACTGAACACGTTGCTTTATTCAATTTTATCTTATTTTCAAGCTTACTAAATGACATCAAAAGTTAAGTTTTAACCTTGGCACTAATTCAAATAACTTTCTAAATCAAGATGCACTTGCTGGTAGATTTTGTTTTTTCTTTTTCTTTATTATTTTTTCCTAATACACACACACATACACATACACAGTCAGTCACACACACACACACACACACACACACACAGTCACAGGCAGACAGTCACACATACACACACACACACACAGTTACAGGCATACAGTCACACACAATCACATGCAGACAATCACACACACACACACACACAAACACTCTCTCTCTCTCTTACTTACAGACGGTATAGGCTGTAGAAGGAGCAGATTCCCTGAAGTCCTTCCCTGGAGTCTGTAAGTTGGGGAAGCAGGGATTCCTTCTTGCTTCCCTCCATGTGCAGCAGTAACAGCAGTGGGTGGGGGTCATGTTAAGCCCCGCCCCCGCTGTCGGTTTTGCGTCACCCATTACTTTTATTAGCCTTGATCCCACTATCCATACATGCGGACAGTTTTTCAGCAATTACTGGTCTCTGCAAGTGTAAGCTGCCAGCTGCCCAGCGCCCCAGCTGCCATGGGGCACTGAGCGGTCGCACAGATTTAACATGACACATCCCTGGCTTTGGATGGCAACCCCCTATCTAGTGGAACCCGGGGCAGATCGCCCCCCCCCCCCCCTAATTTCCTTAGTACGCCACTGGTCCTCTCCCTTGGGTATTATAATAGCCCCCTCCCACTGACCATGGTTGGAGTAGCTACAGTAATCTTATTAACCTCCATAGGGTTTATATTTAACTTTTTTTTATTTTTTTAAGTATTCAAAGTGGTGGCTGGCTAGCAAGCACTGGTGCCCCTCTATTGTCAGTAGTAGAACTGTTTTGAATAGTCTGACTTCTCACTTGGGGTTTGCAGGGCAATGCTCCCCACCCCCTTTAAGTAGCCAACAACTTCTTCTCAGCTGATCACTCTTAACCAATGAGCTAAGCTCTGCACCTCTAGGCTTAACTAATAGCTGAGAGCTTCTGGCTATAGTGGAGGCATGGGGTGGCACCTGGCAGACCCCAGGTAAGAGGTCAAACTGTTTAAAAATGGTTTTACGGGGGCGGGGCCTGACAGCCAAGATGGTCGGACGTGTTTCCCATCAGCTCCTGCCTAACTAAACTAAATACAGGCTATTAAAGCCCAATAACACGGAAAACACAGCCTTCAACAAGTGGCAGAAGGGCACTGCTGGAGGGACCACCTTGAACACACCAAATCACACAGACACAGCCGAGAACAAGCGACGTCCGATCATGCGGCCTACCAAGCCTGACGGCCCGGCGAGGGGGGGATGCGGCCGGTCTCCCACCGCCGGGCTCGCATCAAACACACAGCCCTGCACCCCCCCCCCCCTATGGACCGGTGGGGGTTATCCCGGTCCCCGTTGAGGGAGTCAACCTTCACACAAAAGCGGAGTCTCCCTTCGACCAGCACACGCCGCGTGGCAAACCTAAGATGGCGACCGAGCCGAGGGCTACAATGTCTCCTGAAGGCTCGGGAAGCCATTGCTGATAGACACACTTCAACGCTCAATTTGACCGGATCTGCCAGGAGTTTTGGGCTCGCGTTGAAAACCGGGGAGCCCAAGAGAGGGTAACCCCCACACAGCGACTACACACCACAGGGGTCTCATGCTCCTTTGTGAACGCACGAGCTCTGGGTCCTACTAAGCGGGCAGAGGGTCCGCCGTCCTGATACAACAACCCCACGCTGTGAAAGCCGACGGAGGAGACCCAAAGCATCAGCCGCAGCAGAGCCAGCTCACCTGGGGAGACACACCAGGTTACAACCCGCTAGGTGCCCCACTACAACGATGCTAACAGCGAGGAGGTCTGCTGGACACTGCCGACTCAATCCTGATGCGACCCAATGGCACAACTCACATCCTCGGAGGGACCACACATGCCGTACGGAAAAGCAACATGGAGGAACTTCGCTATCCCAGGTGAAGACTCACACTACACCACGAGCTATCACTTACCTGAGCTCAACAGCAGGGACACCCAAAGCCTCGCAGCTCTCTAGGCTGACTGGACACTCCACGGATCTGGACTATGTACAGCCACAGATGGGTGTTGGCTAGCCACAAATGCTTCCTCAGCCATAGGCCTCCCTCCACGCTAGGCCACACACAGCAGCATTAAAATCAGCTAGACTAGCGTTATAATTACAACACTTGGCTGAGCAGGCACTCAGTGCACTTATTTTGCTCCATTGTTTTATTTAGTTTTATCTTGTTACCCACATGGCATAGAGTTACAAATAATTTCTTCTCACCACAGTTAGCCAGGGCCGCAACGCGGGAATTCCTATATCCCCATTCTCATATAAGTATAGATGAGGGCCAGTGGCATCATATCTTCTGTGTTAATCTTAGTATGGTCTATTATGTTTTTCTTCATTTTACTTTAGCTCCTACCTAGCATATACCATGCTTCAAGCATCACCTTACCTTTCTGTAAACGTGTATCCACTCAGATCTTTTATTTAGATCTAAAAGTTAAGCTTGTTTTATTACAATTATAAAATGTGCACATTCCTCATGTACCATGACACAATCTCTTGATGTACAAATGCATGTCGCTGCCGTCATGGCATCTCAAATCTGTATTTCATCGATGCACAATAAAAATAAAGAATTATAAAGTAAAAATGGTTTTACTATTTACAATGTGGGTTGCCAAGGCACTTCTGTCACCATAACCATTGCGGTATGTTGTAGTTGTTATGGTGCTTGGAGTATTGCTTTAAGAGCTGGGATTAGAAAAGGTTTCATCATTGAAAATGACAGTGAAAGTGAGGTGTGGTTTAGAGAAGAGAGCAGTTTTTACATTGGACAGAACTGATATTTCATTTCTAGGAATCCTTCCTGAATAAGAGAATGCATGGAATCTTTTAGATGAGAAAACGCATGCTTAAATAAATAATGGACTGAGCTAAGCTGAGCTAAATGTTTACGAGATCAGTAGACACATGAATGGTTTGATACTTTAACGCCAAATCACTAAATGGCTTAAATGTACTGCAGAAAGAGGCAAATTGTATATGGTTCATTAAAAGAAATATGCTGCTGATGTATCACCTTATAGCACTATATTCAATGCCTCTAAATTGTCACTGTAAAATACACCATAGGGCAGAGTCCTGTGTTACTGTTACAATAAGATAATGCATGCATTCTGTAAGCAAAACAATTAGCAATAGATTAGTTTTGGACCTAAATGTTTCTAAGTCAAGGGGGTAGTACCGATTTTGGGCTCCAGACCAAATAACTTTTTATTTCCCTAGCGTCCCACGTTTGGACCTAGAACATGTTTTTATTAATATATTTGTTGATCTTTATATTTCAATAGGAGCAAACGGATAAAAAAATTCTGCCATAATGTATTCTTTTTGGCTCAACGTGTGTCCCTGATGATGATCAGTAGTATGTGACCCAAAAAAGGGAACATTATTCACATGAACACTTACTAAACAGACAGCCTGACTGTCCAATCAATTAGGTTTACCCATATATCAAGCAACACTTATGTTATAGGTAAACCTTCATTGGTGTAAATGCCATGCAAACTTATTGCCTCATTTGGATTCCACTACCACCTGTACGCTGATGACACCCAGCTATATCTCTCCTTCCCAGACCTCTCTCCTGCCGTCCTGCAACGTGTCGTTGCTTACTTCCATCTCTGACTGGATGTCCTCCCGCTTTCTAAAACTAAATCTCTCTAAAACTGAGCTCCTTGTATTTCCTCCTCTTAATAATGGTCCTCTTCTTTCACTCTCCCTTCAAGTCAGTGGTATACACATCAGTCCATCCTTGCAAGCGCGCTGTCTTGGTGTCATATTTGATTCTAGCCTCACCTTTGAGCCTCACATCCAGCATGTTACCAAATCCTGTAGATTCCATCTTAAAAACATAGCCCGCATCCGCCCCTTTCTTACGCAAGATGGTACCAAAGAGCTTGTCCATGCTCTAGTAATTTCCCACATGGATTATTGTAACCCTCTCCTAATTGGTCTTCCCAAAAACTGTATTGCCCCACTACAGTCTGTAATGAATGCTGCTTTCTGACTGATTTTCCTCTCTAGTCGGTTCTCTCACACCTCACCCCTCTGTCAGTCCTTACATTGGCTTCCTGTATCCTACATGAGTCAATACAAAGTACTAACCCATCCCTATAAATCATTGACCAATTCTAGCCCCTCTTATATCTCTTCACAGATGCATAGGTATGCCCCTTCTCGGTCTCTCCGTTCTGCCCGTGACCTTCTCCTGTCTACTACTCGCACCCGTACAGCCAACTCATGCTTGCAGGACTTCTCATGGGCAGCTCCCTTCCTATGGAACAGCCTGCCTACCACCATCAGACTCTCCCCAAGTCTTCAGTTGTTTACGAAGTGCCTTAAAACCCATCTCTTTAGGAAAGCTTATGGCCTCCCAGAGTAACCTCTACCTCACATACCTGTCTCTTGCTCTCTCCTGAAGGGCAGCACTCTAGTCTCTCCTCCAGCACTGCTTCACTCCCACCTATTTTGACTGCTATTCCCTGTCCTAATGTGTTTTACACCCCACCTCCTATAGACTGTAAGCTTGTTTTAGCAGGGTCTTCTTCAACCTATCGTTCCTGTAAGTTTTCTTGTAATTGTCCTATTTATAGTTAAATCCCCCCTCTTATAATATTGTAAAGCGCTATGGAATCTGTTGGCGCTATATAAATGGCAATAATAATAATAATAATCATAATAATGTGCTCTTTTTGTGCTTGTTGAGACTTTGTAGGATGCCAGAGAAAAATTATGGGTGGCAGGAAAGAGGTCCCCAACCTGTCATGACTTTCCAAAACAATTGTGAGATTTTGGCAGTGAGTGGCTGGTTTTATTTGTATTCTATTAAGGGGATCTAAATTCTCTGTACTGACTTCATACAAAAACAAATTCCTCTTGTTCCAGTAGCAACGAGAGAGTTTTTCTGGCTGACCAGAGCTGACAGTTGTGTTTGATTGGTTGCAGACATACATAAAGCAGTATGTGTGTCTGGCTTGTGGTGAGGTGGCTGTCAGTATGTAAGTGTGCAGGCTTCAGTGTGTTTTTAAAGGAACACTCTAGCATTTAAAAATACATAAGAGTTCTTCTTAATTTTAGATTACTGGGCATCGCTTGTTAAAATAAGAAGGTGCAAAAAGCTTTACCTGTATTTCAGCACCAGTACAGTCTTATCAAAGAAGCCAATGCTCAGGTGATGCCATCAATTCTGATTACTTTTGTCCAATCAGATGCTTCTCATAGAGAAGCATTGAACGTACATAATGTATGATGTCATGCTTCCCAATGAGAAGCATTAACTGTGTTTGGCACCGTCATGTTGTGCATAATGACACTGAAATAAAGACCTTCCAAAGGTCTTAAAGGGACACTATAGTCACCAGAAAAACTACAGCTTATTGCATGTGTTCTGGTGAGCAGACAACATTCCCTCCAGGCTTTTTACCGTAAACACTGTATTCACATTACAGCCTACTAATAACTCACCTGGCCACTCCTCAAGTGGCTGCTAGAAGTGCTTCCTGGGGAGTACTGCCATTCAGTGTCTCCATTTTCAGCAGGAAGACACTGAGCTTTCCTAATGTTTTGCTTCCATTATAGAAAGGCTAATGTTGCTTGGAAGCTACTGTATCTTTAAAGAAACTTTTTGTTTAATAAGGTGGGTCAGTAAAAAAAAAAAATGATTGCATCACGTTTGTTCTTGAAAACATAAGTGTTGAATAAAATTGGAAAATTATTAACTCGGGTATTAGCTGTAGTGAATTTGGCTGATGAGTTTGATGTGATTGGCAGAATCCTTCAGCAGCCTGTGCCAAGTTCAATGTTACGTCTATGGTAAACTGTTGAGTCAGCTAAACCTAGTAGGACATTTCTGTTAACATATCATTTAGAAGGAAGCACACATTTCACATGAAGCAGTAGACTAGATGGACCCAGATGTTGTTAAACAGATGTTGTTTTGGAAATGGCTGCAGGACTAGCTGTAGTGTTTATTCCTAAATTACTGGATCTCTTTCGCTGTGCGTTCCTGCCAATTGTAGCAAAAAAAGTCTCCACTACAGTAAATCAGAATTTAGTTCGGTCTTTGCGCACCTTAGCACATTATTGATTTGCAGACTTAAAGACTCATGTTGCCCTCTGTTTTTAGATACCAATTCCAGCTATACCTTGGCTCTAAATGGCAGTCACCTTTTTGGATTCTATCATCTAAACCCCATCTACTAAACTTCATCCCATAAACTACCACCTGACCTTTCAAGTTTAGTTGGTTACCAAACAATTTAAGGCTTCCCCAACCATCCTAACCGTAACAGTGTGCTGTAGTGGTCATGATGTGAGGAATACCCGGGCAATGTTTTAGAATGGTTTGCCCTCTTAGCTGGGTCCTCAATGCTCTGTAGGCAAGTTTACAACATCCGACAGAGCTACAGAAATCAGACTCCAATCATACCACTCATTCATTGTCTGATCTCTCTCAGACAGTTAATACGTGCCTGTGCATATAAATATGCATATAATTAACATTGCTGGCCAATGTTGCTGCACATACATCGCACATGCAAACTCCAGGTACCATAACAACTTCAAATCACTGAAGTGGTCCTGTGATCGGAGTAACCCTTTATTTATTTTAGATGCTTGAACCATTTTATTACAAATGCACTCATGCAGCGTAGCTGGCCTTTCCCTTTAACTTTGGAGTATTGTATTAGTGATAAAAAGATGTCCAGCCATTCACATTGCTTCTCAAAGCTAAAAAGAAATAATGAAGCAGAAGCACCACATAACATGAAGTGCTATTTACGTTACCCTCAGACAAGTGGGCTCCACAATATTTTGACTAATTAAGTCTCTCTCAAGAATTGCATTCAAACCATTATTGAACACTGTGACAGCTTTCAGATCCTTAAGGCCCGACAAATGTCCTATATACAGTGTAACATCCACAGAACCCCCTTGTTTTCCGTTCTGCAGGGACAGCAATTTTTACATTGGCGGATTAAAATGTCACTTTGACGGTCACCATGCCAGCCACTAGAGGTGCTTTTTGGCTAAATAGCCGTGTGCAATGCCGTGCATTCACACTAACCTCCTAATGCTTTCCGAGGAGAAAGCACTGGATTGGCTGAGATTTTCACAGCGACAAGAAAAGTTGACTACATTTCTTTTTATACTCCTTACAGGAGGGCGGTCACTTAAACGGTGACCTTGACATTATGGCGTTAGGAATAGGAATCCTTCCTCCAATAATTGACAAAGCTGGTTATAGAGTATATCGTATATTAAAGCGACGGATGAAGCATCCACATTTTAGTCACTTTAATTAAGACTGAGGCAAATCCTATACATTCTAGAACACTCTTCATGATTAAAAAAAAAACATGAAAGGCTACACTGTGTCTAGATTATTACTTTATGAACTAATATTCCAATGCTCCCTGTGGTTTTTAATTGATAAAAATTGGCATTCTACAGTAACAGTTGAACTGTATGTGTTCCTATTGCTTGGTGATTACAGCAGTGAAATCTTTTTTTCACAACTTGACAAGCAATATCCTAAGTTATATTTTCAGTTTTGGACACATCTAAGCAGTTTAGAATGTTCTCTACACACGATGGAGACACATGAGTCTTTGAAATCTCGACCTGTAAAGAGACAAGTCGTGATTAGAAATAGCACACAATTATAATTTGCTCCAATTATGAAATGACAGTGATTACTTCAAAGGTGGCTTTTTTGTAAGGTCAGAGTGTAACCATCAGGGGACTAATTTCTAATACCTTGGTGCCACTAAGTATATGAGACTCTTTGTATATGTTGGAACAACTGCAAAGGAATACAGGTGAGTTCCTCAGCATGCCACATTGGATTATTCCAGATCTTGCTTGTATTCATAGAGTATAAATAAAGCAAATTACTAAATACTAAATAAGCCAACCAGGTCTCACGTGGCCAAGGTCATTAAAATCAAGCATTAAAGATCGTACCAACTGGAGACCATGCTAAATCCTTTTCATCTCAAAACTTCTAAAGAGTTGTAACCAGAGGACTTGTTTGGGTAGGGAAGTCAATGAAAGTCACAAATACTACCACTTCCTTATTAAAAGAAAAATATATATGTAATTTTTAAATTATTAAATACCTAATATATCTGGAGCAATAAGATATCTAATGATACAACTAGCTGATCATACCTGATCTAAGAAATATCTATCAAAATAGCTTGCTATTGTCCACATTTTTGTTAAGAGAGCTGATGGCATGTTAGTCCTGCATCAAATGATTGTTAATATTGCTTTGTTCTGTTCGATCTAACACAAACAATTGATCTAATCTGACAAAGATAACAAAGATCTAGCAATCTGCATACATTTTCATTAACAAATTGTATTTGAGGGGCTAACCCGGCTGTGGTCCCATAGAAGGGCAAATCCTATCTATCTCAGACAGGCAAGGATATTTATATGTATCCCAAAGTTCAAAGAGCACCATAGGCATCCAGACCATTTCATCTCATTGAAGTGGTGTGGGTGCAGTATCCCTGTCTGCTTAACCCTGCAATGTGAAAGAGTTTTAGAGAAACTGCAATGTTTACCTTGCGGGGTTAAGGAGCTACCAGACAACCACTAGAGGCGCTTTCTGCATTTACACAGAGTTTTACACTGTGAAACGACTCTGGACATCACACTTTGCATGCGGATGTCCAGTGTCTTGAAAATCCTTTGGCCTAATCCGTGCTGGATGCTTGCCGTGAGTCACAGAAGGAGGAGCACAACCCAGTGCTGAGGGACTCAGGTAAGTGAAACAACGGTTTTTAAACCTTTCTTGACTGTGGTTGAAGGTGGGGGAGCAGGGGGTGCTGCAAAGGCAAAGACACAATATTAAGTTATGGATACAGTTTTGTATTCCTAACACTGTAGTGTTACTTTAAAGGATCCCTAATCCTAGTCCGAGCCTAACTATATATTCTATGAAGTGCGCATATTATTTTGCTGCTAAAATAGAAGGCATGACCTACTTAAAAATGTGCTTTTTTACTGCTGTTTTTTAACAAACCAACCTTGACAGACAACCACCTCTCCCAAACTCAGCTTTCTAAAAACACATTTGTATAACAAGCCATGAACTCAGGTAAAGAATCAGATCTCACTCCCCTCTTCACATTACACTCCCCCTGCTTGTTGCAACACAAATGGTTCTGGCAGGAACAGAGCATTTCCTACATTCAAGGCCGCGGAAGACGTATAGGGGTGAACTGGTTAATATTTGATCAGGGTTTTTGAATTGTCTGTTGACACATACCAGGTGAAAACATGTTTGTTACCAATCAGTATTTTAAGTATATTCAAAAGTATTTTTCACAAATATTGAAATACGAGTTCAACATTTCATTAATGCTATGTTGTGTTGAAGTCAAGTTGCCTTGGTGTAATACATTGCAGCTTTAACACACTTCTAGTGATACCGGAGAAACTGACGGAAGCCAAGCACAGAGAGATGGACACAGGTTTCTTCAGGAAGGAAGAGATTCTTTATTGGATCACCGATCGGGACTCAGAGGGACTAGCGTCACCAAAATACAGCAAAGTCTGAGTACTGAATACATAGAGTACATTCCTTATATAGCACTGTAGCTCCTCCCACAATTAACTACACCCACACATACCCTTAACCTATTTAATGAATAGAGTCTAAACTCCTCCATCCGGTCTAACCACGTGGCTCATCTGATACAAAGGAGAGGGACGCGTAATTCCAGTTCTTACATTCCTGCACCTGGTCAGTACAGTGATGACAGTATCTTAGCTACGTGTAATTAACTAACTGATACTACAAACACATATACATACATATGCCTTGTGGCAATCTTAGCCTGCTAAACTTGTATTTTACTGGAATTACATCACATTCCCCCCTTTGATGCCTCTGATATTTCACAATTACTTGAGGCATCACTTAACCTTGGTTTGCATATACCTCAGGTTACCATGAACCAGACCAGACTTATCTTATGATGTGAATCTTCAACATTCATCTTCTTGCATTGGTTCTCCCTGATCTAGAGCCTTATACTTATATATCGCCATTATCTGTGCAGCAGCCTTCCTCTCTGCTATACTTCCTATCAGGCTTTGCACAGACCTAACTACTAAGGGTATAAGACACGGTAGGAGTAGACACAACAGTAAAATCAGTAGGACTCCACCTACCACTGCCTTAAGCCCTCCAAACCACTCATACCAGCTACCAAACCAACTACTTGGATTGTACCCTTTCCATACCTGAGTAGGCACATGCGCTAGTTTAACCATATGGCTAGTAAGCTCAGCTATTGCTTGCCCTTCGTCATCTATTTGAAGACAGCAATTACTTAGGTTAAACTTCCCACATACACCTCCCTCTACTGCCAAAAGGTAATCCAAGGCTAATCTATTTTGGTAGACTGCTGTCCTCATCCTGGTGTTATGCTTCGCTAGAAGATTGAGCGCTTGTGATGTCTCATTTGTGATAATCTCAACCACCGCCTGTAATCTTATAATACGGTTGAGCATATAAATAGGGGTTCTATAACCAAAGGTACCATCCTCAGCCCACGTGGCTGGCCCATAGTAATCTATAATACGCTGGGGAGGCCATTCATCATCTTCCCAGGCGCCTATCTCTATGGGTCCCCTTTTCTTCCTATGATTCACATCATACACTTTAACACCTAAAGTCTCACCTGTTTCAATCGGTAACAAGAAGAAGGATGGTTTGAGCATACCCAACACACATGCCCCTTCCCAGTCCTGTGGCAGCTCCGAATAGGCTTTCTTACCACAGATCCAGTACAAATTTGCTGGGGCTCTCCAAGTAGATGTGATGGATAGATCAAACCACACATCCTTTAAATTGGCATATCTAGCAAACGGGTTAGATGGTTCTGAGACATTTGAAGCCGACCACCAAGTTGTATTCTTTGTATCATCATCATAAGCTTTTTGCCCTAGACAAGTTAATTCTCCTACAGAAGTATTATACATTATTCCTTTCCTTGCTATGCAAACATAACCTATGATGGAGGTCTTTAATCTCCACTCAGATTTACCTCTAACACTCATATGATAATCGGCTTGTGTAGATATTAATTGGTCAACTGCCTCAGAACCGGACATTACCTCCTTTGCTTCCCAAGGCCATTGGTCTCCCATGTTAGTACCTCCACACACATAGCAGTTGGTAACATTAAGACTACCGGCAATACTTTCAGCTAAATCGATGAACAGGTTTTTAGCATTATGGGGGATCTTATTATCTATACTCATCTCTTCGTAAAAGGAATGGTATACTTGATGAGTCTGGGAGGATACCGTATCAGTCTCTATTCCTATAAACAATAATGTCCCAGGATCTAAACCCGTCCCGTATATTTGAAACCCAAATAAATTTCCATACTTATCTAAGAACTTGTCGGGGTTATTAATGAGTATATGGACTGGGTTGCATTCCATAGACTTACAATAAGGGCTAGTCGGCAACTTAGTCACTATCATGTCTTTGTCTACTGTCTGTCCCCAAGTTGCCCACCCCACACAAGACCAATATGGGCAAAAGTTATAATCTCTATTTGGGCATCTAGGACTTACATATTTATTTTTGCTACTGGGACAAATATATTTATCGTTAGACCCATACGTCCTCTCCCATCTAAGATCCCCACATACATTCCACGGCTTTCTACCACTCGATATCGCTTTACACGCATCAAATAGCAGAACACCCGAAGAATGTACGGATTCTAACACCGTTTTATTAATTAGGGTCCCCTGAGGATCTCCATTCCTGAGAGTCAACCAAATTGTACGAGGCTGATACTCCGGACTGAAGCACTTAGGTTCTCCTACTCCTAAATGGCACACACTATAATCTATATTTAAGTATCTACATCTCGATACATCTCCTTTACATTCGTATTGTGAATGCCAAATTAGGGTTTGGGAAATATGGTTACCTGTTCTCGTAGTCTTAATGCATACCTCACAGCTAGGAGTGTCGGTACCTCTACCTTCCTGAATATAAAAACACATATAAATAAACACTATCAAAAGCACATCTTTCGCCGTCATCCTCAGTCTTCGTCCGTGCGATGGCGCCTCAGCTTCCAGGATGTGAGGGGCTGCAGGGAATGGAGTTCTGCTCATCTTCACAGGTGTCCCTTCGAGACTTTCCTGGCTTATACACTATGTGATGGTAAGCGGACAGGCTTTATTATGGCCTTCTCACTCACACCTGTAACAATAAAATTTGTAATCCACAATAATTCCTCGTTACTCCGACTGAGTAGTGCGTTTTAACCGGATCTTGCAGGGATTCTCTGGATCTGCTGTAACTTGCCAAGAATCGACTGCTGCTGGTTTAACCCTGGAGTGATGTATCCACGGAGTCACTTCTGCTACTTTTATTGCTGTAGGGGTAGACAAAAGAACAACATAAGGACCTCTCCACTTGGGCCCTAACGGTACATTATTCCACTCTTTAATCCACACTTGATCTCCTGGATGATAACTATGAACAGGGGGATAAATATTCACAGGTAATCTATCTTGTACCCATTTCTGTACCTCCTCCATAGTCTTACCCAACTCTACAACCTGCTGCCGGGTAATTCCTTCTCCCAACTGACTCAAGTCCCCCCTTAAGTTACCAAGTACGGGAGGTGGTCGCCCATACATGATTTCAAAAGGAGAGAGGCCCATCCTTCTGGTAGGGGTACTGCGGATTCGCAATAAAGCTATGGGTAAGAGAACGTTCCACTTAAGTTGGGTTTCCTGACACATTTTAGCCAACTGGTTCTTTATAGTTCTATTCATTCTCTCTACCTTACCAGAACTCTGGGGTCTATATGCAGTATGAAGCCTCCACTTTATACCAAGCATATGAGTCAGTTGTTGTAGGCACTGGTGAACAAAAGCTGGACCATTGTCCGATCCTATAGAACAGGGTAGTCCATATCGGGGTATTATTTCTCGTAGCAGGAATCTCACAACTTCTCCTGCTTTCTCTGTACGAGTAGGACATGCTTCTACCCAGCCTGAATAGGTGCACACAATTACCAGCAGGTAACGATGTCCACCCGATTTAGGCATCACTGTAAAGTCTATTTGTAGATCGGACATGGAGAGTCCCCCCATAAACTGAACTCCTGGTGGCTTTACTGGTCCTTGTCTTGCATTATTCTTAGCACACGTTACACATCTGCGTACAATGGCCTGAGTCAAGTTGGACAATCTTGGTATGTAGAAATGTTTTCTAAGAGATTCTTCAGTACTGTCTCTCCCAGAATGTGTCCCGTTGTGATAATTTTGGACAATTTCTACCGCTAGCGATGCTGGTATAACTATTCTTCCATCTTCTAGCTGATACCACTTGTTCTCCAGATACTTTCCCGGTTCAGTCTTTAACCACTCCTCTTCTTGAGCTGTATAAACTGGAGTCCATTGGGACAGTGGAGTTGGTATAAGAGCAGCTATATGCCCTACATACTCCTGTCTTCCTGATTCAGCAGCACGCTTAGCTGCACTATCTGCCATCCGATTTCCCTTGGTTACATCACCATCTCCTCTCAGATGCGCTCGACAATGTATGATACCGACTTCTTTCGGCTCCCACACTGCTTCCAATAGTTGTAGGATTTCAGCTGCGTACTTGATTTCTTTGCCTTCTGAATTCAGTAGTCCTCTTTCTTTATACAAAGCTCCGTGGGCATGAGTGGTTAAAAACGCATACTTAGAGTCCGTATAGATATTTACTCTTAAACCTTCAGCCAATTGTAACGCTCGTGTTAGTGCTATTAATTCTGCCTTTTGTGCTGATGTTCCTTTCGCCAGTGGCCGAGCTTCTATCACCTTGTCTATTGTTGTCACTGCATATCCTGCATAGCGGATCCCTTCTTTCACATAACTACTGCCGTCGGTGTAATATTGAACATCGGGGTTCTGGATGGGAAAATCACGAAGATCTGGTCTACTTGAGAATACTTCATCCATTACTTCCAAACAATCATGTTGACTTTCAGTAGGTTGTGGCAAAAGGGTAGCTGGATTTAAGGTGTTTACAGTCTCTAAATGCACTCTTGGGTTTTCACACAACATTGCTTGATACTTGGTCATACGGCTATTACTAAACCAATGATTTCCTTTGTAATCCAACAACGTCTGTACTGCATGTGGGACTCGTACATAAAGTTCTTGACCCAGAGTGAGTTTATCGGCTTCAGCTACTAGCAGGGCGGCTGCAGCTACGGCTCTTAGACAAGGTGGAAGTCCGTTGGCCACTGCATCCAGTTGCTTAGACATGTAGGCAACAGGTCTTTGCCATGATCCCAAGTACTGTGTCAATACTCCCACAGCCATTCTTCTTTGCTCGTGTACATATAAGTAGAATGGTCGTGTGTGATCAGGTAGACCTAATGCTGGGGCACTCATCAAAGCCTTCTTCACATCTTCAAATGCCGTTTGCTGTTCTTGGGTCCATAAGAAGGGGTCGTGCTCTGTACCTTTGATAGCTGCGTACAGAGGTTTTGCTAGTATCGCATAGCTGGGAATCCATATCCTACAGAAGCCTGCTGCCCCCAAGAATTCTCGCACTTGTCTTCTATTCTTGGGTATTGGTATTTGGCAGACAGCTTCTTTTCTCTCTGGCCCCATAATTCTTTGACCTTCAGAGATATGGAATCCTAGATACTTGACAGTTGGCAAACACAACTGAGCCTTCTTTCTAGACACCTTGTATCCTGCCTTCCAGAGAATGTGTAGTAGATCGTGCGTTGCTTGCTGACAGATTTCTTTTGTAACTGCTGCTATCAACAAGTCATCTACATATTGTAACAATACACACTCTCCTGGGATGGACTCGAAATCCAATAGATCTTGACTTAGGGCTGAACCAAATAGGGTAGGTGAATTTTTAAACCCTTGGGGCAGTCTTGTCCAAGTCATTTGGCGTTTTGAGCCCGTTACAGCGTTCTCCCATTGGAAAGCGAAAATACATTGACTTTCTGCGGCAATTCGGAGGCAAAAGAAGGCATCTTTGAGATCTAAGACTGTGAAGTAAGTAGCCCCGCCCGGAATTAAAGCAAGCAGGTTATATGGATTGGGTACAACTGGATGTATGCTAACAACCGCATCATTGACTGCTCTTAAGTCCTGCACAGGTCGATACTCATCTGTGCCGGGCTTTTGAACAGGCAGCAATGGGGTGTTCCAGGGGGAAGTACAGAATTTTAGGATACCATACCGTATGAACTTATCCAGATAGGATTGGATGTTCTTCTTAGCCTTCTGCGGAATGTGATATTGTCTTAGGCTCACTGGATAAACCCCATGTTTCAGTTCAATTTTTATTG
Organism: Pelobates fuscus; assembly: GCF_036172605.1. Taxonomy (NCBI): domain Eukaryota; kingdom Metazoa; phylum Chordata; class Amphibia; order Anura; family Pelobatidae; genus Pelobates; species Pelobates fuscus. Next base: position 99,228,569 of record NC_086325.1, read on the forward strand.
GTGGAATATTGCGGGCCAGTCCTGGTGGGTTGTTCTCTGCCCAAACTCCTGGTATGTTAAACAATGTCTCATCACTCCTAGGGTTTTGGCTAGTCAACACTGTATAAAGTCGCCACTCTTCTTCCTTTGGTACGGATAAAGTCATAATACCTGAAGGTCCATTAAACTTTAAAGATGTTGTTCCATCTGGTAGGAACGTAATCTGCGCTTGTAATTTGGATAGCATATCACGTCCCAGCAATTGGACTGGACATTCAGGCATATAAAGGAATTGGTGTTTTACTACGTGGCCTCCCAATGTACAGAGTCGACTTTTAAGAACCGGTCTTTCAGCACTTCTTCCAGTTGCTCCTATCACAGTAATAGTCCTTCCAGATGGAGGAGCAACTAGATTAGTCACCACTGAATGTTCAGCACCAGTGTCGATCATGAACGCACTCCTTTTCCCCCCTATTGATACATCGACCATAGGCTCCGCTCGACCAAGGGGGATGGAGCCCGGTCGGTATCAATAGTCCTCCATGACCGTGTCAGCCAATCCTACAAAGTCCCTACCTTCTCTATCGCGAGACCTTTGCGCTGCTGGAATATACCTGTCTTCCCTAACACTTCCTCTGTTCCCATTACTCCCTCTATAACCATTACTCCCTCCGGGACCTCCTCTACCTCTCGCTCTGCCTCTAAAGTTTCCGTAGCCTGCCCTGGGTTGGTCTCTCTCGTACTGCTCTCTTTGCGGACATTCGTTCCTCCAATGCCCTTCTTCCTTGCAATACGCACACTGATCCCTACTCAAAGGCTCCCTACTCCATCTATTATTGCCTCTATCTGGGCCCCGTTTATCTACGCCTGCGATCGCTACCGCTAGCATATCAGCCTTTTTACGCATCTTGCGCTCCTCCTCTTTCTTGCTTTCTGTTTCCCTATTCATATAGACCTTATTAGCTACCTCCATTAGTTGGGAGATTGACATACCTGCAAACCCTTCTAACTTTTGTAGCTTGCGCTTAATATCTCCGTAAGCTTGGCTGACAAAGGCGGAGTTAACCATTCGGGAATTGTCTGCGTCTTCCGGATTAAAGGGGGTGTACAAGCGGTACGCCTCCAATAATCGGTCATAAAAGACACTGGGCGCTTCATCGCTTTTCTGGATCACCTCAACTGTCTTCGACATGTTAATGGCTTTCTTTCCTCCGGCTTTCATGCCAGCAATTATAGCGTCTCTATAGGCTCTGAGTTGAACCATATCAGCACCATTTACGTTCCAATCGGGATCAGTGTTGGGATAATGTGTTGCGGCCCATGCTGCTGGATTAGCTTGGTTCAAAGCACGGGCTCTATCCTCTAGTGCTTTAATGGCTGCTTGATTTATTCTTGTCCTTTCCTCATTGTTAAATAAAGTCATTAATAACTGCTGGCAATCAGCCCATGTCGGATTATGTGTCTGTACTATTGAGGTGAACAGATCAGTCATGGCTTGTGGTTTCTCAGTATACGAGGAATTATGGGTCTTCCAGTTTAAAAGGTCGGTAGTGGTGAAAGGGACATATACGAAGACAGGGTCAGCGTGTGCCATTTGACCTGCGGCATCGATATAAGCTGACCCGGGATTTAAGCGAAGAGGCATCTGATAGTGCTTTAATTGTTGGGCACCAGTCAACTGTCGGGTTTGGATGGGGCTACGTAGGGAAGCGTCAGTCATGGGTTCCGGTCGGGGAGATATAGGGTATGGGGATGTGGGAGGTTGGTTTTGGGAAAAGGTAGTGAATAGAACACTTCGGGCCGAGCTAGATGAAGCTTGACCGGAAGTCTGAAGTGGCGCCAAATCAGGATATTCGTTTCTAATGGGGGTGGGTTCTGGTTCCGGAAGGGGAGATTTAGTACGAGGGGGGGTGGATCCTGTACTGGAGGAGGAAGCGGAAGTGGATGAGGGTAATGAGGGAAGGGTTACAGGACTTCCTGTATTTGCGTCACTTCCTCTTACCGGAAAGTAAGGGGGCGGCAAAGGGATCTCGGACTCAGGGGGCGTGTCCAAAATGGGCCTAACACCAGCCCTAGTGGACGAACAAGTCCTAGCTACCATGAGGCGACACTGTTCCTCGTGGCATGTCCGGAGCCATTTTGGCGAGTCATTTACGGCCTGTCTCCAACAATCAATATAAGGAAACTGGCCGTAAAGTTCAGGCCTACCTGATACAGCCACGTGTAAGCGCTGTACCAGAGTTGGATCCAAACTGCCACGTGGCGGCCATGCCGCAACCAAAGTAGGCCACTCCCTAGTGCACAAAGTGACCAAACGTACAGGGGACATCTTAACCCCAAAATCACAAACTTTGAATCCCTTTTTAAAATTCTTAACCATACATTCTAAGGGATCCGGAATCGTTGACTGCGACGCACCCATATTTAACAGTGGAACGTCGTCGACAACGATTACTATACACGCGTACTATTCAACAGTCACACCCGTTTCCTCTGGCAACAGCACCACGTGGTACGGTTACCAAGTGAAACGTACACAATAACAATAAACACTCAGGGAATTCCCGTACACACACAGCTGCTACACCAGTCACTATATAATCAATATTATGCCCTTTGGCGTAACTACACAGTCACCCACGCTATAATTCTCTATATACGAATTACCCGTCTATAACACACCCCAGTAACATCGTCTTTTACAAATAGCGGTTACAGTACGGTTAGCATAGGTCAAAGCACAAGTTAAGGTCACAATACAATTATTAGTGGTTATGGTGTTAAACATGCAATGGACGACAATGATTAGTACTTATTATATAATGTCAGTAAATATACAGGGTTATGGTACCGTGCACTATAATACAGCAACACACTATTAACACTCTCGCTAGACGGCTGAGCTCGCGCTATCTAACAAGATATACACTTTACTAAAACAATCGTTAACACATTTACAATTCCCAACTAAACTATTGGCCAGTACCTTGAATGGACTACCTAAAACTATATACACCCGTTTTGGTTAGCCACACTGCCCAATCACCACATATATAGCGAGCTAGAGAACCGAATTTACACAGACGCCTCTTAGTCGCACTATACAACGAGCTAGAGAACCGAATTTACACAGGCGCCTCTTAGTCGTACTATCAAAAGTCTAGTGGGTTCCAAATTTACACGCCTTCCCACTTAGCCCAGATAGGATGAGAACTAGCGAACCGAATTTACACAGGCGCCGCTTAGTCTCCCGGTCCCTCCGACCTAGCGAACGTAATATACACCCTAGAACGCTAGTCTAGACAAGACACCGGTGTCCGGCTAGGGCTATTTACACCAGGACCCCGCCTGACTAACCAAATCAAACGGTCTGACTAAAGAGCGTTCGATCGAGCGGTGCGCCTTCGCTCCTTCCCTCCGACAGAGGGGGCAGATACAGATTCAAAAACCCCTTTGGGCCTACCGCACAATCGGTATACCCCTAGCGGGTCCTGCCGTCTAAAACAGCAGTTATCTTACCTCCTCGTTCCTGAACCTGAGTTCACACTCATCGACGGGGACACCCCAGCACTTCTCACGTAGAGGCCGATGATCTCCTGGACAACAGACCAGTGGCGCCGAGACGAAGGGAGGTCCACGCAGAAGTTCAGGGGTGCAGCCGTAGAGAACGTGGGCAAAGATAGACCGTCTCACGCCTCTGCCTCTCAGCTACCGTTGAACGATGAGCTTCCCGGCCAATGCACCAAATGATACCGGAGAAACTGACGGAAGCCAAGCACAGAGAGATGGACACAGGTTTCTTCAGGAAGGAAGAGATTCTTTATTGGATCACCGATCGGGACTCAGAGGGACTAGCGTCACCAAAATACAGCAAAGTCTGAGTACTGAATACATAGAGTACATTCCTTATATAGCACTGTAGCTCCTCCCACAATTAACTACACCCACACATACCCTTAACCTATTTAATGAATAGAGTCTAAACTCCTCCATCCGGTCTAACCACGTGGCTCATCTGATACAAAGGAGAGGGACGCGTAATTCCAGTTCTTACATTCCTGCACCTGGTCAGTACAGTGATGACAGTATCTTAGCTACGTGTAATTAACTAACTGATACTACAAACACATATACATACATATGCCTTGTGGCAATCTTAGCCTGCTAAACTTGTATTTTACTGGAATTACATCACACTAGAGGCTGTATTCCAGAGAGCCACTAGAGTTGCTTCCATAGCCATATTATTATTATTATTATTATTATTATTTATACAGCGCCAACTTATTCCACTTTACAATATTATAAAAGGGGAAATGTAACAATAAATGAGGCAGTTACCAAATGCTACAGGAACATTAGTTTGATAAGGACCCTGTCAAACAAAATAATAATCTAGAGGTAAACTCGATTATAGATAAAATGACTCCCCTACAAAGCATTCGATTGGCGTAGAGCAAGGTTTTGCCATGCATGTCCACTAGCCTCCCAAACGTTTCCCTTGGATTGGCTGAGGTCATCAATTTTGATAATCGCAGCCAAGGAGTCAGAGCAGGAAGAAAGTGGAAACTGGTGCGGCAAGGGCTAAAAAGTAAAACCCACCTTTCAAGCACTCACAGGCACAAGGTAGGCCACACACCTAAATTGGTATATTAAGACTTTAGCGTTACGAATGCACGTTTGTATTTCTGATAATATAGTGTTCTTGTAAGCCACAACTGCAAATCAGTCAATCCAGGATTTAACTGCTTCCTACACTACCTGTAGAGATCCTGGGCTAAAAAGTCCCATATCCAGGGCTTCGGCCCCAAAGTTCCACCTAACAATGCTTATGTTCACATGTACGGAAATGTTTTGTGGGCAAATTAGTTGATTAAACTTAGCATTGCTGCATTGCTATAAACATGCCATTTAATCAACAGTCTTTTTACAATTTTTACAATTATATTTGCATGCTTCGTTCTACCCCTCGCCCCCCTCCACCTCATTATTTTAATGTTATTCTGTGGCAGTGGAGTTTGTCTTTTTTCCATATGTGAAGGACTAGTATTGTACTCTTTCTTAAATGGTTGTTTAAAGGGACACTATAGGCAACCAGATAACATAATCTCAATGAACTGGTCTGGGTGCAGTGTCACTGTCCCTCTTAGTCCTGCAATGTAAAACATTGCCGTTTTAGAGAAACTGCTATGTTTACATTGCAGTATTAAGACTGCATCTAGTGACTGTCTACCTGTTTTACTTCATGATATGACCCTGGACGTTCTTACACTCTGTATGAGGATATCTAGTGTCAGAGAAAACATGCACATTAGGTCCCCCCATCTGATTATGTCGTAGTAGGCAGAACTCAATCCAGTGCTGAGAGACCTCTGCCCTGGAATCGGGTAAGTGAATAAAGAGTTATTAAACCCATTACATTGTGGGGGGGGGGGGGGGAGGGGCAGGCACATGGGTTGAGGAACATGTTAGTGTTAGGAATACATCTTTGTATTTCTAACACTGAAGTGTTGCTTTAAGAATGAATGTACTTACAGTATTACTCATGGACACCTTCATCTTTTTAATCTTAGTACGATTTCATAAGTATTTTAAATAATAATTGAGCAGCTGGAAGAAAAAGACAAATTTTATGTGTACATTTCTATTCTGTATATGAAACCACATTATTTGAAACATAATTCTTTAGACTCCTGTAAACCAAATTCCTTCCAAAATAATTCTTTATACTCCCTCTCACACAGCTAGCATTGAGTACTAGTAAGGACCCTCTTATCACAGGGCTAGTTCTCAGGATGAAAAATACAAGATTCATTCCAAAGTGCAGCATGTGTGAGCCCGTGTGTGGAGCTCTCCTGAGTTAAACAACCAGGAAGTAACACAACCAGTTGTCTGATTGACAGCCAAAGTGACTGTCAAGTTTAATATATAAAAGTACCAATTTCTATTGAAATAAGCACTTTTTGTAAAAGAAAAAAGAATCAGCTCTTCACATATAAAGATTTTCTGTAAGCTAAATTGTTTTACAAGTCCGGAGTGTCCCTGTAATAACACACAGGGTGTAACAATCAACATTTTGAATTCAGCTTGTTTTATTCATTTTAAAAGTATATGTGTTTTCAATTAAAAAAAAAATAAAACTAAAAAAAAAACCTTTCCTTTAACTCTAGCTAGCAAGAATTATAAGTTTGTTTTGATAGCTCCAGACATTTCACAATTTTTTGTCTTAGCTTAAAATATAATGAGGGAACAAAGTATCAGCATGAATTAAAGTTGCATGCTTTGCTCACTGAACACCTGATGATAATTCCCTGTGCGCCTGGTGGGCCTAGTGGGCAGTAAATAGATTTTAAGGTTGCTTGAACATCACCCTCTGAAGTCAGAACAGCAATGCACAGAACAGACCAAGCATGCCCTGTCTGGCCTGCAAATTAACTTTAGGTTCATGACATGTGCTTGACAGATCTGATAATAATTTGCTACACTTCATATTCTAATGAAATTTGTTTTCTTTCTACATGAGACTAAAAAATCCAGTGAACAAAGTTTCTCTCAGACAGCCTATATATCAGGGTAGTGAGGCATGGGTGGGTGAGAGAGCCTATACATCAGGGTAGTGATGCATGGGGGGTAAGAGAGCCTACAGATCAGGGTAGTGAGGCATGGGGGGGGGGGGGGTAAGAGAGCCTACAGATCAGGGTAGCGAGGCATGGGGGGGGTGAGATAGCCTATAGATCAGGGTAGTGAGGCATGGGGGTGAGAGAGCCTATAGATCAGGGTAGTGAGGCATGGGGTGTGAGAGAGCCTATAGATCAGGGTAGTGAAGCATGGGGGATGAGAGAGCCTATAGATCAGGGTAGTGAGGCATGGGGGGGAGATAGCCTATAGATCAGGGTAGTGAGGCATAGCGGGGGTGAGAAAGCCTATAGATCAGGGTAGTGAGGCATGGGTGGGTGAGAAAGCCTATAGATCCGGGTAGTGAGGCATGGGTGGGTGAGAGAGCCTATAGATCAGGGTAGTGAGGCATGGGGGGGTGAGAGAGCCTATAGATCAGGGTAGTGAGGCATGGGGGGGTTAGAGAGCCTATAGATCAGGGTAGTGAGGCATGGGGGTGTGAGAGAGTCTATAGATCAGGGTAATGAGGCATGGGGCGTAAGAGAGCCTATATATCAGGGTAGTGAGGCATGGGGGGGTGTGAGGGAGCCTATAAATCAGGGTAGTGAGACATGCGGGGTAAGAGAGCCTACAGATCAGGGAAGTGAGGCATGGGGGGTGAGAGAGTCTATAGATCAGGGTAGTGAGGCATGGGGGTGTGAGAGAGTCTATAGATCAGGGTAATGAGGCATGGGGCGTAAGAGAGCCTATATATCAGGGTAGTGAGGCATGGGGGGGTGTGAGGGAGCCTATAAATCAGGGTAGTGAGACATGCGGGGTAAGAGAGCCTACAGATCAGGGAAGTGAGGCATGGGGGGTGAGAGAGTCTATAGATCAGGGTAGTGAGGCATGGGGGGGTGAGAGAGCCCATAGATCAGGGTAGTGAGGCATGGGGGGGTTAGAGAGCCTAAAGATCAGGGTAGTGAGGCATGGGGGGTGAGAGAGCCTACGGGAAGGGTCAGCAAGGAGCAGGAAGGTAAAGTAAGAGAAGGAGCAGAAAGAGACGGAACAGAAATGAGCAGGAAGGGACATCAGGGAGCAGAAAGGGATAGCAAGGAGCATGAAAAGTAAAGCAGGAGAAGGAGTACAAAGGAACAGAAATGAGCATGAAGGAGCAGAAAGGGTCAGCAAGGAGTAGGAAGGGTCAGCAAGGAGCAGGAAGGGGCAGGAGTGGTCAGCAAGGAGCTGGAAGGTAAATCAGCACAAAGATAAAATAGAAGGAGCAGAAAGGGCCAGCAAGTACCTGGAAAGGGCAGCAAGGAGCAGGAAGGGACAGAAGGAGCACAAAGGTAAAGTAGGAGAAGGAACAGAAAGGAGCAGGAAGGGACATCAAGGAGCAGAAAGGGTCAGCACTGAGCTGGAAGAGGCAGAAGGAGCACAAACGTAAGTAGGAGAAGGGGCAGCAAGGAGCAGGAAGGGTCTGCAAGGAGAAGAAAGGGACAGAAGGAGCACAAAAGGTAAATGAGCAAAAATAATCAGAAGGAGCACAAAGGTAAAGTAGGACAAGGAGCAGAAAAGGGTAGCAAGTAGCAGAAAGGGACAGCAAGCAGCACAAAGGTAAAGTAGGAGAAGGGTCTGCAAGGAGCAGAAAGGGATCAGAAAGAGAAAGGAGCAGAAGGACGCAAAATAAGCAGAAAGTAGCAGAAAGGTAAAGACGCAGAAGAAGCTAAGGAGGAGAGAAGACAGTGTCAGAAGAAAAAAGAAGAATGTGTCAAATGAAGGAGAAGAAAAGGAGATTGGATCAGGAAGGACAAGTGAAGTGGACCCTCCACTTTATTCTGGACACCACATCATAAGACTTTGCTACCTGGGCCTGGCAGGGAAACTTTGGACCTTCTTATCTCCCCCGGTAAAAAAAAAAAAATATCAGTGTTAATGTGTTCACTTTTATTTACTGAGTGTCAGGAAGCACAGAGTGCTGCTGGATAAGGGTGTCGATGATTGGCTAGAACGGTCAGCTGGCACTCTAAGCCAATCAGTAGCTCCCCATTCATAAAAAAGTTAAACATTTTTATGAACCGGTAACTAGCGATTGGCTTAGAGCGTGAACTCTAGCCAATCTGCAGCACCCATGCCTGACATCAATCTGCACTTCCTGACACTCCGTTTCAGAAGCTTAATACCACTGAGCGATCTGGAGCTGGAGGAAGCCTTTGGGGTTAAACCATTTGAGAGCGGTTAAACCCCTTAAAGGAAAGAGAACACCAAGGGGCATTTCGATGAAGTTGTTATGGTGACCAGAAAGTTCCTTTAATTTGCTTATGGGAACACTATTCCTGACACCATAGTTGTGAAATCGCTATTTACCCTGGCTTTATGTGATAATGACTATTCCCCTTCCCTTTCATGACACTGTCAAAAAGGGACAAGCATGGATGTCATTACAATTATGCCCCCCCCCCCCCCCCCAGGAAAAATTCCTATGGACGCCCATGGAAATGTTACTTACCTTTTAAACGTTTATAGCATAGTTAATTTTTTAAGGGGTGCCACAAAGGTGAGCAATGCATTACAATACTAAAAGGGTTAAAGAGACATTAAAGTCACCAGAACAAAAAATAAAATTCAATCATAGCGGCTCCTTGAGAAGGGGGCGGGGCCAGAGAGGGTGTGTTTTGTTTATCATTAATGACAAGCACGCCCCCTCTCAAAGTAAGCATGTTAGTTCAATGCGCAGAGCCCCGCTGAAGAGCTCTAGCATTAGAAAAAGGCCCTGTATTTGTTCTACGCAGCGCAAGCAAATTTAATAACATGCTTGCACCGTGTTTGCTTTTAACTTGTCTCTGGTGTCTCTATAAGTGGGATACCAGAGGACAAAATGGCCAGGAAAGCGTATTGTGCATGTGTATGGAGCCTGCATGTGGGATTGCGTGTGTATAGAGTGAGCTGATTGTGGTCTGGTATTGTGTAAATAGGTTGATTTCATTTGTGTGTGTGGTGTAATATGTGCAGGGCCATTTGAAGGAATTTGGGGGCCCCAAGCAATGGACATGGAGGCCCCCCTAACCCCCTAAATATATATATATATATTTGGACATATTGTATGTGTGAGGGGCGCAGTGTGTTGGGTGTGCTGCGTGTATGTGTGAAGGGTGCAGCATGTGTGTGTGAGGGATGCAGCGTGTGTGTGAGGGGTGCAGTGTGTGTGTGTGTGTGTAAGAGGGGTGCTGTGTGTGAGGGTGTTCTTATCTGCCATCACATTCTAATTTTCTTTGCCTGTTAACTCACTGAGGGTTATTTTATATATTATATATATATGTGTGTGTGTGTGTGTGTGTGTGTGTGCTGTGTGTGTCTGAGGGTGCTTTGTATGTCTGAGGGTGCTGTGTGTGTAAGTGTGCTGTTAGTGTGAGTGTGCTGTGTGTGTGTGTGTGAGGGTGTGGTGTGTGTGTGTGAGGGTGCTGTGTGTGTGTGTGTTTGTGTGTGAGGGTGGTGTGTGTGAGTGTGCTGTGTGTGTGAATGTGCTGTTAGTGTGAGTGTGCTGTGTGTGTGTGCTGGTAGTGTGAGTGTGCTGTTAGTGTGAGTGTGCTGTATGTGTGAATATGTCTGGAGGAATTGTGTGTGTTAGGCGGGGCAAGATGTAAATATATTAAATATGTTTTGTTTTTTTAAATAAAAAAAATTAACTTTTACCCCCCTCCCTTTTTACCTTTAGCCTTGGAGGGGCGTGCTGCTATGAAGGGGGGACCGTGCTGCCATCCCTGGTGGTCCTAGTGGTGAGTGAACTCTACCCTGCAGTTTCTGGGGTGGAGTTCACACTCGTGAGATCTGAGCATTGCCATGGTAACCAGAGCAACGCTCCGACCTCGCGAGAGGAACCCGACGGAGCTGCAGGGTAGATCTCCAGTCCTCTCCCTCCCCATCCAGCAGCATGTCAGTGCCTGTGGGCTTTTGAAGGAGATCTTTGATCTCCCCACTGGCCCATGAAGGCACACAGCAGGGCCAGCGCTCTGATAGTGCGGGCCCTGCATGGGCCAGCCGGTTAGATCCTGTGATGCCCGATGGCCAGTCTACAAGCCTGACTACAGCTTACTCTACACAGTAGAATCACTGCCTTCAGACTTTTTGCGGTAAACACTGTTATTTCAGAGAAAATGCAGTGTATATATTAGAGCCTAGTGATAATCCCTCTGGCCACTCCTCAGATGACTGCTAGAGGTGCTTCCGGGGCAGTACTGCACAGTGTGACTGTCATTCAGTGCCTCCACCCTCTGCTTGCAGACACTGAACTTTCTTCATAGAGATGCATTGATTTAATGGATGTCAATGAGGAGATGCTGATTGACCAGGACTGTGTTTCTGCCCAGTGGCGGATCCAGTGGGGGGGGGGGGGGCAACGGGGCAATGCCTCCCCCCTCCCCCCCCCAGAGAAAACCGACGGTCTCCCTCTCCCCTGCCAGCACATGCAGGTGCCAGCCCTGCAATGTGCCTGTGGACCGGAGGGGAGATCAGAGAGAGAGACGACCCGGGAGCTCTTACCTGCAGCTCCTCCGGGTAACCACGGCAACGCTCCAAATCTCGGTGAGAGTGAACTCTAGCCCTGGAGCAACGGACTAGAGTTCACTCCTACCACTGGGACCACCAATGAATCCACACTGGACCACCAGGGATCGAAATATGTCCCCCTCCTCCCAGTAAAGGTAAGAAGGGAGGGGGGACATCAATATTTTTTAAATTAAATACAAATATATGTATATATATATTATATTAAAAAAGCCCCCCTACCCTTATCACACACACACACCACTCTACACACATACACTGCCCCCATACACACATATTGCCCCTATACACACACATTGCCCCCATACACACACATTGCCCCCCATACTGCCCCAATACACACACATTGCCCCCATACACACACACTGCCACCATACACATACTGTCCCCCATACACATACTGCCCCCATACACACATACTGCCCCCATACAAACACATTGCCCCCATACACACATACTGCCCCCATACATACACACTGCCCCCATACACACATACTGCCCCCATACACACACATTGCCCCCCATACTGCCCCCATACACACATACTGCCCCATACACATACTGCCCCCATACACACATACAGTGCCCACTATACACACACATTGCCCCCCATACTGTCCCCATACACACACATTGCCCTTCATACTGCCCCCATACACACACACTGCCATCCATACACACACACTGCCCCCATACACACACACTGCCCCATACACAAACACTGCCCCCATACACACATACTGCCCCCATACACACATACTGCCCCCCATACACACACACTGCCCCCATACTGACCCCCATACACACACATTGCCCCCCATACACACACACTGCCCACATACTGCCCCCGTACACATACTGCTCCCCATACACATACTGCTCCCCATACACACACACACTGGCCCCATACACATACTGCCCCATACACATACTTCCCCCATACACATACTGCCCCCCATACACACATACTGCTCCTCCATACACACACACTCTACACACATACACTACCCCCATACACACACACTGCTTCCCATACACACACACTGCCCCCATACACAAACATTGCCCACACTCACACATACACTGCAATACTCACACACACATACTGTCCCACACATACACTGCATCCCTGACATACACTGCCGCCCTCACTCACACACTACAACCTTCACACACACACACTGCTCACACACTGTCCCCCTCACACACACACACACTGCACCCCTTACACATTGCACCACTCACACACACCACTGCTCCTATGCCCTACTACAGCCCTTATTTCCCAGCAGACCTCAGGTAAGTTGTCAAACTGTTCTTAAACGGTTTGACTACTTACTCTTGGAGGGGGTCCCGGCACTATTGACACCATAACCACTACACTGAGCTGTAGTGGTTATTGTGTCTGGATTATTTCTTTAAATAATTTACAAGTGCCCCTCCCAAGATCAGGCTCTGGATCCGCCACTGGCTCTGCCCCACTTCCAAAGATGTCAGCAAACAGCAGGCAGATCAGAGGCAGGCAGAGGCAGCAGCTGCAAACTTGAATACAAGTACAATTTTACTATAGTTAGGGAGGCAAGAGGGCCAGCTAGATGGTGTTTTTTTATTTTTTTAATTCTTTATTTTTGTTGCGCAGGTGTGTACAGTATCAATGACAAACGCCACAACAGCGTACATTTGCATATACAATAGATTGTACAGTGGCAATGATGAGAGCGCATTTTTTTATTTTATGAATGCAAGCTTTGTTTCAGGATGGACTTACATCGCTTTGAGGTACAGGCAATCTATATATGATGCTAGATGCAGTCGCTTTTTGTATAATAACTGACAAACAGGTATATCAGGAATACAAATTAGGCGGTCAGTGTGAGTTGTTTAGACTTGTGTGGTTATACGAAAACGTAGGTATAGTACATGCTTTGGGTCCTCGCTGTAGTTACTTAAGTAGCTGGAGATCCTGCATTCGCTTAAAACATCTGCTCTTAACATTGGCTGGTAACAATTGCAACAGGAGTAGCATGTAGCCTAAAAGCAGGTAAGGCAAAATGCATGGCAAACTATGTGTGGTCGCTGATTAGATCTTAGAGCTGTAAAAATTGCCTATGCCTCGGGGTCTGCCTCTGGGTTAACATTCACAAAGAATTAGCATAATAACGCTTGGCAAAAATGCAATCGAAATAAAAAATAAAATAACACCATGAGCGCCAGTGTGCAGAGAGACTGTTATATACAGATTATGTGTATTAACCGCACAGGCTATGAAATATATGCTCATAACTTTACAGTCTCGTGGGTAGTCTGCTGCGGTGTGCCTCTCAGGATTCACCCCTTGCGGATCGGTCTCAGGGACAGATTCATCCTATGCCAGCAGGGGACACAACACAGTCTCTGAGTGCAGGGGCCCACTGCCTGTCATCTTGCTACGACATGCTCCGGTAGGTTGGGGCTCGCAGCTTGTGTGTTGCGCTGTTCAGCTCTTCAGGTCGTGGCTGTGGTCCTGCCTGAGTGCGCCTGGGCTATTACTTCGGCACCATTTTGAGGCTCGGCATCGATCCTATCCTTCTCCGCCGCCATGATGGGAAACCAGGGATGCATGCTTAAGTGGAGAGCTTGTGGGTAGGTAGTATTCCCTGCATTCGCTTTCCCCAGTGAGCAGTATCTGGCGGGTGCTCTCTTGGTGCTTGTGTCTCCATTTGCCTTGCTGCCAGTTACCTCCAGAGGGCCTCAAACACGTCATCCAGCCGTGTGAAACACGTCTCAGTGTCCCCGCAACCCTGTGCGTTGGTTAGGTGCTGGTCGGCCATCTTGGGGCACACCGTCTGGACCGCAATGCTCGGCTGGACCGGAGTGGAGGTGTAGTAGTATGCGGTGGTGGTAGCACGTGGGGGACCGGGATAACCCCCCCAGTCCAGGGGGGGGGTGGCCGAGCGCCGGTCGGAGAACCGGGCGAGCGGCCGTCCCACCCAGGCTCAAGCTTGTAGGCCTCAGGCCTCCATCGGGTTACTGTGGTGCCGTTGGGAGTCTTGTCGGGTATCACCGGAATCCCCATAGCCTGAACTGTGCTGTAATCATATTTTCAGGTTACTGTCTGCTTGTGGTCCACAGTTAGCTCCGATTTTTCAGCTCAGAAGCAGGAGCTCAGACGAAACACGTCTGATCCGACCGGCGGTCTGTCCCTGCCCCCTAGATGGTGGTTTTAACCCTATAGGGTCAGGAATACATGATTGTGTTCCTGACCCTATAGTGTTTCTTTAAGGCAAGTTAAAATTGAACCGTGAAAACACAAATTACTTGTAAAATATTAAATTCTTATCAAATTATTCTCAAAATATTGATTTGTAATGTGAAAAAACAAAAACAAAATAATAACGTAGATTAATATTTAATGAGGACTTTTTTTAAAGGGGTACTCTAACTCCCAAAATGACTTTAGCTCAATGTAGCAGTTATGGTGTAAAGGTATTATGGGTGCCATACCACGCTTTATTTTTTAGGTGTTTGGGAGTGGTGTGCAATAATTGATGGGGTCCTGATAGCACTAGGAGCACATTTTTAAAATTCTTTATTTTTGGTGTGCGCAAAAGTAACAATAAGCCTTGGTGTGCCACAACAGCGACATCAGGGTACGTTAATAAACATTTGCATTACAGGTTGTGGTAATCGATTGTCAGGCACGTTTTTTAGTTAAAGATAACAAAATTGCAACAGTTTAGGTTCTCGATTAGCATAAACAATGAAGTTTTCAATGCAATTTTAAAATATAAACACGTTTAGCTCAGTGATGCTTCATCAGTAAAGGTAAGGTAAACATACAAACCTGCGTGTGTACACTAGACATGCAGAATGTGAAACAGGCTTATCAACAATCTAAGAACAAAATACACATGCCTAGTCGTAGTAGGGAGTATGTGTCTATCTATGTGGTATGAGATTATTAGGTTTAAAAGTACAAGTAAAATAATTTGTACTGCGCTTATGTAATACACATATGGAAGGTGGAACGTGCTAAGTGTTGTACAGGGTATAACGATGAGACATACTTGTAGACCGAGTGAGTAGTTGATCGGCTATGTATGAGTTAAACCGCTTAAGTAGTATTGGATCCAGCTAGATTGTCATTGGACAGGCATAGTAAATTGAACATGCTAAATAACAGGTATGTTCTATTGGGTAGAGCATACATCAGAGGGACAAGATTCAAACTTCAACTAGGGCATAGTTGGTATGCTCTGAAAGCCGTGGTCGCACCGGGTGAGTCACATTCTGGATCTAGGGGACCTTGTTTAGTTTCCGCCAACTCCTAGGCTCGGAAACTCGCTGGTGTAACTGGAGGAAAGTTCATGGAGGGGGTTAAATGTGGCAACCCTCCAGCCCCGGGCTGCGGGGAGGGCCTGCATCAGTGTCCCAGGGGCTCGGGTACTCACGGCTAAGTCCAAGTCCTTTCTTGGCGGGATGCGGCAGGGTCACTGGGAGGGTCGCTGCTTGCAGCGTTGGATCTTCCGCCTCCATGGGTGATGCATAGGATTAACCCTGGTGGCTCTCGGCCCAGGTGGGCTCAATGCAGGATTAATTTCCACTTGGTATGTGTTTGTGCCTGAGGGTGGCGCACGGACCCCCTCTCCGCTCTTCCCCCATCCACTTTCCCGGCCTTGAGTTGCTGCCTTGCTTCGGGCATCCAGTTTGGTTGAGTGCTGAGCATCCAGCTGGTGCTTCATGCTGCCTCTGGAGCTCAAGGTTAGGAGGCTCGTCCGCCATCTTGAGGGGAGCCTCATGGTCTGTTCCCCAGTGGAGGTTGTTGAGTGAGGTAAGCGAGATGCGTGGAGCCGATCAGCGGGCACCGGGATAACCCCCGATGGTCTAAAGGGGGGGAAGTCTCAGATTGATTGTTTCTGCTGCGGGCAAAGAGCCGGGTGAGTGGCCATCTCACCTTGGCTCGTTCAGGCGTAGGCCACAAGCCTCGGACTGGGCTGTTCAGGATCCGGGAAGCTTATGTGGGGTATTAATGTGTAGTGCAGTGTCCCCCGGTCTCGATTATTGCAGTTTGCCACCTTGATAATGCAGGTAGTAGGGGTTTTTGTCACAAAATCTGTTGCCAGTCGCGGGAGCTCCAGCCTGGCACATCTGTTCTGCTCTGCAGTTAAGCTCCGCCCACTAGAAGCACATTTTAAGCTGTATTTACAGAACATTCCAAGGCTTTACATATCCTGTTATAAACATAGTATGGACCTGGAATTTATCAGCCAATCAGGATGCACTTCAGGGCAATGCTGGCCAGCTGTGGCTTCGGGGGCAAGTACAAATGACTGGACTTGTGTGCTGCAAAAGATCTCTGTTTAGAGAGATATTTGAAAGAGGGAATAAGCTGGATATGCCATTAGATATCCTTGTAACCTCCATCAGTCGGACCTGGCACAGTATGAAGGAACATTCAGAGATCTGTGCAATGTGTAAGAGATGCAGACTATGTTTTCCACTTACTCCATTGCTTGTAATGACAAGTGTGTTTTATGAAAATCATTAACAATATGCCTGTGGTCACTAGCAAACACCTCCAGGATATTGTACATATTCATTGTCGTTTCGTGGCCTGCTTAGCCTCAGATACCGCAGCTCACTAGGAAATTTACAATGAGGTCAATCCTGGCCTGCTGAGTTTTGAGAGAACAGATCACCATCCCATGCACAAACCCACACAAAGCTAGGCTAGCAAAGGCCATGAACAATTCTTGCCTGTTGGCTCATTCCTGCAAGGCTGTGCAAACAGACATCACTGCAGAACTCACACTGTTTTAATTTAGAGAAGAATAGTTTCAACCTGTGCTCAACGTACCTTTACTGGCACTGCGCTGGTGGCCGTGGGGACATTTGCCCCATTATCAGCCCTACCATGATGCACCATTAACTTCCTTATGGCACTTTATCCTATAAATCTGTGCACAGCATGACTTTGTAGTCAAAGCAGTAATTTCTGGTTGAACTTTACATATCAGTTTTTTTAATTGTGGAAGCTGTTAGCTAAACTAAAATTTGAAGGATCCTTTGCTGTTGATGACACAAACAACTATTTTATTGGGAAAACACTGTGTTTTAGAATAATAAAAGAGACAGATTATTAAATTGATACATTATGAACCAAGAAGAAAGCATTTTAGAATGGTGTTAAATAGGAGGCATGGTAACAAAGGAGAATGCAACAAAAACGATGTAACATCATGCAAAAAAAGATAATTATTTATGCAAAAAGCTGTAAAACACATGCATTTTACATAGTTACATAGTTACATAGCTGAAAAGAGACTTGCATCCATCAAGTTCAGCCTTCCTCACATTAGTTTTTTGCTGTTGATCCAAAAGAAGGCAAAAAAAAAAAAAAACAGCTTAAAGCACTTCCAATATTGCAACAAGCTAGGAAATAGAATTCCTTCTTGACCCCAGAATGGCAGTCAGATTAATCCTTGGACCAAGCAGCTATTACCCTACATTGAAAGATTATATCCTTGAATATTCTGTTTTTGCAAGTATGCATCTAGTAGCTGTTTGAACATCTGTATGTACTCTGATAAAACCACATCTTCAGGCAGAGAATTCCACATCCTTATTGTGGATAAAACCTTTTCTTTGCCTTAGACAAAATCTTCTTACTTCCAGTCTAAACACATTACCTTGTGTCCTATGTAAAGTCCGGTTTGTGAATAGATTTCCACATAATTGTTTGTATTGGCCCCGAATATATTTGTATAATGTTATCATATCCCCTCCCAGGCGACATTTTTCAAAACTAAAGAGGTTTAAATTTGTTAACCTTCATAGCTGATATGTTATATTCCTTTTATTAATTTTGTAGCCCGCCTCTGTACTTTTTCTAGTGCCATAATATCTTTCTTTAGAACACGTGCCCCAAAATGCACAGCATATTCAATATGTGGTCTTACCAGTGATTTATAAAGAGGCAAAATTATATTCTCATCCCGAGTATGAATGCCTTTTTTTATGCATGACAATACCTTACTGGCCTTAGCCACTGCTGATTGACATTGCACATTGTTGCATAGTTTGTTGTCTATTACAATTCCCAAGTCCTTTTCGTGTGTTGTTATCACTAATTTGCTTCAAATAAGGGTATACGTGCATTCTTTACGCCGAAGTGCATAACTTCACATTTTTCAACATTACATTTCATCTGCCATTTGAGTGCCCAGTCCCCCAGTTGATCTAAATCCCTCTGCAGCAAGGTAATATCTTGCTCACATTGTATTACTTTACATTTTTGTGTCATCTGCAAACACTGAAACATGACTTTTAATGCTTTTTTCAAGATCGTTTATAAATATGTTAAATAGAAGGGGTCCCAGAACAGAACCCTGAGGGACACCACTTGCCACCTCTGTCCAGTTTGAGAATTTACCATTAATGACAACTCTTTGTACTCTATTTTTAAGCCAATCTTCTACCCAAGAACAAGCATTTTCATCTAGACCGATTTCTTTGAGTTTGAACACTAATCTATTGTGTGGAACTGTATCAAATGCCTTGGCAAAATCCAAATAGATCACATCTACTGCAACACCCTGATCTATACTTCTGCTTACTTCTTCGTAGAATGCAATCAAGTTAGTTTGACATGACCTGTGCTTCATAAAACGATGCTGATTTTTGCTGATAACCATGTTCTTCTCAAGGAAATCTAGAATATTATCCCTTAATAACCTTTCAAATACTTTTCCAGCATGTTGTGTTGGTCTGTTGAATTAAATTGTTTCCATTAGTTATTAAGCTAGGGATTTCGAGTAAAGTGTGAGTAAAATTTGACTCAACTCTAAATATACAACTCTTAAATGTTAATGTAATTCAGGATAATCTTTGCTTTGTGATATTAAGCTGTCACTTTTAATTGGGTCTATCGATATGGAGTGTGAATAAGCTCATCAATGCAGTGATTTCTTTGCGAAATTACATTGCTGATCAGTTTCACAATTTGTTGAAGAAATAAATATAATGATGCCCCAGTCTGCAATGTTTACGAAAACAAATACATTCCTATTAGCACCACAATGCAATTTATACTGCAGCAAACAGTTCTATAAATTGAGACCCAAGTTTACAAATTGCCTAGTTTTTTATTGTTTGAGCACACTGCTGGGACAATGTGTGAGCATATGGTCACATGCTACACATGGTGCGTACTCATGTGTAAATGTGCTGGAAGCTTAAGCCACTGTTCTTCTACAATCTGTCACTGCTGAGGGCTGAAGAGTGCTGTGAAAATAATTGTTATCAAAGTAGCACGGTGCTTTTATACGGCTTAATTGTGATCAATAGGTCAAATCTCTGTCGGTGATATTTATTTATTTAATCACTGATAATATCCTTCTAATAACTGCCAGAGATGAGACTATTTAACGCTCCACTAAACTTGTACACAGTAAATTAATCTCACGCTTGATGTACTTCGTTGGATTTGCCAGACGACCAATTTCTATGTTCATTTAGATATTTATTATAATGGTGCCTGTGTAAATGCTTGGGTTTGGTGATTCTCAACTATAATAAAGCCCCTGTTCAATTTGTCTGCTCGAACCCATTCAACCTTTTCCAAGAAATTAAACTTCCAATTCTTTAGTACATTTGGAGTGCTCACGTGTACCCATGCAACACGTGCTGTTCTAATAAAATCCTGTTTGCACTAATTCAATTTGGAAACCAAATCAGAGCATTACAGTAAGGAGCTGTAAGAGGTAATTGGAAAAATTGGGTCAGTCAGCCTTAGGACAGGCATACACATATGACTATCACAACCGTCAAATTTATTTCATTTCATCAACTTGGGCATTTTTGTGAAAAGTTGGGGGCTATTACAAAAACAGATGTGAGTATATATTGTATTTTTTCAATAGATAAAGTATTAGAGTGTAATGAAGAAAGATTAACCATAGGTTATAAAGTACAATAAAGTATTTGCCCTCTACGGTTCTGTTCATTAATGTTTTGCTTTTTGTTTTTTTAAATCTCTCCATTGTGACAGGTATACATCAAACAGTACGTTAATTTTGATTACGTTTTGTAAATAAAGTAAAGAATAAAATAAAAAAAATGAAAAATCAGATTGAGTAGATACAGTTAAATCAAAACTTGGTCTCTTTTCACATGGCGATATTAATAAGCATAGTTCCAAATAATACTAAGTAGATAGTGAATATATTTGGTAGACTGCAGGTATAGTTCTGTATCTGCTAAGTAGGCAGAGTCTAATACCAACTAATATGTGTTAGTCTATGAATTTATAGGTAGGTTTTAGCGATAGCCCATGCCCATGCAGGAAACTTTTGAAACTTGGCTAGGTTTAAGAGTAAAGGGGCATTTTGAACTGTAAATGTCAAGCACAATTTTAGTTGTCAAGATATAGGGATTCATGTAGGGGCTTAGCTGGATGTGGTGTGTTGTAAGTACCACACTGTATATTGTAAAGGTTGATTTTAACATACAGTTGTGCTCAAAAGTTTGCATACCCTTGGAGCAGCGGTTCCCAAAGTGTGGGTCGCGACCCACTGGTGCGTCGCAGGGCGATTCCCAGTGGGTCGCGCTGACCCACACATCCAGGGCAGCCGGGTACTCAGAAAGGCAGACTGATTAGTCGGGCTCTCGGTCCGTGACCGCGGGCCCGACAACAGGAGGGAGCCTGGCGGCTTGCCCTGTATGCCGCCGGGCTCCCTCGAGCCAGTCTGCCCAGCAGCTCCGGTCTGCAGCTCCGCCGGGTGCAGAGCTGCAGACCGTGTGATAGAAGTCTCGTGAGCTCCCAGAGCGTTCTCATGGTAACACTCTGGGAGCTCGCAATACTTTTATTACACGGTCTGCAGCTCTGCACCCGGCGGAGCTGCAGACCGGAAAGGAACCCCCACTGGACCACCAGGGAATTCAGTGAAGGTAGGACACAGCCCCCTGACACTCCCTGCCCTCCCTAAGTAACCCCTTCACTCCCTGCCCTCCCCAAGTAACCCCTTCACTCCCTGCCCTCCCCCAAGTAACCCCTTCACTCCCTGCCCTCCCCAAGTAACCCCTTCACTCCCTGCCCTCCCCATGTAACCCCTTCACTCCCTGCCCTCCCCATGTAACCCCTTCACTCCCTGCCCTCCCCATGTAACCCCTTCACTCCCTGCCCTCCCCAAGTAACCCCTTCACTCCCTGTCCTACCCCATTTAACCCCTTCACCCCCTGCCCTCCCCCCATTTAACCTCTTCACTCCCTGCCCTCCCCAATGTAACCCCTTCACTCCCTGCCCTCCCCCCATGTAACCCCTTCACTCCCAGCCCTCCCCCCATGTAACCCCTTCACTCCCTGCCCTCCCCAAGTAACCCCTTCACTCCCTGCCCTCCCCATGTAACCCCTTCACTCCCTGCCCTCCCCATGTAACCCCTTCACTCCCTGCCCTCCCCATGTAACCCCTTCACTCCCTGCCCTCCCCAAGTAACCCCTTCACTCCCTGTCCTACCCCATTTAACCCCTTCACCCCCTGCCCTCCCCCCATTTAACCTCTTCACTCCCTGCCCTCCCCAATGTAACCCCTTCACTCCCTGCCCTCCCCCCATGTAACCCCTTCACTCCCAGCCCTCCCCCCATGTAACCCCTTCACTCCCTGCCCTCCCCCCATGTAACCCCTTCACTCCCTGCCCTCCCCCATGTAACCCCTTCACTCCCTGCCCTCCCCCCATGTAACCCCTTCACTCCCTGCCCTCCCCCCATGTAACCCCTTCACTCCCTGCCCTCCCCCCATGTAACCCCTTCACTCCCTGCCCTCCCCCCATGTAACCCCTTCACTCCCTGCCCTCCCCCATGTAACCCCTTCACTCCCTGCCCTCCCCCAATGTAACCCCTTCACTCCCTGCCCTCCCCAATGTAACCCCTTCACTCCCTGCCCTCCCCCAATGTAACCCCTTAACTCCCTGCCCTCCCCCAATGTAACCCCTTCACTCCCTGCCCTCCCCCAATGTAACCCCTTCACTCCCTGCCCTCCCCAATGTAACCCCTTCACTCCCTGCCCTCCCCCAATGTAACCCCTTCCCTCTCTGTCCTCCCCCAATGTAACCCCTTCCCTCTCTGTCCTCCCCCAATGTAACCCCTGCCCTCCCCCATGTAACCCCTGCCCTCCCCCCATGTAACCCCTTCACTCCCAGCCCTCCGCCGCATGTTACGACCTTCACTCCCTGCCCTCCCCACACTAACCCCTTCACTCCCTCCACTCCCCCCATGTAACCCCTTCACTCCCTGCCCTCCCCACACTAACCCCTTCACTCCCTGCCCCCTCCCCACACTGTGTAATCCCTTCACTCCCAGCCCTCCCAATGTAACCCCTTCACTCCCTGCCCTCCCCAATGTAACCCCTTCACCCCCTGCCCTCCCCACACGGTAACTCCTTCACTCCCTGCCCTCCCCACACGGTAACCCCTTCACTCCCTGCCCCCTCCCCACACTGTAACCCATTCACTCCCGCCCACCCCCCACTGTAGCCTTTTCTCCCCCTGCCCCCCACACTGTAGCCTTTTCTCCCCCTGCCCCCACACTGTAGCCTTTTCTCCCCCTGCCCCCCACACTGTAGCCTTTTCTCCCCCTGCCCCCCACACTGTAGCCTTTTCTCCCCCTGCCCCCACACTGTAGCCTTTTCTCCCCCTGCCCCCACACTGTAACCCTTTACCCCCCTGCCTGCTGACCCCTTCTCCCCCTGCCTGCCGACCCCTTCTCCCCTTGCCTGCCCACCCCTTCTCCCCTTGCCTGCCCACCCCTTCTCCCCCTGCCCACCCACTGTAACCCTTTCTCACTTTGCCCTCACACTGTTACCAGCACACACACTCCCTCCCTCACCTCTCCCACACACTGTCACCCTCACCTCCTGTCTCTGCGTGTATGTGTATCTGTGTGTCCTTTTGTGTCAGTGTGTGTATATTTGTGTGTCTGTGTGTATTGTGTGTATCTGTGTACATGAGTGTCTGTTTATCTATGTGTGGGAAACTAGATGTCATTTTGTGTATTGCTGTCAGGGTGTGTATTTGTGTGTGTGTATATGTGTATACACTTCACACATACTCCATACAAAAAAACATGATTACATTAAAACACACATTGTGTATATGTATATTTTATAAACACAATACACACACTGCATCCACTACACACACACACACTGCATCCACTACACACGTACTGCAAACGCAAACATTACATACAAACACACACCGGCATTAAAACACAAATTATCTACAAACACCCCTTCATTCAAACACCAACACTCAAAAAGCACACCTGCATTTCAAGTCCGACACTACATACAAACACCCATGCATTCAGACGCAAACATTACAAACAAGTATACCACTACATTCCAATGGCAACAGTACATACAAATACACCCATACATGCACACATATACTTAATACAAAAACATGCTTACATTCAAACGCTCAAACAATGCTCACAAATATAACCCTGCAATGATAAGAAAATGGTAGATCCCCATCTGGTATAGCATTATTGAAATTCTCCGACAGATGGGGATCTACCTTTTGGCCACACTTGCACTAGAGGGGGGCCCAGAAAACATATTTGCACCAGGGCACTCTCTACATTAGTTCCACCACTGGGATAATCAATGTGAGGTGCCTGGATGAAAGAGCAGGACACAGCACTTCTGATTCTGAGTCTGTGAGTAAGCAGTTGTATGTCTCTAAAACTGATTGCCATGATGTGCAACGTTTCTGCCTCTAAAGCTGCCATGATATCCCAGAATTATGCCTCTAAAACTGCCATGTTATGCTAATTTTATGCATCTAAAACTGATTGCCATGGTGTGCCAATTTTATGCTTTTAAAACGGATTGCCATGGTGTGCCAATTTTATGCATCTGACTGTTTGCCATGGTATGCCAATTGTATGCCTCTGAAGCGGATTGCCATGGTGTGCCAATTTTATGCATCTGACTGTTTGCCATGGTGTGCCAATTGTATGCCTCTGAAGCGGATTGCCATGATGTGCCAAGTTTATGCATCTAAAAGTGATTACCGTAATATGCCAAGTTTATGCATCTAAAGCTTATTGCCATGCTGTGCCAAGGTTATGTATTTAAAGCTGCCATGATGTTCCAATTTTATGCCTCTAAAACTGATTGCCACGACGTTCTGAATTTATGCATCTAAAGCTGGTTGCCATGGTGTGCCAATTGTAAGCCTCTAAAACTGATTGCTATGGTGTGCCAATTGTATGCACCTAAAGTTGCCATGATGTGCCAAGTTTATACATCTACAACTGATTGCCATGATGTACCAATTTTATGCATCTAAAGCTGATTGCCATGGTATGCCAATTGTATGCATCTAAAACGGATTGCTATAGTGTGCCAATTTTATGCATCTAAAGCTGACATAATGTTCCAATTGTATGCCTGTAAAGCTGATTGCCACGGTGTGTCAATTGTATGCATCTAAAGCGGATAGTGTGCCAATTGTATGCCTCTAAAGCGGTTTGCCATGGTGTGCCAGTTTTATGCCTCTAAAAGTAATTGTCATGGTGTGCCAATTGTGTGCATCTAAAGCGGATTGCTATGGTGTTCACTTTTTAAAATATGCATTAAAAGCAAGTGGGTCTCGAAAAATTACCGTTTTGAAAAGTGGGTCTCGGCCCATAAAAGTTTGGGAAGCCCTGCCTTGGAGAATTGGTAATATATGTACCAGTTTTAAAGAAAACATGAGTGAGCAGGCAAAGCACATTTCTTTTATTTCTTATGAGATTCATATTAAACTGTAGGTTATAACAGAATGGCACAATCATGAAACAAAACATGGCAAAAAAAAAAAAGTGATGTGAGGTGAACAGGTTCATGCTCTATAAAGAGTAAACTTTACTGGAAGGAGGAGCAAGATATGTTTTATGTTCATTATACGGGACATAACATCAGCTACAAATCAACTAAGCAAATGTTTTTAACCCCTTAAGGACACATGACATGTGTGACATGTCATGATTCCCCTTTATTCCAGAAATTTGGTCCCATTGTTACAGGTTTTTTTTTAGGCATCTTATAAAAGCATACATTGTTATAGCAGGTGCAGAAGTTAAATCCATGTGCTCTTTATGTCAGCAATATTTTAACCATAAAGTTGTATTTAAAAGTTTGCATACCCTTGGAGTATTGGTAATATATGTACCATTTAAAAAAAACAAAAACGAATGAGCAGGCAAAACACATTTCTTTTATTTCTTATGGGTATCATATTTGACTGCAGGTTATAACAGAATGGCACAATCATAAAACAAAACATGGCAACCAGGGCCGGACTGGGATACAAATTCGGCCCGGGCATTTTTTTATCACAGCGGCCCACTAAGAAGGGGGCGGGGCAGAGAGGGTGTGTTTTGTCATCACTAACGACAAACACGCCCCCTCTCAAAGTGCAGGCCAGGGCAGACCATGCGCAGAGCTCTGCTAAAGAGCTCTAGCATGAGAAAAAAGCCCTGTATTTGTTCTGCACAGCGCAAGCAAATTTAATAACATGCTTGCACTGTGTTTCCTTGCAACTTGTCTCTGGTGTCTCTATAAATGGATACCAGGAGACAAAAGGGCCAGGAAAAAGTATTGTGCATGTGTTTGGAGCCTGCTTGTGGGATTGTATGTGTGTATAGAGTGAGCTGATTGTGGTGTGGTATTATGTAATAAGGTCGGTTTTAGTCATGTTGTGTTTGTGGTGTAATGTAATGCATATGTGGCTAGGGGCTGTAGAGAATGTGTGTATAGGGGATGTAGCAAGTGTGTGTGTGTGTGTATAGGTGATGTAGTGTTTGTAGAGAGTGTGTGTTTAGGGGTGTAGTATGTGTTTGCTTACAAGTAATCTGGTGTGTGTATAGGGGATCCAGAGTGTGTATGTCAGGAATGTAGTGTGTTTGTGTATATATATATGTATATATATATACACACATACATATATTTATATATATATATATATATACACATACATATGTTTGGAAGTATTGTGTATGTGTGTGGTGCAGTGTGTTGGGGAGGTTCTGTGTGTATGTGAGGGGTGCAGCATGTGCGTATGATGGATGCTGTGTGTGATGTGTGTGAGGGTGCGGTGTGAGGGTGCTGTGTATGATGTGTGTGAGAGTGCTGTGTATGATGTGTTTTGTGATAGTGCTGATTGTGATGTGTGTGAGAGAGTGCCGAGTGTAATAGTGCTGTGTATGATGTGTGTGATAGTGCTGTAGATGATGTGTAAGAGTGCTGTGTGTGACGTGTTTTGTGATAGTGCTGAGTTTGATGTGTGTGAGAGAGTGCCGAGTGTGATAGTTCTGTGTATGATGTGTGTGATAGTGCTGAGTGTGATGTGTGTGTGAGTGCTGAGTGTGATAGTGCTGTGGATGATGTGTGTGAGAGTGCTGAGGGTGATAGTGCTGTGGATGATGTGTGTGAGAATGCTGATGGTGATAGTGCTGTGGATGATGTGTGTGAGTGCTGAGGGTGATGTGTGTGAGAGTGCTGAGTGTGATAGTGCTGTGGATGATGTGTGTGAGTACTGAGGGTGATGTGTGTGAGGGTGCTGTGTGTGAGAGTGCCGAGTGTGATAGTGCTGTGGATGATGTATGTGAGAGTGCTGAGGGTGATAGTTCTGTGGATGATGTTGTGGTGGAATCTCGGTAAAAATAAATTTAGTAGGCCGAGATTACCACGTGGCATGTGTACGTGCATATGCTGACGTATCGATCAGTTGGTTGCACGAGGCAAGATACGATCAGTAGTGTACGGAGCATGTGCAAGAATACAGGATATAGTATTCCCCCTCCTCCATTGTGCTGGACAAGCCATGCGGTCAAGCAGGAAGTTAATTCTTATTTGTGTTGATTGGTTAAGAGAATGTGCGGGTGGAGCTTAATATGGGAGGAGTTATATGCCTATATAAGGAGCCTGCACTATTGTCCGGGGCTCAGACTTTGCTGTATTTTGGTGACGCTAGTCCCTCTGAGTCCCGATCGGTGATCCAATAAAGAATCTCTTCCTTCCTGAAGAAACCTGTGTCCATCTCTCTGTGCTTGGCTTCCGTCAGTTTCTCCGGTATCATTTGGTGCATTGGCCGGGAAGCTCATCGTTCAACGGTAGCTGAGAGGCAGAGGCGTGAGACGGTCTATCTTTGCCCACGTTCTCTACGGCTGCACCCCTGAACTTCTGCGTGGACCTCCCTTCGTCTCGGCGCCACTGGTCTGTTGTCCAGGAGATCATCGGCCTCTACGTGAGAAGTGCTGGGGTGTCCCCGTCGATGAGTGTGAACTCAGGTTCAGGAACGAGGAGGTAAGACAACTGCTGTTTTAGACGGCAGGACCCACTAGGGGTATACCGATTGTGCGGTAGGCCCAAAGGGGTTTTGAATCTGTGTATCTGCCCCCTCTGTCGGAGGGAAGGAGCGAAGGCGCACCGCTCGATCGAACGCTCTTTAGTCAGACCGTTTGATTTGGTTAGTCAGGCGGGGCGCTCTGGTGTAAAATAAGCCCTAGCCGGACACCGGTGTCTTGTCTAGACTAGCGTTCTAGGGTGTATATTTTGTTCGCTAGGTCGGAGGGACCGGGAGACTAAGCGGCGCCTGTGTAAATTCGGTTCGCTAGTTCTCATCCTATCTGGGCTAAGTGGGAAGGCGTGTAAATTTGGAACCCACTAGACTTTTGATAGTGCGACTAAGAGGCGCCTGTGTAAATTCGGTTCTCTAGCTCGCTATATATGTGGTGATTGGGCAGTGTGGCTAACCAAAACGGGTGTATATAGTTTTAGGTAGTCCATTCAAGGTACTGGCCAATAGTTTAGTTGGGAATTGTAAATGTGTTAACGATTGTTTTAGTAAAGTGTATATCTTGTTAGATAGCGCAAGCTCAGCCGTCTAGCGAGAGTGTTAATAGTGTGTTGCTGTATTATAGTGCACGGTACCATAACCCTGTATATTTACTGACACTGTATATAAGTACTAATCATTGTCGTCCATTGCATGTTTAACACCATAACCACTAATAATTGTATTGTGACCTTAACTTGTGCTTTGACCTATGCTAACCGTACTGTAACCGCTATTTGTAAAAGACGATGTTACTGGGGTGTGTTATAGACGGGTAATTCGTATATAGAGAATTATAGCGTGGGTGACTGTATAGTTACGCCAAAGGGCATAATATTGATTATATAGTGACTGGTGTAACAGCTGTGTGTGTACGGGAATTCCCTGAGTGTTTATTGTGTTATTGTGTACGTTTCACTTGGTAACCGTACCACGTGGTGCTGTTGCCAGAGGAAACGGGTGTGATTGTTGAATAGTACGCGTGTATAGTATTCGTTGTCGACGACGTTCCATTGTTAAGTATGGGTGCGTCGCAGTCAACGATTCCGGATCCCTTAGGATGTATGGTGAAGAATTTTAAAAAGGGATTTAAAATTTGTGATTTTGGGGTAAAGATGTCTCCTGTACGTTTGGTCACTTTGTGTACTAGGGAGTGGCCTACTTTGGTTGCGGCATGGCCGCCACGTGGCAGTTTGGATCCAACTCTGGTACAGCGCTTACACGTGGCTGTATCAGGTAGGCCTGAACTTTACGGCCAGTTTCCTTATATTGACTGTTGGAGACAGGCCGTAAATGACTCGCCAAAATGGCTCCGGACATGCCACGAGGAGCAGTGTCGCCTCATGGTAGCTAGGACTTGTTCGTCCACTAGGACTGGTGTTAGGCCCATTTTGGACACGCCCCCTGAGTCCGAGATCCCTTTGCCGCCCCCTTACTTTCCGTTAAGAAGAAGTGACGCAAACGCAGGAAGCCCTGCACCCCTCCCCTCATTACCCTCATCCACTTCCGCTTCCTCCTCCAGTACAGGATCCACCCCCCCTCGTACTAAATCTCCCCTTCCGGAACCAGAACCCACCCCCATTAAAAACGAATATCCTGATTTGGCGCCACTTCAGACTTCCGGTCAAGCTTCATCTAGCTCGGCTCGAAGTGTTTTATTTACGACCTTTTCCCAAAACCAACCTCCCACATCCCCATACCCTATCTCTCCCCGACCGGAACCCATGACTGACGCCTCTCTACGTAGCCCTATCCAAACCCGACAGTTGACTGGTGCCCAACAATTAAAGCACTATCAGATGCCTCTTCGCCTAAATCCCGGGTCAGCTTATATCGATGCCGCAGGTCAAATGGCACACGCTGACCCAGTCTTCGTATATGTCCCATTTACCACTACCGACCTTTTAAACTGGAAGACCCATAATTCCTCGTATACTGAGAAACCACAAGCCATGACTGATCTGTTCACCTCAATAGTACAGACGCATAATCCGACATGGGCTGATTGCCAGCAGTTATTAATGACTTTATTTAACAATGAGGAAAGGACAAGAATAAATCAAGCAGCCATTAAAGCATTAGAAGATAGAGCCCGTGCTTTGAACCAAGCTAATCCAGCAGCATGGGCCGCAACACATTATCCCAACACTGATCCCGATTGGAACGTAAATGGTGCTGATATGGTTCAACTCAGAGCCTATAGAGACGCTATAATTGCTGGCATGAAAGCCGGAGGAAAGAAAGCCATTAACATGTCGAAGACAGTTGAGGTGATTCAGAAAAGCGATGAAGCGCCCAGTGTCTTTTATGACCGATTATTGGAGGCATACCGCTTGTATACCCCCTTTAATCCGGAAGACGCAGACAATTCCCGAATGGTTAACTCCGCCTTTGTCAGCCAAGCATACGGAGATATTAAGCGCAAGCTACAAAAGTTAGAAGGGTTTGCAGGTATGTCCATCACCCAACTAATGGAGGTAGCTAATAAGGTTTATATGAACAGGGATACAGAAAATAAGAAAGAGGAAGAGCGCAAGATGCGTAAAAAGGCTGATATGCTAGCGGTAGCGATCGCAGGCGTAGATAAACGGGGCCCAGATAGAGGCAATAATAGATGGAGTAGGGAGCCTTTGAGTAGGGATCAGTGCGCGTATTGCAGGGAAGAAGGGCATTGGAGGAACGAATGTCCGCAAAGAGAGCAGTACGAGAGAGACCAACCCAGGGCAGGCTACGGAAACTTTAGAGGCAGAGCGAGAGGTAGAGGAGGCCCCGGAGGGAGTAATGGTTATAGAGGGAGTAATGGGAACAGAGGAAGTGTTAGGGAAGACAGGTATATTCCAGCAGCGCAAAGGTCCCGCGATAGAGAAGGTAGGGACTTCGTAGGATTGGCTGACACGGTCATGGAGGACTATTGATACCGACCGGGCTCCATCCCCCTTGGTCGAGCGGAGCCTATGGTCGATGTATCAATAGGGGGAAAAAGGAGTGCGTTCATGATCGACACTGGTGCTGAACATTCAGTGGTGACTAATCTAGTTGCTCCTCCATCTGGAAGGACTATTACTGTGATAGGAGCAACTGGAAGAAGTGCTGAAAGACCGGTTCTTAAAAGTCGACTCTGTACATTGGGAGGCCACGTAGTAAAACACCAATTCCTTTATATGCCTGAATGTCCAGTCCAATTGCTGGGACGTGATATGCTATCAAAATTACAAGCGCAGATTACGTTCCTACCAAATGGAACAACATCCTTAAAGTTTAATGGACCTTCAGGTATTATGACTTTATCCGTACCAAAGGAAGAAGAGTGGCGACTTTATACAGTGTTGACTAGCCAAAACCCTAGGAGTGATGAGACATTATTTAACATACCAGGAGTTTGGGCAGAGAACAACCCACCAGGACTGGCCCGCAATATTCCACCTATAAAAATTGAACTAAAACTTGGGGTTTATCCAGTGAGCCTAAGACAATACCACATCCCACAGAAGGCTAAGAAGAACATCCAATCCTATCTGGATAAGTTCATACGGTATGGTATCCTAAAATTCTGTAC
The DNA here is from genome assembly GCF_036172605.1 of Pelobates fuscus. Classification (NCBI taxonomy): domain Eukaryota; kingdom Metazoa; phylum Chordata; class Amphibia; order Anura; family Pelobatidae; genus Pelobates; species Pelobates fuscus. The sequence continues at coordinate 99,259,622 of NC_086325.1, forward strand.
TTCCCCCTGGAACACCCCATTGCTGCCTGTTCAAAAGCCCGGTACAGATGAGTATCGACCTGTGCAGGACTTGAGAGCAGTCAATGATGCGGTTGTTAGTATACATCCAGTTGTACCCAATCCATATAACCTGCTTGCTTTAATTCCGGGCGGGGCTACTTACTTCACAGTCTTAGATCTCAAAGATGCCTTCTTTTGCCTCCGAATTGCCGCAGAAAGTCAATGTATTTTCGCTTTCCAATGGGAGAATGCTGTAACGGGCTCAAAACGCCAAATGACTTGGACAAGACTACCCCAAGGGTTTAAAAATTCACCTACCCTATTTGGTTCAGCCCTAAGTCAAGATCTATTGGATTTCGAGTCCATCCCAGGAGAGTGTGTCTTGTTACAATATGTAGATGACTTGTTGATAGCAGCAGTTACAAAAGAAATCTGTCAGCAAGCAACGCACGATCTACTACACATTCTCTGGAAGGCAGGATACAAGGTGTCTAGAAAGAAGGCTCAGTTGTGTTTGCCAACTGTCAAGTATCTGGGATTCCATATCTCTGAAGGTCAAAGGATTATGGGGCCAGAGAGAAAAGAAGCTGTCTGCCAAATACCAATACCCAAGAATAGAAGACAAGTGCGAGAATTCTTGGGGGCAGCAGGCTTCTGTAGGATATGGATTCCCAGCTATGCGATACTAGCAAAACCTCTGTACGCAGCCATCAAAGGTACAGAGCACGACCCCTTCTTATGGACCCAAGAACAGCAAACGGCATTTGAAGATGTGAAGAAGGCTTTGATGAGTGCCCCAGCATTAGGTCTACCTGATCACACACGACCATTCTACTTATATGTACACGAGCAGAGAAGAATGGCTGTGGGAGTATTGACACAGTACTTGGGATCATGGCAAAGACCTGTTGCCTACATGTCTAAGCAATTGGATGCAGTGGCCAGCGGACTTCCACCTTGTCTAAGAGCCGTAGCTGCAGCCGCCCTGCTAGTAGCTGAAGCCGATAAACTCACTCTGGGTCAAGAACTTTATGTACGAGTCCCACATGCAGTACAGACGTTGTTGGATTACAAAGGAAATCATTGGTTTAGTAACAGCCGTATGACCAAGTATCAAGCAATGTTGTGTGAAAACCCAAGAGTGCATTTAGAGACTGTAAACACCTTAAATCCAGCTACCCTTTTGCCACAACCTACTGAAAGTCAACATGATTGTTTGGAAGTAATGGATGAAGTATTTTCAAGTAGACCAGATCTTCGTGATTTTCCCATCCAGAACCCCGATGTTCAATATTATACCGATGGCAGTAGTTATGTGAAAGAAGGGATCCGCTATGCAGGATATGCAGTAACAACAATAGACAAGGTGATAGAAGCTCGGCCACTGGCGAAAGGAACATCAGCACAAAAGGCAGAATTAATAGCACTAACACGAGCGTTACAATTGGCTGAAGGTTTAAGAGTAAATATCTATACGGACTCTAAGTATGCGTTCTTAACCACTCATGCCCACGGAGCTTTGTATAAAGAAAGAGGACTACTGAATTCAGAAGGCAAAGAAATCAAATACGCAGCCGAAATCCTACAACTATTGGAAGCAGTGTGGGAGCCGAAAGAAGTCGGTATCATACATTGTCGAGCGCATCTGAGAGGAGATGGTGATGTAACCAAGGGAAATCGGATGGCAGATAGTGTAGCTAAGCGTGCTGCTGAATCAGGAAGACAGGAGTATGTGGGGCATATAGCTGCTCTTATACCAACTCCACTGTCCCAATGGACTCCAGTTTATACAGCTCAAGAAGAGGAGTGGTTAAAGACTGAACCGGGAAAGTATCTGGAGAACAAGTGGTATCAGCTAGAAGATGGAAGAATAGTTATACCAGCATCGCTAGCGGTAGAAATTGTCCAAAATTATCATAACGGGACACATTCTGGGAGAGACAGTACTGAAGAATCTCTTAGAAAACATTTCTACATACCAAGATTGTCCAACTTGACTCAGGCCATTGTACGCAGATGTGTAACGTGTGCTAAGAATAATGCAAGACAAGGACCGGTAAAGCCACCAGGAGTCCAGTTTATGGGGGGACTCCCCATGTCCGATCTACAAATAGACTTTACAGTGATGCCTAAATCGGGTGGACATCGTTACCTGTTGGTAATTGTGTGCACCTATTCAGGCTGGGTAGAAGCATGTCCTACTCGTACAGAGAAAGCAGGAGAAGTTGTGAGATTCCTGCTACGAGAAATAATACCCCGATATGGACTACCCTGTTCTATAGGATCGGACAATGGTCCAGCTTTTGTTCACCAGTGCCTACAACAACTGACTCATATGCTTGGTATAAAGTGGAGGCTTCATACTGCATATAGACCCCAGAGTTCTGGTAAGGTAGAGAGAATGAATAGAACTATCAAGAACCAGTTGGCTAAAATGTGTCAGGAAACCCAACTTAAGTGGAACGTTCTCTTACCTATAGCTCTATTGCGAATCCGCAGTACCCCTACCAGAAAGATGGGCCTCTCTCCTTTTGAAATTATGTATGGGCGACCACCTCCCGTACTTGGTAACTTAAGGGGGGATTTGAGTCAGTTGGGAGAAGGAATTACTCGGCAGCAGGTTGTAGAGTTGGGTAAGACTATGGAGGAGGTACAGAAATGGGTACAAGATAGATTACCTGTGAATATATATCCCCCTGTTCATAGTTATCACCCAGGAGACCAAGTGTGGATTAAGGAGTGGAATAATGTACCGTTAGGGCCCAAGTGGAGAGGTCCTTATGTTGTTCTTTTGTCTACCCCTACAGCGATAAAAGTAGCCGAAGTGACTCCGTGGATACATCACTCCAGGGTTAAGCCAGCAGCAGTTGATTCTTGGCAAGTTACAGCAGATCCAGAGAATCCCTGCAAGATCCGGTTGAAACGCACTACTCAGTCGGAGTAACGAGGAATTATTGTGGATTACAAATTTTATTGTTACAGGTGTGAGTGAGAAGGCCATAATAAAGCCTGTCCTCTTACCAACACATAGTGTATAAGCCAGGAAAGTCTCGAAGGGACACCTGTGAAGACGAGCAGAACTCCATTCCCTGCAGCCCTCACATCCTGGAAGCTGAGGTTCCATCGCACGGACGAAGACTGAGGATGACGGCGAAAGATGTGCTTTTTATTGTGTTTATTTATATGTGTTTTTATATTCAGGAAGGTAGAGGTACCGACACTCCTAGCTGTGAGGTATGCATTAAGACTACGAGAACAGGTAACCATATTTCCCAAACCCTAATTTGGCATTCACAATACGAGTGTAAAGGAGATGTATCGAGATGTAGATACTTAAATATAGACTATAGTGTGTGCCATTTAGGAGTAGGAGAACCTAAGTGCTTCAGTCCGGAGTATCAACCTCGTACAATTTGGTTGACTCTCAGGAATGGAGATCCTCAGGGGACCCTAATTAATAAGACGGTGTTAGAATCCGTACATTCTTCGGGTGTTCTGCTATTTGATGCGTGTAAAGCGATATCGAGTGGTAGAAAGCCGTGGAATGTATGTGGGGATCTTAGATGGGAGAGGACGTATGGGTCTAATGATAAATATATTTGTCCCAGTAGTAAAAATAAATATGTAAGTCCTAGATGCCCAAATAAAGACTATAACTTTTGCCCATATTGGTCTTGTGTGGGGTGGGCGACTTGGGGACAGACAGTAGATAAAGACATGATAGTGACTAAGTTGCCGACTAGCCCTTATTGTAAGTCTATGGAATGCAACCCAGTCCATATACTTATTAATAACCCCGACAAGTTCCTAGATAAGTATGGAAATTTATTTGGGTTTCAGATATACGGGACGGGTTTAGATCCTGGGACATTATTGTTTATAGGAATAGAGACTGATACGGTATCCTCCCAGACTCATCAAGTATACCATTCCTTTTATGAAGAGATGAGTATAGATAATAAGATCCCCCATAATGCTAAAAACCTGTTTATCGATCTAGCTGAAAGTATTGCCGGTAGTCTTAATGTTACCAACTGCTATGTGTGTGGAGGTACTAACATGGGAGACCAATGGCCTTGGGAAGCAAAGGAGGTAATGTCCGGTTCTGAGGCAGTTGACCAACTAATATCTACACAAGCCGATTATCATTTGAGTGTTAGAGGTAAATCTGAGTGGAGATTAAAGACCTCCATCATAGGTTATGTTTGCATAGCAAGGAAAGGAATAATGTATAATACTTCTGTAGGAGAATTAACTTGTCTAGGGCAAAAAGCTTATGATGATGATACAAAGAATACAACTTGGTGGTCGGCTTCAAATGTCTCAGAACCATCTAACCCGTTTGCTAGATACGCCAATTTAAAGGACGTGTGGTTTGATCTATCCATCACATCTACCTGGAGAGCCCCAGCAAATTTGTACTGGATCTGTGGTAAGAAAGCCTATTCGGAGTTGCCACAGGACTGGGAAGGGGCATGTGTGTTGGGTATGCTCAAACCATCCTTCTTCTTGTTACCAATTGAAACAGGTGAGACTTTAGGTGTTAAAGTGTATGATGTGAATCATAGGAAGAAAAGGGGACCCATAGAGATAGGCACCTGGGAAGATAATGAATGGCCTCCCCAGCGTATCATAGATTATTATGGGCCAGCCACGTGGGCTGAAGATGGTACCTTTGGTTATAGAACCCCTATTTATATGCTCAACCGCATTATAAGATTACAGGCGGTGGTTGAGATTATCACTAACGAAACATCACAAGCGCTCAATCTTCTAGCGAAGCATAACACCAGGATGAGGACAGCAGTCTACCAAAATAGATTAGCCTTGGATTACCTATTGGCAGTAGAGGGAGGTGTATGTGGGAAGTTTAACCTAAGCAATTGCTGTCTTCAAATAGATGACGAAGGGCAAGCAATAGCTGAGCTTACTAGCCATATGGTTAAACTAGCGCATGTGCCTACTCAGGTATGGAAAGGGTACAATCCAAGTAGTTGGTTCGGTAGCTGGTATGAGTGGTTTGGAGGGCTTAAGGCAGTGGTAGGTGGAGTCCTACTGATTTTACTGTTGTGTCTACTCCTACCGTGTCTTATACCCTTAGTAGTTAGGTCTGTGCAAAGCCTGATAGGAAGTATAGCAGAGAGGAAGGCTGCTGCACAGATAATGGCGATTTATAAGTATAAGGCTTTAGATCAAGGAGAACCAATGCAGGAAGATGAGTGTTAAAAGATTCACATCATAAGATAAGTCTGGTCTGGTTCAAGGTAACTTGCGGTGTAAGCAAAACTAAGGTTATGTGATGCCTCAAGTAATTGTAAAATATCAAGAGGCATCAAAGGGGGGAATGTGGTGGAATCTCGGTAAAAATAAATTTAGTAGGCCGAGATTACCACGTGGCATGTGTACGTGCATATGCTGACGTATCGATCAGTTGGTTGCACGAGGCAAGATACGATCAGTAGTGTACGGAGCATGTGCAAGAATACAGGATATAGTATTCCCCCTCCTCCATTGTGCTGGACAAGCCATGCGGTCAAGCAGGAAGTTAATTCTTATTTGTGTTGATTGGTTAAGAGAATGTGCGGGTGGAGCTTAATATGGGAGGAGTTATATGCCTATATAAGGAGCCTGCACTATTGTCCGGGGCTCAGACTTTGCTGTATTTTGGTGACGCTAGTCCCTCTGAGTCCCGATCGGTGATCCAATAAAGAATCTCTTCCTTCCTGAAGAAACCTGTGTCCATCTCTCTGTGCTTGGCTTCCGTCAGTTTCTCCGGTATCAATGTGTGTGAGTGCTGAGGGTGATGTGTGTGAGAGTGCTGAGGGTGATAGTGCTGTGGATGATGTGTGTGAGAGTGCTGAGGTTGATAGTGATGTGGATGATGTGTGTGAGTGCTGAGGGTGATGTGTGTGAGAGTGCTGAGTGTGATAGTGCTGTGGATGATGTGTGTGAGTACTGAGGGTGATGTGTGTGAGGGTGCTGTGTGTGAGAGTGCCGAGTGTGATAGTGCTGTGGATGATGTGTGTGAGAGTGCTGAGGGTGATAGTGCTGTGGATGATGTGTGTGAGTGCTGAGGGTGCTGTGTGTGAGAGTGCTGAGGGTGATAGTGCTGTGGATGATGTGTGTGAGTGCTGAGGGTGATAGTGCTGTGGATGATGTGTGTGAGTGCTGAGGGTGCTGTGTGAGAGTGCTGAGGGTGATAGTGCTGTGGATGATGTGTGTGAGAGTGCTGAGGGTGATAGTGCTGTGGATGATGTGTGTGAGTGCTGAGGGTGCTGTGTGTGAGAGTGCTGATGGTGAAAGTGCTGTGGATGATGTGTGTGAGGGCTGAGGGTGCTGTGTGTGAGAGTGCTGAGGGTGATAGTGCTGTGGATGATGTGTGTGAGTGCTGAGGTGTGATGTGTGTGAGAGTGCTGTGTGTAAATGTTATGGATTGTGTTTTGGGGTAAATAAACAAATAAATATGTCCCCCCCTCCCTTCTTACCTTTAGTCTGGGAGGGGGGGACCGGCACGCTGGTGAGTGGGAGGGGGTTCAGGCACTCTGCCATCCATCCCTGGTGGTCCAGCGGGGAGTGAACTCTAGCCTGCGGGCTAGAGTTCACTCTCGCGAGATCCGGTCGTTGCCATGGCAACGCGCCGGATCTCGCGAGAGGAACCCGGCGGAGCTGCAAGATAGAGCTCCGCCGGGTCCTCTCTCTTCCTCCCTTCCTCCCCAGCCGCAGGTCTATGAAAGTGGGCCGGTGAGGGAGATCTTTGATCTCCCCACCGGCCCTTCATGGCACAAAGCGGGCCGGCGCTCGGATAGTGCCGGCCCTGCAAAGACCGGCAGGGGAGATCCTGGGACCTGGGACCTACCCTGCCGGTCTCGGCCCATGGCCACCGCGGCCCACCGGGCATTTGCCCGGTGTGCCCGATGGCCAGTCCGGGCCTGATGGCAACAGAGAAAGAAATTAAATGACTCCTGTTTGAAAGTCTGCATTCCCTTAGTTCTTAAAGGGAAACTCCAGTGCCAGAAAAACAATCAGGGTAGTGGGAGTTGGCACCCTGACCACTCCAATGAGCAGAAGTGGTCTGGGTGCCTGGAGTGTCCCTTTAATACTGTGTATTGCCTCTTTAGCATCAATGATAGCATGCAGCCTTTTGTAATAGTTGTCTATGAGGCCTCTAATTCTTGCAGATGGTATAGCTGCCCATTCGTCTTGGCAAAATGCCTTCAGGTCATGCAAAGTATTTTGTCGTCTAGCATGAATAGCACGTTTGAGATCTCCCCAGAGTGTCTTCATGATATTAAAGTCAGGAGACTGTGATGTTCACTCCAAAACCTTTACCTTTTTCTGCTGTAACCACTGGAAGGTCAACGTGGCATTGTGCTTAGGGTCATTGTCATGCTGGAAAGTCCAAAAGTGTCCAATGCGCAGCCTTCGTGCAGAAGAATGCAATTGTCTGCCAATATTTTCTGATCACATGCTGCATTCATCTTGCCATTCATCTTGCCATCAATTTTCACAAGATTCCCTGTGCCTTTATGTCGCTCACACCCCCTCAAAACATCAGTGAGCCACCACCATGCTTCACAGTGGGGATGGTATTCTTTTCACTATAGGCTTTGTTGACCCCTCTCCAAACATAGCGCTTACGTTGTGACCATAAAGCTCTATTTTGGTCTTGTCACTCCAAATTACAGTGTGCCAGAAGCTCTGAGGTGTGTCAAGGTGTCAAGGCATATTGTAACCGGGCTTTTTTGTGGCATTGGTGCAGTAAAAGCTTCTTTCTGGCATCTCAACCATGAAGCAAAGTTTTGTTCAAGTATTGTCGTATTGTTCTGCTTGAAACAATCACAGCGTCTTTTTCCAGAGCAGCCTGTATTTTTCCTGAGGTTACCTGTGGGTTTTCCTATGTATCCTGAACAATTCTTCTGGCAGTTATGGCTGAAATCTTTCTTGGTCTACCAGACCTTGGCTTGGTTTCAGAGATCCCTGAATTTTCACTGTTTTGTTCTGCTCCCCATGGCTCAGTATCTAGCCTGTTCAGTGCATCCACGTAAGAGCTAAAAAACGAATTGACTATGAATACACAGACACTAATTGCAATTTAAATAGCCACATGTACGGGGAATTAACCTTTAATTGCAATTTTAACCTGTGTGTATCAACTTTTGATCAGGGCCATTTGGGTGATTTCTGTTATCATTATGATTTAGAAAGGAGCCAAACAACTATGTGATAATAAATGGCTTCATATGATCACTATCCTTCAATAAAAAATGTTTTTGCATGATCAGTCATTTTCAAAATCAATGCCAAAATGTCTGCCAGGGTGTGCAAAAATTTTAGCACAACTCTAGTTCTCAGGTCTATTGGGACAAATACGATATATAAGGTCCATTAAGCAAATACAGTTCAGTTAGCTTGTCTTTGTGTAGCAAGGTATTGGAGTTTTCTAACTAGAACATATTGGACAAATATTAGACAATAACCTGTGTAAAGTTTCGGATTGTAATATCTATCTACTTAGTTAAAAATTCGCATTCCTGCCGTTATGCCAATAGCAGAAATTTTGCGGCATTCAGATTGTGTGTTTTCAGAAGACTCCATGCTTCCAAAATTCTGTATTGTGCTCACTTTAATGGGACCTGAAATGTATTAGCTGAATCATGTATTGAGAGCCACAAAGCTGATATTGGTGAAAATACCCGGAAACAATGCATTAAATTAACCTGATATATTCCACATTCTGCATGACAATCAGACTGTAACTATTTCAAATCATAAGGAGTGACATATGCTCTGTATAGCATTTTAGGAGACATTTTTGTAAAACAAACATTGCTTCTGGTGCATATTTATTTATCTCAATTGTCACACGTTGAGTCTGTATTTCAAGAACAAACCTTGTGTTGGACTGCAATTTGCCATAGTTAGAGTTACCAGCATAAGGGTATCAAAAATATGTAGATCAGAGTTTGAGAGTATGGCTAATATTTTAGTAATATATGATTTAAATGGAAAATTAGATAATGGATCTGGACCAGCATCATCTAAAACAGGGGTTGGCAACTATATGCTCTATGTATGAGTTACTATGAGGACCCAGCCTCAATATAAATAGCAGATGTGGTTGACCAGGCCCGGAGTGGTCATCGGGTAAACTAGGCAGATACCCAATGAGCTGCGTTGGCCATGGTCCGAGGTCTACATGGGAGACCTCCCTCATCTCCTTCATCGACCCACCAGCACTTCACTGCAGGAGACTGAGGAGAGAAGAGGACCAGGAGGCTGAATTTTCCTTCTGTGATCTGTGCAGTTTTGAGCATTGCCACGGGTTACTAAGACAATGCTCCAAAGAAACTCATGTACTATGCCTGCAGCTGAAGAAACTGCAGACTAGAGTTACCACCACTGGAAAACCAGGGCTTGTAATGTCCCCACTACCTGGGAAAAAGATTTTTAAAAAAAAGAAGGGTGGGGGGACATAAAGCTTTTTTTCTTTTTAAATAATATTTTTTTTTTTTAAAATGCACATTTTCTTCCATCCAATCCACCCTGACACAATGTTTCGTCCAACACAGTTACACACTGCACCTCTCACACACTTTGCACCCCTCACATACCGCACATCTTACACACACAAAATGGCACCCCTCATACACACACTGCACCCATCACACATTTTGCACTGCTCACACATGCTGTACCCCTCAAACACGTTGCATCCATCCAGTGGCGTACATACCAGGGTCGCAGGGGTCGCGGCTGCGACCGGGCCCGGCCCACCAGGGGGCCCGGCCGCCCCTGCGACCCTGTATGTACCCACTGGGCCAGCCTCTTCTCCTGGGGGGCCCAGGAGCCGGCCACCTCCAGGCCCCCCGAGGCTGGCCCTGCTTACACCCGGCGGGCAGTCAGGCTGGCGGGTGCGCGAGGGAGCACTCTCCCCTGAGTGCTTCCTCTTCAGCTCCCTCGCGCACCGCACTGATACCGGAGCCGGAAGATGACGTCATCTTCCGGCGCCGGTATCAGTACGCGGCGCGCGAGGGAGCTGAAGAGGAAGCACTCAGGGGAGAGTGCTCCCTTGCGCACCCGCCAGCCTGACTGCCCGCCTAGGAGCCCAGCAGCACCACTGGACCCCAGGGAATCCCCTCAGCACTCCAAAAGGTAGGGAGGCTGGGGGGATTAAATAATAAAAAAAACATGTGTAAGTGTGTGTGAGTGTTAGTGTGTGTGAGTGTGAGTGTAAGTGTGTGAGCGTAAATGTGTGAGTGTAAGTGTAAGTGTGTGAGTGTAAGTGTGTGTGTGAGTGTAAGTGTGTGTGTGTGAGTGTAAGTGTGTGTGTGAGCGTAAGTGTGTGAGTGAGTGTGTGTGTGTGAGTGTGTGTGTGTGAGTGAGTGTGTGTGTGAGTGTTAGTGTGTGTGAGTGAGTGTTAGTGTGTGTGAGTGAGTGTTAGTGTGTGTGTGTGTGAGTGTGAGTGTTAGTGTGTGTGAGTGTGAGTGTGAGTGTGTGTGTAAGTGTGTGTGAGTGTAAGTGTGTGTGTGTGAGTGTTAGTGTGTGTGAGTGTTAGTGTGTGAGTGTTAGTGTGCGTGTGAGTGTTAGTGTGAGTGTGTGTTAGTGTGAGTGTGTGTGTTAGTGTGAGTGTTGGTGTTTGTGTCAGAGTGTGTGTGTCTGCTAGTGAGTGTCAGTGAGTGTGTTACTGTGTGTGTCTGTTACTGAGTGTGTTTGTGTGTGTGTGTTAGTGAGTCTGTTTGATGTCTGTTAGTGAGTGTGTGTTTGTCAGTGAGAGTGTATGTTTTGTAAGTGAGTGTGTATGTATGTCTGTCGCTGAGTGTGTCTCTGTCAGTAAATGTGTGTGTCTGTTAGCTAGTGTGTATGCATTTGTTCGTGAGAGTGTGTGTGTCTTCAGCACTTACCTTTCTCTAGCGCCGGACTCCCATGGCGCTGGGGATCCCTCCGCCTCTCAGCTCCGAATGCGCATGCACGGCAAGAGCCGCGCACGCATTCAAACCGCCCATAGGAAAGCATTACTTAATGCTTTCCTATGGACGTTCAGTGTCTTAAAATGGCGGAAGCGCCTCTAGCGGCTGTCAGTGAGACAGCCACTAGAGGCTGGATTAACCCTCAGTGAAACATAACAGTTTCTCTGAAACTGCTATGCTTTCAGCTGCAGGGTTAAAACTAGAGGGACCTGACACCCAGACCACTTCATTGAGCTGATGTGATCTGGGTGTCTGTAGTGGTCCTTTAAGTGTGTGTGCATCTGCATGCACTGGCGTACATACCGCGGTCGCAGCCCTGCATTCCCTGCGACCAGGTGCCCGCCGCAATGTGTTGCTGCCCCGGCCCGCGCAGAGTAAGCGCGAGGGGGGGGGGGGCCCACGGATCAATTTTCGCACCGGGGCCCCATGGGTCATGTGTACGCCACTGCATCCATCACACACACTGCAAATTCAGTACATCAAGTAGACAAGTTTGAAAAATCATTTCAGTAAACCAGCAGGGAAAACTCGAGTAAAGCAGGCAAGAATATAATCTTGTCCAATAAATTCATAAAATGAGGATATCCATAGCAATTTCAGCCAGGGGATCCTGGTGTTGGGAATACAGAAGCTTTGGATTTCCAGGTAACTGTAGATAAAGTAGCACAGTTGTCAACACTATTAAGAAACAATTCTACTTCGGAGGGATTGTCGTGGATTTGTTGCCACAGAATAACGCATTGAGATAAAGTGGTGTGGATGCTTATAGTGCCATTTTAAGTGACTGAAAAGTCTTGTAATATAAGAGTATACTCAAGCCATCATACTCCAGTATGGCTACCAGGGCCGGCCTTAGGCATTTGGGCGCCCTGTGCAAAAAATCTTCACAGCGCCCCCCCCCCCTCCCCCACTCCTTACCCCTTCCCACACACCCTGTCACACACACACACACAGGCAGGCAGACAGCCATACACACACAAACACACTCAGGCAGTCATACACAGACAGCCACACACAAACACACACACAGACATAGAATGTGACGGCAGATAAGAACCATTCGGCCCATCTAGTCTGCCCAGACAGTCACACATAGGCAGTCACACACAAACACACACACACACACAGGCAGACAGCCACACACACACACACACACACAGGCAGACAGCCACACACACAGCCACACACAAACACACAGGCAGACAGCCAAACACACAGAGGCAAACAGCCACACACACACAGTCACACACACACACAGACAAACAGTCAAACACACACAGTCAGACACACAAACACACTCACAGACACACACTAACATACACAGACACACACTAACATACACACACACACTAACATACACAGACACACACTAACATACACACACACACACACTAACAGACACAGACACACACTAACATACACAGACACACACTAACATACACTAACATACACACACACACTAACATACACACACACACACACTAACAGACACACACTAACATACACAGACACACACACTAACAGACACAGACACACACTAACATACACAGACACACACTAACATACACACACACACTCACCCACATTAACAAATTTTTTTACATTTATTTAGACCCCCCCCCCAGCCTCCTTACCTTTGGGAATGCTGGGGGGGGGGTCTCTTCCTCCCTGGTGGTCCAATGGCTGCTGGGCTGGGCGGGCGGCGCTGGCGGGCGGCTGGCGAGGGAGCACTTCCTCTGAGCTGTTTGCTCAGCTCCCTCGCGCGCCACAGAGTGAGGCTGGGAGCCGGAATATGACGTCATATTCCGGCTCCGCCTCCCACCCTCACTCTGCGGCGCGCGAGGGAGCTGAGCAGACAGCTCAGAGGAAGTGCTCCCTCGCCAGCCGCCCGCCAGCGCCGCCCGACCGCCCAGCAGCCCGGCATGTCTGTTAGCCGCAAGGCTAACAAGACATTTGCCTTGGGCATTTGGGGGCGGCTTTTTTTTCCGCCCCCTGGAAAATGCCGCCCAAGGCAAATGCCTTGTTAGCATTGCGGCTAACAGACATGCCGTGTGAGCTATGCGGCCGCAGGGCGCCCCCTGCACCATGGCGCCCTGTGCGGCCGCACAGCTCGCACACCCCTAAGGCCGGCCCTGATGGCTACAGCATATTATGCTGCAATGATTTTGGCTTTATCCACAAAGTTTTACATTTTCATGATGGCAGCACTGTGATGGGTTGGACAAGATGGGGAAGGAATAGAACTTTCAAGAACTACAAGACTATTCACTAAAGTGAGAATTCAAAGTCATTTCTAAGTGACTTTCAAATTTATGGTCAGAGTAACTATTTGGCTATTTTGACCTTAAATTCTCACTTTAGTAAATAACCCTGTTAGTCTATGGATTTGTTCAACAGCTAAAGGAAATCCTGAATTAAGAGACCAACAATGCAGAGCCTTTTATAAACTCTGGAAGGCCTTCTATATCCTAGTTCTGTTCTTTAAATCCTCCAGTTTATCTTCTAAGAAGGTGAAAATGGCTTTTGGTTTCAGCAGGTTTCGTCATCTTCCACAGTTGAAATTCTATACCATAGGTGTTTTTTTTTCTATTTCCTTACCCTTCTCTCCTTTATATGATAATTTTATTCCATGTTTGCTTTCCTGTGTGTGTTTTTGTTTAGTCTTTTGCTTTTGATTCTCTTTTTTCTTTTTGTGTCTTATCATATTTTTTTTTCATTTCTTTGTTTTTATATGAAAGAATAATAGAACACATGGTAAGGTACAGTCTCTGGTACAGTTGGAAGAGGAGAAAACCCTGAGAGGAATGAGACAATGGCAGCTTAAGTCCCTCATTGATTAGTCTGGTCAAAAGACGGTAACATCTGCTGATGCACAAAAGTGACACCTGCCAAAAGTACAAAACTATTTAAAATAAAGCAGTGGTACCTTGCATTCGGTACCTTTGCCTGACCATAATATCCAGTCTTAGACTTAAGAGAGCTTTAGTAGCAGTTGCCATGCATCCTGGGGAAGAGGGGAAGGGGGTCAACACTTTCTTAAATGCTGCAACAAAATTAGGATAATGTTGAACTAAAGGTTACTATTCTCCCATAATGGATTGGCCCAGATGTGGGCTTTTTCTATTGGTGGTTTATCATGAAAGCCACCTTAGCTCTATTTGTAGAATAAGCATGGGGACATATCTTAACGTGTATGTTCACTTGATTCAAAAATCCATGGCAACCTGCTGGGTCTCTTCCATAACGAACAGGTGCCATTGTGTTAAAGGATGAACCACAGGCGGTGCTCACTTCCATCCCAGTAGAGCAAATGGGATTAAATGCAGTGGTTTAGGGCAAGGTTTGCATACAAGCAGTAGAAGACAAAAGGGTCTGCAAAGTCTGAGCATACAATGGTCCTGTTTATCCAAATGGGCATCATAACTGGTATACTGAGGGCTAATACCTTCAGTATAGGACAAGTGCAATACTCCACTATGCAAAGTATAACCTCAGCAATAAAACGTGTTACCGTTTCTTAGTGTGGCTGGACATCATGATAAATAGACAGACAGAATAGTTAGGATTAATCAGAGTTTAGGGAAACCAGAATTCCGATAGATGATAGGACAGCTCAAGGTCAGGGATACCAGAATGCAGAATAGTCAAGTGGAAAGCCGGGTCTTTAACAGTAATTCAGATAGTATAAACGTGCTATTGGGTCAAGGACAAACCACAACATGGCACTGTACATTTGAAAGATAGATGTTTTGTATGCTGGGAGGCATACTTGTTATAACTACGCCTCCAAAAATGTCATGGGGCGGTAGCTAGGACTAATTTCCTCCCCAGTGATTAAATTAGGGGCTGGTGTCATTGTTTCCTTATGAGACTGAAGGGGATGGGGAAATGGCGGTCAGCACTCCCGACGATCACAGATAAGTAGGAACCATCTAAAGCCCTTACAGGAGGTATCTCAGTAGAAACGTTGTTGCCATAGAAAAATCTTTTTAGAACCTTGGGCTTTCCTGCTGTCTAGGCTGGTTGTCTGATGACCTCCAGGGAGCATTATCTAATGACCAAGATCACATTAGATTAGTAGCTAAGTGGTTGCTAGCCCAATCATACTTACATAACATTGTATCCCCAGGAGAGGAGGTGATTCAAAAAATTAAGAATAATTACCTAATAGATAAGCTCACAACACAAATACACAATTCATCATCTTCATTTCAGATGATATGGCTCCCTTGGAAGTCATATAAAGACAATTTGGCACCCTAGGGATTGAGTTGGTGGTGGTGGCTTCCTCTATATGGCTTTTTTCTGCTTCTTCTTCTCAATTTTCTTCTTTTTCTATTTCTTCTTTTAATGTCACAGTGTGAGGGGTAGCCCGACAGGCTTGTGGCTTGTTGCTTTGGGTTTTATGGCTCATTGATTTTCAACAATGTTGGCAAAGAACTGTATCGGCACTCCCAGGACTTGCTACAGCAACCAGGACTTACCCAAGCACTGAGATTGCACTCACAGTACTTACCCCAGCACTGAGATTGCACTCACAGGACTTGTCCCAGTACCCACCCCAGGACCCAGGATTTACCCCAACACTGAGATTGCACTGATGGTATTTGCTGAAGCACCCAGGACTTACCCAAGCATTTTGATTGCACTTACAGAACTTGCCCCAGGACTTCAAACAGCCTCTTGCACGCACCATGCAGGAGGAAAAAAATGCCGGATGAGATTTCCAGTGGCAACAAAGACAACATTACATTGGCCACGAGAGTTCTCTCTCACACTCTTGGTGACGCATCTGCAGCCTGCCACAGCCGAATTCTTAAAGGCCGCATCCACAGCTGTCCCAGGGCACTCCGGCCCTGCACCATATTACAAGCTGGAGTCTTTACTGGTGTAATTTTTTTTTTTATAACTAACAAATACCTTGGTTGTGAGAGTTGAACTCAGGCTGTCTAAGGATAGTGGGAACTGAATGTGATATATTGGGGTGTCTGGGTGCAATGGGGACTGCATATTGGGCTGTCTGAGTAAAATGGTTACAGTTTGTGTGTGATATATTTGGCTGTCTGAGTGTAATGAGGACTGCATGTGATGTATTGAGTAGTTTGTGTGTGATATGAATAGTTTGTGTGTGATGATATTTGGCTGTGTTCATGTAATGGAAACTGTGTGTTTTCACTGGGCTGGCTCTGTGTGATGAGAATGTGTGTGATCATTTTGAGCTGTCAATGTGTTATGGGGACTGCTTGTGTTTGTGATGGTTTTGGGTTGGCTGTGTACTGTGCTACTGTGTTTATCTGTGATAAACTGGGATATCTGTGCTGCCTGTGACCTGTATGAAAGTTGGTGAATCCTAGAGCAAAACAAGCTAAAATTACGTGTTTCATTCTCATACAAAATACAATCTGGGGACATACATATCATCTATCTAAAAGTTTCACTTCAAGTTACTTACTGTCTCAGTAGTAATGCCACTGCCTAGAGTGTCCACTCGCTCCCTCAACAAACTGCAGTCTCAGCCAGGTTGGCAAGGTCTCACACCTTAGGTGTAGCCGCACTATCTGTGCCGCTCGCTCCCTATTCCCTCTGCAATCTCCATGCAGGGTAAGGTGTTACTGCACTCTCCACTTCGCTCCCCCCTCCAAACCATGTCTCTTCTTCCTTCCCTACCATCCATGTCTCTGTTCCCTTTCCTTCCATGTCTCTCCCCCACTTCCGTGTCTCTGTTCCCCTTCCATGTGTCCACCTCTCTCCTTCCCGAACATCACAGAACGAGCAGCTAGGTGTAGGTAGCGCCGGCTCTGCTCTCACTGATGGCGGCCCTCCCTGCCATTTTCCCCTTTAGAGCAGGGAAGGGGCGGGGCCTCTCGCTGGCGGCGCGCTTTCACACTCAGCTATGTGTAGTCATGTGACACCTGGCGCTCCTATGCAGAACGGTTCTTTGCGTGCGGTTCCCTTCTGGTTGCACTGACAAGTGATTTTTGCACCCCTGGCAGGCGTCGGTTTCACCAGCCCCATGGTACGCCCGTGTTTTTACCACACTGCAAACATAAGCCTTCTTTTCTTTTCTACTGTTTTTTTTCCCCTGAGAGCTTAGTGGGACCAAACTGCATAGGTTCAGGTTGCACTAAGGGTTCAGACAAACCCTATCCTTGGTATTTTGTCCATTCTTACAAAATACAGTAACTATAATGGGAATGATTTTATTGTAAGGACATATATGACTGAAATTAGTAACAGTTATTAGGAGTATAGATCATTATAATGCTTTCCTCCCACCGGAATCCAAATTCTTAGAACGCCAGAGTTGGGAGGTATGCTTACATGCAAGAGCATGACGTGATATTTGGCTATTTGAAATGTTAATCAGGTGTGACTAATAAAGCAGCTCTGACTGTATATATAAATTTATGAAACTAATTGGATTCCAAAGTTGCACTTTCTGGACTGGAAAAACGCATATTGGATGATTGTTTTGAACTTGACAACAATGTAAAGAACAAAGGATTCAGTTAGAAGATTGTTCATAATGGCCAAACAGAATGGGAGTGTCTGCCAAGAAGACTGAACTGCCTAAATGAGAGACTGAAACTGAATACCACCGTTTGAGGACATCCAGAAAGTCTAACTGCTAGATGGAAACTGAAAATGAAATTATGTTGACCTTGAGAATGCTAAATTCCCCTCTGACTTAAATACTTGTATTTTTCAATAGCTAATAAATAACAAACACATCTTCCTGGAAAATGCATATATTATACTGATTAAATAGTCTGCTCAACATTTTCAAATTGCATTGAAGATAATGTTGTAGCTGCATGAAGGGAAGTTGGGCAAATACTACAGGACAACATATATATGCAAAAAAAGACATCATGCTAACACTGCAGACCAATGTTAACTAGTGAAGTTAGTTTTTAACAGAGAAACTCCGCAACAAGACATTCACTTCTAGGAAATCAGCTGCCCAGTTTTTTTTTTTAAAACGTGTCAGACAGGAAAAACAAGGGTGACAGCATGCCTTCTCTATTAAAATATTGTCCTCATATTACCATCCTTTAATAACCTTGGGTCTGATTTGTCCTGCTTGTTCATTCTATTGTTACGTAGTTATCAAACTGTCCCCAGACTTCTGGCTGAAAGCAGCCTCTAAAGAGGTGAATGTTAGTGATGTCCCAAACGGTTCGCTGGCGAATAGCTCCTGGCGAACATAGCTTGCTCGCGTTCGCCACGGACAGCGAACATATGCGATGTTCGGTCCGCCCCCTATTCATCATCATTGAGTAAACTTTGACCCTGTACCTCACAGTAAGCAGACACATTCCAGCCAATCAGCAGCAGACCCTCCCTCCCGGACCCTCCCACCTCCTAGACAGCATACAATTTAGATTAATTCTGAAGCTGCATTCATTTTTTTTTTTTTTTTTTTGTGTTTGTGTTTATTATACATTATCCTCCATAGCCAGTAACCTGTGTTTATTATGCATTATCCCCCATAGCCAGTAACCTGTGTTTATTATACATTATCCCCCCCCCCCCATAGCCAGTAACCTGTGTTTATTATACATTATCCCCCATAGGCAGTAACCTGTGTTTATTATATATTATCTTCCCACAGCCAGTAACCTGTGTTTATTATACATTATCCCCCCATAGCCAGTAACCTGTGTTTGATATACATTATCCCCCCCATAGCCAGTAACCTGTGTTTATTATACATTATCCCCCATAGGCAGTAACCTGTGTTTATTATACATTATCTTTCCATAGCCAGTAACCTGTGTTTATTATACATTATCCCCCCCATAGCCAGTAACCTGTGTTTATTATACATTATCCTCCCCATAGCCAGTAACCTGTGTTTATTATACATTATCCCCCCATAGCCAGTAACCTGTGTTTATTATACATTATCCTCCCCATAGCCAGTAACCTGTGTTTATTATACATTATCCTCCCTGATAATGCAACACTTACAACAATCAAGTAACATACATTCATATAAAATGTAAGTTACTTAGCCAGTCAGTGTAATGACAGGAATGAATAAGTAGATAACTCCCTAATTCCCACGGTATTAGGGAGCTATCTACTAAAAGGCTGAAAGACCTAAATTGGTCTTTCAGACAAATTTACTAATACTAAGTAAAGATTACTTCGTATTAGTAAATTATGCCCCTACTTGCTATACGGCGAGTAGGGGCATGTCTATTAAACAGTGAGCAGCCTGTGACTGCTCACTGTTAAAAAAAACAAAAAAAAATAAAAAAGGGTCCTCCCTGAGCAGGTGGGGGCCCTAAAGTAAAAAAAGGGGGGAAGACCTATTGTCCTCCCCACCGGCCCCCACCCCTGAACGGCGGGTGGGGGCCCTAAAGTAAAAAAAATAATAATAAAAAATAAAATAAAAAAAATGAATGCAGCTTCAGAATTAATCTAAATTGTATGCTGTCTAGGAGGCGGGAGGGTCCGGGAGGGAGGGTCTGCTGCTGATTGGCTGGAATGTGTCTGCTGACTGTGAGGTACAGGGTCAAAGTTTACTCAATGATGATGAATAGGGGGCGGACCGAACATCGCATATGTTCGCTGTCCGTGGCGAACGCGAACAAGCTATCTTCGACAGGAACTATTCGCCGGCGAACCGTTCGGGACATCACTAACATTCACCTCTTTAGAGGCTGCTTTCAGCCAGAAGTCTGGGGACAGTTTGATAACTACGTAACAATAGAATGAACAAGCAGGACAAATCAGACCCAAGGTTATTAAAGGATAGTAATATGAGGACAATATTTTTAAAGAGAAGGCACGCTGTCACCCTTGTTTTTCCAGTCTGACACGTTTAAAAAAAAAAAAAGCAAATATAGGATTCAATTCAAAATATTAACTCTTACCTATAAAGCTCTAAACAACTCTAATCAAACGGCATTTCTTATATTTCATTAATTCATAGGTGCGCCCTTTCTTGGCTGCTTCGCTCGGCTCGTGACCTTCTTCTGTCCGATGCTCATACCTGTACTGATAATGATACCGGAGAAACTGACGGAAGCGAAGCACAGAGAGATGGACACAGGTTTCTTCAGGAAGGAAGAGATTCTTTATTGGATCACCGATCGGGACTCAGAGGGACTAGCGTCACCAAAATACCACAAGTTCTGAGCCCCGGACAATAGTGCAGGCTCCTTATATAGGCACATAACTCCTCCCATATTAAGCTCCACCCGCACATTCTCTTGACCAATCAATACAAGTAAGAATTAACTTCCTGCTTGACCGCATGGCTTGTCCAGCACAATGGAGGAGGGGAATACTACATCCTGTATTCTTGCACATGCTCCGTACACTACTGATCGTATCTTGCCTCGTGCAACCAACTGATCGATACGTCAGCATATGCACGTACACATGCCACGTGGTAATCTCGGCCTACTAAATTTATTTTTACCGAGATTCCACCACATTCCCCCCTTTGATGCCTCTTGATATTTCACAATTACTTGAGGCATCACTTAACCTTAGTTTGCATACACCGCAAGTTACCCTGAACCAGACCAGACTTAACTTATGATGTGAATCTTCAACACTCATCTTCCTGCATTGGTTCTCCCTGATCTAGAGCCTCATATTTATAAATTGCCATTATCTGTGCAGCAGCCTTCCTCTCTGCTATATTTTCTATCAGGCTTTGCACAGACCTAACTACTAAGGGTATAAGACACGGCAGGAGTAGACACAACATTAAAATCAGTAGGACTCCACCTACCACTGCCTTAAGCCCTCCAAACCACTCATACCAGCTACCAAACCAACTACTTGGATTATACCCTTTCCATACCTGAGTAGGCACATGCGCTAGTTTAACCATATGGCTAGTAAGCTCAGCTATTGCTTGCCCTTCGTCATCTATTTGAAGACAGCAATTGCTCAGGTTAAACTTCCCACATACACCTCCCTCTACTGCCAAAAGGTAATCCAAGGCTAATCTATTTTGGTAGACTGCTGTCCTCATCCTGGTATTATGCTTCGCTAGGAGATTGAGCGCTTGTGATGTTTCGTTAGTAATAATCTCAACCACCGCCTGTAATCTTATAATACGGTTGAGCATATAAATAGGGGTTCTATAACCAAAGGTACCATCTTCTGCCCACGTGGCTGGCCCATAATAATCTATGATACGCTGGGGAGGCCATTCATCATCTTCCCAGGCGCCTATCTCTATGGGTCCCCTTTTCTTCCTATGATTCACATCATACACTTTAACACCTAAAGTCTCACCTGTTTCGATAGGTAACAAGAAGAAGGATGGTTTGAGCATACCCAACACACATGCCCCTTCCCAGTCCTGTGGCAACTCCGAATAGGCTTTCTTACCACAGATCCAGTACAAATTTGCTGGGGCTCTCCAGGTAGATGTGATGGATAAATCAAACCACACATCCTTTAAATTGGCGTATCTAGCAAACGGGTTAGATGGTTCTGAGACATTTGAAGCCGACCACCAAGTTGTATTCTTTGTATCATCATCATAAGCTTTTTGCCCTAGACAAGTTAATTCTCCTACAGAAGTATTATACATTATTCCTTTCCTTGCTATGCAAACATAACCTATGATGGAGGTCTTTAATCTCCACTCAGATTTACCTCTAACACTCATATGATAATCGGCTTGTGTAGATATTAGTTGGTCAACTGCCTCAGAACCGGACATTACCTCCTTTGCTTCCCAAGGCCATTGGTCTCCCATGTTAGTACCTTCACACACATAGCAGTTGGTAACATTAAGACTACCGGCAATACTTTCAGCTAAGTCAATGAACAGGTTTTTAGCATTATGGGGGATCTTATTATCTATACTCATCTCTTCATAAAAGGAGTGGTATACTTGATGAGTTTGGGAGGATACCGTATCAGTCTCTATCCCTATAAACAATACTGTCCCAGGATCTAAACCCGTCCCGTATATCTGAAACCCAAATAAATTGCCATATTTGTCTAAGAACTTATCGGGGTTATTTATAAGTATATGGATGGGATTGCATTCCATAGACTTACAATATGGGCTGGTAGGCAACTTAGTCACTATCATGTCTTTGTCTACTGTCTGTCCCCAAGTCGCCCACCCCACACAAGACCAATATGGGCAAAAGTTATAGTCTTTATTTGGGCATCTAGGACTCACATATTTATTTTTACTACTGGGACAAATATATTTATCATTAGACCCATACGTCCTCTCCCATCTAAGATCCCCACATACATTCCACGGATTTCTACCACTTGATATCGCCTTACACGCATCAAATAGCAGAACACCCGAAGAATGTACGGATTCTAATACTGTCTTATTAATTAGGGTCCCCTGAGGATCTCCATTCCTGAGAGTCAACCAAATTGTACGGGGTTGATACTCTGGACTGAAGCACTTAGGTTCTCCTACTCCTAAATGGCACACACTATAGTCTATATTTAGGTATCTACATCTCGATACATCTCCTTTACACTCGTATTGTGAATGCCAAATTAGGGTTTGGGAAATATGGTTACCTGTTCTTGTAGTCTTAATGCATACCTCACAGCTAGGAGTGTCGGTACCTCTACCTTCCTGAATATAAAAATACACATAAATAAACACTATCATCAACATATCTTTCGCCGTCATCCTCAGTCTTCGTCCGTGCGAAGGCACCTCAGCTTCCAGGATGTAAGGGCTGCAGGGAATGGAGTTCTGCTCGTCTTCACAGGAGTCCCTTCGAGACTTTCCCTGGCTTATAAACTATACGTCGGTGGGCGGACAGGCTTTATTATGGCCTTCTCACTCACGCACCAAATCCCAAAAATAATAAAATTTGTAATCCACAATAATTCCTCGCTACTCCGACTGAGTAGTGCGTTTTAACCGGATCTTGCAGGGATTCTCTGGATCTGCTGTAACTTGCCAAGAATCGACTGCTGCTGGTTTAACCCTGGAGTGATGTATCCACGGAGTCACTTCGGCTACTTTTATTGCTGTAGGGGTAGACAAAAGAACAACATAAGGACCTCTCCACTTGGGCCCTAACGGTACATTATTCCACTCTTTAATCCACACTTGATCTCCTGGATGATAACTATGAACTGGGGGATAAATATTCACAGGTAATCTATCTTGTACCCATTTCTGTACCTCCTCCATAGTCTTACCCAACTCTACAACCTGCTGCCGGGTAATTCCTTCTCCCAACTGACTCAAGTCCCCCCTTAAGTTACCAAGTACGGGAGGTGGTCGCCCATACATGATTTCAAAAGGAGAGAGGCCCATCCTTCTGGTAGGGGTACTGCGGATTCGCAATAGAGCTATTGGTAAGAGAACGTTCCACTTAAGTTGGGTTTCCTGACACATTTTAGCCAACTGATTCTTAATAGTTCTATTCATTCTCTCTACCTTACCAGAACTCTGGGGTCTATATGCTGTATGAAGCCTCCACTTTATACCAAGCATATGAGTCAGTTGTTGTAGGCACTGATGAACAAAAGCTGGACCATTGTCCGATCCTATATAACAGGGTAGTCCATATCGGGGTATTATTTCTCGTAGCAGGAATCTCACAACTTCTCCTGCTTTCTCTGTACGAGTAGGACATGCTTCTACCCAGCCTGAATAGGTGCACACAATTACCAGCAGGTAACGATGTCCACCCGATTTAGGCATCACTGTAAAGTCAATTTGTAAATCGGACATGGGGAGTCCCCCCATAAACTGGACTCCTGGTGGCTTTACTGGTCCTTGTCTTGCATTATTTTTAGCACACATTACACATCTTCATACAATGGCCTGAGTCAAGTTGGACAATCTTGGTATGTAGAAATGTTTTCTGAGAGATTCTTCTGTGCTGTCTCTCCCAGAATGTGTCCCGTTGTGATAATTTTGGACAATTTCTACCGCTAGTGATGCTGGTATGACTATTCTTCCATCTTCTAGCTGATACCACTTGTTCTCCAAATACTTTCCTGGTTCAGTCTTTAACCACTCCTCTTCTTGAGCTGTATAAACTGTCCATTGGGACAGTGGAGTTGGTATAAGAGCAGCTATATGCCCCACATACTCCTGTCTTCCTGATTCAGCAGCACGCTTAGCTGCACTATCTGCCATCCGATTTCCCTTGGTTACATCACCATCTCCTCTCAGATGCGCTCGACAATGTATGATACCGACTTCTTTCGGCTCCCACACTGCTTCCAATAGTTGTAGGATTTCAGCTGCGTACTTGATTTCTTTTCCTTCTGAATTCAGTAGTCCTCTTTCTTTATACAAAGCTCCGTGGGCATGAGTGGTTAAAAACGCATATTTGGAGTCCGTGTAGATGTTCACTCTTAAACCTTCAGCCAATTGTAACGCTCGTGTCAGTGCTATCAATTCTGCCTTTTGTGCTGATGTTCCTTTCGCCAGTGGCCGAGCTTCTATCACCTTGTCTATTGTTGTTACTGCATATCCTGCATAGCGGATCCCTTCTTTCACATAACTACTGCCGTCGGTGTAATATTGAACATCGGGGTTCTGGATGGGAAAGTCACGAAGATCTGGTCTACTTGAGAATACTTCATCCATTACTTCCAAACAATCATGTTGACTTTCAGTAGGTTGTGGCAAAAGGGTAGCTGGATTTAAGGTATTTACAGTCTCTAAATGCACTCTTGGGTTTTCACACAACATTGCTTGATACTTGGTCATACGGCTGTTACTAAACCAATGATTTCCTTTGTAATCCAACAACGTCTGTACTGCATGTGGGACTCGTACATAAAGTTCTTGACCCAGAGTGAGTTTATCGGCTTCAGCTACTAGCAGGGCGGCTGCAGCTACGGCTCTTAGACAAGGTGGAAGTCCGCTGGCCACTGCATCCAATTGCTTAGACATGTAGGCAACAGGTCTTTGACATGATCCCAAGTACTGTGTCAATACTCCCACAGCCATTCTTCTTTGCTCATGTACATACAGGTAGAATGGTCGTGTGTGATCAGGTAGACCTAATGCTGGGGCACTCATCAAAGCCTTCTTCACATCTTCAAATGCTGTTTGCTGTTCTTGAGTCCATAAGAAGGGGTCGTGCTCTGTACCTTTGATAGCTGCATACAGAGGTTTTGCCAGTATTGCGTAGCTGGGAATCCATATCCTACAGAAGCCTGCTGCCCCCAAGAATTCTCGCACTTGTCTTCTATTCTTGGGTATCGGTATTTGGCACACAGCTTCTTTTCTCTCTGGCCCCATAATTCTTTGACCTTCAGAGATATGGAATCCCAGATATTTGACAGTTGGCAAACACAACTGAGCCTTCTTTCTAGACACCTTGTATCCTGCCTTCCAGAGAATGTGTAGTAGATCGTGCGTTGCTTGCTGACAGATTTCTTTTGTAACTGCTGCTATCAACAAGTCATCTACATACTGTAACAATACACACTCTCCTGGGATGGACTCGAAATCCAGTAGATCTTGACTTAGAGCTGAACCAAATAGGGTAGGTGAATTTTTAAACCCTTGGGGCAGTCTTGTCCAAGTCATTTGGCGTTTTGAGCCCGTTACAGCGTTCTCCCATTGGAAAGCGAAAATACATTGACTTTCTGCGGCAATTCGGAGGCAAAAGAAGGCATCTTTGAGGTCTAAGACTGTAAAGTAAGTAGCCCCGCCCGGAATTAAAGCAAGCAGGTTATATGGATTGGGTACAACTGGATGTATACTAACAACCGCATCATTGACTGCTTTCAAGTCCTGCACAGGTCGATACTCATCTGTACCGGGCTTTTGAACAGGCAGCAATGGGGTGTTCCAGGGGGAAGTACAGAATTTTAGGATACCATACCGTATGAACTTATCCAGATAAGATTGGATGTTCTTCTTAGCCTTCTGCGGGATGTGGTATTGTCTTAGGCTTACTGGATAAACCCCAAGTTTTAGTTCAATTTTAATAGGTGGAATATTGCGGGCCAGTCCTGGTGGGTTGTTCTCTGCCCAAACTCCTGGTATGTTGAATAAGGACTCATCACTCCTAGGGTTTTGGCTAGTCAACGCTGTATAAAGTCGCCACTCTTCTTCCTTTGGTACGGATAATGTCATAATACCTGAAGGTCCATTAAACTTTAAGGATGTTGTTCCATTTGGTAGGAACGTAATCTGCGCTTGTAATTTTGATAGCATATCACGTCCCAGCAATTGGACTGGACATTCAGGCATATAAAGGAATTGATGTTTTACTACGTGGCCTCCCAATGTACAGAGTCGACTTTTAAGAACCGGTTTTTCAGCACTTCTTCCAGTTGCTCCTATCACAGTAATAGTCCTTCCAGATGGAGGAGCAACTAGATTAGTCACCACTGAATGTTCAGCACCAGTGTCGATCATGAACGCACTCCTTTTCCCCCCTATTGATACATCGACCATAGGCTCCGCTCGACCAAGGGGGATGGAGCCCGGTCGGTATCAATAGTCCTCCATGACCGTGTCAGCCAATCCTACAAAGTCCCTGCCTTCTCTATCGCGGGACCTTTGCGCTGCTGGGATATACCTATCTTCCCTAACACTTCCTCTGTTCCCATTGCTCCCTCTATTACCATTACTCCCTCCGGGGCCTCCTCTACCTCTCGCTCTGCCTCTAAAGTTTCCGTAACCTGCCCTGGGTTGGTCTCTCTCGTACTGCTCTCTTTGTGGACATTCGTTCCTCCAATGCCCTTCTTCCTTGCAATACGCGCACTGATTCCTACTCAAAGGCTCCCTACTCCATCTACTATCGCCTCTATCTGGGCCCCGTCTATCTACGCCTGCGATCGCTACCGCTAGCATGTCTGCCTTTCTACGCATCTTGCGCTCTTCCTCTTTCTTACTTTCTGTTTCCCTATTCATGTATACCTTATTCGCTACCTCCATTAGTTGGGTGATGGACATACCTGCAAACCCTTCTAACTTCTGTAGCTTGCGCTTAATATCTCCGTAAGCTTGGCTGACAAAGGCGGAGTTCACCATTCGGGAATTATCTGCGTCTTCCGGATTAAAGGGGGTATACAAGCGGTATGCCTCCAATAATCGGTCATAAAAGACACTGGGCGCTTCATCACTTTTCTGAATCACCTCAACTGTCTTCGACATATTAATGGCTTTCTTTCCTCCGGCTTTCATGCCAGCAATTATAGCGTCTCTATAGGCTCTGAGTTGAACCATATCAGCACCATTTACATTCCAATCGGGATCGGTGTTGGGATAATGTGTTGCGGCCCATGCTGATGGATTGGCTTGGTTTAAAGTACGGGCTTTATCCTCTAGCGCTTTAATGGCCGCTTGATTAATTCTTGTCCTTTCCTCATTGTTGAATAAAGTCATTAATAACTGCTGGCAATCAGCCCATGTCGGGTTATGTGTCTGTACTATTGAGGTGAACAGATCAGTCATAGCTTGTGGTTTCTCAGTATACGAGGAATTGTGGGTCTTCCAATTTAAGAGATCGGTTGTCGTGAACGGGACATATACAAAGACCGGGTCAGCATGTGCCATTTGGCCTGCGGCATCGATATAGGCTGACCCAGGATTCAGACGAAGAGGCATCTGATAGTGTTTTAATTGTTGGGCACCGGTCAGTTGTCGGGTCTGTATGGGGCTACGTGGAGGGGCGTCAGTCATAGGTTCCAGTCGGGGAGAAATAGGGTATGGGGATGTGGGAGCTTGGTTTTGGGAAAAGGTTGTAAATAAAACACTTCGAGTCGAGCTAGAAGAAGCTTGACCGGAAGTCTGAAGTGGCGCCAAATCAGGATATTCGGATCTAATGGGGGTTGGCTCTGATTCCGGAAGGGGAGATTTAGTACGAGAGGGGGTGGATTCTGTACTGGAGGAGGAAGCGGAAGTGGATGAGGGTAATGAGGGAAGGGTTGCAGGACTTCCTGCATTTGCGTCACTTCCTCTTAACGGAAAGTAAGGGGGAGGCAAAGGGATCTCGGACTCAGGGGGCGTGTCCAAAATGGGCCTAACACCAGTCCTAGTGGACAAACAAGTCCTAGCTACCATGAGGCGACATTGCTCCTCGTGGCATGTCTGAAGCCATTTTGGCGAGTCATTTACGGCCTGTCTCCAACAATCAATATAAGGAAACTGGCCGTAAAGTTGAGGCCTACCCGATAAAGCCAGGTGTAAGCGCTGTAACAGAGTTGGATCCAAACTGCCACGTGGCGGCCATGCCGCAACCAAAGTAGGCCACTCCCTAGTACACAAAGTGACCAAACGTACAGGAGACATTTTAACCCCAAAATCACATATCTTGAATCCCTTTTTAAAATTCTTCACCATACAACCGAAGGGATCCGGAATCGTTGACTGCGACGCGCCCATACTTATCAATGGAACGTCGTTGACAACGAATACTATGCACGCGTACTATTCAACAGTCACACCCGTTTCCTCTGGCAACAGCACCACGTGGTACAGTTACCAAGTGAAACGTATACAATAACACAATAAACACTCAGGGAATTCCCGTACACACACAGCTGTTACACCAGTCACTAGATAATCAATATTATGCCCTGTGGCGAAACTATACAGTCACCCACGCTATAATTCTCTATATACGAATTACCCGTCTATAACACACCCCAGTAACATCGTCTTTTACAAATAGCGGTTACAGTACGGTTAGCATAGGTCAAAGCACAATTTAAGGTCACAACACAATTATTAGTGGTTATGGTGTTAAACATGCAATGGACGACAATGATTAGTACTTATATACAGTGTCAGTAAATATACAGGGTTATGGTACCGTGCACTATAATACAGCAACACACTATTAACACTCTCGCTAGACGGCTGAGCTCGCGCTATCTAACAAGATATACACTTTACTAAACAATCTTTATCACATTTACAATTCCCAACTAAACTATTGGCCAGTACCTTGATGGACTACCTAAAACTATGTACACCCGTTTTGGTTAGCCACACTGCCCAATCACCACATATAGCGAGCTAGAGGACCGAATTTACACAGGCGCCTCTTAGTCGATTACTATCAATAATCTAGTGGGTTCCAAATTTACACGCCTTCCCACTTAGCCAAGATAGGTTGAGAGCTAGCGAACCGAATTTACACAGGCGCCGCTTAGTCTCCCGGTCCCTCCGACCTAGCGAACGTAATATACACCCTAGAACGCTAGTCTAGACAAGACACCGGTGTCCGGCTAGGGCTATTTACACAGGACCCCGCCTGACTAACCAAATCAAACGGTCTTACTAAAGAGCATTCGATTGAGCGGTACGCCTTCGCTCCTTCCCTCCGACAGAGGGGGCAGATTCCATACACAAATAACCCCTTATGGGCCTACCGCACAATCGGTATACCCCTAGTGGGTCTGCCGTCTAAAACAGCAGTTGTCTTACCTCCTCGTTCCTGAACCTGAGTTCACACTCATCGACGGAGACACCCCAGCACTTCTCACGTAGAGGCCGATGATCTCCTGGACAACAGACCAGTGGCGCCGAGACAAAGGGAGGTCCACGCAGAAGTTCAGGGGTGCAGCCGTAGAGAACGTGGGCAAAGATAGACCGTCTCACGCCTCTGCCTCTCAGCTACCGTTGAACGATGAGCTTCCCGGCCAATGCACCAAATGATACCGGAGAAACTGACGGAAGCGAAGCACAGAGAGATGGACACAGGTTTCTTCAGGAAGGAAGAGATTCTTTATTGGATCACCGATCGGGACTCAGAGGGACTAGCGTCACCAAAATACCACAAGTTCTGAGCCCCGGACAATAGTGCAGGCTCCTTATATAGGCACATAACTCCTCCCATATTAAGCTCCACCCGCACATTCTCTTGACCAATCAATACAAGTAAGAATTAACTTCCTGCTTGACCGCATGGCTTGTCCAGCACAATGGAGGAGGGGAATACTACATCCTGTATTCTTGCACATGCTCCGTACACTACTGATCGTATCTTGCCTCGTGCAACCAACTGATCGATACATCAGCATATGCACGTACACATGCCACGTGGTAATCTCGGCCTACTAAATTTATTTTTACCGAGATTCCACCACAATAACTCGCATTTGCAAGACTTTGTGTGAGCAGCTTCACTCCAATGGAACAGCCAGCCTACTCCCATCAGACACTTCCCTACTTTTCAATCTTTTAAGAAGTCCCAAAAACCCCATCTCTTAAAAATAGACCTTAGCCTCCCAGGGTAGCTGTCATGCCTCAAACCAGAATCCTACTCTGAATCCTGAATCCTACTCTCTCAATTTACACTACATTTCGCACTCCCTTTCCAATTCTGCTACTATGCCATCCTGTCGCTTGGTTGCTATCCCCCATGCTGCCCTTACCATTGTGTTTCATTTCCAATCTCCTCTAGATTGTAAGCCCGTTTGAGCAGGGTCCTCATCAACCTAGCATTACTGGCAGAATTTGTAATATTTTCTCTTTTATTGTTAAATTCCCTCCTTTATAACATTGTAAAGTTTTGCAGTATAAGTTGGCCTTATATAAATGCTACTACTACAACTACTAATAAAGTAGCTCAGAAAACCACCATCGCTGTGTCCTGCAAAGCATAGGATGGAGCATCGACAAAGATCTAATAATCTATAAGATCAAAGCTGTAGAGTGAAAGTCCACATTTATCTGTAATTTATTGAAAAGATCCTAAAATAAAAAAGAGAACACTCTTGTAGTGAAAATGAGTTGTTGGTTTGTACAAATGTTATGGAAAAGAAATGTTCTCTTTAATTTTATCCAGGATATAAAAGTAGTTTTTCCTATCAACACAGTAGACATTTTATAATATATGGACCTTTTGAACTTTGGGTGAAAGTATGCACCTCTGGGTTAAAATGTTACTTTTTTTACTGCTTGCATTTCACCCGAATTAACATTATCAGCCATTAAGGCAAAATTCTCCAACGTCACCTGCTATATCTAAATTACTTTACAATTTATTAGAAGCAGTTGTTTATGCATCTCCTACTTCAACAGTATATTAGATTATTGTTTTTTTTTTTTAAATCACTCTACTATTTATTTCCAGACTACTGTATACAGCCCTAGATAATCATTCAATGAGAAAGCGTGATATTAGTTTGAAGGGTGGAAGAAAGGGTTATGAACAAACTGTGTTAAAAACTCAGTAGTTTTGGGGATCCCTGAAAATTCCCGCACAGGAAAACCCAAGCAAAATAAAGAATCTGAATTACATGGTGTTACAGGTAAAAACCACTTCCTTTAATAAAGCATAGATACCAGCATTCCATATGGTGTTTAGGTCATACGACGCCATACTCATGCGTAACGGTAAAGTAAAAGCAAATAAATATATACCATCTAATTAAGTAAGTGATCACTAAGCATAGTTTAATAGCTTCACTGGTATAGATGGAAACTCATACCTCCCAACTCCGGCATCCTGAGACTTGGGAAGCCAGTAAGAGGGAGGTAAAGGGGGCAGACCAGTGTTACAATCAAATCACTAGCATTACCCCCAAAAGGGCAGAGACTCAAAAAGGGTCTGCCTGCTCATCATTTAAGCCAGCCCACTATAAGCCTAGTGCCCCTAACATATCATAAGCGGTGCTTATTCAATATCTTATGTTATTCCTGTTGTAGGTGTCCCCAAAAGTGGGACCCTGGTGAACTAAGGCAGAAGAGCTGGATAAGACCCCAAAATTGGAAATGTCCATCTGAATAGGGACGATTGGAAGGCAGGGATACATGCCATTTGACAAATAGGCAGGTAGATTGGTGACTAAAGGGGCTGCCAGAGCAGAGAGAAGAAGAGCCCAGCTGATTTACCATTTAAGAGAAGATGTTGGGAGCCACCCTGGAGTGTCTGTTCTGGCAGAAGATGTTCCTTCCGACAGCTGACCCAGTTGTAATGGCGGTGGACTCTATTATTAAGGGAGCAGACAGGATCATTTGCTGCTCTGATTGCCCCTGGGTGGATGCTTGTATTTGGCATGTTGCTGTTGCTGACAGAGTTGCGGATAGAGGCTAGGGATGAGTCGGCTAAAGAGTAAGATGTTATTGAACAAAGGAGAAATCTGAATGTCATTTTAAAGTTAAGAAATATTTTTTCCCATTTTGTGCCAAAATTGGAAGTTGGTTACAACAAAGTTTTTTTTTTGTTGTTGTCTTTTGTGTCAACTGACATGACAGAGATCTTAACTTAATAGACATGAGTTTTTTTTTATCCTATGTTACTATGTAACTATGAATCACACATAGTCATATGATATACAGGTATACACTGGTATGAATGACACAGTCATGTGATATACATGTTATGTGCAGGTATAGTGAAGTTAAATATCAGTATATATGCATTATTTACCCTCAGTGTTTAGATCACATGATTATCACTCACCTATATCACATGTTTGTGTATGTCCTTTGCCTTTTTACTGAGATGGAGTATATTAACTTGTTTTTAGGTCCTGCACAGCTAAACCTTTCATAGTATGTCAGATTGTAGGCCCCAATAAAAAAACTTTATCCACTAAAATGATAATGGTCGGGAATTTGAACGGGGAATTTTTCCCATTTTACTATTTTGGTCTTCATGGGTTACTCCAAGCACCATGACCCTATCAGTGATTTCAAGTGGTCATAGTGCCTGGAGTCTGTATGTACGTCATTTCACTATGAAAAACTCTCAGCCAATAAATGCCTGGCAATATTGGCAGGCACCCTGCTTTTTCTGTTTTGGAGAAGGTTTATGTGAGTTGCCAGCCATTACAGGAGCTTCGTTGCAAAGAGTGCAAACAGTTAAAAAAAAAAAAATGCTATATTTTAAATCAGGCTTGTGTCTCTAAAATACAACTTTACAGTTGTTTCTGCATTGAATTACAGACTGACAATTAAACACATTTTATAATGAAAATACTCTTTGGGTAAGGGGCTATACAAGAAAGAAACTGAAGATGCATAATTAGCCGGGTGTAAGAATCTGAAATTAAAGTATAGATCTTGGGGAAATACGGGGGAAGTAAAACATGCAATCATGGAATTCACCACATGTTTGCTCAATATTGACATATGCTTCAGTGAGTTTCATGCACTTGTAGAGTGTGTTTAAAGTGTATACCTTCATACAGTGTAATGCCAAACAAACCATTGTTCTTAATCAGAACTGCTGAATGACTTATACTGTGACAATATGTATGAGTATGGTATCATTGATCTACACATTAAAGGAACACTAGAGGGTCAGAAACACAAATGTGTATTCCTGATGCTCAGGGCCAGTGCGAGGATTCAATCCATTTTGCCGCCCTAGGCAACAATCCATTTTGCCGCCCCGTCATGAATGCAACTACATTCCCTCAGAGGTTTATTCATTAAACTCTGAATTGCATTGAAAAGACATTTAGGGAAAGAGAAGCACTGAGGAGACATTAAAGGGAAACCATAGTGCCAGGAAAACAAAGTTGTTTTCCTGGCACTATAGCTTCCCCCTCCGTCAAGTGCACCTCCCCCCTTGTGGTGCAGAAGGGGTTAAAAACCCCTTCTGCCACTTACCTGGGCCCAGCGCTTATGTCCCTGGGCACTGGCTCAGGTCCGCCGTCGCTCCTCAATGGCCGCGCTCACATTACGATTTTCCCATAGGAAAGTATTATACAATGCTTTCCTATGGGGTTTTGCATGACGCTGGATGTCCCCATGAATAGCCACTAGAGGTGGAGTTAACCCTGAATGGTATTTATTGCAGTTTGTTAAAAACTCCACTATTTACCTTTCCAGTGTAAGGGCACTGGGATAGTGGTGCATATAAATCACTTCAATCAGTTGAAGTGGTCTGGGTGCCTATAGTGTCCCTTTAAGTGAAAGCAGACGCACAGTGAGAAAGAACGGAAACAGCCTGGGGAGACATTTAGGGAAAAGATAGAGAGACTGTGGAGATATTTAGGAAACAGAGACTGGAAAACATTTTAGGAGAGAAACATAGTGAGCACACATTTAGGGAAAGAAAGATACACACTCTCACTAACACACACACTCCCTGACATACAGATTGTCATTTACACACTCTCACTTACATATACACACTCTCACCGACATACACATTGTCACTTACACACTCTCACTAACACACACACAGAGTCACTTACATAGTGTCACTTGCACTCTCAATAACATACACACACTCTCACCGACATACACACTGTCAGTTACACTCTCACTAACACACACACACACACACACACCCACCCAGAGTCACTTGCAGTGTCATTTGCACACTCTTGCTAACACACACACAGTGTCACTTACACACTCTCACTATAACACACTGTCACTTGCACACTCTCACTTACACAGACACAAATATACACCAAGAGTTACACACTCTCACTAACACACACGGTCACTTGCACAGTCTCACTAACACATACACACACACACACACTTACACATTCACTTAAGAGTCACTTACACATTCTCACTAACACAGTGTCACTTACACACTGTCACTTGCACAGTCTCACTAACACACACACACACACTTACACATTCACTTAAGGGTTACTTACACATTCTTACTAACACAGTGTCACTTACACACTCTCATTAACACACACAGAGTCCCTTACACACTCTCATTAACACACACAGAGTTCCTTACACACTCTCACAAACACAGTGTCATTTGAGAACTCTCACTAATACACACACAGTGTCACTTACACACTTTGTCTAACACGCACACACACACTGTCACTCAAACAAAAAACCTCACATCACTTTACATTGTTAACACACACAAATACATCAATTTAAAACATACACACACCAATTTACAACCATGCACACAATAAACCATACAACGCTATAGTGTTAAACTACCGTATTTTTCGCTCCATAAGACGCACCTCACCATAAGACGCACCTAGTTTTTAGAGGAAGAAACCCAGAAAAAAATATTCTGAACAAACTGTCCCATAGTGTTTCTTACTATGGGACAGTTTGTACAGAATATTTTTTTTCTCCCCTGTCCCATAGTGTGTCCCCCTTCCATAGTCTTCTCCTCTCTCCCATAGTCTTCACTCACCCCCTCCCCATAGTCTTCACCCACCCCCTCCCCATAGACTTCATCCACCCCCTCCCCATAGACTTCATCCACCCCCTCCCCATAGACTTCACCCACCCCTCCCCATAGACTTCATCCCCCCCCTCCCCATAGACTTCCATCCCCCCCCTCCCCATAGACTTCCATCCCCCCCTCCCCATAGACTTCCATCCCCCCCTCCCCATAGACTTCCATCCCCCCCTCCCCATAGACTTCCATCCCCCCCCTCCCCATAGACTTCCATCCCCCCCCTCCCCATAGACTTCCATCCCCCCCCTCCCCATAGACTTCCATCCCCCCCCTCCCCATAGACTTCCATCCCCCCCCTCCCCATAGACTTCCATCCCCCCCCTCCCCATAGACTTCCATCCCCCCCCTCCCCATAGACTTCCACCCCCCCCCTCCCATAGACTTCCATCCCCACCCCTCCCCATAGACTTCCATCCCCCTCCCTCCCCATAGACTTCATCCCCCTCCCTCCCCATAGACTTCATCCCCCTCCCTCCCCATAGACTTCATCTCCCTCCCATACTGTCCCCCTCCCCTTGTCCTATAATTACTTACCTGTCTTGCAGCGTTGGCCGGCAGCACAGGGCGCACCGCGGTAGTGGAACTTGAATTTCATGTTCCGGTTTCCGGCGGGACTGAAAGGAAGTGCGCACTCAGCTTGTGCGCACTTCCTTTCAGTCCCGCCGGAAACCGGAACATGAAATTCAAGTTCCACTACCGCGGTGCGCCCTGTGCTGCCGGCCAACGCTGCAAGACAGGTAAGTAAAGCATCATATTCGCTCCATAAGACGCACAGACATTTCCCCTCACTTTTGAGGGGAAAAAAAGTGCGTCTTATGGAGCGAAAAATACGGTAACTATTTAAACCCCTGCCTCCCCTCCCCCTTATCCCCATAAATAGCTGTAAAACTCACGTTATTTCCAGCAATGCGCAGGTCAGCCGGTGCTGGCTCTGCCTTAGATCTTACTCCTTTGCTGACATCAGAATTGATTATCTCAGACAATCACAATGCTTTCCTGTAGCAATTGGATTGGCTGAGATTGTCAATTTGGATGATCTCAGCCAAGGTGGCGGGCTGGGGGCGAAGCCATACTCCTCCCTGGCCAATCAGTATCTCCTCATAAAGATGCATTGAGTTAATGCATCTCTATAGGAAAAGTTCAGCATCACACTAAACATCTGCAGCACTGCCCCAGGAAGCACCTCTAGTAGTCCTCTGAGGAGTGGCCACTATAGGTGCCCCTAGGCCAGGGATAGGCAACCTTCGGCTCTCCAGATGTTGTGGACTACATGCCCCTTTAATGCTCTTACACACATAATGCTGGCAAAGCATCATGGGAGGTGTAGTCCAAAACATCTGCAGAGCCTAGCCCAAGGTTGCCTATCCCTGCCCAAAGCTGTAGTGCAAACACTGTCTTTTTTTCTGAAAAGACAGTGTTTACAGCAAAAAGTCTGCAGCGTATAATTATTCTCACCAGAACAACTACATTAAACTGTAGTTGTTCTGGTGACTGTAGTATCCCTTTCAGTTTTGTGGTGGGTTATCTCAATACCAGCACCTTATTTGATTAGACAGCTGAATCAAATTTGAAAGTTAAACACTTACAATAGTGTTGGGGCTACTCCCTGTGTAAATATGTCTTATAATGTTCTTCTACAAAAACAGCACTCTTAAAAGTTATGCAGTGTCACAAAAGCTGATATAAGGATTGCTAAAGACCGGAAAAATGTTGACAGTTTTACCTAAGGCGTAAGGCTCTGTTTTTTTTTTTTGTTTGTTTTTTTAATAACAACAAAAAGTTTAATTGTCTCAACTGTTATTGTGCTACAGTTGCCTCAATGACATTATGTAACCAACTTGATTGGTGACAACCTTTAGGGATGTAACAAAAATAAAGTATATTTAGGCTGGTGCCTCACTCAAGATGTAAAATAACGCAACATAAAAAAAATATATATATATATATATATTTATATAAATATAATTTGTTGTTATTCTTAGGATTATTGCATTTTGTGGCACAAAGTACGCAGGAAAAGCCCAACATATACTCACTTTATATCCATATAAATTATAAATATTACTGAAATAGAGAGCACATGGATTTTACTTCAGAGTCTGCACCTGCTAGGACAATGTGTGCTTTTATAACTTGCCTGAAAAAAAACGTGTAACAATGTCAAGTGTCTGTTAAAAACATTTGCTTAGTTGATTTGTAGCTGATGTTATCTCACGTATAATGAACATAAAACATATCTTGCTCCTCCTTCCAGTAAAGTTTACTCTTTATAGAGCATGAACCTGTTCACCTCACATCACTTTCTTCTGCAGTTAACTACTCCTTTCACCTACATTCACGCATCAACCGTTGTAAGGCACTTTAAAAAAAAAAATGTTTTTACATTTTGTGGTGCATAGAAAAAACATACAGGCTGAGAGTGTCACAATGGCAATGGTGAGTTTTGAAAAATACACAATAATGAGCACTGTATATGGCAAAACAAAAATACTGCACAACATTTTTTAATAATATAACAGGATATTATCAGGCTAGTCAGTCCTGTCTAACCTAGGCATATGTCTTAAATGGAAGAACTGAAATAGAACTCACAGTATGAGAAGGGATAGCAAGGCATACGATTAAATATGAGACTCATAACTGTTCCAGCTCTAGAAGTCACTAGCTAGATATTAATAGACATGTGCAATTCGTTTCGTTTTGAATGCAAATTCGGCCGAATTTCGGAAATTTGGACATTTGGATGCTTCCGAATGTGCGGAGTGCCGAATTTCGGAATGCTGAAGTGCCGAATTTCGGAATTCCGAACTGAACCGCATTGCCAAATTTCCGAATTGCCGAAGTGCAGAATTTCGGAAGTGCCGAAGTACTTCGGATTTCTGAAAAGTGGCAAAACAGGAGAGGGTTGGGGTTAGGGGTCACTCCTTTCCCCCCAGCCCCTCTATGTGTCTCATTTCCCATCAGACCCTCCATGTGTCTCATTCTTCCCCTCCCCAGCCCTTTCATATGTCTCATCCCTCCAGACCAGCATATATTTCATCTCCTCCAGCCCCTCAATGTGTCTCATTCTCCTCCTCCTCAGCCCTCCTTTATGTGTCTATTGCGTCCCTCTCCCCAGCCCTCCATGTGTCTGATTTTACCTCTACCTTAACCCTTCCATGTGTCTCACTCTATCTCCTCCTCAGCCCCTCCATGGGTCTATCCCCTCCCAGTCCCTCGTGTGTCTCATTCCTTTCCAGCCCCTCCATGTGTCTAATTGTTCCCCCTCCCAGCTGCTTCAAGTGTCTCTCCCTCCTCTCCTAATGTTCTTGCTCATCGCTATGTATCGTGGCTCTCAATGAGCACCTGTCAAACCATGGTCTGCTCGTCCATGGAACATGCAGTGAGTGCTGTGTGCTCTCGTCTTGCAGGTAACCTGGCAACTGCACCCCCTTAAGTTATGCTGGCCCACCGCTCTAGCCAGTGTATGACATAGAAAGCTGTTCTGATCGATGTGTTTAAGCACCAGGTCCCATGTTGCTGGAGCATGTGTGGCAACCATTTTGCCCAATACGACCTCGCACCAAGAGGGCACTGAAACAATCATCCCAATGCTGCAAGGCAGTAGTGACCAAGTACAATGGGGACCATGATAATCCCCACCGACCAAATGGTGCGGAAAACGTGGCCCAGACTGTGGCTGAGTTGACTGTAAGGTGGGAGATCAGTTGTGTCTCCCACCCCAGATCATGAAGCAGGATACATGAAGCTTTGGGTCTCGCCAAGCACTTTTAGAGTACTCTAAGGTCAATTCTGGTGCTGCCACTAGTGCTTCAAAGTTGCAGAAAATCACAATTTTAATCAGATAATCTCAGTCTAGTTTAGTTGCTAGCTCAACCGGCGTCCTGCAAACTTGGTAGTCAGGCCCCACCCCCAGAGTTATACACTTGTACTACTGCTGCCATCAACTAGATGACTAGTAACCTCATAGACATAACATT
Organism: Pelobates fuscus; assembly: GCF_036172605.1. Lineage (NCBI taxonomy): Eukaryota > Metazoa > Chordata > Amphibia > Anura > Pelobatidae > Pelobates > Pelobates fuscus. The sequence goes on from NC_086325.1 coordinate 99,298,664, forward strand.
ATATCCCAACATCTAAGTCAGAAATTGTAGAGAATTAATTTAAATGGAGGGAATTGCAAATTGTAGGACCAAAATAAAGCAAATGGCCTGGTTGTAGAATTTGTCAAGTTTTTGTCCTAAGATTTGAAATGCATCTACTAATTCTTTACAATTTCTGTTTTACGGAATAACCACTAGGATTTTCTGTTAATTGTATGTGTTATATTTCATAAAAAGCTGTGGATGTAAGGCTTCATTCAAAGTTATTTTAACCATGTATATAGGTTAACATTTAGAAATGGAATATTTAGAATTGCAAAATGTAAGAAAAAAGTTCTGATCTGGAAAAATTCTCCAATGTACCTATAGTCGTAACTATCCTACCATAAATTTAGCAATTCCTTTTTCAGTTCATTACACTTTAATGTTTAGTGACTAATCCCCTCGCCTCTAGTGACTAATCCCCTCGCCTCGAAGACTTCTACAGGGGTGTACCTTTTCTGTAGCACTCCCTTCCCTTCTCTGTTAGACTTTTACCCAGTCTCCACTCCTTCATAAAAAGCTTTGAAAACACACTTCTTCAGGAAAGCATATCATTTAAAGGGAAACTCCAGTGCCAGGAAAACAATCCGTTTTCCTGGCACTGGAGGGTCCCTCTCCCTCCCACCCCCCAATCCCCGGTTACTGAAGGGGTGAAAACCCCTTCAGTCACTTACCTCAGACAGCGACGTGTCCCACGTCGCTGCCTGCTCCTCCCCCGCCGCTCCACCTTCTTCCTCCGTCGGCCGGTGGGCGAGACTGATCCCGCCCACCGACCGAGGAGTCCCAATGCGCATGCTCGGCAATGCCGCGCATGCGCATTGGCGCACCCCATAGGAAAGCATTGAAAATTAATTTCAATGCTTTCCTATGGGGAATAGAGCAACGCTGGAGGTCCCCACACAGCGTGAGGACGTCCAGCGACGCTCTAACACAGATAATCTGTGCTAGGGACCAGGAAGTTCCCTCTAGTGGCTGTCTAGTAGACAGCCACTAGGGGAGGACTTAACCCTGCAAGGTAATTATTGGAGTTTATGAAAAACTGCAATAATTACACTTGCATGATTAAGGGTGATGGGAGTTGGCACCCAGACCACTCCAATGAGCAGAAGTGGTCTGGGTGCCTGGAGTGTCCCTTTAAATTGTTAGCGGGTTTTCATTCAACCCCCTCCCCCCATGACTCCTCTCCTGCACCTGTCAAAAATAACCTAGGCTCTCAGTGAATACTTTTTAGCAGCCTATTTCATTACCCCTACTTATACCCTTTGTGTCACTATATCCCACTTCCTCTAGCATGTGAGCTCATTGAGCAAGGCCCTCAACCCCCCTGTTCCTGTGCGTCCATTTTTCTGGTTACAATTATGTGTCTGTTAGTCCACCCATTGTACAGAGCTATGGAATTTGCTGGCGCTCTATAAATAATAAAATAATAAAATAATAATATTTAAGACACGTGTTACTTAAAAAAACTGAGAACAAAAAATGGAGTTGGGGGTGTGACTTAAATGTCAGAAAAGAATGCCTCATAATCTGTGAGCTTTGTCAACAAGTAATATATCTGTTCTTGCAACTACCTATCCTTAGCAACTTCCATGAGGAAACTGAGGAAAGCTATGGCTCCTAAAACACAATTAAGTCTTCAGAAACGCAACATGCCTCCCATTCTCCATAATGCCACTTGTTCCCACATGAAGAATGCCTGATGGAAGGCAAAATGGTGATAGCATCATAGGCCTCTACGTCTTTGTCTCATGGCTCGACTGCTATTTCATTTGACCTACCTGGGTTAACCCACTAAAGAAGACTTTTGGTTGACCAGTACCAGTGATATTGACGCAGCTAATGACTTTCTTTTTCTGGTCTTGACTTTTTCTGGACTTGACTATGCTGAAACTCATCTTGGTCAAGTAATATCACTGATTACTGTACAGCTATTTCACACTATCTCTTTAGATTTAAATTTTCTGCCCAAAGACTGCTTTACTTTCTGTGTCTAGAGATCATGTCCTATGATATGTTTCATTTTTGGTTTCCTGTAGACCTTTCCATCTTTTTGCTAAGATCTGATCTCTCGGTTGTATATATTGAATGTTGCATATTGATTATAACTAGTTATCTTGTCTCTGAATTATCCAGATGATTGCATTAGTGATTGTATGTGTTTCTTCTTATGTTGTTCTTATTCTTAGCTTTGTGTGGACATGAGTAAAATCCATTAGTTAGACTATGTATTATAAATATTGCTGACACAAAGAGCACGTGGATTTAACTTCAGAGTCTGCACCTGCTATAACAATGTAGTCTTTTATAAGATGCCTGAAAAAAACCTGTAACAATGCCAATTATCTATTAAAAACGTTCGCTTAGTTGTTTTGTAGCTGATGTTATCTTCCGTATAATGAACATAAAGCAAATATTCCTTCACCTTCCAGTAAAGTTTACTCTTTATAGAACATGAACCTGTTCACCTCACATCACTTTCCTCTGCAGTTAACTACTCCTTTCACCTACATTCACGCATCATAACATTCTATTCTAACATAGAGATAAATATGGTTTATTCACTGAATCAGGAATTGTAGAGAATGAAATTAAATTGAGGGAATTTAAAATTGTATGACCAAAATTCTGGAAAAGTCTGGTTGAAGAATGCCTTAAGTTCATTTTTTTGTCCTAAGATTTGAAATGCTCTTATTAATTCTTTACAATTCCTGTTTTAGTGAATAACATCTAAATGTTTTTCTGTTGAGTGTATGTGTTATACATTTAGTCAATGCTTTCCTTTGGGAAGGCATAATGCATGCACTGCACTCAGCGCACATGCACATTAGGTTCTCCCCATCGCTGACATTGGCGATGGAATCAGGTAGGTGAAAAAAGTTTTTTTTTTACCCTTATTTTTTAATAATAATGCAGTTTCCCCGTCCCTTTCTTCACTGTTTTCTCCACTCTTTCCTACTCACCTCTCCCCTATTCTCCTCTTTCCCCTCCTCCAATTGCCAATCTCACACCTTCCTGTCCTAATGTGTTTTACACACCACCTCCTATAGAATGTAAGCTCGATTGAGCAGGGTCCTCTTCAACCTATTGTTCCCGTACGTTTTTTGTAATTGTCCTATTTATAGTTAAATCCCCCCTCTTAGAATATTGTAAAGCGCTACGGAATCTGTTGGCGCTATATAAATGGCAAAAATAATAATAATAATACCAGGCTCCTCTTTTCAAAGCTTTCAACCCTCATACACTTAACATTGTCTCCATCAATGCACAAGAATTGAGAATACCTGAAAAGTGAGTGATTAAATAAACTTTCATAAGCAAAAAAAACATTCCTGTAGCACTAAAGCCATAAATATAATGTTAAAGATAATAAAAAACAAGCCTTAATCTTACATTATTTCTACAATCCACATGTCTCAAAAATTCTATAATGCTAAAATTCCTTATATTCTGAACGTTATTTGCTCTTTTACAATTGTAAAAGGGTGAATTTGCAATGAATTTTATACCTTTCTATCTACCTGCCTCTCTAAGAGGACACAACATGTCAATAGTGGAAGAATACTGCACACAATAACGTTGATCATAAGGGAGTCAGCTGCCAAACCGAAGCACCATAGAGAGGTCCGCAAACCACAATGTATCAATGGAGTATGTAGGCTTTACGGAATAAGCAGCATATAAAATTATTTATTTAGTTTACCAACGACAAAACAGCATACAATGTTTCAGCCAACAGGCCGATACACAATTAATTACCTGAACCTCTACACTACCATCACTGTTTTTTATGCTGTTGCCTGGAGTACCTATACATTATGGTCAGTCTCCTATACCTCCTACTCTACCCAACTCTCCCTGCCCCTAATGGGTATCTTGCCAACAATACCTTGATGCTCTGGATTCTCCGCCAACCCCCACCCATTATATTATTGAATAGTTTGGTCCAGACGACTGCTACCCGATGTTATTGCAACACATGTATATAGCTATTCCTATTTTTTTTATTTTACTTAAAACTGCAATTACCTTTTAATATATTTTTTTTTTTTTTTTTTTTTTTTTAAATTCTTTATTTTTGTTGTGCATGGTATAACAACAGGCTTGTTTAGCCACAATAGCATTCACAAGCAGTAATGTAACGAACAGTTAAAACATAAAGTGGCATATGAGTATACAGCACATTTTTAGTTTTGTAAGAGAAATAACAAAAGAAACAAGCTATTCCGATAGCAATGCCTATCTGGGTAGGCTGTTAAATGAGAAATGTTAAACAATGCATTAGCTTAGGTACGCATTATGTAGTTACATTGCGAGGTTGTAGCAGAGGTTAGCCTAAGGTAACAGTATTATGCGTGCCAACAAAAGTAGAATAGATGAGATTTTGAACTATGTCTGTAAACGATAATTCAACAAATGCTAGGTTCTAGATACTTTAAACTGACAGCCTAGGGTTGAGTAGTCACAGCGAGATTCCTGTAGAAGTATGCCTGTTATGGTATAGTATATAAGTGTTAGCTTATTAAAGTTAACGAAAAAGACACTGAACATGTGTAGACAGAACGATTGTTTTTTAGGTAACGTGTGGTCGTAGTTTAGCTTAGCTGATGTAATGTAATAATTCCCTGTCTGAACGGTGTAGTGCTTATTTTTTAAACAATTGGTGTGGTCACAGATTTGTCTACAATCTTGCCTGACTGGACTCAGGCATGTATGATTGTGTACCTCCAATAGTTACTATACATAGTGACATGTACTTGTTAAGTTCTCTGCACTATCTAGGCTCAAGAAGATATTCACAGGGAGCAGAATATATCTTGTTAAACCAAGAGGCAAAGTCATCGCTTATGGTAGTTTAAGTTACAGTATTTAGGCCACGTTGGGTAAGCATTGATTGTGAGTTGTTAAGTTCTTTAAGGGTTAAAACATGCTTAGTGGTTGATTGCAAAATCATAAAAAATTATAACTTTACAGTTTAAGCTGATAACAGAGTTCTTGTAAGCTTTGCTTATCTGCAGAGGAGAGTGTCCTCGGTAGTCCAGGGCTAGGCTTGACATCTGCATGGGTAGAAGTTACAGGCGTCCCGATGAGGTGTCTCGGTGGTTAAAGGGAGGCAGCCGGTCAGCAATGGTACGTCCGCTGAGGGTTTGTGACTGAGCACAGAGAGTTGTCCCTGGTGTGCAGGTGAGGTTCCCCCGGTTCCAGTCTTTAGAGCGTTTTATGGCTAACCAATGCCCATTCTGTGGATCCGGGTCTCTCCTGAGGCCCGCGTGGATTGTTCGCCGCGCCGGCTGTTCAGACCTTCCTGCTCGTGTGCTTGGATGATGGTGAGGTCCGCTTGAGGGACGATGGTGATGATTGTCGTCGGGTGGTAAACGAGTTGGGCGGACTCCCCTTGATGTGTGTGAGAGCGTTGGTGAGTATTGGAGCACGGGGGATATAGCCGAGTTTTCCACCATCTGGGTTTGTAGGATCGCCTCTGTCGGAAGGTCGCCCTGGAGGCCTTGGTTGAGAGCCAGCATAATTGGCGCCGTGTTGAAGGGCGTATCCATGCCGCTGCTCGTTTCACCGCTGTTTGAAAGGCCAGGCCTTTGGCCTTGAGTTCCGACCAGAGGCTTATGCCGAGTCGATCGAAGAACTCTAAGGTATGCTTGGGGGGTGTGATAAGATGTCGTGCAGCCGTGGGCCGCGTCTGTGCCGCCATCTTGGTCGGGCCCAGGCCCTTTTGCTTGGTCGCTGGCTTCGTTGCTTGAGTGGGGATAATCGACCCCAGCGAGGACCGGGATAACCCCCGCCGGTCCAAAGGGGGGGGTAGCAGGGCAGAGTGTGTTTCCCGTTTGCATGCGGGTCCTACGCCAGGAGATCGGCCGCCTCTCCTAGGCTTTAGGCTCCGCTCCGGTTTAGGCCGCACGGCCAGTTCAGCCTCACTTGATGTGGTTCGACGCAGGACAGGCATCGTTCTGTTCCTTGCGAGGTTCTGTGGCATATTCCCAGCACCTTATGCTGCTGGCTTCTGTATTTTGGTCAATATTAGTGGTTTTGCAGCTGCTGGTGCTGGAGCTATCAGAGACCACGTCTAGCCATCTTGGCTGCCAGGCCCCGCCCCCCTCCTTTTAATATATTTAAAACAATAATGCTGCTTTTTATAAATAAATATACGAGAAGAAATTCGTATGCGTTCTTGCAATATTTTTTTTTTGCTTCTTTAACCCTTGAATTAGAGCTTTATTAGGTTTTCATTCAATATTTTTGGAAAAACTTTTAAATAGACTTTTTTTCAAAATATTAAAATATAAAAATCATGTCATATATATATATATATATATATCAAAATATTAATTTTTTTTTTAAAATATTACAAAATGAAGATATTTTTCATAATGTTTAATCGTTTTAAAAGTTTATCCAAAATATAAAATCATTTGAAAAGCTTATCGGTTTGCTTGTTTCACTGTGGTCAAAAATGCTTTAGACTTGAGGGAGGAACTCGTGAGAGCGTGCCATTACAAATTTCAGCCAGTCCAGTAATAAGATATTAAAACATATTGCAATAGTTCATTATTTTGCATCTACAGTGGTGAGCAAAAGAATAAAAAAAAACGGACTCATCTCTGAAACTCTAAACTGTCCTTTTCTACAAAAGACTCAGGGAAACAAAATAACACGTTTTTAGGCAAAGTCTGCCATTAGTGTTGAATTAAAGCAATGTCCCCAAGGCCATTAAAGGTGATATGGTGACTATAGCAGGTGTCCTTATCAGGAAATGACTTTACTTCAGCTCAAAGTTCATGTGAAATGAGGATAAAAACACATTCCACAGAATAGTAAAGTATTTATCACATCCCGTATCAACAGTAATAAAGCTATGACGTTTATACGGACAATCAAACGCGATAAATGTCTTGAACATACATGATGGTTAAGGCAGCTAATTATAATAGTAATAATTAATTGTGTTCAATATTTTTAAGTAAAACTGTGTCAATATGTATAAATGATCCCGACTACAGGAGTGGGCTAAGCGCAACCCAGCCCATCGCAACAGAGTCCGTCCGGGTCCCAGCATATTGGACATGATATCCTGACAGAGCTCCGGACAGGTGCGGTGCCCTCCAACCGGACTGTCCCTCTGGCTGCAATCCACACTGAAAACACCATAACTACCCGAAGGCGCAAACCCCACGAACACTGCAATAGCTGCTGATGTCGAATCAACAAACGCCAGCTTACCCGTAATGTACCTAGTCATGCTACATGATAGCCCTATAGACTAACATAGCTAGTCAACCGTATAGTTAAACGCTGCCACTCCAGACCTGTATAAAACTCAGGGCAAACACTAGATTACAAGAGGTTTAGCCGGTACCCTAAACGTTGAAATAAACACCCCAGTAACTACATAACAGGTGGGGTGGCAGCAGCCAGAATTTACTAGATAAGCATGCTTCAGAAGCATAAAGTATACGCACTACTAGAAACAAATGTTTTGTTAACTCTATAACTGGTGGTCATCCGTCACTAACACCATGTACCTTATAGTTGAACCTGTTTGTTTTGACTGTGTCTAATTTTCATATGCTATAGCCTACTACATAACCAGCTACAACCTGGCTTACCATGACTCTGTTTTTCGTATGTAATGCCTGTTCCTAGCCATCCACTATAAAAGCCTAAGTTTTTAGGCACACGCCTGTGAACAGCTAGTACCAGGGAATGTTATAAAAGAGAGTTAAGCTTATGTGTTTAATCTATGTACAATTAAGCAAGTATTACTTACAACGTCTGCAATAGAAAATGAGATGAATCCCTAGTTACAACTAGCTAACGCTTTACTTTTTGCTGTGTTAATAATTTAGCATGTTACCAACCGGATCCTATGATCCATAGCTTGTATATTGTGCACATGAAACCTACCATTTGAGCAATCGCTAACTAACCCTTGCACCCATTTCTTAAACAAATTGTAATGCTATGTTTACTTGACATTTAAAAAACAAAATATATGGAAGTCTTTAGCAGGAGAGTACTACATTTCATCTTGTTTTCATCAACTTGTATTACCCCACAGTGCCTCCTATTCTTTCTTCTGTATCCCATAACACAAAATGCCATAATAAAAGAAAGATTTACAAAAAAAAATAAAAATATGTATAAATGGTGTTGGATGTTATTGTTCATATTCTGAAACAGCAAATAGCTGCAAAGTTACTATTTACTCACAATTAGAGTTAACATAATTTATATACCGCAAAATGGGTTTTTTGTTTGTTCTTCCCCACTATAGGAGGATCCAATGACTAGATTAAAAATGAGGATGCTACTAGAGAATTTTTATTTTGGTTTGGTTTTCGTAATTGTTTAGAAAGTAAAAGAACAATATTCATTTGAAACGCATGGTAACCTTAAACATATCAGGTTGGACTAAACATCAAATTATTGTATAGGTTGCTTGTTTGAGAAATCTAAATTAAATGTATATAAGTTTACAAAATTTTGACTCTTATTCAATTGTCTGTTGCATCTTTTAGTTTGCCATCTTAATGCATCCAAATGCTGATTTTATAATACGAATCAATGCAAACCAAAATACAAATATAAAGAATCATATATCCTACTGATGGCTATTTTTAAAGGAATCTGCTTAACCCCTTAAGGACCAAACTTCTGGAATAAAAGGGAATCATGACATGTCACACATGTCATGTGTCCTTAAGGGGTTAAATGTTTGGGTATCCTTACCATGTCGAAAATAGGGGTTTTATTTCCCACTTTCAAAAACTCCTCAGTGGTAGCTTTAGCAGGGCTCATTAATAATTAGCTTCAAATATACAAACATAGTTTAACCTTCAGGTGACATGTCAATGAATATATACCCTTTCTATGGACTTCATGGACCTACTCTTGGCCTTTAGATATGTCCCATTCAAAGTTGTAATGTCATAAATCCGGCTTGTCCAGTCAACAATTAATACGCCAGATGTTAACCTCAAATTCTTTTATATCGTTACTCCATTCTTTTAAACCCTGACCTAGTTATAAACCATTGCAGTGATTCACAGACCGTGAAAAATCAGGACATGTACTGAAAGCAGTTACAGCAGGTAACACAAGCCAGCACGTATGCAATGAAAATTGTAGGGGGAAAATGAATAGACATTCTATTACTCACAGTTTGTCACATTATGGCGCCTTTTGCAGTGATGACAAGAATTAATTTACAATCTGCCAATTTAGAGGAAAACAATGTTTAAAATTGCTTCCACAATTCTATAAAAATGCATATAAATAATACATAAAATAATTAGCTAGGGCAATCTTCTGATCAGGAGCCTCTCATTTTGGTCTATGAGTTTAATTTATCACAATGAATGATGGGAACTGTAAACACAAAAAAAGAAAAAGATATACTTATTCACCGGCAACCATGCCCAAATGGGTATAGTTCCAGGAAAAAGCAGTACAACCCTTTTAAATCTGCTAAAAAGTGAAGGTCAATACTTTATTGATGCCAAAGCTTTAAAAATTACTTAGACTCCAACCTATCAATACTAGAGCAGGTAGGTAAAGCTATCAAAGTCAAAGTTGCCGGTAGCCTCACAGGCAGCAAAAAAACGGAGAGTTAAGGAGTCAATATGGACCCAGTGTATGTGTGTAGCAAGCTACACCCTCCATATATGTCCACTATACTGTCCAAATGACCTGGTGAACTACTCCGTTTGACTAGCCAAATGCTGAAAGAGGGAAGTCCCTTCTGCCTGTAGTCTCCTGTAGTGAGGCTACCGGCAACTTTGACTTTGATAGCTTTACCTACCTGCTCTAGTATTGATAGGTTGGAGTCTAAGTAATTTTTAAAGCTTTGGCATCAATAAAGTATTGACCTTCACTTTTTAGCAGATTTAAAAGGGTTGTACTGCTTTTTCCTGGAACTATACCCATTTGGGCATGGTTGCCGGTGAATAAGTATATATTTTTCTTTTTTTGTGTTTACTGTATTCATTAGGGTTACCCCCTGTATATTAGTACAACCTGGTGACTTTCCTCTTGTAGACTTCAAGGTCCCAACTGGAACCGGAGTCTACCTATAAACTAAATAACTCTTTAGGTGTCTATCACCATAAGTCACCATTACCAAGTTTTTGTTACTTTGGTTCATAATTTGGCTTTTTTTCCCTGCCATCCTCAATATGGCTGGGTTTCTTGCCAGTAGACCGGATGCTAATAGTTGGTGTGTCGATGTAGAGTCGGTGTTCAGCAATGACCTTACTTTACAAAATTCATCCCCTCCGAATATCCATTCTCATTTCAATAAACTGAACAAACTATTCAGACAACAAATTAGGATAAGTTGGGAGATATCCACACTCCAAAAATACCTCTCTAAAAACATCATACCTAGGGGGTTACGAGTACAGGTACCCCCTGTAAGACAGATGGCTTTAGAAGGGTTTAATAAGGATTGGGAAGAAGCAGCTACCAATTGTTCAAACACTTTTATGAATATAATCTGCAAGTACGAATCTATAAGGTTAGAGACCGTACAACAAGATCTTGATAAACAAATTGAGGAGGTCCAACAAGTAAAAGCTGATCCCCAATTTGAACCTTTGGAAGTGAAGTTAAAATTAAACCTGGATAAGTTTTCACATCAGGTTAAGGTCAGAAAGCATCAAAAATATCTTCGGGATGTATCAGACTTTGAAAGTGGAAGGATCTATCACCCCTTTAAAAGGAGGAATAGAGTGGATTCTGACTATGTAAGCACATCAGAATATGAATCCACTGACACAGAATCTGATAGACCAACCACCTCACATAAGCCCATACCGACCAATCCACCTAAAAGCATTCTAAAGAAAGGGGTTGATTTTTTAGGCCTACGTCAAGCAGAGCTGTCTCAGGTCCCCCGGACAAGGAACAGAGGCAGAAGCCAGAGACATTGGAAATAGTACCTAAACCATCCCTGCAGATCATTAACTTGTCCAAATCCTCCCTTTCTGATGCTCAAATGAGCATATTATCTAAAGGGTTATCCTATGTTCCTACACCAACTTTCAATAAATTTACATGGACGAAGGATGTCCATTTGTTTGTACGAAAGCTAGCCCTTTATAAATATCATGAGCTACGCAAAGAGACTAAAGCTCAGAATTTGGGATTAGCACCCAAAGTCTTAGATTGTCTCCAAATGCTTGTTGAATTATTAGAATCCAATGATGATTCCATTAGGAACAAAGTTCCCCACACTAACTTAAGATCTAAAAGCAGATTCACCCCACCGTTTAAAGACTACAGGAACTTGGAAGTTTTCTTGGATATGGTCTGCAGGGAAATTGTCTCCCTGCCGAATGATGATCATCAAATACGGTTTGGGGACAATCTGTCTAAACAAGAGAGGATGGCTATTAGTCAGCTCCAAGCCAAAAGGGACCTGATTATTAAGCCATCTGATAAGGGAGGGAATGTCGTTGTTATGGACAAGGATAATTACGTTAGGATGGCCGAACGCCTATTATTAGATGACAAGACATACCGTGTGATTAAGAATGACCCAACCTCACTCTTCTTAAGTGAATTACGTATCCTTTTGACAAGTGCCATTGATATGGACTTCATCTCAAAAGATGAATTTGACTTTATGCTTCCTAAAGAACCGATTCTGTCTACCTTTTATTGCTTACCCAAAATTCATAAGTCTATGTCGGACCTAACAGGTAGACCGATTGTATCGGGGTGTGGCAATCTCACTCAGAATGTGAGCGTGTTTCTCGATAAGGTCTTATCCCCAATGGTACAAGAATTACCCTCACACCTAAGGGATACCAAACAGTTACTTGGATTTTTAACCCAGAATGAGATCCCTGATCATGCCAAATTGTGTAGCTTGGACGTGGAGGCACTGTATAGTTCAATTCCTCATGATTTGGGAATTGAACACTGTAGACGGTTTCTCTCACTTGACCCTAAGTTACCCGATACATATATTGGATTTATATCGGACTTATTAAAATTTGTACTGACTCACAATATATTTCTCTTTAATGGGAAACTTTACCAACAGATCAGGGGAACCGCAATGGGTTCGCCCTGTGCACCATCATATGCCAATTTACATCTGGGCTGGTGGGAGAAAGTAATCAGGGAGGAGCCTAATCTCAAACAGTATATGGATTATGTCCTATACTGGAAGAGATATATTGACGACATTTTTGTCGTATGGCTAGGCACCACGGAACTCTTTGATGAGTTTGTTATAGCCCTCAACAACAACATCTACAACTTGCGCTTTACAAGCGAGATGGGGGGCTCTAAGCTATGCTTCCTGGATGTATCCCTGACAATGGGAGCATCAAATAGAATAAACACTACTCTCTATAGGAAGAAGACGGCTACGAACAGTCTTTTGGACTGGTCTAGTCATCATCCCACCCCACTAAAAGCTGGGATCCCTATTGGCCAATACCTTAGGCTACGGCGTAATTGTTCGTCCCTTGACGATTTTAAATCAAAAGCAAACACATTGAGACTGTCCTTTAGGGAGAAAGGGTATCCCAATAGGGTGTTAAAGAGGGCCTATGCTAGGGCCCTCTCAACAGAACGCCAAGTTCTCATCGATGACAACATCGCCAGACAGGAGACGCGCACGATACGATGTATCGGGACATTTGATGCGGGGTGGGAAAAGGTGTTGGGAATTTTCAAAAAATACTGGTCCATCATATCTTCGGACAAACACCTCAAAAAGGTAGTGACTACACATCCCTCCATAACCGCACGTAGAGGACGGAATCTAAGCGATTTACTTGTTCCGAGTCACTTCTCCTCGACGACCACATCAGGTCCCCTTAAGAACTATCTACCCGTCGGCACATACCAATGTGGCCACTGTAGTGCCTGTCCTTATATTAGTAAGAACTCTAAGGTTTGTGTCAACTCTACCAACTCAGAGACATTTAATCTTCGTTCTTTTATTAACTGTCGTACTACCGGGGTTATCTATCTACTCACTTGTTCATGTGGCCTTATGTACGTAGGAAAGACCTTTCGGCCTTTCAAAGTCAGGATTAGGGAACATGTTAACTCAGTGAGGAGACGTTTAGAAACCCCTATATCAAGACATTTACGCCTCCTTCACAACCACTCTTCAGATGGAATACGCTTTATAGGGATTGAACATATCCCTCAGCCCCCACGTAAAGGTGGTTGGGACATCAAACTTCATCAGAGGGAGGCGTACTGGATTTTTAAACTACAAACGTTATCTCCTAACGGTCTCAATGAGGGATTTTCATATACCCCTTTCATTTAATTATGACCTACATATAGTAACTTTATGGTTTTTATTGCTATTTGTGATCAAGTATTATTTAATCATTTTCTGAAGCTTTTTTTCATCACTCATTTTCGTTAGTGTTCACTATTTAGGGATCACTATGCTATATGCACCCTTCCACTGACTATTCCCCTTATGTTATATGAATCACTGCTATACACTGGACCATCTGTATATGGGTGTATCCATTGGTTTTACTATTCATACCCACTATAATATAGGGATGTGGGATTGAGTGGATCACTCTTTTTGTGAACCATAGATACACATTGGGCTAACACATCCACTTGTGTACACATCGTGTATACCTGTGATTAAGCCCCCTTTTTCTAACCAGATGGGAATCGTTTTTACATTTGATCCATGTTACAATGTTTTGATTCATTCACCTCCCTGTTACAGTATGCTTATGTGCTACTCGTAGGGATAGTCTAGTGATTCACTAGTTAATATCGGTACTGGAGGCGGAGGATTCACCCATGCTGTCACTTTCATTGATTTAAGTATTCTCTAACTGAGCAAGGAGGAGTTCTGAGCGGTGTTCACCGCCCCTTTCTCTTTCCTCCCGCCCACGTGATTTGACAATTGATGTGGACACCACGTGGGGTATCCATGAATGGTGTGGGCGGGCCTTTCTATCCAGTCTACCGATAGGTGAGAACACTAGGTGGGAGTCAGCTGTTCGATATATCTAATTATATACCGGCTATTTAAAGGCTGGAAGCAGCGATAGCATTTCACATTTGCCCCTGACGACGGCGTCTGGAGACGCTGAAACGCGCGTCGGGCTGTTCTTCTTTTTAATTTAAAGTTGATTTCTTTGATTTTCACTGGGGTTATGGGTGGTAGAGCTTGGACTTTTATCTTTTATTAATCTGAGGGTGTTGGTAGGCATTAGTACTAGGCTATTGCAGAGGTAATAGGTATTCAGTCCAGACAATGTGTTTCTGTTAGTATGGAGCCTGGATGAGAGTTGTGATTAGACCTATTAAGACTGAGTTCTACATAGGGATTGAGGTTACCACTCGTCTTTACCATATGAATTAGGTTTATACCCACTCTTTTCGGTCCATACTGTGGACTACCTGGATAGAGACTACAGGCAGAAGGGACTTCCCTCTTTCAGCATTTGGCTAGTCAAACGGAGTAGTTCACCAGGTCATTTGGACAGTATAGTGGACATATATGGAGGGTGTAGCTTGCTACACACATACACTGGGTCCATATTGACTCCTTAACTCTCCGTTTTTTTGCTGCCTGTGAGGCTACCGGCAACTTTGACTTTGATAGCTTTACCTACCTGCTCTAGTATTGATAGGTTGGAGTCTAAGTAATTTTTAAAGCTTTGGCATCAATAAAGTATTGACCTTCACTTTTTAGCAGATTTAAAAGGGTTGTACTGCTTTTTCCTGGAACTATACCCATTTGGGCATGGTTGCCGGTGAATAAGTATATCTTTTTCTTTTTTTGTGTTTACTGTATTCATTAGGATTACCCCCTGTATATTAGTACAACCTGGTGACTTTCCTCTTGTAGACTTCAAGGTCCCAACTGGAACCGGAGTCTACCTATAAACTAAATGATGGGAACTGCTCTGTGAAAGAATTGTATAAGGTCGAAAAGTATGGTTTGGCTAAATCAAGTCGGCCGAAAATGTTTTTCTGTCGACCAAATGTTGTCCATCCGATGTTTCATCTTTTTCTAATTTTATTAATCTTAAGAAATCAGGAAAACTTATTTAGACTACAGTTTCTCAACCTTTAAAGGACCACTCTAGGCACCCAGACTACTTCAGCTTAATGAAGTGGTCTGGGTGCCAGGTCTCTCTAGGATTAACCCCTTTTTTTTATAAACATAGCAGTTTCAGAGAAACTGCTATGTTTATTAATTGGTTAATCCAGCCTCCAAATCCTCTAGTGGCTGTCTCACTGACAGCCGCTAAAGGCGCTTGCGTGATTCTCACTGTGAAAATCACAGTGAGAGCACGCAAGCGTCCATAGGAAAGCATTGTAAATGCTTTCCTATGAGACCGGCTGAATGCGCGCGCAGCTCTTGCCACGCATGCGCATTCAGCCGAAAGGGAGGATCGGAGGCGGAGAGCCCGGTGGGAGGGGGTCCCTGAGGGTGGGGACACCCTCAGGGCACTATAGTGCCAGGAAAACAAGTATGTTTTCCTGGCACTATAGTGGTCCTTTAATGGAGAAATGTGCCTGGCCTAAAAAAAGCCCCCTGCCTCAAGAAATTAATTTCTATTGGCTTAAATTCGAAATGAAACCCATAGACACTGATATTTAGGTTAATCCCATATTGGAGAACAAGCCTGATTAAAGGTAGTACAGAATATTTTTAAAATAAATATGACATAATGTGAATATTGTGTATGTAAACAGGCGTGTATGAACTATTAATCTGAAGTATAAAGGTCACAAAATGAAAATATAATGCACACATAATAGTTACACCCAGAGGACATTGACTCACACATATACACAAAGGATACTGAGACGTGCAGTTACACACAGAGGACACTGACACACACAGTTACACACGGAGGACACTGACACACAAACAAATAACTTTGGGCCAAAATATAGAAGACCAAATCAGAAACAGAAACTCATTAATTATGTATTTGAAAACAAAACAAATCCTCAATTTATTGGGTACTTGTTATTCCCTCGCAGTACTGGATACCGTATATAACAGCTACATTGTATCACCACTTCTCAAGCTAACCTATTATCCCTCCATCAGGGTCAAACTTCTATTACATGTCACCAAGCACCAATGCGGTGCTGTAGATACCACTTGCAGTAAACCAACCCTCCTACATCTGGTACAATTTGGAATTTTGGAGGGGCTCAAGTACAAGCTGGTGTAAATAAATGTAATTTACTCAATTTACTATTGATTTTCTTAAATTTGTCTAAATAATTTGGTTTGGTTATTACTTACTGTATCAGCTGAAACACCCCTGATGGCAGCCATGTTGGCCCTATACCAGCAGAGTCTGACTTCAAAATGCAGAAACCCTGGCTCAATTTGTGTTAACATTTTCCATGCAAGAAAGCCATTTTGCACAGAATCCTATTGTTCTGTGCTGGCAAAACAGAAAAAACACAAATATGGGGGCAAGCTAATCCCCATATCACATCTCTATATCTCCCAACATTTCACATGGACAAAGAGGGACACTATCATTGGTGGGTTTGACCAGGGCCAGGACTGTTCTGATACATTTTAGGTGACTTATAAATAATAATTAATTGAACTAATATGTATTTTAGAACACACACAATGTAGCATATTTACTGACTTCTTAACATGTGTAGTGTAGTTGAAAATATATTACGGAGAATATTATTGTTGTGGAGCCCTGTCACACACTTAGACACACCAACAATATGGAGTTACTAGAAAAGAGGGACGTTAGAATAGAGCTGCGGAATCTGTTGGCGCTTTATAAATAGCAATAATAAGAAGAAGAAGAAGAAGAAAGAGACAGATGGATTTAGGTGCAAAATAAGGATTGCCCCTCCTAAATAGGGACACTTGGGAGGTATACCATATACCTGCTGGCAGTGGCGTACATAACGCGGTCGAAGGGGTCGCAGCTGTGGGACCCCTGCGACCGGGTACCCATCTTTTGCGGCCCCGGCCCGCGCTGCAAACTGCTGGGGCCGCCGTCCAAGGGGTCCATCGGGTGGCCCATGCTGTCAGGGCCACCCGATGGAGATGGAATGATGAGATCACACGCTGGGAGGAAGTGACTGCACGTCACTCCTCCCAGCTAACACACAGAGCCCGCGCGAGAGGGAGCAGAGAGAGTCAGAGTGTGAAATCTGACTCCCATCGACCTGAGCCACCAATGGACCCCAGGGAAAGTCACCCTCCTGCACCTAAAAGGTAGGAAACAGGAGGGTGACTTAAACATTGTGTGTATGTGTGTGTTTGTGTGTGTGTATTTGTTTGTGTGTGTGTGTTTGTTTGTATGTGTGTCTGTCTGTATGTATATGTGTATGTGTGTGTGCCTGTCTGTTTGTATGTATGTCTTTGTATGTATGTGTGTCTTGTGTGTGTGTGTCTGTATGTGTGTGTGTGTGTGTCTGTATGTATGTGTCTGTCTGTCTGTATGTGTGACTGTCTGTATGTATGTGTCTTTGTATGTGTGTGTGCCTGTCTGTGTCTGTGTATGTCTGTATGTAGGTGTGCCTGTCTGTTTGTATGTATGTGTCTTTGTATGTATGTGTGTCTTGTGTGTGTGTGTGTGTCTGTATGTATGTGTCTGTCTGTGTGTCTGTATGCATGTATGTGTGCCTGTCTGTTTCTATGTATGTGTCTTTGTATGTGTGTGTGCCTGTCTGTGTCTGTGTGTGTGTCGGTCTGTATGTATGTGTCTGTGTGTGTGTGTGTGTGTGTGTCTGTCTGTATGTATGTATGTATGTGTGCCTGTCTATTTGTATGTATGTGTGTCTTGTGTGTGTGTGTTTGTGTGTCTGTATGTGTGTATGTGTCTGTATGTATCTGTCTGTCTGTATGTGTGTATATGTGTGTGTGTGTCTGTATGTACGTGTGTATGTGTCTGTCAGGGGAGGGCGATTTGTGGGGAGAGGGAGTGGGTCCCATGGATCAGTTTTGCACCGGGGCCCTACAGATTGTGTGTAAGCCATTGCCTGCAGGGAGGACCAATAATCCACTAATGTGCTACAAGTGGGGATTAACACTTAAAATGTTGAGCATTTACCCGCTCCACCATCAGCTCCAATGTGGTTGACGGTTTCCCACTAATCAGTACAGGGGAACTAAAGAGAACAGCATAGCATTTAAACTGCAGATTCAGGGACCCAAATTTTGATTTAAGGCCAAATGATTGCAGGAATACAGATAATTCCAAAGTCCACACACAGTAAATAAAGTAACTCTGTTTCATTGTATCCTGTTCTATAGTATGTCAAGTTCAAAGTGTATTTCATTATGCACTGCAAGCGATAACAGCATGTGTGTATTCAAAGCTTAATATGAGAAGTTATATAATCTATCTGCCACAGAACACGTTACATAACAACCTAGTAACTCTGATTATATTGAAACCGTATGAAGAGTTTCCAGACATTGCATGGAAAAACATTTTTGCCTTCAGGGCAAAGCACATATTTGTGGAACAGTAACAATTCTATTTTTACATCCGTACAATATGCCATAGTAATAGTTTGATACAAGCGTGTGTCTGCAGTACTATACCTCCTTATCAATGATTGTGTATAGACGCTCTTTGCATCTTTGTATAGTTTCACATAAAGAGGATAAAGTCAGTAAATAACCTTTGTTTGTCTAGTCATAGGCCTTCATTAGATTCAGAGAAACTGCTACGTATGTTTACACTGCAGGGTTAATTCAGCTTCTAGTGGCTGTCTTTCTGACATCCACTAGAGGCGCTTCCGCAATTTACACTGAGTAAATCGCACTTATTTAACACTGGACGCCCTCATGGAGTCCAGCGTCAAATAAGATCCCCATAGGAAAGCCCTGAGTAATGCTTTCCTATGGGCGGGTTTCAATGTGCGCGCACCACTGGCCGCGCATGCGCATTCAGCTACACTCGGGAGCTGACGTCGGTGGGGGAGTAGAGGTCACCAGCGCCGACGCTGGATTAAGGTAAGTGGCTACAGGGGTTTTAACCCCCTCAGCGTCGAGGGAGGGGGGCCCCGAGGGAGCATATAGTGCAAGGAATATGTGTTTGTTTTCCTGGCACTATAGGATCCCTTTAACCCCTTAAGGACCAAATTTCTGGAATAAAAGGGAATCATGACATGTCACACACGTCATGTGTCCTTAAGGGGTTAAAGGACCACTATAGGCACCCAGACCACTTCAGCTTAATGAAGTGGTCTGGGTGCCTGGTCCAGCTAGGTTTAACCCTTTTTTCTATAAACATAGCAGTCTCAGAGAAATGTTTATATTTGGGTTAATCCAGCCTCTAATGGCTGTCTCATTGACAGCCGCTAGAGGCGCTTGCGTGCTTCTCACTGTGAAAATCACAGTGAGAAGACGCCAGGGTCCAAAGGAAAGCATTGTAAATGCTTTCCTATGAGACCGGCTGAATGCGCGCGCGGCTCTTGCCGCGCATGCGCCTTCAGCCGAAGAGGAGGAGAGGAGGAGAAGAGCTTTCCACCCGGCGCTGGAGAAAGAGGTAAGTTTAACCCCTTCCTCTCCATCCAGCCCGGCGGGAGGGGGACCCTGAGGGTGGGGGCACACTCAGGGCACTATAGTTCTGGGAAAACAAGTATGTTTTCCTGGCACTATAGTGGTCCTTTAAGTTTTTTGATTTGATCACATTTTGTCTTACCCTATCAGCTAATAATCACACAAGAATTACAGAATTCAAGCCAATTATTTAAAATAAAAGAGCGGTGTATGTATGATGATAGCTTCCTACATACAGCAAAGTATGTCAAGTTCTTATCAGTGAGTCACAATATCAGCTTTATTATACTCTATACATGGGTTGCATTTGATGTCATTATTGGTACATTTAGCAATATACTTCAGAGCATGAGTAATTCTGTAAGGTCATTTTGCTAATAGCTCACTGTTTTGGAAAGGGATGCCGTCACCATGGTGAAGGAATGCTTTCCTTGCACCATGGTGACACAAGCACAAGCTACTAAATTCTTTAAAACTCTTGTTTAAAAAAAGCAAATATTAAAAATAGTTATCCAAGGTTTGGTGGTAAAATATATCCCGCTTGTTAGAATAAATTGCATTTTTACCCCAAGCTTCTGGATGTAGATTTCCATTTGAGGGGCTTAGTTTATATGTGAAATCAATAATAGGGACACTGACTAGGTTCTGCGTTGTTTTCATATAACATTTAAAGGATCACTATAGGGTCAGGAACACAAACATGTATTCCTGAGTCTATAGTGTTAAAACCACCATCTAGCCCCAATGGGCCGCTCATGCCTCCCTAAGAATAGCAAAATCTTACAGTATTTAAGCCAGAAGCTGTAACTCTGCATGCTGTTTGCCTAAAAAAAAAAAAAAAAGCAGTCTGCTGACATCATCAGAAGTGGTGTCCTGATCCAATCACAGTGCTTCCCCATAGGATTGGCTGAGACTGACAAAGAGGCAGATCACGGGCAGAGCCAGCATGATTCAAACACAGCCCTGGTCAATCAGCATCTACTCATAGAGATGAATTGAATCAATGAATCTCTATGAGTAAAGTTCAGTGTCTGCATGCAAAGGGAGAAGATACTGAATGTTTGGATGCATTTTAGGCAGCCATGACCCAGGAAGGATCTCTAACAGCTATCTGAGGAGTGGCCAGTGAAGTTATCACTAGGTTGTAATGTAAACACTGCATTTTCTCTGAAAAGACAGTGTTTACAGCAAAAAGCCTGAAGGTAGTGATTCTACTCACCAGAACAAATTCAATAAGCTGTAGTTGTTCTGGTGACTATAGTGTCCCTTTAAGCTCTTTCTGTCAATGGGAAAGAGAACTTGACTGCCCAACAGCCACATTGTGTTTTTCCCTGCTGCTTGATTTAGGCACATGGTGATGTTGTTATCACAAGCATTCTTCCTATAAATCCAGATGCATTTGTTTAACAGTGATCCATGTAAAATATAAAACAGAATGTATCAGCAATTTTATATAACTCATTCACACCTCCGGTATCAATACTACTGTAATATCTGCTTTCAGGGCCGCCATCAGAAATTTTGGGGCTCCTAACACAGCTCAAGGTCTGGGCCTCCGGGTGCCCGTCTCTAAATCCCGCCCACAGGAATACACAGACACTAAAGGACACAGACACACACACAAAAATATACACAAATACTGAAACAGACATACACACATACAGGCATACTGACACACACATACGGAAACAGACACACAAACATATACAGACACATACAGACACACACGCAAAAGGAGATACAGATACACACACATACAGACACATACACATTGACGTACATACATACACGCATACTGACACACACACATACATACTGACAAACAGACATACATATAAACTGACATACAGACATACAAGGATACATACACATACATACGGATATACATACAGACACACATACATACTGATACACACACACATACAGATAGATATATACATACACACATACATACAGACATACATGCACACATACATACTGATAGATATATGCATACATACAGGCATACACACACACAGACATACACACATACATACTGACAGACATACACAAACAGACATACATACATACATGCAGACACATACATATTTTCTGATATACATACACACATACAGACATACACCTAATTTTTCAGCCACCCTCCTATTCCTTACCTTTAAGTTGCAGGAGGGTGGCTGGGGATGATGGGAGCGGATGCTCTCCTCTGCTGTCATTCCCCTTCCCGCGTGGAGTAAACTGGGAGGAAGTGACTGGCCGTCACTTACGCCGAGCAGCATTTGCTGTGCAGCCGCATTTTTAAAACTTTTTTTTTTTAAAGGGGCCCGGTCGCGCTATTACAGTGCTGACCGGGTCCCTGAAGATATAGGGCTCATCGGGTGGGGCCACCTGATGGGCCCCGGTGCAGATGCATCTGCGCCAGTTTCGCCGCTCTACGTGGGGCCTGGGCGGCCGGGCCCCCCAGGGCCCCCGGGCAAATGACAACCATCATGGTTGTCACCCCCTGATGGCGGCCCTGTCTGCTTTTAGTAAAGATGCAAAGGTTAAAAAGAAAATGTAATGTTGTTTTTTAAGTTGTCAGTAGCTCCATGATGAATTTATAGCTACAATAGAAACTATTTTTCAGAGGTCAGTTCAACGTAAGGCCAACTTGTTCTTTTGGGAGGGTATATTTTTATACTTAGATGAAATGTATTCCAAAGGCTAAGACATGTTTTAGAGGGTAGACCATCCTGGGATCTAAACTTATTTATGGCAGTTACATAATTTAATGATTGAAACTTATAAGGCCAAATTTCACCTTCTAAGGCAGTACTTGGCCGTCTTGGTGCAATTTCTGTGGAAGATGGCCAGATCAGTCTTTCCAAACAAAGTTTCCTGTTTTGTTTTAGGCAAAGAACAGCCTGTACTTCCCTGTCACACAGAAGCTCTGCCAATTCTTATGCACACTTTCCAAATGCAAATCTGTCAGTCGTTTATTTCTGCAGAGTTAACACAATGCAACTCTCTTCTCCAACGCACCATGAGACGCATTTTATATTAACACAGGAAGTTTGCGATCTGTAGTGTTTCGCAGCAAGGACTTCACACGGTCAATAGGTGACTCTTAAACCTCTAATTTAGAAACGTAAATGCGACTGTGCCTTTGTTCTTCTCATCCTACTGTTGTTTTTCTAGGTAACGATATGAAAAAACACAGACACAGATTTATTTCACTGTGAGTCAAACAAGGACAGAAATAGGAACATACAAGTAAGAACGCGTGTGGATACTCATAAGTAAAAGTGACACAAACACTCACAAGAGCCAAGTAGCTAGAGGAGCACGTGGCTATATTATTCCATGGCACTGAGAGGTATTTTAGCTAACAAACACTAAAACATGAGAGAGATTTATTAGGGCAAAAATGGGTGCTATACTGGTGTAAAATGCTATATATGGGGAAAAAATCAATTTGGACGTCTTTCAACAGGTGGAACTTTGCCTTCTCCTCTACAGGGTTTGTCTACCATACTCGGCTGGTCGTTCCCAGTAATTTGATTCTGAAATAAGATGTTAAAAGCAGGTAATGGTTACAATCTGCCAGTGACTCCCCAATATTATATTTGATTTCATTAAGGAGCATGAAGTGATAACACCACATATTACATGTTCTAGGCATACGTTACATGCTCATCTGGGTGATTATGGGACGGTATAATTACAAAACAAAGCAATTTTATGTGGGGAAAAAATAAGATAATACATTCTCTTTCATTATATAAACTAGTGTATGCAAGGGTAACCAGCTAAACGAAATGCAGGATGAATTTAAGAAGACAACAAGTTTTACATCCTTCACAGAAATAGCAATGTTTAGAGACGATAATAGAAAGATACAGAGGAATGTGGACAAACTGGAACAATACGAGAAAGAAAACAAATAATGTTCTTGAGACACAAGAGTGGCCATGAAAATGATTAAGTACATAATTGGCAACAGCAGCAACACTCAAAAAGAAAGAAATAACATTTTAGTCTAAAAGACTCCAAAAATGTTTATTTTTCAAGAACAGATATAGATAATACAGCCTTTGAAATTAGCAGTGGCTCTCTTTCAAAAATCTCTTTTACGTCTTTCAGAAGTCCCTCTGGGAAATCATCTGGAGAATCTGGAAACAAAAAAAATTCCTAAAAACAAAAAGTCTCAACCTTTACAGTGGGTTAGAAATGGGGGGGAAAGAGAACATGGACACTGAGAACCGGGGGGGGGATTTATGAACAGCTGTAGATTTACATGGTTTGAGTGCAACACATTTCTGAATTTGTGAAGAGTTTTATGAACAGTAGAACCTTAAAAGGCTTCCTCACTTGTATCCAATGCAGAGCAAGGTGAAAGAGTTGTTGACAGGGAGTTGATTAATCAGTTTACTGGCTGTAATAATTAGACAGATGAGGAGAAAAATATCATCATAAAAACCTTTTAGAGCAATACCGAAGTCACGATAAGGTTAGCAGATGAGGTTGATGCAGTCAGGGATTTGAATGCCATAGACGGCCACAGTCGTCTGGCAAACACATGGCTAGTAAAAAGATATACGAGAAACGTATTTTTAGTCCTACAGAATCATTTTGTGAGATTTTATTTTCAATGGTTAACACCGATTTAGGAATGCAGGACATTTTTAGGATTAGTCATGAGAGTTAGAGTCAGTTTCAGAGTTTCCTGACCATGAAAACTTTATTAAACCTATACGAGATGTGCGAACTGCTCATAATTAATTAGTGCTTATGACAAACTCTTTAATGATGAACTGTGACCCATGAGATGGTGGCTATTGAGTTTTATTTCATCCCAGTAAACCATTTTGAGGTACTTACAGGGTTAGTGTACACAGCAGATGTAAGTGTAAAAATGTACTTACCTCCTCAGCTCTTCCAATTTCTGGCATGGACATGATTCTATGATGTTGCTATGACACATGCACCTGGAAAACATCCAATCAGAGGTGGATTTCACATTAGGCAGACTATTCATCTGACTACAGGCGCCTGTCTACTAGGGGATACCTTTTCTCAGCACTTATAATGTGCCTTATTTTGGAGTTTAAGTGGGCTGATGGGGAGATAAGTACCAGGATTTTGGTCAGGGTTTTCTACAGGCACCCGGCATGTAAATCTAGCCCTGCTTTCAATGATGGATAGATTGATAGATAGATAGATAGATAGATAGATAGACAGACAGACAGACAGACAGACAGACAGACAGACAGACAGAGATATATAGAATGACCACTGATTTCTGGGATACTAGGACATTTGCATTACATGCCAGGATTATCCTTGAGAGGTCCAAACTAAAAACAAAAACAACAACACAAAAGAACAACAACAGAGAATAATGCAACTGATGGGTAACTTTTTGCTAGATATCGTTATGCAAAAATCTCAGATCAAACTGTTTCTCTTTGAATGGAAATTTGTCATGCTTTATAGATATTTCCTTGCAACCACTAATAAATAGGATATTAACTTAGTAGACATAATACACCGATTACTGATACTGATAAACATTATGCTCCAGAGTTTTAGAGTGTGGTCTGGAGGAGAATTTAGGGCAGTAAAATAGCAGCACTCATTCCTCAAAATCCTGCTCTCCCTTCCTAATTATAGCTGAAGTCAGTGGTTGTTACTTGTTTTTTTCTCTTACAATGTCAGAAGCTACTCAGTGCAACCCATATGCCACTTTTGCATTTTTGGTGGAGGGATCACATGGCCGCGCTTGATCACACTACTACAGGTCATGCAATGAGACTTAACTTAACTCGCGGTGGATTCCGATCTGGCCCACTTTCCACGCAGCTCCCAGATTATGTGGTGTTCAGATGGATGCGTCACAAGGTCAATTCTGACCAATCCTTGCCCTCCTAGGACTATTTAAACTCATATTTGTTTTTTATCTGTGCCCTGTCGTGGTTTCCATTTGTTTGGTTAATCAAAGAGCGCGTTATTTCTTGTTTGTTTTTCATTTACCTGACCTTTTCCTTGACCATTCTACGATCTATTGTCACTGACCTTTGCTTTTACTCTCGTTTATTCTACATTCTATTATTCTGACCATGGCTTGCCCTCTACTATTCTGTTTTCCATTCAGTCTGGCCACTCTAAGACTCGGTAATACGCTTTTCTCCAGTTAGATTTATATTTGTGTTACTTAAGTTCTGCGTTTTGGGTTGTGGTTGTCCGTGACACATGCCTTGCAGCTGTATTGTATATAATAGGCGTAGGACTTGATCATAACTAGATCAGTTATGTTATTACAGTGGTATCTGTCTACTGTCCTAGCAGGCCACCATACTGCAGCTGATTTTAAGTACAAGTTTAAGTTAAACTAGTTGATATGGTGAAATAAAGGTTGTGGTTAATCTCTTAAGCAATATATATATATATATTGGTGCCATTGTCATTCATTGTGGAGTGAGCAGTCATAGTCTGATTCAATCGTCTTAAAGGACCACTCTAGTGCCAGGAAAACATACTCGTTTTCCTGGCACTATAGTGCCCTGAGGGTGCCCCCACCCTCAGGGTCCCCCTCCCGTCCGGCTCTGGAAAGGGGAAAAGGGTTAAACTTACCTTTTTCCAGTGCTGGGCGGGGAGCTCTCCTCCTCCTCTCCGCCTCCGTTCCGCCCCGTCGGCTGAATGCGCACGCGCGGCAAGAGCTGCGCGCGCATTCAGCCGGTCGCATAGGAAAGCATTTACAATGCTTTCCTATGGACGCTTGCGTGCTCTCACTGTGATTTTCACAGTGAGAATCATGCAAGCGCCTCTAGCGGCTGTCAATGAGACAGCCACTAGAGGATTTGGGGGAAGGCTTAACCCATTAATAAACATATCAGTTTCTCTGAAACTGCTATGTTTATAAAAAAAAATGGGTTAACCCTAGCTGGACCTGGCACCCAGACCACTTCATTAAGCTGAAGTGGTCTGGGTGCCTAGAGTGGTCCTTTAAATAGACTTGAATATCTTTTGGCATCATGTTAACAAGTAGGAATTGAACTTAAAATATTTTTGTGAATTCAGCACTTTAACATAATTTCATAAATAAGACAGTATAATTAAACAGTCTCAATAATATCCTGCTATGTGAAAAGAACATCCATATTCTGTGTGTTTATGGGGATTGAAAGATGGTATGGCCTGTGCTGTGTTTATGCATTTTGATTTTGTTGATTTAATGTCACTGACTTCACTCAAAAGATTTGAGATAAAAAAGGCTAACCCCACGTGTAATATAGATATAATCATAACAGGCCTTAGATAAAGATAGAAATTGAAATCAACATTTGAAATATTTTAACGCTAGGTAAATAGCTACGAAGGAAGAGCAGCAAAAGAGATGTGGTGACAAAAATGTCCAGAAACAAATCTGAAGGACTTTGAAAGTTACTGAAATGTTTGTGAAAATTGTGAATGTAACACAATATTGTTTACCCATTTGGTATAGTGATGACATTTGAGATTCTTTAAGGATAATAAAGGGGATGTATGTTATATGACAAACAAATAACAAAACGGACATTGACGGTGAAAATGATTGTGCTTCAAATCTCTAAGGACACAACAGATAAGTACTAGAAATAATATATATAGAGACACCTGGAGTAAATATTCAATCAGGCATCACAAAGTAATATGCTCCCAGTTTAATTACCTATTTACGATCTTACACATTGTTTAACATAATAAACTGCATGTTTGTAGAACAGATTGTCCATTGAAGGAAAGTTTCAGAAAACACTTGTAGCGTGTACTTGCAGGCATCCTAAAGCATAATGCAGTACGACATTCTTTATTCATTCTGTAAAAATACTGCAAGTTTCCTCGTTCAAGATGCAGAAAAAAGGGGAACAGCCACTTAGAGGAAGACTCTGGCTTTATCTGAATTTCTCTTTTAGGATCTGCATTGTTTACTTTTACATATTAATATATTTTATTATATATTTTGTTACATATGTTAGGGAAAGTAGACAAAAAATATATATATAACCTGCAAGTAAACAATAAAAAAATGAGATTCCTAAATTGATTTCATTCTCTGTAAGTCTGTCTGTTTGTCTATCTATCTGTCTATCATATGTACGTCAATATCTGTCAGTTGGTCTGTCTGTCTATTGAAAAGTACAGCTGCTAGATTGTTTATTGGGTCAACATTTCCGTTAAAATAATAAATGTTAGTCTAAATGATAAACGTTCTTACGTTTATTATTTAAACTGAAACATTGACCCAATAAAAAAAGATAGCAGCTATACTTTGCAATAAGTCTTTGGCGTGCAGTTTTGTTGTTGTTGTTTTTCTTGTGTATTATCTTGCCATGAATTCCTGACATTCTTGCCTGCAGGACTTTGGAGTTATATTATACATGATTTATATATATATATATATCGATTGGTGACATCCAGGACTGTTTGTTGAAAAAGCAGCTCCCATCGAGCGTAACACTGATTTCTAGCAGAACACATGTTTGTCCCATTGCTGGCCTGAGATTATCAGGGCTATTCCATAATGTGAGAATTCAAAGTGAATTTAAACAGAATTTCTAATTTAAGACCAAAATAGCTGAACTTGAAGCATAACTAAATTTGAGATATTTTTCCAAATTGACTAGTGTGACCTTACATTTGAAATTCACTTTGAATTCTCACTTTAGTAACTAATCCTGTAAAATAAGTCTAACATTAACCTTGACACAGCACAGCTGCTAACCCTAACCGTCAGTCTCTAATAAGACAGAAAGGGGTATTCTTATAAACCCCTACACTTTTATTAACCCTTATTAGAGTACACATGGGTTGGAGTGATACTAAAAAAACTCCTGTTATTAAAATTGAGATTTTGTCTTTTACCTAAAAGAAGCAAGGTGAATTTTTAGTGTAGGTTCGCCTTTACTAGGCAGTTGAGCTTGCACTTTAATGGCCTTTAGAGTGGTACTAGAAATAAACCTCCTGTTATTTAAATGTGCATAGGGAACATGTTTTTTTTTTGCTTTTGTTCTATGTATTTAGGTTGATGTATATTGTAGCAATTGCAAGTGCAGGGCTTAGTATGAACAGTAATCCAGTAGCAACTATGTGACATAGAGACAACAACAATCATATACACACAATAGCAAGGTCACAATTGTTTATTCACAAAAAAGAAAGAAAGAAAGAAAGAAAGAAAGACAGACAGACAGACAGACAGACAGACAGACAGATAGATAGATAGATAGATAGATAGATAGAAAGATAAACAGGTGTGTTTGTATTGTTACTATACATGTTTCTGCTTTGTCTCAGTTTCACACTTTTCAGTCCTACAGAGAAGCAGTTCAAGTAAAACCACAAGCCTCTCAAGTCGATGGGGACATTGTGCTCCGGAAATTTCCGCCCGCATGACGCATATTAGGACAGTCTTGCCACCTAGCAACGGGACTCACTGGCAAAAAACTTATCTAGTGTATGTCTAAAATACCATACACTTAATAGTCCATAAAATGTATTGCATATCACACCATCATTCAGGCCCAAATACTCTTTTTGACCAAGTGTGCAGTTCATTATATCTCGTGCATTTTTCTGGTATCTCATGCTGAAAAATAAAAGAATATCTTGATAGGATGGTAAGAGATGATCAGTTTCTAAAATAGATTCACAAATTAATCTAATGAATGAATTACCCAGTGAGGTTCACACGGATGTTTCATGCAGTACAGGGTGAGCAGCTTTTAAACCTACAAAGGGTTGTCCAGTACAGATACTTGGTATGAGTTGGCCTATTATATGTTGCCTTACGATGCATTCCTAAAAATGCCATCATGTTCCATAGAAATATTTGGAATGTATTTGCTTTTCTTTGTCACGACTACTTTATGCAGCAAAAATTATCTGAAATATTGCAAGATAATCGTTACAAAATGGTTTCTAAAACATCCTATAAAAGAGGAATGAATAAAACAAAAATGTAATAAGTGTAAATGTATCGTTTATCATGCATAACAAGCCTTACTCAAAACTGACATTTTAGCATTCCGTATTTTTAAAAAATATAGTGCAAATTTTAATTTAAAACAAAAAGAAGGTAGCAATGAAGGAATTAAAGGACCACTCTAGTGGCAGGAAAACATACTTGTTTTCCTAGCACTAGAGTGCCCTGAGGGTGCCCCCACCCTCAGGGACCCACTCCCGCCGGGCTCTGGGGGGAGGAAGGGGTTAAACTTACCTCTTTCTCCAGCGCCGGGCGGGGAGCTTTCCTCCTCCTCTCCTTCTTCCTTGCGACGTCATCGGCTGAATGCGCATGCGCGGCAGGAGCCGCGCTCGCATTCAGCCGGTCGCATAGGAAAGCATTTACAATGCTTTCCTATGGACGCTTGCGTGCTCTCACTGTGATTTTCACAGTGAGAATCACGCAAGCGCCTCTAGCGGCTGTCAGTGAGACAGCCACTAGAGGATTTGGAGGCTGGATTAACCCTCAGTATAAACATAGCAGTTTCTCTGAAACTGCTATGTTTATAAAAAAAAAAAGGGTTAATCCTAGAGGGACCTGGTACCCATACCACCTCATTAAGCTGAAGTGGTCTGGGTGCCTAGAGTGGTCCTTTAATAATAATGTGTTTAGGCAGTCTGTGTAGCATTTAGCAACTCGTATTGAATAGCCTGTTTGTGCAGATTCACATACCCCTATAAATGTTTATTAAATAAACTTTGGCTTCAGATACTAATATATCAGTTGTGCTAGGATACTCTTGTTCTAAGCTATCAACAGTGGATATAAACACACGAAAAAACTAGTCACCAGGGAAACAATAGGATGTGAAAGTATCTCTAAAGCGTTTAGAATTAGGGCTATAATTATGTTTGGAGATAATAATCTCTTGATTTTTGTCCCTTAGTAACTGCCATAATAAGCCGGACTTTAGCATGACATGACACTAATCCACTGCTCCATTCACACAATACAAAGCTACAGGAAGCACATTTGTGACTGACTTCCTATTGCACCAACATTTCAGTTCATAGACTGATTTCTCAGCTCTGCTCAATTTAGTTCCTTTTTTTGTTTGTTTGTTTTTTTTATTCCATTTTGGTTCATAATTATTCCACCATGCAACTTGTCATAATTTTGTTATTAACGGTTTGTTTGTTTTTTTTATTTGGATGCACTAACTAATTAAAAGAAATGGAGGTCTCTATTGGCACATTGATTCTATGAGTTTCAGCTATTGGTGTGATTAATCATTTTAGCAGGTAGGTGCCGTGTATTACTTCATGCCCTCATTCCTATGAATAAAGTGTTGGCTGGCTATATATTAACATCTGTAGACCTGAAAAATGCACTCTCTCTGCTGCTCGCTCATATGTAGTGTGTGATTGGTTATAAATAAGGGACGAGTCAGCTGCATAGTCTACGCTCTAATGGGCTCTGGGTCATATAGTTAAAGAGGAGTTGTTCTGGTCTTGCACCGACTAATATGAGGGGTAAAAACTGGGTGAGAGAATAGGGGGATGTTTTTTTTCCCATTCCTTCAAATGTATCATTTGACCCATCCCATAGTCCACAGTGACTGTGCGGTTGCACTGTGCCCACCCACTATGAATTTTAACTGTTTATCCATTGCACATAAGTGAGGGGTATATGGAGAACCTATTGGCAAGTTCTCCCTATTTTTTAAATGTTTCAACTCCACCCCACAGCCCCTGGGTTGGAGATAAGAGCACATGGGTGTTTCTCGTCTATATATGTTTTTCACACTAAACTTTGTTAAACTAACACTATAAGGTCAGGAACATGTGTTCCTGACCCTATAGTGATAAGCCCACCATTTAGGTGCCTTTCCCCCTCCCCCCCCCCCCCCTTAGCCCCCTTAAAAGGAATTAAAACTCACCTTATTTACAGCGCAGTGCGGGTCTGCCGGTGTTGGCCCCGCCCCTGATCTGCCTCATTGATGACATCATCAGAATTTCAGATTTTTAGCCAATCCTATGTTTTCCCATAGGAAAAGCATTGGATTGGCTAAAATTGGCAAGGAGGCAGGATGGGGGCGGGCCAAACGCTGTTTTGGCCAATCAGCACTTCTTCATAGAGATGCATTGAATCAATGCATCTCTATGTGGAAAATTCAGCGTCCCCATGCAGAGCGTGGAGACGCTGAATGTCAGTGCTGCCTACTGTGCATCACTGCTACAGGAAGCACCTCCAGTGGCCATCGGAGGAGTGGCCACTTGGAGGTGTCCCTAGGGGCAATGTAAACACTGCCTTTTCTCTAAAAAGGCAGTGCTTGCATGAAAATGCCTCAAGGCAATGATTATACTCACCAGAACAACTACTAAGCTGTAGTTGTTCTGGTGACTATTGTGTCCCTTTAAAATTGTGTCCAACAATTCTACTTCCTTTTGTACTAAATAATGATCATGTGACAACCAAATCATGTGAATGCAAATAAATTCATATCCTTTATAAAAAAAAAAAAAAAAAAGAGTTAAAACCACAAATTTGATTGTGAAAAAATGAAGTGAAACATTTTGATTTAAATCAGCACGGTTAAATATATACTGAAGGCTTAATGATCTGACACTTTGAGGTCTGAGATTACACCCAGACCCTTTTTCTGTTTTTGTCTGAAAGCCTTGGTAGGCAGGATAGTGTTCACATGGTGATCTAACAAAGGGGGTGATTGGGGTGTGGTGCTCCCAGGGACCTCACCTTTCAAGCTGAATTTACTCAATGCAACTCTGGTGGATTCACTTTACAGTTACTCACTCATTTACAGGTTCTTGTACCTCACACTGTGTGTGATTTACTCACTATGCGTAGCACTATTTTTTGTTAGAAAAAATGGATACAAGGTGTATTGAACAACAAATATTTGGGACTGGCAGCTACATACATACACAAGCGTCTAAAGTTGAGTGGTAGCTCAAAAAAGTATAAAGAAGTATGTGCGCTCAAGAGTGAATATGTAAAAAAAATTGACTATTGTATTTACTGTGATTTAACACTTATACAATAAATAGATGTATTTATTTAAAAAATCAAACAAAACATTGAATAAGTAAAAAGTCACAATGTGTGCACGGATCCACTTTGGTAAACAATGTATCAATCAACTTTCTCTATAGAATATGTAACACAATACAGAGTGTAATATAGATACCAATATGTCACCTAACTCTGTTTTGAAAGTACAAAGTATAAAATACAGTATCAAAAGCAGCTGCCAAAAAACAAATAAAAACATAAAAAAACCACCACAGAGATTATATCTCTATGAAATCAATATAGTATAAAAATAAATCAATTATATAAAACAAAAAAAATAATATAATACATAAACAATAATAAAAAGTACCTGCCTCGGTGTGGGCCCCCCACCGAGGTAATAGAGGAAAAAGACCCCAGAAAAAAGGAAGGGTTTTGGAGAGAATTCTATGCCGCCGGCATCCGACCCACTTCAAAAGGGGTCCGTAGAGGAACGGTGATATGCACCGCGGTCGGGATCTTCGAAAAAGACCGCGGTGAACGTTGTGGCAGACCACTCACACAGGCACCTGGTAAGTCACTCACGATATGAAAATATATATACCGCGGTCGGTATCTTCTCAAAAGACCGCGGTATAATTGAAATGGAGCAGCCTTGAATGTGTAGCCGTCAGTACTCTGCTTCACTGTGTCGGGAGGTATAGTAGCCCTCACTTCCCTTAACCAAAATAGATGGTGGTAAGGGGCATAAAACTTAAAGGAAAAATGAATAAAAAGAAAACAAATGCTCGAAGAAAAACAAAATAAAAAATATATAAAAAATAAAATAAATCAATAAAACAAATAAAGGCAGCCGAAAAGAATCGGGTGGATCCAGCCACACATGCAGTCACGTCTACGCGTTTCGTCCCGCCCACGGGACTTTCTCAAGACTGAATAGCTGCAAGATAATTTGATTTAAATACCTCCAAGGTGATGGAGTAATTAAACAGGTGAGGGAGAAAAACACCCACCCCTTGCACTCAAACAATTGATTCTAAATCAACTAAACTTGATAACACAAAATACTAATAATGAATATGAATGGAAAGTGAAAATACACATTACTCAAACATAAATTGATATATTAAATAACAGTTAGGCTAGAAAATATATATAAAAAATAATAATAAAAATAAATCTATAAAATATTGAACAAAACCCTACACATTATATATATATACCCATTGCACAAATAATCAGACACATCCCAATTTAAAGGGGCAAATTTAGTTTTAACAGATTATAATTTCAGATGGAAACAATTTTGTTTAAAAATATATATAATCTAAGAATGGTACACTTAAGCATAGTAGATAGGGGAATTATTATATCTTCTGGACATGGATATAAGAGTAGATCAAGCAGAATAGTATGCCTAATCCTCATAGTACAACAAAATAAAGTAAGTAATGAACCAAACAATTTTGGACTGTCACTATCAGTGGCAAAAGATATATCTATATAATGAAGTGATCGATGGAAATATAATAGGCCCCAAACAGGACTCCACAGACCACACCACCCTCAACCAGATACCAATACAGATCCCCCTTAAGGCAAAAGAGAAACTTAATAATCAGACACATCCCTATTTAAAGGGGCAGATTTGGTATTTACAGGTAGTAATTTCAGACGAAAGAAAAATTGTTTTAAAAAAGATATATATAATCTAAGGATGATCCACTTGGGCATTATAGATAGGGGAATGATTAAATCTTCTGAACCTGGATATAAGTGTAGATCAAGCAGAATAGTGTGCCTAATCCTCATAGTACAACAAAATAAAATCAATAATAAACCAAATAATTTTGGACTGTCACTATCAGTGGCAAAAACCTATCTATCTATCTATTTTTTGTTACAAATGCACTTTTAGTTACCCAAGGATCAGTTGGTTCAGGTAGGCACTAGAAGGTTTCCTACGGTGTTGAGGTATCTGGGGTCAGCATGCTTGGTTAGAACCTTGGGGTTCTGCTTTTTGGGGGGTTTTCCTTCCCCATTCTTTTCCCTATATACCAGCTCCTTACCTTTTTTAACAGGATACAATCCATACTTTTCATAGCTTTCGACACTCTTGCCCTGTTTAGGAGCTTACTTGCTGTATAGTGTTCTACAAGCGTGTGTTTTTTAGTATTCAAAATACTTTTGGTTACCTTCTGGGACCAGAGAGAGGGATTATAAGGGAACTAGTCTTGCTGTGTGACATCCTCTTATCTGCACGAGTTTCCCAGTTCCACTGACATTTCGGTCCTTTCCTAATTGTTTACATTTGGTAGCTAGCTGCCACCCTGTATATATTGTTAGGGATACATTTTCCTTGGGTATTATAATATATAGTTAGAGAATTATGATGTAAGTCATTTAGTACCTGTTAATAATCCATAAAGGTTATTTTTTACACTTACTGTCTTCCCCTCCTGAAGAGACTCTATACCTTTTAGGTTTTCTCTGTTTATATGAGTGGCACTCACCTTATCTAGCTTCTTAATAGTATGTAACATGAATCATTCTCAACAAATGATATACCCTCTCCCAGTCATAGTTACTCATATTTAGCCACACACCTTGCCATATACCCCCATACAGTCATATACAGACACCCAACTAGTAACATTCACCACACCCACTGAATTATATATACAGGGTGGGCCAAAAGTAACTTTTCCCTTTAAAAATAAAATCATTTTTACTATTTTATATTTTGTTATTTAAAAAAAAATGGAACAACGTGAAAATTATAGAATTTTACTTTGAACATCAACGCTCCATTGTTTTAATGTAAAGAGCAATATTTGTCATTTGCTCTGGTTTGTGAAAGGATGAAAACATTTCCAATCTGTGTTGAAAGTGCAACCAAAAACATGTATGATAATATTGAGAATTAAAGAAGCAATCTCATTTTCAAATGATAAAGCTACTTTTATCCCACCCTGTATTTACCTGCCCAGTCACATGTATGGCTGCCATAGCCACTCTCACCCATCTGCTTGCATTTTAACCATCATATCAACCTTCTTCTTTATATACCTCTACCTTGCTAGGTAGAGGATAACTAACAGCCCATCAATTCATATAGCTGTCTGTATCCAACAAACAAAATAGAAAAGCCTTAAAGTAACACTGTCATTTTTTTCAGTCAAGTTTTCTTTTCCTTATGCTCCTTGTACCTGGATAATTATGTTGCCACCTCATATTTAGCAGGACACAACATTTCCACTAGCTGTTACAAGTAGAAATTCAGCCACGGACGCTCCAGGCTTGCAGTAGGCCTGCCTAGTAACATAGGACTCAGAATCTCGAGATTACATGTTTAATATCTTTCTCTTCCTCTTCCAGGTTCTCAGTACCCAGGTGATGCAATTTGTTCTCCTCTGTCCATGATGTCTGCAGTTTGCCCTTCTGTGGGATTCTTTTCAAAGATGGATTGTGGGTAAATTAGCTTAGCAACTTAAATGGAACATTGCATAAAGGAACACTGTAGGCACTATAAGAGATTACGTAGTTACATAGTTGTCTAGGGTGAAAAAAAGTCCATTAAGTTCAACCTTGAAATTCATTCTTTTATGCTGTTGATCCAAAAGTAGGCAAAAAAAAACAATTGTAGCCACTTACAATTATACCACAAAAAGGGAAAAGATTCCTTCCTGACTCCATAATAGCAATCAGATTCTATCTTGGATCAACAACAAGTTCACACACATATCAATTGACAATTATATCTTTGAGTATTCTGTTTATGCAAAGGCCTTTAAAAATATATATATATATATGTATATATAGAATCTGATAACATAGCTCTTTCCTCTGCTGTAAGCAAAAATACCATTCTTCCAGTCTCAATAGTTGACCTGTTGTATGTTGTACATTCCTGATGATAAACAGCACATAGTTGTTTTTACTGATCCTGCATATCTTTGCATGCTGCTATCTTCTGAGGCGCCTTTAAAAAAAAAAATGTTTTCCATCCCCCTTACTAATTTTGTAGTTGGCCTTTAGTTCTGCAATATCCTTCTTCCAAATTGCACCACATATTCAAGATGGGGTATTACTGTTGATTTATAAAGAGGCATATAATTGAAATAGCTACCGTGTCTAGAGTCCCCTGGTGCTACCTTTCCATTCAGATTTAAACTGTTTTCAATTTTTTAATTCTTTACCAGAGTTCCCAGCATCTCATCCCCCCTGTGCAACTTGAGCTATGCAGGAATTATGAGCTTGAGCAGCAATGATTGCCTGTGATTGGCTGAGAGTGTCAGCTAACTGTGTTTAGCCTATCACAGCACGCATTGCTTGTATGAATCCGTATGGCTAGTAGGAAGTGTGCACTCTCTATCTTAGCCACACCTGCAGTGAAGGCGGGACTATGGGAAGCCAGGAACCCTCATTTAGTGTTAAACTGCACAGAATGGAAGGACAGTGCCAAGGGACTCCAGCACTTTAACCAATTCAATAAGATGAACTGGTTTCTACAAGGTCTATTTAATCTTTGCCCATTGCCAGAGATTGCCAAAGACTACGCTGGACATCATTAAAAACATCACATAAAAAAGTGTGATAAATTTAAAAATGTTAAAAATAAATAAAAACAAGGAAAAATAGACAACAAAGGAATGAATTTAAAACCTGCAAATTGACAGTGCCACTTTAATATAGCTGGAACCATGCAACGATGGGTTAGTAGCTGTGGTTTCATTCTTTCCTTTGCGCTAATAAGGTAAAATCCTCTTGCAGCAGCTGGAATATAAATGAGGCAAGATTCAGGGCATATCTGTAGACCATGGGATGGAAAGGAGAATTTCGCTGTTCACTTGATTCTGTATTTATCTTCATTTTACTTTGGTTTTGATATAAACTCTTTAACAGTGTTTAAGAGTTTTTTTAGTTTACAAACAGTAGCACGTTTTGTGAACACACAGTGGTTTTCTAGTTCCACGATGTTTATTCCGGTGTGTAATCTAATTTAAAAAAAAAAAGCCTTAACGTTCAGCTCTGTGATAAACAATAGAACGTCTCTGGTCTCTCAGGAGTAGCTTTGAGTAATGAAGATCTTTAGGGAAAATGCTTGCACATAATGTGCCATAAATAAATCTGGGCATCGTTTGACCCATTAGAAGAAATATAAAGAGCTATTCCATCTGATATTCAGCTGCAGTTCTTGCATGGATTCTATAAATATACACGGCATGATCTCAGACCAAATGATCGCTGTAATTAATAGGTAATTCATATTTTAGAAGCTCCCTTTTAAAACCTTTCTAAACTACGGGGCGTTCCTTTCATACCAATTAGGAAGACACGTCGACACCAGAAAACAATAATAAATAGAAAAAATGCCCAGCACTCCTTATTGTGAAAAATGATATCCCTGTATTGGCAATGCAGCAACTTTTCGACTGTGTGTCTTTATCGAGCATGCATTTTTTCCCAATATGGAGATAGAGTGCTAGATATTTTGTCTGTTTATTATTTGATAATCATCCGGGAAGGCGTAACCGGAGTCTCCGCACCCTTATAGTTGTAGAAGAGAGTGCTCTCGCTTATTATTTTAGAAAATTTAATCAAAACATTTTCTACCAATAGCTGAAATCTTCCACCTAAACCTTTCTTCCACCTAAAATATAAATACAGAACAAGATATGAACCCCCAGAGGACCCATAAATATAGCTGTGTGAGGGGCAAATAAGGCCATATAGGAAGCGTACTAAGGGTAGCATAGTAAAGGGGGAAATAAGTTGGTTGAGGTGTGCCGGAACCGACATCGTGGCAGGCCTATAATAAAAGAGGGCAAAAAATGTATACATGCCAGGAACATAGAACAATCAACAACTGATAAGAAAACCTTAATTACCTAGCTATTTGGTAAATGCCTGTCGAAAGTCTTGGCGGAACGTGGTACATGTAGGGAGTATGCTGAGAACTTCCATTGCCTAGAGATTAAATATATGGACCAAATTGAACTTTATAGAAGTCATGGATATCACCCTATCCTAGATGGGTTACCAGAATAGTAGGACGGATAAC
Organism: Pelobates fuscus; assembly: GCF_036172605.1. NCBI lineage: Eukaryota > Metazoa > Chordata > Amphibia > Anura > Pelobatidae > Pelobates > Pelobates fuscus. The sequence goes on from NC_086325.1 coordinate 99,337,271, forward strand.
TCTAGCCTCAGGATCAATGAACCAAAGAATAGTAAGTATGTCGTAGTGTGAGGACTGGCCCAAGTGATGATATCTGTGTATTGTGAGGGTTAATCAGGGAGAGTAAATCTTGCAGTTAATCCAAAAGAAGGCAAACAACCAAGTTTGAAGCCCTGCCCATTTGCAACAAGCTAGGGAAAAAAATCCTTCTTGAACCCAGAATGGCAGTCAGACTTATCCTTGGATCAAGCAGTTATTACCATACATTTAAAGGTTAGTGCCTGGTTCATAAGGACAGGCATCCAATAGTTCTGATAGTGATTGAAATAATTGAATGCAGATGGGAAATCTGTAAGATTTGAAATTGTCCCGGGTACCGGAAATATCTTGTGTAAGGCACTAATCTGGTATGCGGACATGAAAACTGCATATGAATGGTAAACCTGTACAGCATGTGAAATTGTAATCCGGATAGGTAGAGTTGATGTAAGTTAGAGGTGGCAAAAGAAGCGAAAACCAACTGCAGACAACAAATCAAAAAAGACAGTAACAGAAAAGGAAAAAAAAAAAATCTCAAAGGAGAAGAAGGCCCTAACACATGTACCGCGAGTGCTAGTAGAAAGAGCCAGATGTGAAAGAGGACGACCACGAGCTAACAAGGCTGGCAGTCCGCGAGCAGACCGCGAAACGCAGGGAACAGCAGCGGCTACGGGAGAGGCCGCGGGCAGAGCCATGTGGAAAGCGTAGAGGAGGCACAGGAGAGATCGTATGAAAAAGATGCAGGAAGTCTGGCTCGGAACCAGCCAGAGCAGCAGACGCCAAGTACCCAAGTTGCCATCCGAAACCGCCCCGTAGACAACAGTAGCGGAGAAGAGCGAAAATCAGGGCCTCCTCCAGCAACAGCATAACCCGTGGACAGACGCTGAGACTTCGGCTGTCCGAAGGGCTGCCGGGGAGGGAAAAGGTGGACTTGCGAGAACCTCAGCAAAGCGAGGAAGAGACCAGGACACGAAAAGAAGGTAGGAGTAGCCGAAACTCCACAGCGTAAAGAGAGACAAAGAAACAGAGCATAAGCGACCCAATGTGTGTGTGTGAGCGTGTGTGTGTGCGTGCATGCGTGTGCTGGCATACTAGCTAATGCCAAAAAAGGCAAAACAATTAAAAACTAGGTTTGGTGACAGGTGAGGCCCTGCTAGATGCCAAGCGGCGTTGAGAGGCTCTATCTATGCGTTGGCGCGAAGGGATAACGTGGCCACTGAACGTTGTGGCAGGGTGTTGGCCTCTCGGTGACAGTTAAACATAAGATAGAATGGGAGTGACAGGTGAGGCCCTCTCTGTGCCACAATGTGAGGCGACTAACTATGATTTGGCCCGAGGGGCGTAGTACCTCCGAGTATGAGGATGGGTGTTGGCCTCGCGGGACCACTAACCTAAGGTGGAGAAGCCAGGGGGAGTAAAACTAGTGGACACCTAGGACCCTGACAGCCAGCCACAGCTAACTAAGAGGGGAGAAAAGGTAGCGTAAGAGAGGACTGAATTGATGAATGTGTATGGAAAATGTGAGGTGAACGAGGAGGTACCGCAGGGCCGACCGTAACTGAAGTGCAGAGTAAGCATGACAGAGACCAGGTGGTCCGGCCGTTTGGAGCATGCCCAGAAATAGGTAATAGAAATACGAGTTGACGCAAAGCCCAAGGGACCCAGTGCGAGCATGTGTGAGTGTGAGCGTATGTGTGTTTGTGTGTGTGTGCTGGCATACTAGCTAAAGCCAAAAAGGCGAAACAATTAAGACTAGGTTTGGTGACAGGTGAGGCCCTGCTAGATGCTAAGCGGCGTGAGAGGCTCTATGAGTTGGCGCGAGGGGATAACGTGGCCACTGAACGTTGTGGCAGGGCGTCGGCCTCTCGGTGACAGTATAAACATAAGATAGAATGGGAGTGACAGGTGAGGCCCTCTATGCCACAATGCGAGGCGACTAACTATGATTTAGCCCGAGGGGCGTAGTACCTCCGAGTATGAGGATGGGTGTTGGCCTCGCGGGACCACTAAACTAAGGCAATTACAGCTAGTGGACACCTACGACCCTGACAGCCAGCCACAGCTAACTTAGGATGTACCGTGGGACGAAAACGGGTTTGCTGTAAGTAAATATGAATGTGGCAAATCCGGTTGTGGTTGTTTAGTGAATATCCCCCATAGACATAACAATATCAAGCAGGAAATTGCGAGTAATGAAAATTCCGAGATCGTGGAAAATCAAAGCAAAGTCGTGTAACTGGTGAATCACTCCATGTCATAAACGGATATACTAGCCTAAAAGTTTTGAGATCCGGATTGCAATCCACACCAATTCAGTGAAACGAACCCCCATGTGTCAGATAGTACGGAAAGCAAGGTATGTAAGGAACTCCAATCCAATGTGATAGGATGCAAAAAGTATACTGTTATAGGAAGCATACAGCATTTTGCAGAGGGAACATAAGTGCATGCCGTTGTGTTTTCTCCCACCAGAGTACCTTCTGACTAAAAATCTACGATCTCCCAGCACCATGGATTATCTTGCACTACTGGAGGGATGAATAAATTGACACTCACTATGTTTGTGAAAACTGATCAATAATTATGGGACTTGCCCACTACCATAAGCTTAGCCATATATGTCACACATATAGCTGAAATGGATAGGCACATATATAAAGATAGTTGGAGAATAGGGGTGTGATTTACCACTATATGTGCAAGGGGCTTTCCAGAACAGGTATTCCCTGTTTATTAATCCCTGCTGCTGCAGAACCTCTTTAACCACAAATTGGTTAAATGTGTGGGTTTTTTTGTGTTTTTTTATGGATTGCATGTGTATGCCATTTCTGGCCCCAGAATTGCAATGGGAAAATTAATATGAAACCAAAACATCACAGGGATGAAAATCAGCCAAACTAAACCAATTAAAAAAAGTTACTTACAAAACCAAAAGTAATATTCTGCAATGCACTAGTGTGTGGCGGGGCGGAGTACCTTCCAGAGGCCTGTGGCTACCGAGCCACGGTATTAGCTGGGGGAGCCGTGAACTAGCGCTATTTGCATCTCGCCAGACCATGTCCGTGTAAAGCTGGCATCTGAGTGCCTATCGCACGTGTGCTACAATTGCCAGCAACGGTTCGTGGGAAGCTCGCACCTGGAAACAGGAGAACGCAAAAACATGCGTAAGCGACCCAACCAGCAAAAGGAACAAATAATAAAACTCCCGAACGGGCAAACGAGCCGAAAGAAATCCAACGAAAAACATGCAAAGTCGATTAGAGGGGGAGGGGAGATACCCAAACCGTGAACACGCCGTGGGACTGCGACTGAGGTGCGACGGCAGGGTAAGTAACTCACAAAGCCGAAAAAGACGACAGGACGGACCACTGAAACTCGGAGTGCCAGGGACAACAACTAAAAGCAAGAGCGGAGCTCAGAAGGACGGAGTACAAACAAAACAGCCTGGAAACAGCAGGCCCCAGGACATGCGAATTGCTAAAATCACGTACGGGATGGCTGAAGGTGAGTAGGGAGGGTTTAAGTAGGGTAACATGCCCCTCCCACAACTGCAGGCCAAGCCTTTGCATTTTCCCCATATGTCACTAAGTAATACCTGAAGGGGATTCTAACTGGTTTACGGACTAGCTCTATCACTTCTTCCCTTATTTTACATTTTTGCTCAATCTGTCAGGGTTGTTTAGAAAACTCAGAATTGTATCAGATTGGAAGTTTTTGCCATTCAGTTACACACTATACAGCAAAACGTCAGTTACTATAAAAGCCAATCTCTTACTATAGCTTAGACAGAGAATTAGACAGAGAATTAACTGGTCAGACACAACTTACTATAGTGATTACCGGCTGCCACTATTTAACCCCTTAAGGACCAAACTTTTGGAATAAAAGGGAATCATGACATGTCACACATGTCATGTGTCCTTAAGGGGTTAAAGGAACACCTAGAGCACTTAAGCTTTCTGAAGTGCGATATGCCCTTTTTTCATTTTAGAAAACTGCAAATTTAAATAGAAACTGGTACTTTTCTAAATGAACCATGTTACACCTTTGTGGCTGTCGATCAGACAACTGGTCCTGATACCTTCCTGGGTTGGTTGGTGGTGCTAAACTCAAGAAGCAGCAATTGCCCAGAGTACCTACTTTGCTGCATTCAGCTGCATTGGGAAGTCTGTGATTGGACATCCACAAAAAGTCTTGGCGGGGTTCATGCCGGACTGGCTCACCGGGATACCGGGAAATTTCCCGGTGGGCTGCGGCACCTGGGGCTGGGCTGACAGCCTCATTCATTTCTCAGGCTCCTGTGATCCCAGCTGGCCATGTGTGAGCTGTGCGCCCGCACAGGGTCCCATGGGAGCAGGGGGAGTCAGGCGGCCGGCACAGCTCACACATGGCTTGCCGGGATCATAAAAAAAATAATAATACATTTGCGGTGGGGGCGGAGGCTAGTGTGTGGCGGGGCGGGGCCTAGCGTGCGGCGGGGCGGAGCTTGCAGTGCGGCAGGGGCCTGGCTGACTGCAGCATGGGAAGCAGGAAGGAGTCCCTGCTTCCCCAACAACCAGCCTCCAGGAGCTCCAAGGGATGTGGAGGTAAGAAGCAGGTCAGTGTGTCTGTGTGTGACTGCCTGTGTGTGTGTGACTGTATGTGTGACTGCCTGTGTGTGTGTGACTATCTGTGTGACTGTCTGCCTGTGTGTGTGACTGCCTGTGTGTAACTGTGTGTGTGACTGTGTGTGTGTGTGACTGTCTGTGTGACTGTCTGTGTGACTGTCTGCCTGTGTGTGTGTGTGACTGTGTGTGTGTGTGACTGTCTGTGTGACTGTCTGTGTGACTGTCTGACTGTGTGTGTGTGACTGTCTGTGTGTGACTTTCTGTGTGTGTGTGTGTGTGTGACTGTCTGTGTGTGTGACTGCCTGTGTGTGTGACTGTCTGCGTGTGTGACTTTCTGTGTGTGACTGCCTGTGTGTGTGACTGTCTGCGTGTGTGTGACTGCCTGCGTGTGACTGTCTGCGTGTGTGTGACTGTCTGCCTGTGTGTGTGTGACTGTCTGCCTGTGTGTGTGACTGTCTGCCTGTGTGTGTTACTGTCTGCGTGTGTGTGTGACAGTGAGCTTGTCTGTAGTAAGCTTGTGTGTGTATCAGAGTTTGTCTGTACTACATTTGTGTGTGTGCCAGTAACCTTGTCTGTGTGTGTCATTGAGATTGTCTGTCAATGAGCCTATTTGTGTGCATCAGTAAGATTGTCTGTGTCTGCATGTGCGTATGCTTTACTGTATAATTTAATTACCCTGAAAGAACTAATATTTGGAATTAGAAGAAGAAATGTATCAAAATATATATCCTGATGAAAGTCCACAAGAGGGGATGAAACATTGATCTTCTCTTAAATATATCAATAAAAGTTACGTTTTAAGGAAATCCGAGAGTGCAGACAACTATTTCAATTGCCTATATATATATATATATCTATATCCTACATAGCACAATGACTTATGGGGCTGGCATAAAAAAAATTTCCAGGGCTGCTTCGTATCCCCAGTCCGGCCCTGGCGGGGTTAGTAGGGAAGAGCTTGCAAATGCTGCAGAGAAGAGATCTGCAGCTTTTGCAAGCTTTTATTTTTAGATATGAAAAAATCTATAACAAAATGCATGCCTGTTTTTATTTGGGTGTATCTACTAAACAGTGATTTTTAAATTTTATTTGGGCAGTGAAGTCTCTCGTTAAAGCAGGTAGTTAAGTAGCAGCTAACAGTTCCCATTATGCATTGCAACTGGTTTCCCTGTCGTTATTGTTTAACGTTTACCACTAACCCTTAAAACACCAGCCTTTTGCCCATAACTCTCTATACAATTTATAAGAAATATACATTTTAGCTATATGGCATTACAATAAAAACCATCAACCAACAACAAAAACATCTAGTAATATACAGCCACATGTTGCAATGGTAGATACTAATGCCAGTAGCCAGTTACAGAACGGATGAACATTGTGGAGGTAAAAAACATTGTCCCATTTTAACCTGCAAAATACACCCTCTTTAAAGGGTTATTCCAACCACCATGACCAGTTCTGCTTTTAGAAGTGCTTATCATGGTAGAAATCACGGCACAAACAGAGAAATATGCCTTTCTTGCCAATGGTGTAACTCGCTGTTCTGACCTGTCTAATGTCAGCACTGCGAGTTGGGAACTGATGTAATGAGCTTCTACTCTGGCACGCAGCCTTGGGAGCATGCCTGCAAGGGGAAGCCTAGATCCACCACTGTGCACTCCCTGTTTTTACAATTAAGCCTTTAATATTTATATATATATTCATGTTTAATTACAAATATTATTTTTTTTTTAAACACGCAAACTTAAACCTGGCCATCTTTCCCTAAATGTTGACATTTTCATTTTAATTCACTGCAATGATGTGTTTATTGATTAAGGCTTCAAATGTATAGCTTGGCATAAATAGCATAAATATAAAATAATACAATATATTCCACATCCATCTCTAGATAAGCCATAGAGGAGAGACTCATAGAAACATCATAAACACCTGTGCTTACTCAGCTTACTTTACCATCTCTCCTCAAGGTAATGAAAGCTGGGAGCTTCACCTTTAAAGTCCCCTGCAACTTGATGTGCGACAAACACTTTATTTGTGATCTATCTGCTAATCAATTATTTTCATATTAAAATGGAACTCATTATCCATTTAAGGTGTGCTAAACTGGTCTACTATGTAAGGGGAAGTCTTTGATATAAGAACTTTGCTACATGGTCTGCGACTTACCCAGATGTAGGTTATGCTTTATGGTCTGCTATAGAAAGTGTGGTAGACTATGCTATATGGTCTGATATAAAGGGGAATAGACTATCACTATATGCAGGGTCATAACTAGAAACCACAGGGCCCGGTGCGAAAATTGCCCTTTAATGTGGCCCCGAAGGTTACACCGCGTGGGCTGGGGCTGCATGACTCAGCTGGCGGGACCCGCAGTCGCAGGGGTCCGCAAGGTGGCAGGGCCCCCTGGAGTGAAGGGCCTGGTCGCAGTTGCGACCCCTGTGACCGCGGTAGTTCAGCCACTGACTATATGGTCTGATATATTAAGGGCAATAGACTATCACTATACTATATGGTCTGATATAAAGGGCAATAGTCTATCACTATACTATATGGTCTGATATAAAGGGCAGTAGTCTATCACTATACTATATGGTCTGATATAAAGGGCAATAGACTATCACTATACTATATGGTCTGATATAAAGGGCAATAGACTATCATTATACTATATGGTCTGATATAAAGGGCAATATACTATCATTATACTATATGGTCTGATATAAAGGGAATAGACTATCACTATACTATATGGTCTGATATAAAGGGGAATAGACTATGCTATACAGTCTGATATAAAGGGGAATAGACTATTACTATACTATACTGTCTGATATAAAGGACAATAGACTATCACTATACTATATGGTCTGATATAAAGGGCAATAGTCTATCACTATACTATATGGTCTGATATAAAGGGCAATAGACTATCACTATACTATATGGTCTGATATAAAGGGCAATAGACTATCACTATACTATATGGTCTGAAATAAAGGGCAATAGACTATCACTATACTATATGGTCTGATATAAAGGGAATAGACTATCACTATACTATATGGTCTGATATAAAGGGGAATAGACTATTACTATACTATACTGTCTGATATAAAGGGCAATAAACTATTACTATACTATATGGTCTGATATAAAGGGCAATAAACTATCACTATACTATATGGTCTGATATAAAGGGCAATAAAGTATCACTATACTATATGGTCTGATATAAAGGGGAATAGACTATCACTATACTATACAGTCTGATATAAAGGAGAATAGACTATTACTATACTATACTATACTGTCTGATATAAAGGGCAATAAACTATCACTATACTATATGGTCTGATATAAAGGGCAATAGACTATCACTATACTATATGGTCTGATATAAAGGGCAATAAAGTATCACTATACTATATGGTCTGATATAAAGGGGAATAGACTATCACTATACTATATGGTCTGATATCAAGGGAATAGACTATGCTATATGGTCTGATATATAAAGGGCAATAGACTATGCTATATGATCTGATATATAAAGGGCAATAGACTATGCTATATGATCTGATATATAAAGGGCAATAGACTATGCTATATGGTCTGATATATAAAGGGCAATAGACTATGCTATATGGTCTGATATATAAAGGGCAATAGACTATGCTATATGGTCTGATATATAAAGGGCAATAGACTATGCTATATGGTCTGATATATAAAGGGCAATAAACTATGCTATATGATCTGATATATAAAGGGCAATAGACTATGCTATATGATCTGATATATAAAGGGCAATAGACTATGCTATATGGTCTGATATATAAAGGGCAATAGACTATGCTATATGATCTGATATATAAAGGGCAATAGACTATGCTATATGGTCTGATATATAAAGGGCAATAGACTATTCAATATGATCTGATATATAAAGGGCAATAGACTATGCTATATGATCTGATATATAAAGGGCAATAGACTATGCTATATGATCTGATATATAAAGGGCAATAGACTATGCTATATGATCTGATATATAAAGGGCAATAGACTATGCTATATGGTCTGATATATAAAGGGCAATAGACTATGCTATATGGTCTGATATATAAAGGGCAATAGACTATGCTATATGATCTGATATATAAAGGGCAATAGACTATGCTATATGGTCTGATATATAAAGGGCAATAGACTATGCTATATGGTCTGATATATAAAGGGCAATAGAGTATGCTATATGATCTGATATATAAAAGGGCAATAGACTATGCTATATGATCTGATATATAAAGGGCAATAGACTATTCAATATGGTCTGATATATAAAGGGCAATAGACTATGCTATATGATCTGATATATAAAGGGCAATAGACTATGCTATATGATCTGATATATAAAGGGCAATAGACTATGCTATATGATCTGATATATAAAGGGCAATAGACTATGCTATATGATCTGATATATAAAGGGCAATAGACTATGCTATATGGTCTGATATATAAAGGGCAATAGACTATGCTATATGGTCTGATATATAAAGGGCAATAGACTATGCTATATGGTCTGATATATAAAGGGCAATAGACTATGCTATATGGTCTGATATATAAAGGGCAATAAACTATGCTATATGATCTGATATATAAAGGGCAATAGACTATGCTATATGGTCTGATATATAAAGGGCAATAGACTATTCAATATGATCTGATATATAAAGGGCAATAGACTATGCTATATGATCTGATATATAAAGGGCAATAGACTATGCTATATGATCTGATATATAAAGGGCAATAGACTATGCTATATGATCTGATATATAAAGGGCAATAGACTATGCTATATGGTCTGATATATAAAGGGCAATAGACTATGCTATATGGTCTGATATATAAAGGGCAATAGACTATGCTATATGATCTGATATATAAAGGGCAATAGACTATGCTATATGGTCTGATATATAAAGGGCAATAGACTATGCTATATGGTCTGATATATAAAGGGCAATAGAGTATGCTATATGATCTGATATATAAAAGGGCAATAGACTATGCTATATGATCTGATATATAAAGGGCAATAGACTATTCAATATGGTCTGATATATAAAGGGCAATAGACTATGCTATATGGTCTGATATATAAAAGGGCAATAGACTATGCTATATGGTCTGATATATAAAAGGGCAATAGACTATGCTATATGGTCTGATATATAAAGGGCAATAGACTATGCTATATGGTCTGATATATAAAGGGCAATAGACTATGCTATATGGTCTGATATATAAAGGGCAATAGACTATGCTATATGATCTGATATATAAAGGGCAATAGACTATGCTATATGGTCTGATATATAAAGGGCAATAGACTATGCTATATGGTCTGATATATAAAGGGCAATAGACTATGCTATATGGTCTGATATATAAAGGGCAATAGACTATGCTATATGATCTGATATATAAAGGGCAATAGACTATGCTATATGGTCTGATATATAAAGGGCAATAGACTATGCTATATGGTCTGATATATAAAGGGCAATAGACTATGCTATATGGTCTGCTTTATATGGGAACGTAGAGTAGGACAGTAAAGGATGCCTCCAGCAAAAGTTTGCCATAACCCGGGTATGGATTAAAAACAATCTTTATTCTGTGAGGTGTGTACTTTCATTGTTCTATCTGATTGGTTATTGTTATGGATATAAACTCCACCAAATATAAATAAAAGAATTGCAGTGACATAATTATTTTAAAGAAAATAAAATATTCCATTAGAATTGTAGCTAATAAAATGGAAAATTCCATTGAAGAAACATTTTGTGCAGTTGGACGTCAGAAGAAGGAATACATATTATGATAAGGGCACGGGTCATATGTTTGTCTGTTGGCTCTCTCCCTCCCTGTGGCCGAGACACATCACTAAGTTCATTCGGGCTCACTTCAGCTCACTCCTGAATTGGCAGAGAAAGGCCAACCTGTTTGCAAAACATGGGAGACGAGTGAAAAACAGATAAATAAAGAGACGATCGAGCCAGAGGAGCCCAGATAGTGATACTGAGCTCTGCAACAGTGTAAATTGTATCGCCCCTTTTTTTTCTTTCTTAAACTAAAAATCAAATGGGTGGAGTATGGTTTTAAAGCAGGTATAGCTAGACTTGTGCACTAATGATTTTCGGCTGCTATGAATACATAAAATGCTTTTTATTCTAAGCCCAAACTAATTGATCCATCCGGGATTTACCTTTGGAGTCTTATCCGTTGAATAAGACTCCGCAGGTAAATCCTGGACAGATCGAAATAAAATGTTCAGCTGCAGATTAATAGGCATTTAATTTGTTGACAGCAGTTGAAACTCATTTGTGCACAAGTCTAGTGTAAACAAATAACAACAAATAAACATACATGCCATTCATTAAAAACAAACATAAAGAAAATGAACCCACTCAAAATGTTAGACACTTTAATGTTCCAATACAACAGGTATCACACAGAAGTCATAGGAAATAGAGAAAGTACTTTTTTTTTTTTAAATTCTTTATTTTGTCAGATTTTGAATTGTTTTCAGTGTCATTGGGGTAGGGGTACAGAAGAAAACAAGGGAATAAGGTTATAGTTACAAAGATCGCAGAGCTTATATACCATGTGAATGACAATCATACATGAGAAACAGGTTAGGTGCGGTCTATCTTTGGTTACATTATCGGATGTTTGTTAGTACATTTGTACTCTGTATGTAACATTCGTTGCTGCTCTGGATCTAAGGGTTAGGGAGGGGTACAAGAATAGAAAATGAAGGGGATACGGATGCCCTATTTTTGTTTAAGATTCCTTATTTGTAGAATTGGGTATTCAAGGGCAGGGGTACAGGATGAAAGGAAACAAAGGGGGGGGAGGTTGTAGGGTCCAAGCGTTGTAACAGCAAGTGTCGGATCAGCGTACATATATTACATGATCTTAATTTCGTTGCTGAATTAGCTTCTTTCCGAGTTGTTTTGGCCGTGTATGGCCCTTTCGGTCTTCCTGTCAGGATCGTCCTTGGGATAAGAAGTGGTTGTCTCGTGGGGTGGGTACCGCGTCTGTGTAGGTGTGGTAGTTGCGTCGTGAGTGGTCCTGTGATTACAGGAGGGGTGCGGCTGGTGGGTACATCTGTCAGGGTGTGGGTGGGGTGTCCTCGTCTGGACTGTATGGGGGGGTCGTCGGCCCGGTGGGGTCAGATCGTCGGTGGAGAGTAAGTGTTCGCTTGCAGGGTCCCACGGCCCCCCCGGGGAGGGGGTGGGGAGGGTGGGTGGGGGGTGGGTACACCTCGGTGTGTGTCTCAGGTAGCGTTGGTGGGCTAGAGATTAGGTGAGGGTCGTGGTTCATATTCTGCTGGTGCTAATTTGTGGTATGTGGTATGTGTTGTCTTACCAGGGTAAAGATGTGTCGGCCATGAGCCAAGGGTCCCATGTTTTGTAGAACTGTTTGGTTTTTTCGTGAATTTGGGGCGGTGAGCCTGTCCATGTCCATGTGATCTTGGATTTTCCTAAGTATTGTTTGTTGGTTGGGTGTTGTGGTTGTGGACCATACTTCGCCAATTGCTCTACGTGTGGCAAGGGCCACTCTTGCTATCAATTTGTTTTCGGCTCTTGTGAATGTGTCCATTGGTTTGGATAGAAGCATGGTCCATGGGTCTAAGGGGCATGGGTTATTCAGGACTCTGGTGAGGATTGCTCCTACGGAGTGCCAAAGGGGTTGGAGTTTTGGGCACGTCCACCAACAATGGAGGAAAGTGCCTGTTTCTCCACATTGCTTCCAACACTGGTTTGTGGGTAGTCTGTGCATGCTTGCTAGCCTCTGGGGGGTGAGGTACCAGCGGAATAGCATTTTATATGCCTGTTCTTTGAATGTTACACATATCGTTAGCGATGCGGTGGCTTCCCAAATTTCGGCCCAGTCTCCTGTGTCAGCTGGTGCGCCCAGGTCTGTCTCCCATGCCCTGATGTATGGGAGGTTGATATGAGTTGTGTGGGTTGCTATTGAGAGGAATATGTCGGAAATTTGTCCCTTTCTGGCCGGGGCTGTGGTGCAGTCTCGTTCGAACTTGGTGGGTTGGGATTTGCCTGCTTGTTGGATGCAGGGTGTTGCTGCCAGGCTGCGGAGTTGAATGAAGCGGAAGTAGTCAAACGTGGTGAGTGTGGTGGGTTCGGGTAGGTTCTCGTAGGTGATGGGCTGGTTGTTCGTGTATAGGTGGCTTAGTCTGGCAATTCCTCTCCTCTCGAATTGGGCGAAGTGTTGGGCTGTGAGTCCCGGGGGGAAGAGTTTATTCCTAAGAATCGGGGTCATTGGGGAGAGTTCCGAGGAGAGATCGTATTTCAGGAGTACTTTGTCCCAGAGGTCGAGTGAGTGTGTTATGGTGGGTGCGGTTGGGGGGGGCAGTGGTCGGTGCTGTCTGGGGGTCCACATGTATTGGGAGGGGTGGTCATGACCAAAGATTGAGTGTTCAATGTCCACCCATCTTTTCTCCATGGGCGGGAGATGCCACATTTGGATTTGGGATAAGTGGGCAGCGTATAGGTAATGCATAAAGTTGGGTAATCCTAGGCCGCCTGATCGCTTAGGGACGTATAGTGCTTCACGCCTTACTCTGGGCCTTCGGTGGTTCCATATGAAATTGTTTACCGCTTTCTGTAAATATTTTATGTCTGCTATTCTAACTGCTATGGGTAGTGTCTGGAAGATGTACAGCAACCGTGGTAGGAGGTTCATTTTGATTGAGGCAACTCGGCCCAGCCACGAGATCCCTAGTGGGGCCCATGTCTGCAGGTCTGCGTGTGCCCGTTTAAGTATGGGTGTGTAGTTAGTTTGATACATGGCGGAGATGTCGGCGGTGAGCTTTATGCCTAGGTAGTCGATGGCCGTTGGGCGGATGCATAATGGGAATTGGTCCTTGATGTTGGTTAGTTCATGTGGGGGTATGTGTATCGGCATTAGATCGGATTTTGTGACGTTCAGTTTGTAGCCGGATATGCGAGAGTAGGAGTGGATCAGTGTCATAAGGTGGTCGATGGAGGTGCTTGGGTTTGTGAGGGTAAGGAGGATGTCGTCCGCATAGGCGGATGCCTTGTAGGTCTGGTCTCTTATGGTGATTCCTCCAATGTCTGAGTCAGATCGTATTGCTTCCAGTAAGGGTTCTAGGGATAGGGCAAATAGTATAGGTGATAGTGGGCACCCCTGTCTCGTCCCGTTAGAGATGGTGAATGTGGGGGGGGCAATGCTAGGGAGGAGGAGGGAACCCTGTGAGTGTGCGTAGGCTGCTTCTAGGAAGGCGATGAATTGTGTGGGAAATCCGAAGTGGGATAGGGTCTGGTAGAGGAAGGGCCATAGGAGGCGGTCAAATGCCTTCTCGGCGTCTAGGGAGATTATTGCCGTGGGGGTGTGTTTGTGAGTGGTGTACCAAATGAGGTCTATGGCCCTTCTGGTATTGTCTGCCGCTTGTCTGTGGGGGGTGAAGCCTACTTGGTCGGGATGGATTAGGGCTTGTAGTAGGGGGTTTATGCGGTTGGTCATGACTTTTGTAAGGATTAGAGAAAGTACATTTAACCTTCATACACCCAGGGCCGGCCTTAGGCCTTTAGGCGCCCTGTGCGACAAATCTTCAGAGCGCCCCCCCCTTTTTTTTCTGCCATGTGTGAGCTGTGCGGCCGCAGGGCGCCCCCTGCTCCATGGCACCCTGTGCGGCCGCACAGCTCGCACACCCCTAAGGCCGGCCCTGCATACACCTATCATTTAAAGCAAATACAAGTCATAATAGGAGGGCGTTCCAGATGTTGTGGACTACATTTGCCAGAATTCTGGCTAAAGAACATTATTGAAGATGCAGTCCACAAAATCTGGAGTGGTGAAGGTTGCCTAACCTTGCCATTTGTCATTTGTTGTTGAACTCCCATCAATCATTGTTAGTCTTAAATCTGACAAAGGCTCATGGGAGTCACAGCATTGCAACATATGGGAAACTATTGTCTGACCAAGCAATAACTAATTTACCATCATAAACAAAACATTTCATGCATGAAATGAAGGCGTGAAATGTTCACGCTGGCAATCACATTTTATTATCACAATCCATTAAAACATATGAGTATGTTTGTTTGTGTGTGTGTGTTAAAATGGCCCCAATACATGGAACAATTAGTTATTGCAATTTCTAAAACTTTATCTCAACAAATGTGATGAGCGTGATGGGAGTTTGAAATAATAAATATGGACACATCCCATAAAGTTAACACAGTAATCACACAAATGATCAAAATCAATGAAACAATTAATGAAATAAAACTAATGAAAAAAACAAAAAACTATTGTGAGAAGCAGGTTGGAAAACAACATCTTCCTTTGCATCAATGTCTGAATGGGGATTCCGGAGCAATACCAGTGCAGGGATGCTTAGCTTTTAATCTTCAAATGCCAGAGGAGTGACCATTTCATGGCCTTGCAATGTGTGGATCACCCCTCTGACACACAAAGAGTTCTAAAGCACAGCTATTATCTGCCCAGATGAGCTGACACAGCATCCCTCGCCTACTGTCCTTATGATCTCGGTAACTGTGCCTCTGGAGCAAAAGGTGGGGGTTAGAGAAGCAGTAAACCATAGTATTTGGTAACTATGGAAACTTAATAATAAACAAAGCAAGCCTGGAAAAGTCTTTATATAGATAGATCATCAGTGCACTGCCTGAGTCATCGTCTGCTTCCCACAACGTTACTAAAATGAGATTAATCACGAACATGTTTCCAAAGCAATGTGCACAGGAATAGCCATTCATAATGTAAATGTGTACAGTGTCTGTATATTAATGATAAACAATAGGAGGCAGTGGAGTTTCTGCTATTGTCAGGCTCATTGCTCAGCCAGTCGTGTTGATTTTGGTTGTGCACGGATGTCACGTTGGTCTCTTCATCTTCAAGTGGTGAAGTTGTACACTGGCTGGACATGACGAGGAGTGATACGCCTGTCTGTTGTAATTGCTGCCTTAGATAAGGCACATGCTTTAGGGAATCACATGATCTGTTTATTGAGGGTGTAATACTGCATGAAATGGATTAGAATTTACAACGTAACAAGGTTACATGGATTATTTGAGTCCAGCCTGTAGCTAGTCTGTCTCAAGTGTTTCTACCAGACTATAATGTCCTCCAAGGTGGATCCAATCTTTAGCTGTCTTGACTAGCAACATGGCTGTGCCTTGACGGGGAGGCCATATGTCTAGAACCCCTTTTAAATTCTAGCTTGACTGGGGTGCGGGCTATAATTAAAGCTAATGAAAAACACAGGACACTCAGAAAGCATAGCAGCAGAGGTGATTTAGTTGATTACAGGTTTTATGGTTTTATTTGGCTACCTTTAATTAACACCAGTGAGGTCAACTGTGTCCATGAAGCACTCAGTAAAATCTTTTTGGTGTCTAGAAAATATCTGAAATAGTACAGCAATTAAAGGGACAGTATAGGTATCCAGACCCCTTCATCTCATTGAAGTGGTCTGGGTGAAGAGCCCCTGTTCCCTTAAACCTGCAATGTAAAACATTGCGCTTTTAGAGAAACTACAATGTATACATTGCCAGGTTATTCCACCTCAAGTGGCTGTCTACCGGACAGATGGAAGCAATACCTGCGTTCTAACAGAGTTTAACTCCATAGACAACATTGGACATCCTCTCGCTTTGCATGAGGACGTCCAACTTCTTCAAAATCCCCATAGGAAAGCATTGATTCAATGCTTTCTTATGGGGGAAGCTCTAATCCATGTGGGGTGCTCACAGTGCCTGCGAATTAGATTCCCCCATCAGGGTGACGTCGCTGGAGGAGACGACCGATCCAGCACCGAGGGACCTTGGTGCTAAAAACAGGTCAATGTAAAAAGGGTTTTGGAGTGGAGAGTGGTCTCTGAGGCTCAGGAATATTTATTGCTACTGGAGCCTTATGAGATAAGTTGCCAGAGATACAACACAACACTTAGAATGTATATTGTTAGTTCAATGAAGGTTCACTAACTTAAAGGGACACTCCCCCCTATCAGGGCTGGATTTACTCTCCTAGCTGCACCAAGGAGTATCCTCAATGCACTCCCTGCTCTCTTTCGCTCTCTCTCTCTCTCTATATATATATATATATATATATATATATGTAAAAACTCAGCCAATACTCCTGTTGCTCGACATTTTTTAGAAGCAGGACACCCGTTACCCTCTTCATGGGAATAGATCATGTACCTATGTCAACACGAGCTGCAACAGAGATAACTAGACTATTACAAAGAGAGGCATTTTGGATACATACCTTAGACACTTTATCCCCCCATGGACTTAACGAGAAGAACCCGTTATACTGTTGAAGATAACTCATGAGAGAGAGTGTTACATTTGTTTCATTTGTTTTGTATACGCAGTCATATATATCTTTTTACGATCTATGTTGTTAGTATGTATTATTCTGAGTAGATAATCTCCCAGGAGTTTCTCTTTGATAATATTAGATATTTGTATATACCAGTTGTCGTGTTTATACAACTATGCAATTTCCTTCATTACCAGTATGTTTAGTACCTCGGTATTTGAGTTTTTCTATGTATTCGAAGAAGAAGATCCTCCCTTATGGGACATATACTCCTGGGCCATGGGATTCTATCTCGGGTGGTATATCTAATGTATTGATTTTTATCTTCAACATGTCTTTTTATTTCTATATATTTCTATCTATGCACCACTCCGAGATTGCCCCCATGACCACCCCTGTATTTTGTAAGTAGTGTAAATATGTATTAAATGTTATATATATCTTTTTCTTCCGTGCTCTTTGTTTTCAATTTTTTTACCCTGTGTTCATACCTCATAGGGTTAGTTTATTCAATGACGTATTTTGATTCTGCACACGTCACTTATGACATCACCTATAATTATTATTCTCGCCATTTATATAGCGCCAACAGATTGCATAGAGCTATACAATATTATGAGAGGGGGGATTTACCTATAAATAGAACAATTACAAGAAAACTTACAGGAACGATAGGTTGAAGAGGACCCTGCTCAAATGAGCTTACAGTCTATAATCTTGTTTGCACTCTCGTTCACCCTCCAATGATCTCCATGTTTACCTGTATATAAACTGCCATGGTATCACTTATTGTTTGTCTTGAAGAAAGTCTGGTTGGACTGAAACGTCGACACTGACAAGTTTGATGTATGAATTGATTGCTGAAATAAAAGCATCTTCTTCACTATTATGAGTCCTGTGAGTGCTCTCCATCAAGGTATTCTATACAAAAGGCCGGAGGTTGCACCGAGGCATTGACAAGACGGGGAGCAACTGAGTGAGAGACACAAGGGATTAATTATATATATATATATATACAAACAAAAAATGATGGGAGTTGCACTCCAGCTCTCCTGTGGATATTGCCCGGTGCTCAGCAGCACAACACATACAGTTCCAATGGATGCCAGCACTCAGGGTCTCTCAATGTAAACAAAAAGTTAAAAAGCCTTTTATTCCAGAAATCAACGTTTCAGTCCACCTCTGTGGACTTTCATCAGGACATCATGGGTATAGTGGGGTGACAGGGGCTGTAGTGGGGAGATACAGGCTATACTGTGGGGTCAGGGGCTGTAGTGCAGTGATAAGAGCTATACTGGGGAGACAGGGGCTACAGTGGGATGATCTTGGGCTAGGGACTGGGGAATCTGGCTCCCTAGTGGTCCGGTGGGAGATGCAGCATATCTGTATCTCCAGTGTATGCAGACAGCTCCTTCCTGTTGACATTCTGGCCGAGCATTGCCACGGTAACCTACGGCTCTGATATAGTACAGGCAAAGGAGAACCTCCCTTTATTCAAGCACCAGCCCTGCTGCAGGTGCCAGTTGGGGAACTTTCCACTGTCGCCTTCAGCCCCACTGGCACTGGCGCCCCTATCCTTCCTGCTACCCCAAAGCCATGGCAAATCTGGCCCTGCTCTCCATTGTGCATTATTTGTCAGGTCCTCCCTCCTCCCCCCCAAAAAAGATGTTAAAAATAGCTTTAACCCTTTGCAGTCCTTTGTCGGAATATATCTGACAAAATATTTTACCTCTTGTAGTCCAATGCGCACGTCACTCACTTTCATGACACCTGGCATGAAGAATTGTCAGTACTCTCCAGGGAAATCAGACATTGGATTGCAAGAGGTAAAATATTTTATCAGATATATTCTGACATATGACCGCAAAGGCTTAAAAAAAGTTTTACTTATATGGTGGAATCAGACTGATGGAAAAATGTTGTGGATAAATGCTGGATTAAAGAGAAATACAAAAAGAAAATGTCTGGTGGGCTGACAAGTATGGAAAAAAAATGGAATTAAAAAAACGAATAACGCCGGCCTCGAGGCCCGAAGAAGCACCCACGTCGGGGGTGCACCACAGAAGTGGGGCATACCACCCCGACCGACGCCCGTAGGGACCAGGGGCACTGAAAACCGGGTGCGGCCTACCTGAGCTGCTACCTGGGCATAGCGCCCGTTCACCCTGACCTCGGAGCTTCCAAGCGACGCAGCAAGCACCTTACCCCCCCCCCTTTGGACCGGTGGGGGTTATCCCGGTCCCCACTGGCTACTCTGAGCCCACTGACGGGCTTACTGACCATGCAGCATGCAGGGATATTACCACGGCGATACGCAGCCAAGATGGCGGCCAGGCAAAGGCCCAACCCAAACAGAACAAGCTCCCGACCGCCAAAGCAGGCACTGGAGGCATTTGACAGGCTGTGTACAAGCTTCTGGACGACAATGTGCAAACGGGGAATGACTCACAATCAAGCGGTGAGAGCAGTGGCTAAGTTGATCCGCCCTGCTGCCCGGCGCCGCCACTATGATCCCTGGCCTCAGCCCCCCAGAGCAGTTCACCAGCTACACAGAGGCAAGCGACAGACAAGGCTGGAAAAGGCGCCAAGAGGCTCGGGCATAACCATCCACTCCCCTGCTCCCAAACAAGCCCCACACATGGCGGACACAACACGTGCCGACAACGCAAGCGACTCCTCGCACGATATCCTCGTGCGAATACAAAGCCACTTCGATGCATTTTGGAGGAAGCTGGAGGGTAAGCTGCTTCAAACTGCTTCACCACTGCCTCCCACTCCTACAAAAAGCACATCATGCACCTACTCCAATGAAGCGAAACGACATCCACACAGCCGCCCAGCACCCACACCCACCCGAGCAAGGCGCCAGTACAAACCTGGCGTTTTATCCCGCCGCCGGCACACTGCACAACGACCCCAAGCTCCCAAATCGTACCGCCAGACTAGCCACCCACCGCAGTGCGGCTCACCGACACAGAGATGGCCCGATGGACCCAGATCCGTTACAAGGCTATACTACTCAATCGCAGACAAGGCACAAGCGAGGGGAAGACATGGGAGCTGGAAATACACAGATATGGACACGACCCCAAGTCTCACCCACAAGTTCCCGAAGCTGACCAGCATAGTACAAGCCTGGGAGAGGCCCATACAAGGCGTAGGCTGAAGCACGGGACTCTAGGGGACTTGTTACCTTCAATACTCCCCTGCTCACGGAAGGCAACATAACTCCTCGACTGTCATAATGCAGAGGACTACAAGTTCAAACGAGACATGTCTTTATGCTAACGCTCCCCTGTTATTTTAGTTTACCATGAGCAGGCATACTGAGAGTGATTCAAAGTGGCCAGCAAAGCTAGTCTCCTAATTGCCCACATTTACTATATTACTCTATCTGTCTCCCTCCATTACTATGCAAGGGCAATGAGGCTCATATTACTCAGAACTCCGCTTCTAGCACTCGAATACACCAATCATAGATATAACTCGTTAGCAAATGAAACCATTTACTGTTTGTTCATATATTTTACCCTTTATGTTCTATACCTTTGAATCGTTAAGGCTGCAGCGTGACTTAACATAATTTGAGTTTTCTAGACGTACCTGACTAGCGAGATATACTCAACTAAAACTTAAATGTGTGCATGTTATATAACTGCTATCCCACTGTTATAACTTCTCTGAAATGCATGGTTTGCCCCGCTATTGTGGTGACGCAAGTTCCCCTGTTATCTTAGTTTACCATGAGCAGGCTTACTGAGAGTGATTCAATGTGGCCAGCAAAGCTAGTCTCCTAAATGCCCACATTTACTATATTACTCTATCTGTCTCCCTCCATTACTATGCAAGGGCAATGAGGCTCATATTACTCAGAACTCCGCTTCTAGCACTCGAATACACCAATCATAGATATAACTCGTTAGCAAATGAAACCATTTACTGTTTGTTCATATATTTTACCCTTTATGTTCTATACCTTTGAATCGTTAAGGCTGCAGCGTGACTTAACATAATTTGAGTTTTCTAGACGTACCTGACTAGCGAGATATACTCAAATAAAACTAAAATGTGTGCATGTTATATAACTGCTATCCCACTGTTATAACTTCTCTGAAATGCATGGTTTGCCCCGCTATTGTGGCGATGCAAGTTCATTATGTGTAATCTCTGCGCACCAAAAATAAAGAATTAAAAAAAAAAAAAAGACTTGGAATAGATAAAACAAACCAGGTCTGGGATGAAGAAGAAACACGAAATATAGAGGTTATTTCTGTATGGGTCAGATATAAAGATGCATTTCAATATTACAAATACAACAGAGTTTCTTCTAAATATTTTACATTTTTTCTATGGGGTACTTTGGCATCTTCATGAAGACCCTAAACTTCAGACAAGATGGAAGGACTGTAATCGAAAGAGGCTGTCTAAGCACTACCACCAGAGGAGGACTTAGGGACAAATGTAAACAAATGTAAAACCTTTGCTCAAAAAGTGTGTGTTTACAGTTCCAAGAATGCAGAGGCTGTCCTCTCCACCAAACCACCACATTAAGATGAACTTGTGCTAAGAGTGTCCCTGTAAGATTTGCATTTATCTATTTACACCGATTATTAGATGGAAAATATCAGCGACTAGTCTTTATATGTGATGGAATTATGCATGACACCATAACCTACGAAGATATTGTCTGTAAAACTGGCCCTGGTCGTAATTTTCATCCAGTTTTGTCCTGCTAGAAGTCGAAGTCACATTATGAGTCAATGCTGACTAATCCCTGCTGGTAGGAAAGATTTAACCATTTATCAAAATGTGTGTCTCCCATCGGTCAGCTGGTCCTAATTGCAGTGTACCTATACTGACAGATCAAATGGGACAAGTGCTTAACCCCTTAAGGACACATGACATGTGTGATATGTCATGATTCCCTTTTATTCCAGAAGTTTGGTCCTTAAGGGGTTAGGGAGTAAATACTGTTAGAAGTTGTAGTATATAACTCATTTTTTTAAAGTATATAACTATTAAGTTATGCAAGATCTTAAAATCTCATTATTGCTTTGTCAGCCTAAGTCAGCATAGATCGCCACGCCAACAGGGAGTCTTTAGTTTGTTATAGCCCAGGTAAGTCAATAAACGCCTTTCAAGTTGATCCAGACTTGCGTGCTTCTTACCAGGGAAACCTGCAGATATGGAATGACTTGAATTCCTGTGCTGTAGGCTTTGCTTAAATGCATTTTAATTAGTGTCTTGTAATGTTACCAGTGTCGCTGTGCCGCTAGCAGGATTATTCACTAAAGTAAGAATTCAAGGTGAATTCAAAATAAATTTCAAATGTAAGGCCAGAGAAACTGAATAGAAAGCATAGCCAAATTACAGGATTTTTTCAGTCCTGCTATTTTGACCTCAAATATATATGTTCTGCTGCAATTTTGTTACTGAAAATGTGTCTATTTCCTGAATAATGGTTCAGCTGGACAAAAGATAAAAATAAAAATCTCTAATTTTAACTGCAAGGTCAGAGTCTTTGGCCTTGCATTTTGCACCCAGGAAAGTCTGGTGAATGCGACTATCAGAAGATCCCAAAAATCAGAAAAATTATTTATATATTTTGTGTGCATTTTAGGAAGATCAAATCGCTGATTGATATATCCTAGTGTATTGTGTAAGAATAAAAATATTTTTTTTTAAATCACAGAATTGTAAATGAACTCCTTAAATTGTGTGTGTTCTTTTAACAGTTATTTATCAATAGCTGGGTTTTGCAATGCTTTAATATCTATGTGTTCAGTACAAAGGTAAACGTCAGCCAGTGATAATGCTTGTTTTTGTTTGTCTAAATGTGGGTGTTAACTCTAGTTGTCTCGGCAACAGGGATACAAACAGATTTTATGATAACATCTTGTTTCCTGAAACTGGTGTAACTGATCTTGCTGTCTACACTTGGCTCATTTCAATCATGTTCTTCTTAATCAATACCTGCCTATGACTGAATGAAGTGGTGAACAAAATGTAGCCTCTTGTTGTAGAGCAGGGGTGCCTGATGTTTTAGAACTACAGCTCCCATCATGCTTTACATGCTTTTAGAATGCCTTTAGAATAACAAAGCATCAAAGGGAGTTGTAGTTCTACAACATGTGAGAATCTGTCTTTTGGGCACCCCTGTTGTAGAGCAACATATATGATGCATCATAGGTGTTATAGTACAACAACAGCTGTGAGGCTACCTGATTTGCATTATTCTTCAAAGGGTTAAAACAAGAACAGTCTTATTTTTTTTTTTTTACAATTTCCCCTCTGGAGTGTATTCGCTAAACAGCAATTTCTAGTAAACTGAATTGGAAGAGTTAGGCTAGAATAGGCAAGCTGTGACTATAGTTGAGATGGAAAATTTAGTGAACATACCTTAGTGTTCTTTCTTGGCAAACAGTCAACATAAACCATATAGAACAGGGGTTGTCAATGTTTGGCCCTCCAGATGTGGTGGACTACATATCCCATAATGCTCTCACAGGCATAATGCTGGCAAAGCATCAGGGGAGATGTAGTCCACAACATCTGGAGTGCTGAAGATTGCCTACCCCTGATATAGATAAGAAATAGGAGCAATAATACAGCACTCTGCCAGGGAGTACTATATAAGAACTGTTCTTTTTTGTAACTCAGTACTTTTCACCATGTTGCCAGCCAGTTTTTATACATAGAAATCTGTTCACTGTGATCACTTCTTCAAGAAAGCATATCAATTAAACAGTTAATCTCCTTCCCTCCCCAGTCCTTGCTTCATATCCTGCAACTGTGTCATCCCCCCCAAAAAAACAAAAAGAATAAGCCCTCATTGAAAATTATTCTAACAACCTGCTTTTGTACCCTTTCCTTACCTTGTGTGTCACTTTATCCAACAGCCCTCCAGAATGTAAGCTCATTTGAGCAGTGTCCTCAGCCCCATCTGTTCCTGTGCGTCCAATTCGTCAGGTTACAAATACTTGTCTGTTTGTCCACCCATTCTACAGCTCTGCAGAATATGTTGGTGCTTTAGAAATAATAATGTTTGTGTCTATCTAGTGCAGGGGATAGGCAACCTTCAGCACTCCAGATGTTGTGGACTCTATCTCCCATAATGCTGGCAAAGCATCAGGGGAAATGCAGTCCACAATATCTGGAGTGCCAAAGGATGCCTACCCCTGACAGTGGTGTTTTCCTAATGTGTTAGTTTCTATTGCTAGGTGTTGCAGGTATGTAATACTTTTTTTAACAGTATCAGGGTTATTCACTACAGCGAGGCTTCACAGTAAATTTCTAATTCAAAGTTAAACTAACTGAACTGGAAACATTCTCTAAGTCAGCTATGCTTCCAGATCGGTTATTTTTACATTTAATTTGAAATTCACTTTGAATTCTCACATTACTGAATAGCCCTGTAAGTGTCAGACACAAAAGGGTTAATGGGAAACAGCATTGACAATGGGGTGGGATAGGGGTTATTAAGGTAACAATAGCAGTTTTGTGAATTATGAACTGGGTCTTGCCTCTAGATTTAATAGAATGTTTGGCACTGGATACTTTCAGGGATTTGGGATGTAGAATATGCATGTTATGACCTCTGCCAACACGGCTGAATTTAACAGAATTTTTATTTTAACTTATTAATGCATTAGGAAAGGCTTCTTGTGACTTATTACCATACCTGTTAGAACATTGTATGAATTAACCCAGAAATGTACAGACCATAATATAGAAATAAACCCATTATATATGTATATAAAAAATGGTTTATTGCAGGTTTAGTTAGGTTATGTACATAGCCGTAATTCACTCTGACAGTAAAACAAACAGCAGGAGATATTAGCCAACGAGCCTTATAAGGTAATCATTGGCATATTTAGTCCACAAGTCATTAATATTGCAGCAAATAGTCCATAGTCTATTATATTTCCCGGAGTTTAAAGTGTCTTGTGTGAGCTTTATCTGGAGGCCCCTTGTCAGCCATTGTGCTCTGGCATTGAGACAGTTGAAAATCAGACAGACAGATAAAAAAAATAAAAAGACGTATTGTAGACAGGTATAAAAAGACAGACGTCAACATAAATGAAAACACTGTCCATGTTAAATGTAGCATTTTTCCAAGTCTTCGGATACCATAGTAACTACATAAAAAAAGGTTGAACATTAGCTATCGAGTCCTCATATTCTGACGATCTTAAGAGTCCAGCAGAATCATAATTCTTGACAGCAGATAGTTGCTACAAACAAAAAAAAAAAGGAAAGAAAAAAAAACAGATCTCCATTTCCAAGTGCTGCATCAAACAGTGCTTAGTAATGCAATTAAATGGAGCAACTGTCCTACACCTTCTTCTTGTTCCTGGAAGTAACTTGTTTTTCCACATTGGAACAGTTTGTTGTGAGTTCTATATAGAGATCCTCTTATCGACTTTGTATTCCGCAGATGGTGAACTCTGACTACAGCATTCTGTGGTCTTCTTCAGCAATAGCTGCTGTCACCTCGGCCATGAATCAAAAGCCTGAAGCCAGGAGAGGCCAGTCCCATATTGAACAAGCCCTCTCTGGCTTGAACTCTTCTTAAACAGTTCATGAATGGCTTCTCTCACTCTTCCATTTAAGAAAAGATGCGTGAGGAGGCCCTCACTAGCCCTGATGCATCTCTTTATGCCAGTTGAGGCTAGTCAACGACCCTCCAGGCCAAAATGACACTTTAAAGAGAGGGGGAAAAAAATGAAATTTTTTTCTCATTTATCAAAGGAGACAAGTAGTAAAAGTTCAGTGGCTCTGCCCACTCCAAAGGCAGAGCCACTTAAACTGCAGAGCCGGCTGAGCGTGGTTGGGATGATGTGTGGAGGAAAGCTAGACTTGACATTCCTGTTGTTTCATCAGAAGGTAGTCTGGACTGGAACTTCTTCATCTGTTCAGGGCTGGCCAGGTTCTTGAGTAGACAATTTTCTTTCTCAAGTTGAGAATTCTTCTCAACCAGTTCCTTAATTTGTTCTTTTAGAACCTCTACCTCTTCCCGAACTGCATACATGAGATGATTTTTTACCAGATCCTGAGGAAAAAAAGAAGAAAAAAAACCATCCATAAATCAATGTGATCTCACTGTCCTGGAAAATGAATTAATAAAGATAACATCTGTGGAATGTATATTAACACATGACTCCATATTCAAGCTTATTATTTCTGCATTAGCCACATTACAGAATAACGTTCTTATTGTACTAGTACATTGAAAAATATATATTTTTATATATATTTATGGTTGTCCATTAAGAAATGAAAGTAGTTACATTTTATGAAATGAGTTGGGTAGTCAGGAGTAAGGGACACTTAAAATTAACGAGACAAACAATAATATAAAAAGCTAAGAAATAAAATGGTAAATAGACTGGTAATTGAATTTGGTGTCGTACACTTGCAACACCACCAGTTAATGACTTCATTAACAAATTAATGGCTTTTAAGTTGTACGTGTGTTTTTAATGATTCTTTAATCTAGCTGACATGGAATGAATAGAATTAAATAATGAATAGAATTCTTTGTCAGCTCTGCAGCAATTGCCATTCCATAGGACAGGATGGGATTCCTTCATCCTTAACCTGGCACTCTGCAAGTTACATTGCAGTCCCCTTCCATCCAATGAGATTCAGAGCCTCAGCAGGGAAATCTTCTTAGCAACAAGCCTGCCATAAGCTATATCCATAGGGAAGGGGGGTGAGGGGGGGTTGCTGCACACGTAGTATGCAAAACACCAGGGTTGTTTGTACTCTGGCTGTACGCTTGGACAAAGGCTCCCCTTCCTTTAGAATTATGCAAGCTCAGCTATAGTCAAAATACAGGGCATTTTATTTTATTTTCCCGATTGCTGTATTTTTATGATTTTATTTTTCTGAATGTACTGTACTATTCGCCGTTTCAATTTAAATGTACATTTTGCTGTGTTTTATGCAAAATGCATACTAATTTCACATACTAAGAAGTCAGATATGTAATGGGCCTGTCAATTATTTGTGTGCAAAAATGCAAAAGATATAGTGGCGATATTTACCATGGCTTGCTCGATTTTGTTGTCAATTGCGACCACGCTGGCTCCTGATGCACTGCAGAAAACAAAAACAGATATTTGTTAAATGCAACGGCAGAGTGTTACGAGCTGATATACACTTCATCTCAAGTTTCTGATTTAATAAGTTTATTTAATTTTGATTGTGGTTACAGTCTATGAATTAAAACCGCTGACTAACTCTCCTGCATGTGCACTGCCCTGAAGATACAGGGGGAGGGGGGGGTTAAACCAGCTCAATAGCACAAGACAAAGCAAGTCGCTTGCAATTCACTGACAAACACAGAGGAGGAAACAGACAAGGCTGTTCCAGTCTAAACCAGGATAATCCTGATCTAACCAGAATCCATCCATCGAAGAACTGCAAAGATGCCGTAGGATATTATATACATTGCACCCTGCAGATAGTATTAATTACAAAATACCAATGATCAAATAGTCTGCAGAAATTCTTTATGCATAACCAGGAGTTAAAACCAATATATGATTTACTGGCGCCAGATTGCGTATATATAGATTTAATCAATAAATTCAGTTTACCCAATATTTAGACAATTTATAAAACTACAAAGTGACAGATACAATTTAAATAATAAAACAAATACGGTATGCATATGTGCAAGTGTAACCATCTGAATGTGTTTTTTTCTTAAAAACATGCATTCACTCCCAGCTTGGCTATTGAACTGTATATATGTAGAAATGTATAGCTCATTAAATAAAAAATACACAGAATACAATTCTACACCTGGATTAGATTACTGAACAGAAATAGTATACAGTAAATAATTGCACCATTATAACTACTCCCCAGCAGTCATTACAGAAATATATCTCAGTAAATTCAATATTAAATGACTCAAATATTTACCTGTTATCCAGTTTAACAGATACCACATCAGCTCCCAAAAGGGAGGAGAAAAACGAGATGGAGAAATTATGCAGTTCATAAACAGCCACCTCCATGGGAACTTTGAACATTTCTGTGCTCATTTTTGCAAAGTTTTTTTTTTTTTGCTTTTTGTAAAATTTGCCCCCAAATAAAATATCCTGCAGGTGGATAGATCCTTTACAGTGGATGCTGAGGTGTTTGTATGAGAAGCTTGCACTGAGCCTAGGCTTATACGACTGCTGATGCAACAAGCAACAGACTGAATGCTATTTCAGAGCTCCACCTTCTTAAATAGCAAATGCTGACATCATATGGTGTCACCCTAGATATGCAAAATTGGTTAACATCGCAAGCTCCCCCTCCCAAAACCACAAAGCTAAAAAACAACTCCTGTCTGCTAGCCCACAGCCAGTGTACAGAACAAACATTCTGCCAAATATTTTTCATTATTGTGTTTTGCTAAAAGAAAACAACACAAAAAAATGGTGCAGAAGTAAATGTCAGCCTTCGTGCGTTATTGAAAAATCAGACTGCAAATGCATTTTTTTTACTTGCCATGAACCCCGGTTTTGCTAACAGCAGCCCCTCAAAAATACTGCATCAACCAAAGAGTTGTTTGTAACATTTACAGAGGGGTGACACGTTGAAGAACTCTAACTTGTAGCACAGTGCAGTCCAAATTGTACAGCGCTACGGAATTTGCTGGCGCTATATAAATAATAAAATGAGGATAATAACTTTAAGGTGAAATAGCTCATAGGTGAAAATGTCCATCTCGTCAATAGTCACAGCTGGCTTACTTTATTTAAATACATTATGCAATGAATATTATAATTCACTACAAAACAGAGTTTAGTAAAGCCCTATTATTCTATTCATCTGCAAATGTATTCACTAGTCTGAAAATGGAGATTTGTTGATTTACAGCCAGTGCCCTTTTGCAAGGAAGCATGTATATTTAAATATGTAAAGGTTTGCTATACAAAGGGCCACAGGGGTTCTAATGGCCTTAGACTGCAGGGGTTTACTCACTAAACAGTTAGCTGAGGTGGATTGAAAATTCTGAACATTAAATTTGCAAACTTTTTAAAAAAAACTAAACAGGTATTTAGGGAACCGTTTAGGCCTGGATATTTTTTGCAAATTCAGTTTTCAATTCAGCGCAGTTCATTGTTTAGGGAGCTAGGGATTGTGGGAATTGTTGTCAGAATGCAGTGACACTACTTCCTTGGGATTATCATTAATACTACATTACACATTGCCCCTATTTGGAGACAGACTGCATAACAAAACTGTTGCATGAAATGCCTGGTGCAATAAATTATAGTTATATGTGATACATTGTGTATATATACAAAACCAATATTTGGGTTTAACCATATAATCAGTAAACTTGATGTGCGGTT
The DNA here is from genome assembly GCF_036172605.1 of Pelobates fuscus. Taxonomy (NCBI): domain Eukaryota; kingdom Metazoa; phylum Chordata; class Amphibia; order Anura; family Pelobatidae; genus Pelobates; species Pelobates fuscus. Next base: position 99,366,678 of record NC_086325.1, read on the forward strand.
GTGATTCATGAATTCTCATTGTTTTTTTTGTTTTTTGTTTTTTGTTTGTTTTTGTCAGGAGCATTTAAATTGTATTTTGAAAACATTATTTATTTTATTTACTGGCATTGATCAAGGATAGAGAGAGTATGGGTTCCTCTCTGGAAATTGAATCTGTTAGAAGGTGATTGATCATTAAGTGCTTAATTCACTAAACAGTCAGTTCGAAACATGTTTAGTTTTTCTTCCATGGATATTTGGGTGGATAGATTGCAAACCACTTGAAAATGTACTAAAACTCACTTTAATAAACAAAACTAAACCATGAACGCACATCAAAAATCAGGGGAAACTAGTATTTGAAAACATTCCATACCAAGGGGCTATAATATTACAAAAATAGATTAAATTGGACATTAATTATATGGAGACACTTGTAGCTGTATTGAAAATCATACTGCACATATGCAGGAATATTTATGCCATGTTAACAAATATTAATAATAACTACCTGCAGTACAGAAACAAATTGTACCCTTTACTCCCCAATGTGTAGCATTGCATAACTATCCTATCCCCTCCCCCCATACCCTGTTAGCCTGGCAGTTCACAGCCTTTGCAACCTGCAAGGTTCTTCTTTAGAAATATACTTGTGTAGGACGCCCCCTAGTGGCCAGACTCAATCACATTCTCACACAAACCAAAACACTGTATCTCATGTTTACACTGTAAGAACATTATGTTCTCCTACAGTATGGTATACTATAGCCAAAACAATATCAGACCCAAAATGATTACAACTTTCTAAACAAACACGACACATTTTGTTTTCACACTAATCTTGTGCTATTTAAAAAGGTGTGGCCAATTCTAATGACAACTCAACGTGATTTCTCTAAGGCTTGCGCAAACATATTTTTGTTATCTTAACTTATTAAATAGCTTTATTATTATGATTGAAAAATTTCCATTTGAGCAAAAATACTGTTCACTACTAACGCTAGAAATAGACAAGCTTAAAGGACCACTGTAGTGCCAGGAAAACATACTCGTTTTCCTGGCACTAGAGTGCCCTGAGGGTACCCCCACCCTCAGGGTCCCCCTCCCGCCCGGCTCTGGAAAGGGGAAAAGGGGTAAAACTTACCTTTTTCCAGCGCTGGGCGGGGAGCTCTCATCCTCCTCTCTGCCTCCTCTCCGTCGGCTGAATGCGCACGCGCGGCAAGAGCTGCGCGCGCATTCAGCCGGTCGCATAGGAAAGCATTTACAATGCTTTCCTATGGACGCTTGCGTGCTCTCACTGTGATTTTCTCAGTGAGAATCACGCAAGCGCCTCTAGCGGCTGTCAATGAGACAGCCACTAGAGGATTAGGGGGAAGGTTTAACCCATTAATAAACATAGCAGTTTCTCTGAAACTGCTATGTTTATAAAAAAAAATGAGTTAACCCTAGCTGGACCTGGCACCCAGACCACTTCATTAAGCTGAAGTGGTCTGGGTGCCTATAGTGGTCCTTTAACTCTTGCAAAGTTATTCACTACGTTGTCAATTGCTGGAAATTAAAAATGAATTTCACATTTAAGGCTGAGATTGCTGTAATGCAGCTGAGAATTTATACAATTCAGTATTTGTGGCCTAAAATTTTAAAATTATACTTTTTAGTGAATAACCCTTAAAGTGACTGACATTTTTTAGGCCAGAATAGTTGATCTGAAAATTTATCCCTATTCAGCTAGTTTGAAATTCACTTTAAATCCACCTTGACGTCTCAACAAATCCTACTTTAGTGAATAATCCTGTTGGGATTTTGGAGGATATTAAAATACTCAGCTATTCACAATTCGGGTAAAGTTGCATTCCAGTTATAATTTGACCTGTTTAAATAATAGTCCCAGTTCAAATACCTTTCCAAGGAACATTTGTTCAAAAGTGTTTAACTTAAAGGAACACTTCAGACACAGAAAGCACTTAAGCTTGCTGAAGGGCTTTATGCATCTGGAGTTTGTCATGATTGTGACACTTTAAAAAATCGCCAATTTAAAAAAATATTATAAAAATGTAATTGGTCACAGATACAACCTCTGGCTATCAATCAGACAACCGGGGAAGATTTCTTCATTTTGTGTTAGCGCCACAAATCTAACGAAGCGATAGGATCAATAAACTAGCAAGTGTCTGGCTTCCCCCTTCTCAATGACTTAATGTACTAAAGCGTGTTAAGCAGCATAGAAAAGCCTGTATGCACACTCATCGTCCCGGTAATAAGGAGCTTCTGACTGGTATATATAAAGATGTGAGGGCTTGAAAAGGCTGTAGATAGCAGATCTGCAGCTTTGCATACTATTATTTTCATATAATATATAATATTGTTTTCAAGTAGTAAAAAAAAAATTGTAAAAAATAAATAAAAACGAATGGAGTGTTTCTTTCATAACATAATACATCCCCACAGTCACGTGATAAGGGTTCAAAATTGCTGGGGTTGATTTAGTGAAAGGTGAATTGTGACGAATTAACAAGAGAATTGAGGATTTCTGCAAATTCACAATTCACTTATCAATTCTCTACAATGCAAGGATTAGAGAATAATACTTAATGGGATTCGGCCACACTATCAGGAATTGTGGAGTATTAAGGTCAGTTTATGAAGGGGTTTATTCACTTAATATTTAATCACTAAATGTAAACAAAAATTGCTAGTTTGGAAAAAATCTCCAACTCTGCATGTCCCAGCTTGGAGATTTCACCCTAAGTTTTGCAATGTTCTGTTTGTAAATTCACTATCAATCTGTGTTTATTGAATAAATCTCTACATAAATGTGCTTGTGCATGCAATAACGCGTAATAATAGCTGTGTCTCAGGTGGAATTGTAAATGTTACTTTCGGTGTTAGTTTGGTAAAGGCATGCTAGAGCATGTGTCCCATTGTACAGCGCTACGGAATCTGATGGTGCTATATAAATAATAATAAAATAATAATAATAATAATAATAATGTGTGCACAGTGAACCTGCCATGTTGTCACTCCAAATGATGTACTGATGCTAATCATATGAATTAAACAAAGCTTGATAAAATGATTGCTAAACATTAAATTTAATGCCAGAGGATTTTCTTTCTTTATAATCTAAGTAAATATTTTGAAATTAAGCAGAATATCGTGTAACCAAAAAGGCAGTACTCATCAAAATAGGCCATAATCTGACTTTTTCTTATGAGGTCATGAATAGCTATATGACCTCTACTGGTGCATAGTGGTAATGCAACTACTCACAGATATTTTTTCTTTTTTTTTTTTTTTAATTCTTTATTTTAGTGTGCAACACAGAAATAACATACAGGCTGGTAGCGCCACAACAGCATCTACTAGCTTAATGCGTTCAAACATTCGTATACAGTGTCCTGGCATGAGAGACAGTTGCACTTTTTTCTTTTTTAAGTTAAAGAAACAGGCTTCATTATAGATAATAGTATAACACTTGAATAATAAACATAGTAATGCAGGCTCTGGTAATGGACGTAAAGTGAAATAAAAATGAGTAATTGATGCTTAACAGTTAGCTGCGTATATCAAGCTGTATCTCGATGACATAGTGCGTTCTACACTGCGTGCAGAATTATTAGGCAAATGAGTATTTTGACCACATCATCCTCTTTATGCATGTTGTCTTACTCCAAGCTGTATAGGCTCGAAAGCCTACTACCAATTAAGCATATTAGGTGATGTGCATCTCTGTAATGAGAAGGGGTGTGGTCTAATGACATCAACACCCTATATCAGGTGTGCATAATTATTAGGCAACCTCCTTTCCTTTGGCAAAATGGGTCAAAAGAAGGACTTGAAAGGCTCAGAAAAGTTAAAAATAGTGAAATATCTTGCAGAGGGAAGCAGCACTCTTAAAATTGCAAAGCTTCTGAAGCGTGATCATCGAACAATCAAGCGTTTCATTCAAAATAGTCAACAGGGTCGCAAGAAGCGTGTGGAAAAACCAAGGCGCAAAATAACTGCCCATGAACTGACAAAAGTCAAGCGTGCAGCTGCCAAGATGCCACTTGCCACCAGTTTGGCCATATTTCAGAGCTGCAACATCACTGGAGTGCCCAAAAGTACAAGGTGTGCAATACTCAGAGACATGGCCAAGGTAAGAAAGGCTGAAAGTCGACCACCACTGAACAAGACACACAAGCTGAAACGTCAAGACTGGGCCAAGAAATATCTCAAGACTGATTTTTCTAAGGTTTTATGGACTGATGAAATGAGAGTGAGTCTTGATGGGCCAGATGGATGGATTGGTAAAGGGCAGAGAGCTCAAGTCCGACTCAGGCGCCAGCAAGGTGGAGGTGGAGTACTGGTTTGGGCTGGTATCATCAAAGATGAGCTTGTGGGGCCTTTTCGGGTTGAGGATGGAGTCAAGCTTAACTCCCAGTTTCTGGAAGACACCTTCTTCAAGCAGTGGTATAGGAAGAAGTCTGCATCCTTCAAGAAAAACATGATTTTCATGCAGGACAATGCTCCATCACACGCGTCCAAGTACTCCACAGCGTGGCTGGCAAGAAAGGGTATAAAAGAAGAAAATCTAATGACATGGCCTCCTTGTTCACCTGATCTGAACCCCATTGAGAACCTGTGGTCCATCATCAAATGTGAGATTTACAAGGAGGGAAAACAGTACACCTCTCTGAACAGTGTCTGGGAGGCTGTGGTTGCTGCTGCACGCAATGTTGATGGTGAACAGATCAAAACACTGACAGAATCCATGGATGGCAGGCTTTTGAGTGTCCTTGCAAAGAAAGGTGGCTATATTGGTCACTGATTTGTTTTTGTTATATTTTTGAATGTCAGAAATGTATATTTGTGAATGTTGAGATGTTATATTGGTTTCACTGGTAAAAATAAATAATTGAAATGGGTATATATTTGTTTTTTGTTAAGTTGCCTAATAATTATGCACAGTAATAGTCACCTGCACACACAGATATCCCCCTAAAATAGCTATAACTAAAAACAAACTAAAAACTACTTCCAAAAATATTCAGCTTTGATATTAATGAGTTTTTTGGGTTCATTGAGAACATGGTTGTTGTTCAATAATAAAATTAATCCTCAAAAATACAACTTGCCTAATAATTCTGCACTCCCTGTATATCTGCCTTAGGCAGTTGGTCGAGTATCCTTATGCTGCTCTAGTCTATCGTGTATGTAGTGTGGGTACAGATCGCTAGACAGTTAAATATGCTAGCGTGATTAGTTTAGGTGGTCGCTTAAGTTAAACAGTGTGTCTAAACTGCCATCCAAGACGGTCTATGGTCATGTGTGCGGGTCACTCTTTACTGTCTTCTGATGTTGTCAGTTGGTAAGAGGGATATATTCGTATCGACTGCAAAAGTAGCCACCGTGGTTTGGATCCGCAAATACTATTTGAACGCTATGCATAGTTATAGACATTTGTAGGCAAGTAAAAATAACATAAAATAACAGAAGATTAATTATATAGGTAATTCAAAACATTGCTTCTCTGTCGTATAGTGCCCACACGGCTAGGACAATTAGTCAGTCTAACAAGTGGGTGTATTAAGTATGTGAGCTAAACATAACTTTGTGTTTAAGTAATAACAATATGGTTACCAACAGTAGGTAAGGTTGTAGTAATAACAGACGAGGTATAATAAACATTGAGAGTTATGAATCATGGAGCAGAGATTTTAAGCTGGTGATAAAAATAAACAAGATGTGTCACTACATCCTCAGATACATGAGGCATGAGTCCACCAGGTGGCAATACGTGGGACAGGTTACGTAACATCGCCAGTGTGACTAAAAAAAAAAAAAAAAAAATTAAAAAAAAAATCTTGTAGTAAAAATAAAAGTAAATAGTGCAAGCCAAATGGGGGCTATGGCTTGCCTGTAGGGAGATTGTCAGCCTATGCCTGTGTCAGGCCTCAGTAGTGGATACTTGCTGTGTCCATGACTGGGAGCTGCTTTGGTCATCTGCTTGCTGGGCAGTATGGACTCTTTGGTAAGTGTTCTCCGGGGTGCTGTGGGCGTGCAGTGGGAGCTCCTTGTTTGGTCGCGTCCTGAACGGCTGTCGTGGCGGGGCTGCTCGGGTGCCAGCGCACCAGTGGTTAAGGCTTTTGGTCGTTCCTCTCGCCGGGCCCTTCCCGAGGTCCCTGGGTGATGTTCACCGTTCTGGTGAGTCTTGTTGTCGCAGGCTGGGGTTCGGGGGCTGGTGAGGTTAGCGTGGAGGTTGGAAGTCTCCGTGCGGTAGACAGCTTGGGTATGCTGGCTGGTCTCGCCCCGGTGTGAGCGGGAGTGAACGCTGTCGCCCGCGGGACATGTTGCTTTTTCCCTCCCTCGTGTTTGTCGATGCCGTCGGGAGGCCGCCCCAGCGGTGCCTGGCGGGGATCCACACAGGTGTCGCCGGGTTGCTGGGCGAATCCATGCCGCCGCCAGTCTCCTCGCTCGCCGGAAGGCATGACCGTTGGCACTGAGCTTCGTCCAGAGGCTCGCGCAGAATTGTTCGAAGAACTTTAAGGTATGCTTGGGTGGCTTCAGACGGGTGCGATGCGTTGCTGGTCGTGCCAGTGGCGCCATCTTGCCTGGGCCCTGGCAGTTTCGTTTCACCGCCGTCTTTGGTGCTTGTTTGCGTAGCTTTGCGGGGGTGGGCACCCCCAGCGTGGACCGGGATATCCCCCGCCGGTCCAGAGGGGGGGGTAGCAGGGCAGCGTTTGGTTCATGCTTAGAAGCGGCTCCCTTGCCGGGCGATTGGCCGCCTCCCCCAGGCTTTAGGCTCCGCTCCTGTTTAGGCCTCATGGCCGGTTCAAGCGCTCGTTTCGCGTTTTGATGCGAGACAGGTACCGGCATGTTCCGTACAGGCTCCTGCACCGATTTCCGGGCACTATGCACTGCTGCCATTCCTCGGTAGAACAGGATTAGTGAGTTTTGCGCTCGCTGGTGCCGGAGCTATCAGAGAGTGCGTCCGGCCATCTTGGCAGTCAGGCCCCGCCCCCACAGATATTTTTTCAAATTATTTTTCATGTGTACTCACTATAATTTCTCTGATACCTCTTGTTGCTCAGTTTAACAGCTTTACCATACTTTGATTTGCATGCTATGTTAAGCAGCCAATATACTATTTCCCAAGCAGATATCGATATACAGTATAACTGTCACCTTTAATAGAATAGTACTATCCCTACTTTAGCAATTCCCTAACCTGAGAATTGTAATTTAGAAATCTTTTGCCAATAAAGCTGAGTTGGAGACAACATTTTGAAATTGTTTTGAAATTGGCTATTTTGGACTAACATTTGTGACTTTTGTCTATTCTCCAGAATTCTCAACATTTAGAACTTTCGAATGTTACAATGAGAGGAACTACAGATCATTCTAAAGCTAGTGAACTGCCATAGTAAAAAATATCGCTTGAGATTAAGTTAAAAAACAACAACATATTTGTGGTAATAAACACAGAAATATAAACAAAGAAAATCGTTCTTTGAGATTCCTATTTGCAGATCCAATACCCCCTAAACCTGTGTAAATGACACAAGAATGAAGAGCATCACTTGGTTCTGCTGCCATCTATAGTCTGCTTAAACCTGACCCAATTTATAGTATTAGAATTTAATTATTTCTTACACATTCTTGCTTACTTAAATATGCACAACACAGTCAGCTAATCAGTTAATTCTAATTTAACATATTAGTCACTTCTGAAGTTCAGAGACAAACAGAAGAACTGCTAGAACTACTTACTAACCTGATAGATCCAGATTGGTTTGTCCAACTGGTTCTTATCTTATGTTACAATCAGGAAGGTTTCATCGCTAAACAAGGCATTGTTGTGAATCAAGAACCGAATGGAAGCACAGCTGAGGCTGTAGCTAAGTTGGAATTGTTTTGAAATCAGCACAAAATTTTGTGACTCAGGCTTCCGTTTGTTGGACTGCACACTTTAATATACTAACCATAACAGTAGAGAGGTGACAGACTATGAGATGGTGGAAACAGATTAGAATGCTACAAAAATCTCCAACTACCAAGATCTGAAATGTAATTAGAAAAAAAAAGCCTGGTCAGCAATCGGGATTACTGGACGTTAGGAGCGGTCCGCAGCAACTGGATTACTATTATTATTATTATTATTTTATTATTTATATAGCGCCAACAAATTCCGTAGCGCTGTACAATGGGATTACTAGTACAAGATAACCGATACGGAGAATATGCAAAAAAAATATTACAGTAATGCAAGAGAGTAGAATAGACAAAATAGGAATTGTTATATAGAGACTGAATGTTATAGATTGGGACACTAGGGTAGTATGGACAAGAAAAGAGAGTAGTCTGGTTCAGTGAGGGATACTGCAAAATCTGAGGGCCACGAGTGCCATATCCACCCTGATTGCAGTGCGTAGATACACAAATTGATGGTCTGCGTGGGGAAAGTTCTGTCTTGCAGTATGTAGAAGTCAAATGCTGCAGGTAGTAAATCAGGTGATAAGTCAATCAGGAATCCTGCAGCATATACATTCTACATACATATAGCATGAACATGTGCAGCCACTAAAATGATGAAATGATGTGTATACAGAAAAACATATTGTACTTAGAAACTCTTGGGCCCCAGTAACAATGAAGAATGGCAGAAGTGTTTGGTGGGAGCATGGTACCGATATCCACCTATCTGTTTAGTACAGACCAGACAGGTAGCTAGGTGGGTATCGATTAAATGAGACAGGTGGGAATGTAGTGAGAAGCTGCAAAGCTAGTTGCAGGCGACAGTCTGACAGATACATTATTATATTGATCGGATAAGTACTTAAAATAATAGTCTGGTTAGAGATTAAAATTCCACTGACAAGTGACTGCATTCAGAAACTGCTCTAATTACATGTCAGTGCGTGACCTTATTTAAAAACACTCATGCTCATTATGTAATAGTTTGGCATACATTTGTATACACACCTGTCTGCGGCATATGTGATGTATATTAAAGCAGAATAAGAGAGCAGCCTAGTAGCAAAATAATTACTGATTCATTTCATCCAGTTAATTAGTCTTCAAAAAAGATTTGAAAGAATTTACATAGTTCCATAGTTATAGGCTGAAAAGAGACATTTGTCCATCGAGTTCTGCCTTTCTCATACCTGTTTTGCCATATATCCAAAAGAACGCAAAGTAGATGGTGGGAACCGCACTCAATCCCAGCGGCCAAGGGTGCTCCGGATCAGGACCAGCAATCCCAGAATTATACACAAAAGAAGAAAGGACCACAGGCACTCCAAATTGAAACCGTATGCAGATTTATTAGGAAAAAATGCAACGCCAAGCAAGGTTTCGACCAACAAAGGACCTTTGAAAAAGACCTTTGTTGGTCGAAACCTTGCTTGGCGTTGCATTTTTTCCTAATAAATCTACATACGGTTTCAATTTGGAGTGCCTGTGGTCCTTTCTTCTTTCGTATATAACCAAAAGAAGGCAAAAAAAAAATACAGTTCGAAGCACTTTTTAATTTTACAACAAAATAGGAAAAAAAATAAAAATCCCGTTGGCCCCTGAATGGCAGTCAGATCTGTCCTTGGATCAAGAAGCTATTAGCCCACAAATTAAAAATGATATTCCTGTATATTGTGTTTTTGCAAGTATTTACCCAATTGCTGTTTAAACATCTGTATAGACTCTGACAAAACCACCTCTTCGGGCAGAGGATTATTTTCCTTTGCCTTAGACTATCATCAGTCAGTGCTATGTATATATATATATATATTTTTTTGTATGGACGATCACATACTGTTTGTAGCCTGAGAATCAGGGGGATTGGAGTTCACCGCAGCTGGACTGCCGAGCATCCCTGTCTGTGTTTACAACCAAATACGATGAAACATTTCGATAGATTAAAAGCAAAATTCAACAAAGCAAACAACTTAGAATGTTTCCATTGTTTGGATCGTATTTATTACATGTTTAATTATGCATACTAGTTTTTGGTTTGTTTTTGCTTCATTGCATTAGTAAAGCATTCTATTGATATTTCTTTACTTGTTAATGCTATTCTTCTGGCCATCACCTTCAAAGTCCCCCTGCTACCTCTTGTGTCAACTCCCCATTGTAGCCTTTAGATTGTAAGCTCATGGGGTATCTCGCTTTTATAGCTAGATCTTAGCTCATTGGAAAGGCCCACTTTACCGCATGTATACCGTTTCTGTATATTATACTGCCTTTGTGCCCATTTGTACAGTGCTGCAGAATCTGTTTTTAAAAATAAATAAATACCATTCTGTAAAGAATTGAAAACAAAAGAGCAAAACACAGGCAACAAAGGTAATGATTTAGAATGTTAAAAAAAAATTACTTACTCATCTATAGTCACATTAGAGTTTTGATTTTTTTTTAGCCTAAATTTAGCAACTTTGTTTTCAATGCTCTGCACTGTTTTTACAATTCTACTTATTGTACTAATATTTTTACAAATTTTTATTCATATGTATCAATAATACAACATTTCAATGGAATTTAATCAGAAACTAGCCTTTTGTTAACTTATATAAACACACCGAGAACCATGGCCACTTCAGCCCACTGGTGGTACCAATAGTGTGCCCTGTCAGCCTCTCAGAGTAAATAGTCAAATCATTTAAAATTGTTTGGCAACTTACGTGGGTCTGCTGGGTGCCCGGGCCCCATCTGGTTGCTCCTACAGGAGAACCTTGTTGTCTCTCCTAAATTAAGCACAGCCCAATACAGGAACACAATCAGGTGACACTCTTAGCCAATCAGAGGGGCCCAGCATAACCCTGTTGGGTATTCAAAAAAATGACAGAATACTTTTAAGCCCAGAGTTTAGAAATACAGAATGGAAGGGGCATTTCAGGAAGGAAGACAAAGGACACAGAACAGAGGATGGGTAACAAAACCACATAGTGCTGTCTAAGCCATGGAAAGAAGGCAACAAGGAAGAATGAGGTTATTATAGAAAGGCTGACTATTCTATCATCTGTTCTATCTCAGCCAATATTTAGAGCACTTCTTCAAATGTAAGGCACAAATTCTTAAAGGTTCTGTTTATACATTAAACATTAACACAGGGATTTTCTCTCACAATTTGATGAATAATTTATTTGTTTCTCTTTTGGAAGTAAGTGGGGGATTTTTAAAAGGGTGGCATGAGTGCTTAAACCTCTTGTCTTTAACCCAAACGTCCATAAATATGAGCTCGTATAAATCTTGCATTCATATGCTCCCTCTAGAGGATCCCCTGTCATTTTTGATTTCTTAAATGCTCGTTAAATAATCCACAATCATGACTCGTGAAATCACATGAAGGATTAATTAGCCATACAGCAAGAGCATAAAAATACCATGTTCTCTTTAGTAAAGAAATTGTGAGCCAGGCAGAAGCTTGAAACTAAATATTGCCTTAATATATTTATATATATGGCAGTTGCTGAATGCATATTCTATGGTTTGATTGTTTTTTTTTTTTTTGTTTTTTTGTTTTTTATTCTTTATTTTTATTGTGCAGGTGTGTACATAGCTTTGTCAAGACGCCACAACAGCGTAATCATACAGTTGCATGCATGCTAGGTAGTGGCATGTATTTTTGCACATTTTTATATATAAATGAACAAGCTAAACCTAATGAGTGTCAGATAGGCTATCAATTATGTTTATGGCGCGGAACGACAATACTGGTAAAGTCAGTTGTATTAAAGGCTGAGACATAAACTAAACATAGGCAAACTAAATAATGACCGCTAGAACATACATGATAAATTATTACGTTGCTTCTGTTTTACAGATAGAGGAGGTTAATTAGCAGTGTAGTGGTAGTCAGAGCATATACAGAAGGGGTTAGTTGCGTTAATTATCTGACATGTTGTGAGAGAGTTCCGCGTGGCCCATTGCCTTCTTAACATTAATAGGTTGTCTCTGGAGAGGCAGTTACATAAAATAAATGATTAAAGCATTTTAACAGTGAAGCCTCGTTTATGCATAGATAATCACAGTGCTGGGTTTGCATTTATGAGTTATAGCGAGGCCTGGCTTGGGAGGCTCAATGTCTAGCTAAAATAGTGTGGGACAGATGTAAGTTACGTATGTGAGATTGAGTGGTGAGAAGGGAGCAAACGCTTGAACTAACAGGAACAGGTAAACATCAACTGATAAAACTAAGAAATATGCAACTCAGCCATGTCCTGGCTGCCAGCCTCGTGTGCCAGCATAGTCAAGTGGTCAGTCAGCCGATACCCCTGCTGGGCTGTGAGCTTCCATGTGGGGGCAGTTCATGCAGGGCTGCCAGTGGCTGATACCGTGTAGTTGATTTTTGTCCTTGTGGACGCATTCCCGCGGTTTCCCGGCAGGGTCGGCAGGTTAAGCGCCTCCGTGGCTGTGGTCTCCCTTTTCTGCACTTTGGGGAGGTGCGCCCCCCAATCCGCCACCTTATGGGAGCCTCTGGAGTTGCGGGTTGTTGTGGGCCACTGTGTGGGTGAGTACATAGCTGTGGTGGTGTTTGTTGGTACATCATGAGCTCGAGTTTTATCCAGAAGTCTTGAAAGTGCTGATCCAGCCGGGTGAGGATATCATCGGCGTTGGGGCTTTGGGGTCGCGTGGCCGCCGCCATTTTGGCTAGGCCTCGGTCGACCTGTCTTATGCTTGCGGCTTCAGCTTGCTGACCTGTCCGGTTTGGATTGCTTTTCGGGATCACCCCCACCGGTCCCGGGGGGTGGGAGGGGGGTAATGGGGCACCTGCATAAAAGGAAGGCTTTGTGTGCAACGCTGGCTCAGCATATTGGCCGCTGTTTCTGTCCGGCATGTAGTAGGCCGCTTTTGCCCCAACGGGGCTTGCAGATTTTCAGGGAGCCACCAACCACCTCACCACATCTCAGGTGAGTCAGGCAGCTTAGACCTCTCTTGGTGTTGCCCTTTTCCAGGGCAATCTGGCTGTTAAAAAGCCTTTTTTAGTGAGAGTGTGGAGGAGCTCGTCCGAGACACGTCTATCCTCCATTGCGGTCAGGCCCCGCCCCTCCGGTTTGATTGTTTTTTAACAAGTCTGTGTCTTAATGCAAGAGTGTCAAAATTTATCTGGAATAGTCCATGATTTGAGTATTTTTTTCTAAATGCTGAAACTAACTGACTAAGTATATTCCTAAAATAGCTGTGCATTATCTTAACTAATCCTATGTGCCAGGTAGCTAACAGTGCAGTGTGTCTCAGCATGTGGGTACGGACAGATTTACATATGCCCATAAGGGGTCAAATATATTAGGAATTTTAAATATATAGTTTCTTGAGTTCCCCAGACACTGTTTTACATTTCTAATTTATAAAAAATAAAAGAGAAGGAAAAAAGTAAACAGAGTTTCATTCATAGAAACACACACTTGTCAATGGATGCACATCTCTTATAAAAACGTAATGACATGCTTTTGCTTAAACAAGCATAAGCCAGATTTATTGTTTTCTGCAAATTGGTGCAAAGTACTAAAAGTGGGGCAATCACAATGGAAACCCCTAGAACCAGCAGGCCCATTCTGTTGGTGAATCTTACCAATTTAAACTTTTCGTAAGACAACACTTTGATAAATATCTTCTAATATACATATTGTGAGATATTTCAACCACAAAGTGTCTGACAATGTATACATAAACACTCTTAATTCAACCAGAATACACAATGGTACAAACACGTTCTTTTATATGCAGGCACACACATGAATAGCATCTCACTCCCAAATCTAATGTCCCATTTCAGTTCACCCTTCTTTAAATGAGCACTGACTGAAGTCTTGACACCTGAGGTCAGCAAAAGGCTAATTGGACCACAGTGATCTTGTGCGAGAATAGTGCAAGATCAGCTGCATTGCTATGGGCCTGGAAGCAAATGTATGAACAGTACAAGAAGCTTCTGAATGTGGTTCCATCTCAAATTGCATCCTATGCAGTCATATCTCATACAAAGATTGCCAAGGCTGTCTCTCCTCAATTCTCTCAGACCTCTACCATAAGCTATATTTTGCGATAATCAACAATCCACAAGAAAGATGTCTCTGTTTTAAATTTAAATTCAGGGATCTAAAACTCAGGGATCACCACGGATGTTGATGATCAATAAATCCCAGAGTGCTTTGAATGCAATAGATGGCCAGATAATAATTGGGAATATTTGTAGTTCAGCAACATCTTGTGGGCAGAGTTTAAAATGCTTGTTTTAGATCATTTAGCTAGTTATATAATATATTTCAATGTATCAATCTGTGGATCTGTCTGTTTATGCTGTCCATGTTTCATTTCTATATGCACCAGACCAATAGTATTATTTACTAAAGTGACAATTGTCCATAATTCAAAGTGAATTCAAACTGAATTTCAAATGTAAAGCTGAACTGGAAGCAAGGCTGACTTGCAGAGTATGAATAATTAGAGGTCACCGGAGTGTTGAGAGTAGAGTATGAAAACATGTTATCAAGACTCCTCTATCCTGTGTGAAGGCTTTATAAATACACTGCTGATATGAACAGCAGGAAGAGGAAGTGACTTTGCTATAGCTCTCCGCATTTCAGGAATTTGCGTCTAACAATTACAATCCATACAAAACCTTCATAAACACACAGAAACACATACAAACATGCACAAACACAGAAAAACACACAGAAACACAAAACCTCACACAGAAACACACACAAATACATACAAATATGCACAAACACAGAAAAACATAAACAGACACAAAACCTCACACAGAAACGCAAACAAATACACACACACCCACCCACACACAAACACACACACAAACATACATTATTACAAATACAGGAAGTGTCTGTCACTTAGTTGGTTTGACTAGGTTGCTTTAATGCCATTTGAGATAAATTCAATATATTTTTAGTTATGAAAAAAATACTGCTTAGAATTACTGAACTAAGAGTAAACTGGAAAGCAACTTTCAAACTGGCATGGATCAACATAAATTTATTCAAGCTATTTTTCCAGATGTTTTAAAGATCTTGCAATGGTTAATCATAATATTTTAAGAAGCAAACTTAAAATGTCAGATCATTCAATAACTGGGTTATTCACTAAGATGATAATTCAAAGTAAATTAAAAGTGAAGTTCGAATTTAAGGTCAAAGTAGCCAAATTGGAATAATTATCTCTGCCTGCTATGCTTTCAGTTTGACTACTCTGGCCTTAAATTTGGAATTCACTTTGAATTAAAGTAAATAATCCCGTAAATTGGTTCTCTTCCAAATGTGTCTGTTGCCAACAGTATTTACTCTCTAAAATTAGAAATGATGTACCCATGGCATAAAAAAACATGTATGCAGGTGATATCATAATCTATATTAAAACACTAAACTTATCATAACTTGAGACTTTTGTACAGACTGTTCTTGAATGCTGATAACATTGTCTCACAAGTGTTTCTAACAAAGAAGAAAACACTTAAATGAAACAATTCTGAGCTAAACTTCAAAACAAAGTCAAGTGGCAATTGTATCCCAGTTAACAAGTGACCTCGCATTTGGATTTCTATTGATAAATCATAATCCTCTCTTTTTAAACCAAAAAACTAAGAAAACAAATTGTGCAACAGATGCTTTTTGTTCGTTGGGATATTGTATCTGTTTTTATGATATTTTAAAGAGTTTAATCGGGAACACTCAGCTCTAGATAAGTCCTTCAACTTTCAAGCCTGGTCCCTGGATCATAACCACTTATTTGGAAACTCCCTCCCTACCTGATCTTTGCTCTCATATCATCTCCCGACGCCCCTTTAATCTACTTCTAGTGCTATTCCTGTGTTCTCTAGTACAATTACAATTATCTGTATATAAACAATATATTCTACAGCGCTGTACAATAGGAAACAGACAAGCATTTAATTATAACAAAACACGTGGATTAAAGAGGCCTTCCAGGAACCAAAACAACTTCTAAAGTAGGCTGTTATGGTGCCAAGAGGGCCCTGGAGGCACCCTTACCACAAGGGGTTAAACGGTTTTCAAACGGTTTAACCACCTCAAATATATTTCCCATTACATTATTTTATAATTTAATAGATGCTGTACATATTCTATGTGTTGGGTTTAATCAAAGTTTGCCCTTTTTATTCTTACTTTTCCATACTCATCGGTCTCCATAATGAATTGCCACAATGGAACACATACCAAATTTCATGCAGGCAAGCAGAAATGGTGTTTAGCGTGGCAGTCAATCTGGCCATGACAAGTTGGCCCATGTTGATATAGCCTGAATGGCTACATTAATTTGTGTTTGACAAATCCTTCTATGATAGAGCACTCTCAGCCACTCACTGAATGCTGTTCAAGAAAAGGGAACAAGGACGTGAAATTTCCCTCTTCTGGTATCACAAGTACAAGGAGTGTGCTTTTGATTTTGTCAAATTGTTTGAAAGTGGTTTGACAAAAAGCAGAGAGGCTGCACACAGATAGGGTCATAGCACCAAAACCACCACATTGACTTATAGTTTATTAGTAAACTAACAGAAGACTGCAGCCATTTTGGATATGTCAAAGGGACGTGGGTTTGCAACGTAGGGCATGCCAAATGGTGGTATATATTTGGAATTGATGAATCACTCACAGTATGTAACAAAAAAGAGAGAAGATGAAAGAACAATACGCTTTACGTGAGGTTAAAATGTCTGAGTACCATATTTCACAAAGTCTGCCTACTTCTTTGTCAACCTACATGGCAACGATGCACCACAGTCACCCCTCCTCTTCCTCCTCTTCCTCCTCACCCCACTCCTTCTCTTCACAAATCTGATATTCATTAAATTGGCAATAACAATATATTTTATAAAATAAATAAAGGGCTTTCACAGATTCCTGGTGTATCATATAAACTGAATAATGTATGGGATAACTGGTGTATTATATTCTTCTGTTGTCTCTCAGCTTCCTTTTAGATGTGGGAGACACTATGATGGAGCTGAAGGTTAAGTTTTATTAAAGGGACACTCCAGACCCCTAAAGCACTAGCTTGATGAAGTGCTTTATGTTCCAAGAGTGTGTCCTCTTTTTTCATTTTACAAAAAGTGCAGATTTCAATAGATTTTTTTTAAATAAATTAACCTTGTTACATACCCTGGCTGTCAATCAGACAATTGGTTCTGTTACTTCCTGGTAGCTTAGCTCTGTGGAGCTAAACTCAAGAGGCAGACAGTAAAGAATTTGCATTGGGCTGAATTGGGAAATCTGTGATTGAACAGCTACAGAAAGTCCAACATTTTGAAGAAGGAGACGACTTGCAAAAGCTGCAGACAAGATATCTGCAGCTTTTGCAAGTTGTTTTTAAATAGCAACTCAATGGAAAATGCATAATTAAATGCATGCATGTTGGGTGTAACTACTAAATTGTAAAATAAATTTGAAAATGTTTGTTTGAAAATCAGGATAATTTCATGATTTCTTTTTTTTTTATCAGACGCAATCGTTAAAGTCCCCTTATATTAAACAAGCTGATAAATAAAGTATCAATTCACCTATTTGGATGAAGTGTCCTATACCATGTCTTAGTAGAGAAACATGTAAAGATATTTTAAAGCAGTCCTTGGATTTTATTATGTTCTATTTTTGCCCAGACATACAGTCTGTTACATAATCACAGGAAATAGGAAAGGGTGTTAAAAGTATATTAATATTCAGCAGAAAGTATGAAACGGTCTATATGTAGTGTTAACGTTAAACAAAAAAAAACATCAGTTTAGAGGATGTGAACTTTGCTGAATAATTAATGATAAGCATATTCTACGTAAATGCTGGGGGAAAATATGCCCATTTTAGCTTAGACAACTATTTTGGCCTAAATACTGCAAATTGTGTGTCCATTCACCCCGTGAACTGCCATTCCACCCTCCATCCTAAACCTCCTGTTTACGAATCTAGTACAGTTAATAAATATTAAATGTAATAAATTGAGCAGATAATCGTTAGAGGTTGGATGTGTAAATATTATGTGCTAAACAGGTTTAAGTGGAATTGTGATAATGCAATATATTTTATGAGGCAAATGGAACTTTAAAATCAGAATGTAAAATGTTACTTCAACAAGTGAGTGAGGTAACCTCTGTTATTCACTAAACAAAGAATTGTGCAAAACTGAAAAGGGACAGTACGTTTTAGGCCACACTGATTTAAAGAAAATCTATATTAATATCTTTGAGAAAAGCTCAGTGTCTCCATGCTTTGCAGATTGTCAGTGGTGCACATTGTGCAGCATTGACCAAGGAAGTACTTCTAGTAGCCTTCTGAGTGACTGACACTGGAGGTATCCCTAGGGAGCAATGTAAACACTGCCTTTTCTCTGATGGTTTAACCACCAAGTTTGGGTGGGTAAAGGAAGGGATATGTGGACAGGGGGATGGTGAGAGGAAGGCAGATAGGTGACAGGAGCTGACATGAACAAGGGCAAGAAGGGACATGGTTCCAGCTAGTATACAACGAAAGCAAGAAATTAACAGACAGTTAGAGTTAGTGTTTACATGAAAAAAGCTGCAGTGAAGGACTATACTCACCAGAACAACTAGATTAAGCTGTAGCTATTCTGATGACTATAGAGTCCCTTTAAAAAAAAAGGAAAAACTCCTGCTCTGTTATTTTGTCAATTTGGCTACTTTGACCCATAATTTGCATTTGCCTGATCAGTTCCTGCCTATTCCCAGTGTAGTGAATAACCCTGTGTGTCTCTATGCAGTTGACAGCTGCTGCAGGCCTAAAGTGCAAACAAACGCAGTTTACGAAAGCACTGTAACACTTTCACTGCCAGAGAAAAATGCACTAAACAGCTGGACCTGCTAATGCTATTTTAAGGCACAGTCTGAATGATAAAGGCAAGAAGAATGTTTATTAAAGGACAAGAGCCTGGAAAAAAATGGTTACAAGACACAGGGTTCCAAAAGAGAGAACATTCTAAGGCCAGAACACTGTGGGAGTAGGGTACGGACAATGTAAGAACTAATTTGAGCAGATAGGAATATAAAATAGCTGATCAAGAAACAGGTAGAGAAAAATGTAAATGTGTGGGGAGATTGGGGAAAAAACGAATGAAAGTAAAGAAACTATGAAGAAATATGAGAGAGAAAGACAGCTGGCAAGCTCCCATCTCCAGCTGCCGGCCGATCTGCTTCCTTTGATAAAACTCTTGGCAGAACTCCCAGTTCTTAATGTCTGGCATCCCAGTTACGCCCAGACTAGAACAACCTCTGTCCAGAGCCCTCCCTTCTCCTCTTGGGCCTTTGTACAGTGAGAAGACAACACAAATAAACAGGAGGACAAAGTGGCTGAATCATACAGGGACAGTTTAAGGAACAAAAAAAAAAAAAAAACCTGAAAGAATTAAAAGAACTGCTTGGCGGACCATGTCTGGCCATGAAAATACGATTGATTAGATTTAGTGACTTTTTCACTTAATAGCCTATAGAAAGGTTTACGGTGAGTGTATTCAGGGTAAGCTCTCTCTTATGTAATGTATGACATTTTATTTTGTATTAAGTGGATAAAACAAACAGACAGACAGTCAGACAGACAGACAGACAGACAGACAGATAGATAGATAGATAGATAGATAGATAGATAGATAGATAGATAGACAGACAGACAGATAGGCAGACAGCTAGAGAGATGTAGCCAGACAGCGGTGCTATTTTTTGTATTAGACGAATAACATTAGTTATAAAAGTGTCCACATGTAACCAAGATGAAAAAGTCTGAAAAATAAACACATAGACAAGACAAGTTCAGGGGGGAAATGTCTACATTAGAGCAGTACTTTAATCTGCTTGGTGTGTAAGATCCCCCATTGCCACTTCTTACACACCAAGCAGATTCAAGTATTGTTTCCGGATCGTGAATTTAGAGCCAACTACAATCTCAAAACAAGAAAAACATGGCGGCAGTTCTGAAAGAGCTAATAACTGCTAGGTGACTGCGTGTATAGTGAGGGGTTAGAGCTTAAAATAATGCTTAATTGTCCTTTTCCACCTGTTAGTATTTATAGTCAATACGTGTTTGTTTTTTGTTAGTTTTTTTTCACATGAGTTTCATTGTTTTGTTTTTGGACCACTTGCATTACGAGTTTTAATTGGTGCAATATATAATTCTGTTTATTTCATTGTCTGTGCTAATGGCACATGGTGACGGAGTTACGTCCCCCAGTAAGTCTGATACAGTCTATGTCTGAGCAGACTGGCATCCGGCTTAAAGCATGCTGCCACCTAACCTGTTCTGGTGTGACCCAGCTTAACAAACTGACAGTAACAATATGTGGCTGATGTTAGCTCTTAATACAGTGATGTCAGGGCAAATGTTACCCATAGCTTGTAGGTCAAATAGTCTTACTAGTTTTTTTTCCTCTCTTATCTTATAGATGAATGGAACCCAGTTGTATTTTTGAATAGTACAAACAAATGATAATTTTCATTAAAAAAATATGAATGCATGAATGAAACATATGTCCCCACTGATACATCAGATGTGACTGTCCCCATTTAGGACCTCAGCCTGTGGTCGTAAGATCTTTCTCTGTTATCCTTTTTCTCTGACCAGCAACGCAAAATAGCAATAGTACATCCACAGGAGCACCATAGATTTAGGGCTCAAACTTTCAAGTCCTACGCTACTATACAGGTGTAAACGTTACTTGACTCTGGAAACTTGTGGGGTCCATAACACACTCACCAGGGCTGAATTTCTACTTGCCAATGGCTACTTAATGAGTGTAAAATTTGGAATCCTGATAGAATTCCCTGTGTTTATGTACCGCCGTACTAGGGCACTGTGCATGTGCATAAATAGTGGCATTTGTAACAATATAACATAATCTCTAGTGCACATCTGTACCATGCACTTCTGGAAAAGTGACAGTCTGCATAAACACCATGCTCTACCATGTATGTTATTATATAATGGCATTTCCTTATCCCCTTCTCATGACGGGGTTAATTTATTCTCAGTTACATGTGGAGTTGTTGTTCCAACATTGGGCATTAATATCACAACATAGCCAAAACATTCACTGCCCACCACATGCCAACAGTACCAGTTCAGACAAGTTGATAACCGCTTGGGTTTCTTGCTTTCGTGTTATACTAGCTGGATCTTAACAATTTTATCTGTTTGCTTATAGAGAGAAACTCCCTAACATCAGTATTTGATAAACCTTTCAGACATTACATTCAGAGGATCATCTGTCAGCACATGGGCAGGGAACCTCATACAATAAAATGCATCTATTTCCAGGGTAATGTTTTCCCTTGCAGGTGAATTTTGTTATATAACGCCTGGCGTTCTGCCAGCGCTGTTTGATATGAATGCTGCATTTCAGCAGCTGCTAGGAGTTTACAGGGAGTGATTTACTGATATCCCAAGAAGTGTGTAAAACAGCAGATTTAAAAGTACTCGAGGTCAAAATGATTGCATAGAACCTTGTAAAAACAAAACAAACACAAAAACAACAACAAAAAAACAAACAAAAAAAAACGCACAATTTTATTGCAGGAACTAGACCATTAAATTCAATGGGTATCTTGTTGGTTGTCTGTATATAGGATGTTAATTTGCCTTAAAAACCTCAACAAAATGCATTTAAAGGAAAAATAATAGTCTTACAAGTTTGAAACGACAGACGTTTTTTTCCTACTCCACAGGCCTGTCTGCTAAGGTGCCCATTTGGTACATTTTCCCCCCGTTTTAGATATTTTTTTATGATTTTCTTGGTTGCATTTTGTGATGGTAATAAGAGACTAAGAGAAGTATTTTCTGATTGGCTGAGTACACTTCAAATTATTAAGCAAGCATCGGAGATCTTTTTTGGGGCGGGGGAGGCGTCAAAACCTAAACATCTATGCATACAGAAACATTGCACATACAGGGTCCTTACACCATAAACACTTCAAGAATCCTGAAGTAGTCATGGTGATTGGAGTAATTTTTTAAGCTGCTAGTAGATCTTCCAGCAAAACAATGATTTGACAGTTAATTTGCAAAATTTTGGCCAAAGTAACATATTAAAAGAAATAGTGGAGTTGTGAAATGTTTTGGGCCACCATATTTTAATTTGTTTTGTAAATTCACTTCAATTCACTGCTTATTGAATACTCTTTCAGACGTCATTATGCATTAACGCATTAAATACAATATGAAAAAACGGAATGTTAAAACCTGTATCAATCTACTGCATGCACTAATCGCCTTTCCATGTTCAGTTGTCCCCTGCTTTAAGAGATCTTATAGTAATGCTGTGTAACACAACTCCTGGATCTTTTATATTTACTCACCATAGTATCTGTATATTTTATTATTATTGTGTGCTGCTGTGGTGTCCTGTGTATTGTAGAACCTACATCGCTATTCTTATAAGTATACAATGCAGGCTTATACTTGTCATAATCATCTATGTATTAGTGTTAACTGCATTTAATTTTGTCTCATCCAGAGGACAACTGATAAAAATATTGCTATACTGTTTTTGTATGTGCTGTGTGGAATGCTGAACTGCTGGTTAAATGCTATTGTTTTGCAGTAGTGTAGCGTTTGTTATATGGCTGTGTTGTGTATTGTTGTACTGTCTGTGATTTAGGTTCTATGAGTGTGACATAATGCTGTACTGTAAGAGGACGATACTGTACTAAGTGTGTACTGCTGCACCATCTGCATGTCTAGCTGCATTATTTAGATGTACTACTGTTATTCTTTATATAGTGCTGTGTTGTTTGTATACACGACAGCCCTGTCTGTATGAACCACTCAACCATATGGCTGTATGTTCACATGTATTGTTTGAATACAAGGTTGCAGGGCTCAAAATGTCCACTTGCCCCATTGATAAAGGCAAGTGTAAATTGAGCCACAGTGAGCTATGTCTAGGATAAAGCACTAATAGATGGGAGGTGTAGGGAAAGAGAGCCTCTCCGGAGGCTTTAAATAGAGTGCAGCCACAGCCTTGCTTCAGCTAGTTCAAAAACAGCGCTTCGGGAGCTTGCACTGTAATAATGTGTGGAATCACTAGAGAACGTTTACCCAAGGCCGCTGACGCGGGGAAAATGGGGCAGCTGCCCCGGGCCCAGTTACTCCCGGGGGGGCCCAAAGCAGCTGCCCTGTTTTCCCTCAATCCACAACAATTTATTTTAGGATCACCAATTAATTCGGGCTATCAGAGGCTGTGCTGAATCCGCCTATAGCCTGAATTATAAGGCGCCATGAGTGGGGGGGCGATGCCAGAGCTGGATGCAATATTCTCCGGCTCTGGTTGAGCCCCCTTCCTTGAGCTAGCTGGAAGATCAAAAGATCTCCCTGCCAGCTGTTACAAATCGACTCCCTGGTGGTCTAGTGAACTCCCTGATGGTCTAGTGAACTCCAGTGTGCTGCTGGGGCTGCCCTACTACCAGGAGGTTCCGGCGCACTGTGAGTGTCAGAGCACAGGCGCTGGGTTCCCAGCCTGCGCTCTGACATCATCACACTGCGCGGGAACTGCGCAGCGGCCCAAGCAGCACACTGGACCACCAGGGAGTTAACTAGCAGCACACTGGACCACCATGGAGTGAACCAGCAGCACACTGGACCACCATGAAATTAATTATTGCCTCCCCTGCCTGCACAGAAAATAAGCAGGAGGGGGGCAAAGCAAAATATATTTTAAGTCTGTGTGTTTTCCCCTCACTCTATCATACTAACCCCCTAACCCTGTCTCACTAACCCCCTAATCTTGTCTTACTAGTCACCCTATCCCTGTCTCTCTAACCCCCTAACCCTGTCTCACTAATTTCCCAACCATGTCTAACTAACCCCCCATACCTTCCTAACCCTGCCATACTAACCTCCCTAACCCTGGCACACTAACCTCCCTAACCCTGTCTCTCTAACCCTCTAACACTTTCTCACTAACTTTCTAACCCTGTCTCACTAACTTCCTAACCCTGTCTCACTAACCCCCCTAACCTTCCTAACCCTGCCATACTAACCTCCCTAACCCTGGCACACTAACCTCCCTAACCCTGTCTCTCTAACCCTCTAACACTTTCTCACTAACTTCCTAACCCTGTCAGTGCCTGTATCTGTGTATCTGCATGTGTCTCTGTATGTGTGTCAGTGTGTGTATCTGTATGTTGTTATTGTGTGTATCTGTGTATCTATATATAGTTAGTGTGTGTGTGTGTAGGTGTCAGTGTGTGTATCTGTGTATCTGTTTGTGTGCCAGTGTATCTGTATGTTGTCATTGTGTGTATCTGTAATCAGTGTGTGTATCTGCATGTGTGTCAGTGTGTGTACCTTTGTGTCTGTGTAAATGCATGAGTGTCAATTTGTGTATCTGTGTATGTATCTGTGTCAGTGTGTGTCTGTATATCTGCATTTGAATGAGAGTATGTGTATCACAGTGTGTGTGTCTGTATATCTGCATTTGAATGAGAGTATGTGTATCACAGTGTGTGTGTGGCAGTGTTTGTGTATACATATCTGCATTCAAACACCAACACTACACACAAATACATCCCTACATTGATGTTGACACTACATACAAACACACCTCGGTGTTAAACACCAAAATTAAATATAAACACACCCCTGCATTCATAAACGAACATCACACATAAATGCATACTTGCATACAAACACCATACAAACACACTCCTACATCCACACAAACATACTCCATACAAAAAAATGCTTGCAATCAAACACACAAACACTGCTCAGCTAAATACAATCGTGCAAGCATGGGGAAATGGTAGAGCCCCAGCTGTCAAAGCATTGCTAGAGTTGCATGACAGATGGGGATCTCCCATTTGGCCCCAAGAAAGTCTTGAACCAGGGCCCTCTCTACTTTAGTTCCACCACTGTGTTGCAATGGTGGGTGTGATTGTATTGCAGGGAGTTAGGATGCAGGGCCCAGGGAGCCCTAGCAAATGCTTGCCTAGAGTCCAACTATTATTAATGATGGCCCTGGCTGCTGGGTTTAATACGCCCTGCATTCACACACCCACTGACACTCAATTCCATGAACATGCCATTGCAGTGCATTAAGTACACAATACTATCAAGCTATTGAGGCCTGTTATTATTGCACTATCTGTGTGTACAGATGCACCATCTCTCGGTATATGCTACTTTGCTGTTTGTGTGCACTATCCGTGTACACGGTTGTATTGTTTGCACATACTGCTGTGCTGTTTATGTGTTCTGTTGTAGTAGGTGTATGTATTGTTGTTTGTGTATACTTTTGCACTGATTGTGTTTACTATTGCACTGACTGTGTGTATTGCTGTACTGTTAGTGTGTCCACTGTCCTGTCTGTGTTATAATGCTATCTATGCCATCATCTGTGTGAACCGCTGGGCTGTGCCAGTAAAAGTCAACTGAGGATCCTCTTGTAATGTTCTGACACAGACCATATACCACTCCAGCATGGTAACCTTTGAAAGGCAGCAGGGGGTCAGAGACTCAGCAAATTCGCTCTATTTATATGCTGCTCTGGCATTTCAAGAGATGCCATAGTTTATTTATTTCCATATATCTGCTTCACTCATCCGATTCTTTCACTGACTTGCTAAAAACTCGACATTCTAATACTCTAACATTTAATGTTCTAATGCAGAATAAGTAGCAATGTAATAGACATTTAAATAGAGAGAATTTGGAAATACGCGAGAAACAAACCCTGTTCATTGAGTTTCATAACAGCTGAATGTGCTTTGAACTGGTTACAACAGCTTTCAAACACAAAACTAGTTTGCTTTATTAGTTTCTCCGAGGTGAGAAAAACATTGGGTGTGGACAAGAAATAATTGCTTATATTCAGTGCCGTTGTAATCTGTGCCACAAATTGTGTTATTGTTTTCCACCCTCTAACCTTAGATATGCAAAGCTCTGGTTTCTGCTATACTTTCTGCTATATTCTAATGAGTAATGAGCAATACTCGACCTGTTGCTTACATCTTAAGTCAGGCATCTCAAACTCTGGCCTCTTAGATGTTACTGAACTACAACTCCCATGATTCTCTGGCCAGCAATTACATTCCTAGAATTCTGGGAATTTTATGCCATCAACACCTGGGGTACAGAGTTTAAGATGCCTACATTACAGCGGCTCTGTCACAAAATGGGGTCTTCACCTATTTTGCAAAGATCCTCGATGGTTATTGCTCCACTTTCAATGTTGTGGAGCATAGGTCCAAGGGAAGGTGAGTTTTACTTACCTGCAGCTATCTCTTGGATCTTCATCCAGTGGGTTCTCTTCAACTCCTGGCCCTTTATATGCCAGGATCCCACACATTATTGTACTCTTGCACATAAGCAACAGTAAAATGCTTAGGTCTATGGAGTCTCCATTGATAATACCTTTTTCCTCACAACCATCACTAGTAGTGGATATGACAAAACTTGCTACAGTAATTCTGCATTTTGTCAAGTTTTGTCAAACATAGGGAATATACATATGACAAGCAACTCACTATCGTTTGACTGCGTTGTAATTTCAGTGAAATTCCAACACAGTCAATGAGAGTATTTCTAAGAGATGTTATATTGCTAAGCTATATATTTAATTTATTCACCTATTGTAGTATTTTTTTACAGTACATCTTCTAAGTCATAGCAACTTTGTTAAGCCTTCTAAGCATACTCCTCCTATTAATCTTAGATTTTTCGATAGCGCAATATGAAATGTTCAACTGATATTAACCAATTGATATTAAGGTTTTAATCAAGTCTTAGAACCTTTGAACCCTTAGAATACAAACAACCGAAAAGTCCATTATTGTAGTCTATAGATATCACTGGTTCCTGAAAAAGGCACACACATATCTGATAATTCATTACTATCTATTCCAGTAATAGCACTTTATCATCTGGCATGCTAGAAAATGAGAAAACTATATTGAGCAATTTATTCTTGTTTGCTTTAGTAATCAACTTTTCTATTTGTACTTTAAATACAATGTAATTGTAGGCAGTACACTTTCGCCTTCATATTTATAAGCACGGGGAGGTGCCACAATTTAAAGCAACACTAGCATTATTAAACATAATTATATCTATTTTAGTAATTGACTGTTCCTTAGTATGTTTAGATTTAGGTACTCCCTTTAAATAAATAAAAAAAGAAAATAAACCTTGCAGTAATCTCCTTGCAGCACCCTATCCACTTAGGTCATCAGTACTGATGATCTCTGGTCCAATCAGCTGCATCATTTCAAATCTACGGCACATAGACATCAATTGCTATGCTCTGACGATCCAGTGCATTTCATAGAGAAGTGTTAAATCTGGTGCTTTTTAAAGGAACTCTCAAAGCACCATAACCACCACAGATTTGCAGTTTAGCTGTATTTGTCTACAGATAAATACAGGTAAATTCTTGACTATTCCTGTTTTAGTGGATAACTTTAAGGAACGTGTGAACAGTGATGCATTTGAAATCAACCTGGTTGTTTTTTGGGGGGGCTTGGACATTTCAAAGTTATCAGCTCAATAAGTGAATAAATACTGTTATGTTTATTGTGATTAAAGTGTTATTGTGTGAGGGTCAAAATAAGGCCGTATAGGAATTAAAGGGGAAATAAGTCGGTTGAGGTGTGCCGGAACCGACGTCATGGTAGGCCTGTAATAAAAGAGGGCCCACCCATGAGGTGTAATGAAAGTATAGATAGAGGGAGTGGAGGGTGGGGACATGCAAGTCACTAAAAAACGTATGGGACGGAGGAAGGTGAGTACGGGGGTTTAACCCCTTAAGGACCAAACTTCTGGAATAAAAGGGAATCATGACGTGTCAGACATGTCATGTGTCCTTAAGGGGTTAAATAGGGTAACATGCCCCTCCCACAACTGCAGGCCAAGCCTATACATTTATGAAATTGAATAACTGATACTTTTGTTCGTTAACAAATCCCTGTGCGTTCTTGCCTCTGTTACTAAGTGCTATCATTTTGAAACAAATGGGCACTTGGATGCTGCTACAAAAAAGCATTAAATAAGTAAATAATCTAAAAACATTTGATACATAAATAGACTCCAGAACATTGAGCCACGTTTTGTTGATGTTTTGTCATGACATTGTGTTGTTCATTCGTGTAATTTTTGAAACATTCTCAGGCATGTGGGAGTGAGATAGAATTCCACTTCAACTCTATTAAAATCTTGTTCACAGATAAACCCACTTCCAAAGGAATGCTCTTCACAATTGTAGTATTAGTTTCTGGATCATTCTGGAACTGACAGTGCCTAGTGCTTTTAGCTTGTGGTATACTGCTGTAACGTTTGTGTTTACTGCGGTGCTATAAATGAGTACTGTTGTATTGTTTGTAATCATGTTGACATGTTACATGTTTGCTTCCTGGATTTCTGCATTTTCTTCTGTGTGTGCAGTGGTGTACTGTTCTTAACATATTACTAAAGGAAAACGGTATTCACTATAACAACTCCATGTAAATGAAGTTGTTATAGTGCCTACAGTTTTTCCTCCCTTCTTAGTGGCCCCAAATTAAATGTTTTAACTAATTAAAAGGCTTGGAAGCGTGGCTTCAAGCTGTACCTCCGTGTCCTTTGGGTATGAGAGTCGGGACTATTACACGGTAATAATTATCCTAAGATCCCCTGTGCTGCTCTATGAGGAGCATTGGATTGGACCATCATCCTGAAGTCAGGCCTCCAGGATGACATCATACAGTTGTGGCAGCGCTGTGGGAGACACAGCAGAGTGAGAATAACTCTCGTGTTGGTGTTTATACATGCTTTGATCATCAACAGCCAACTTGTTGCTAATATAAATATAATTGAAACAACGTTCTCAATGTGTAAAATTAAGCTTTGTAGTTACTACCTTATTGCCCAATCATTACTATTATAAAAAACAAAAAAAACAAATTGAAAATAGAATAAACCCCCCCACAGATTCCTTGCGCTATATCAACTAGAATACGTTGTAGTGGTTATGGTGCATGAAGTGTCCCTTGAAAGTTACATTTTGGTGTCTGTGGTAGATTGCTGACTCAGTAGACTAAACTTGCCAATCGGACATTACTTTTAACTAGTAGCTGGTTTCCTCATTGAATTCAGCAGCACCCCATTCCTGACAGCAAAACCCTGCTAACAGGATGGGTGTTCTAGGGAGTATGTAGCAGTTTTTAATACATTTTAATAAATACTAGAAAAATAATAAAGACATTTTTAAAAAGAATACCTGAAGACTTTACATTTAATGTTCCTTTAGATAATTACTATTGTATAATGTGTCTTGATGTAAGACAAAACAACCAACTGGAAAAGTTCTAGAACCAGATGATTTGTCGCATTCAATTCTCCATAATGCCCTGTTTTGGTGAAATACCTTGATAGTGTGATTTGTAAAACTAAGTCACACATTGGTGTGAAAAAAACCCAAATCAATTATTGCTAAACAGAAGATTTTATCCATCTTCAGTATTTTAACTTCGTCAGGTCGCTGTTTAGTGAATAGGCCCCTTTATCATTTGTCTTTGTACCTTGCTGATTGATTCTAATTTTTCACTGAAAGAAGAGTCAGGCCCTATTTGTATGGGACGTGATCTCTGTAACTGTAGGTCAGCCAGTTTGACATTTCGTCACACACTGACAATGTCTAAGTTTGTTATTGTGCTCCAGGCGTTTCAGACCTGGGGTCAGTAATAGCTGTCATGTTTAAACACTGGGTCTCCAATTAACATGTTCAAGATTCCAATCGCTCTGAGGGCAAAAGTGTGCTGTCTGAAGTCACATCTCTTTTAAAATGTCAACGCAGAAGATAAAAAACGCAAATGAGAACAAATTGGCTCATCTTGTCCTGTCATTCTTCAGTGTCTCATTCAGTAGAACACAAAAGGATTCACAAAGCGCTTTGAATCCCCCCTGGGGAATGAAAGGTCTAGTAGGTACCTATTTTTCATTGATATTAGCTTCTTAAACATCCAATCGTATAACATGATCAGGATTATATACTAAAGTGCGAATTGTTGTGAATGCAAGGGGAATTTACAATTCTAACTCAAAGTAGTGAAACTCAAAACAAAGATGACAGAGAATTCTTCAATATCAGCTCTTTTGGCCCAAAAATTTTAAATCCCCTTTTAATTCCCAGCAATTCAAACGTTACCAAATAACCCTGCAAGACTCTGTTTTAAGATATTGTTACACAACGCTAGTTTTCTTTTTTTTTTTTTATTCTTTATTTATATTGTGCAAGTGATAACAACAAAGCTTTGTAGGCCACGACAGCACTTCCAAGCAGTTAAATAACAGGGTTAAGAATCATAGTCATGGCATTCAGTTAGACAGCACGTTTTTATATTGTAAAATGCAAGAAAAGGTCTGATCTGGAAGAAAAGGTGTAAAACGTAGTGTGTTCTGACAGACATGTTGAGTAGTACACAAGTTTTAGAGGAAATTAAATTAGAGTAATCTGGTAGACTCCCAGGACTCCCAGCAAATATGGATTGCAACATAACATATAACATACAGTCAGCCAGGTAAGCTGAGGTTTCTGGTAAAGTTCACTGGTGCCCTGCAAGGTGGGTCATCTGGTCCGGCAGCCTGATATCTCTGGGGTGTCCCCACAGGCAGATCCGGTGTGTGGTCCGTTCATGCCTCTCGCCAGTGATTAGAAGCCCCTCCGTGCTGTGTGTGCTGGGTACCATGCCGCCGCTGGTTCCTTGTGGCCATCAGTGGTGCCTATACAAGCTGATCTTGAGGTCCAGGAAGGCAATCGCGGCAGCCAAGCCTCCTCCATGAGTAGGTAGATATGGGCTTCCAAGATGGGCCATCACTTGTGTTCAGGCTTGTGAGTTGTAGGTAGGAGTTATTCTCAGCAGGCTGTTGTTCCTGTATGCGGGCAGGCGAAGCTGTGTTGCTCGGTATTGGCCGCGTTGCCGCCCTTTTGGTGCTCAGGCGCGTGATGCACAGTGTCAGGTAGGCTAGATGTTGGGCCGGTGTAAGGTGATATTTTAACAATAGAAAAGGGGTTTTTGCGCACACTTTGGATATTCGGATGTTTGATGTACTCTGCAAGATAAACAGCTTACATAGGGCAATATATAAAATCCCAATATTTCTTAGAGAAAATAAATAGAAGCACTCACACTTTAGAGAGCCATATCAGTCGGCTCTCTACTTTAAAGGCACATCAGGTGATCTGTAAAGTGATTTGTGCAGGTAGGTCCCACCAGAAACGGACAGCAAATTTCGTCTGGATATAATCAGGAACCAGGAAAAGTTGGTAATCAAATGTTTATTAACAGTTAAAACAATAAATAAATAAGCACAACGCGTTTCGACCACTCTCTTGGTCTTCCTCAGGTGCAATACTGTTGCATCAACAGTTTCTGCTTATATGTTACATACCTAATTAAAATATTGCGAACATATGTGTATACAATAAAATTCCCACCCTCCATGTCCATATAAGGAAAATCCGGTGCTAGTTCCCATCCAATATGGCGTTACATCCGGCTTCAGTCAGTGAGAATCGACCTTCTCATCATGGCCGTGCGTTCCACAGGCTCGTATCCGCTCACGTGATTACCAGTCTTATTGCCGATACGTCACATCCGCCGGCTCGTGCCGATACGTCACTTCCGTTTTCGGGTATTTAATATAGTGTATTCAAAACGTCATTTTCGTGTGGGCAAAAAAACGTACAAGGGTAGGGAAATGTGCAACATACAGGAGATATTTCAAGAAAGTCCAAAGTCCAGTACAAAGTATCAGTTTTAGCTCAATAAAAGGTGGGAGAAAGAGAAATAAAGGAATTAAGATGTTATTACATATATTCAAAATAAAATATACATAAAAAGATATAAAAAGATATAATATCTAAAAAATTACTTCTTACTAAAACAGGCAACAGTTTTATAAAATCGGACCTATATCAAAATCTAAATTCAAACCTCTTGGGTGTAAGGTTTGCATATCAAAAATCCAGGAGCTTTCTTTTCTGCTAAGATTTAAAGCAACATTACCCCCTCTCCAATTTGTTAAAACTTTTTGAATAGCCATAAATTCTAGATCTTTTGGGTTTGATTGATGGGCTTCTAAAAAATGTTTTGACACGCTGTGGTTGGGAAAGCCTTTTTTTATATTTCTGATATGTTCGTTTATACGAATTTTTAATAATCTGGAGGTTTTCCCTATATATTGCAAACCACAGGGACATTGTAATAAATAAATAACATTTTTGGATTCACAGGAGATGAAGGAACGTACAGAATATTGTTTTTTTGTTATGTTTGATAAAAACGTCTCTTTCTTTCTTTTGCTGACTTTAGTATTTTTACAGGCGTTGCAGTTTCCACAATGGAAAAAGCCTTTTTGTTTTTTAGACCAGTCCTCTATAAATGTTTGCTTTTCTTCACTTTTGATAAAACTAGATGTTAAAATTTGCTTTAAATTTCTGGCACCTCTGAAAATGAATTTTGGTTTTTCTCCTAAAAATTCCTTAATATCGTGCTCTTGATTAAGAATGTGCCAGTTTTTGCCAATAGTCTTTTTTAAAAGGCCAATATTGCTGGAATAATTAAAAATGAAGGGAATTTGATTTGATTTTATCACCTCTTTCTTTTCTTTATATTTCAACAAGTCAGTCCTATCAACAGTATCTATACTTCTAAGGTTTTCCTCAAGTATCTCTTCCTTATAACCCTTTTGCAGGAACTGTTTTTTTAAAAATTGAGATTGTTCATTAAAATCCTTTTGTTCCGTACAATTGCGTTTCAGGCGTAAAAATTGTCCTTTTGGTATGTTCTGTAGCCAGGGGTCATAATGGCAACTCTTAATATCAATAAAACTGTTAATATCGACCTGTTTAAAAAAAGTTTTGGTTTTAACTTGGTTGTTCAGAATAAAAATATTAAGGTCTAAAAAGTCTATAGAAGTCGAGCTAATATTCTTAGTTAGTCTGATCCCCCAATTGTTTAGATTGAGGTAGTCAAAAAAAATAGTAAAATCCCTCTCTGTACCCTTCCATATCATAAAAACATCATCTATATATCTCTTGTAGAGGACCAAGTTTGCCCCAAATTCATGTCCCTGGTACACAAACGTATTCTCCCAAAAGGACATGAATAAATTGGCGTAACTTGGGGCAAACTTGGTCCCCATAGCTGTGCCACGTGTTTGAAGAAAAAAATCATTTTGAAACCAGAAGTGGTGATATTTTCCTCCGGTGAGGACCGGGATAATCCCCCCGGTCCATGTGGGGGGGGAGCGGGACCCGCGAGGCGCATCGCACGGCCGTTGCACGGCAGCCAGGCTTGCAAACAGGACGGCGGCCGTCCGCCCCGCTCTTCACCCTCATAGGCCGCCGACCCCAAAGCCTCATGTCGCCCACAGGGGCTCCAAAACTCCCGATCTCGGGGATTGCGGTGGCTCCGGCAACTGCCGGATACCCGTGACAACCTTCGGTCGCTGGTATTGCTGTGTTGCTTGGGTTTTGTGCCACAAGAAACCAAATCTGTCAGGAGCCTCTCCAGCCCGCGACCGGTCAGCATGGAGGTCGGGCCCCACCCCCCCAACGCTAGTTTTCTTACTTGTTTTTTGTTTGGATTTGCTTTCTCACGCAATATACATATATGTATCGAGTAAAAACTTGATAGTATTAAATAGTTGTGTACCAGTCAAGCAGCAAAAACAAGTCCACCCTGGACTCTGGAGTTTCCTGTAAAACCAACAGTACCGGGTTCCTGAGGGCGTCTACTCTGCATTTCTATTATATATCTCACGGTTGAGATAAAAAGCACCATAAGTACCAAGCCAACTTTTAATAGGCTCTGAAAATTGTGAGTTTGAAGGCATATTTTAACATTTATATTATCCCACATATACAGTTTACACTATGTGTGTTTTTTAAATTAATTTAAATATAGGTTTCAAAGAACTACCTATGGTTTGATTATTAGAATGTTAATAAATATAAGGTAAACAAGATATTTGTTTCTGTGTGCGCAAATCACATTTTCTTTCTTTTCACTTTATCACAATTGTTAAGTGTAAACGGTGACATTACACTTGGGTAATTTTAGCTGCACCAGACAATATACTATAATTAGCACCATTGTGCCCTTTATCTTTATGGATTTTCATATTATTCCCCCAATGCAGAAAATAAAGTAAAACATTAAATTACTAAAAGTAACTAAACAGCTAATGTTGGTGACATTGGAATTCATTTGCAAACTTTGCAGACATTCCTTAGCCCAGGTATAGTCACTGCTTGGTTATTTTAGCTTTTTGAATGCGGAGTATTAAAAGGGACACTACAGTCACCAGAACAACGGCAGGTTTATGCAGTTGTTCTGGTGTCTATAGTCAGTCCCTGCAGGCTTTTTTAATGTAAACACTGCCTTTTCGAGGAAAAGGCAGTGTTTATGTTGCTTCTTAGGAACACCTCTATTGGCACTCACTCAAGCGGCCACTAGAGGTGCTTTCTGGATCAGGACTGCTCAAGAGATGCATTGATTGCATTTTGCAGATCATGTGCAATAGCCTCACAATGCTTTCCTATGGGAAAGCATTGGATTGACTGAGGTCATCAAATCTGATGATCTCAGCCAAGGAGGCAGAGTAAGGGCCGGAGTCAGGAAAGGACCAAATTCATGCAGCTCTGGAAATAAGGGAAGTTCTTTATTTTTAAGGGGGTGCAAAGGGGAAGAGGACCTACAATTTGGTTTTATACCCTATAATGTCAGGAATACATGTTTTAAGAAAGTTTTCCTCTGAACATTTAGATATAAATAAAACATAAATTGTATTAGTAATACCTGAAAGAAAAGATAAAATGGATCAATGTTAAAAGCTGAGTGATAATACATTTTTGTAGGACATCTAAACCTTGCAGGTTTGCTGGTCTTTATACAAGCTTTAATCATCAACTGCCAACTGGGCGCTAGATAATTGAAGCAATGTTTTCAAAGTGTAAAATCAGCAACAAAGTGTCACTATGAATAACACGTGTCAGGGGTTACTAAAAACTTAGACATGGTTGTAAGAGTTGCACAAGTCTGAAAACAGCCCAAAAAGCAGCTACTATATGGAAAAAAAACAAAGTATTAAGAAGAGATCCAGATTATCCCTACACTGTGCCTTCGAGGGCACCTACTGCCATACTAAAACTAGAATATGTCTAAACCGCCCTGATCGTGCCTTCAAGGGCACCTACTGGCATACAAAAACTAGAATATGTCTAAACCGCCCTGATCGTGCCTTCAAGGGCACCTACTGGCATACTAAAACTAGAATATGTCTAAACTGCCCTGATCATGCCTTCAAGGGCACCTACTGGCATACTAAAACTAGAATATGTCTAAACCGCCCTGATCGTGCCTTCGAGGGCACCTACTGGCATACTAAAACTAGAATATGTCTAAACCGCCCTGATCATGCCTTCAAGGGCACCTACTGGCATACTAAAATTAGAATATGTCTAAACTGCCCTGATCATGCCTTCAAGGGCACCTACTGGCATACTAAAACTAGAATATGTCTAAACTGCCCTGATCATGCCTTCAAGGGCACCTACTGGCATACTAAAACTAGAATATGTCTAAACCGCCCTGATCGTGCCTTCGAGGGCACCTACTGGCATACTAAAACTAGAATATGTCTAAACCGCCCTGATCGTGCCTTCAAGGGCACCTACTGGCATACTAAAACTAGAATATGTCTAAACCGCCCTGATCGTGCCTTCAAGGGCACCTACTGCCATACTAAAACTAGAATATGTCTAAACCGCCCTGATCGTGCCTTCGAGGGCACCTACTGGCATACTAAAACTAGAATATGTCTAAACCGCCCTGATCGTGCCTTCAAGGGCACCTACTGGCATACAAAAACTAGAATATGTCTAAACCGCCCTGATCGTGCCTTCAAGGGCACCTACTGGCATTCTAAAACTAGAATATGTCTAAACCGCCCTGATCGTGCCTTCAAGGGCCCCTACTGGCATACTAAAACTAGAATATGTCTAAACCGCCCTGATCGTGCCTTCAAGGGCACCTACTGCCATACTAAAACTAGAATATGTCTAAACCGCCCTGATCGTGCCTTCAAGGGCACCTACTGGCATACTAAAACTAGAATATGTCTAAACCGCCCTGATCGTGCCTTCAAGGGCACCTACTGGCATTCTAAAACTAGAATATGTCTAAACCGCCCTGATCGTGCCTTCAAGGGCCCCTACTGGCATACTAAAACTAGAATATGTCTAAACCGCCCTGATCGTGCCTTCAAGGGCACCTACTGGCATACTAAAACTAGAATATGTCTAAACCGCCCTGATCGTGCCTTCAAGGGCACCTACTGGCATACTAAAACTAGAATATGTCTAAACCGCCCTGATCGTGCCTTCAAGGGCACCTACTGTCATACTAAAACTAGAATATGTCTAAACCGCCCTGATCGTGCCTTCAAGGGCACCTACTGGCATTCTAAAACTAGAATATGTCTAAACCGCCCTGATCGTGCCTTCAAGGGCCCCTACTGGCATACTAAAACTAGAATATGTCTAAACCGCCCTGATCGTGCCTTCAAGGGCACCTACTGGCATACTAAAACTAGAATATGTCTAAACCGCCCTGATCATGCCTTCAAGGGCACCTACTGGCATACTAAAACTAGAATATGTCTAAACCGCCCTGATCATGCCTTCAAGGGCACCTACTGGCATACTAAAACTAGAATATGTCTAAACCGCCCTGATCGTGCCTTCAAGGGCACCTACTGGCATACTAAAACTAGAATATGTCTAAACCGCCCTGATCGTGCCTTCAAGGGCACCTACTGGCATACTAAAACTAGAATATGTCTAAACCGCCCTGATCGTGCCTTCAAGGGCACCTACTGTCATACTAAAACTAGAATATGTCTAAACCGCCCTGATCGTGCCTTCAAGGGCACCTACTGGCATACTAAAACTAGAATATGTCTAAACCGCCCTGATCGTGCCTTCGAGGGCACCTACTGGCATACTAAAACTAGAATATGTCTAAACCGCCCTGATCGTGCCTTCAAGGGCACCAGAAGCTATCAGGCTAAATCACAACTACCAACTATAGGCTATAGCTACAAAAAGATACACGTTAGCTGTGTTATATCCAAATCTATATTTCTCATGTCGATAAATGTTAGTATCTAAATGCTTCAGTAGATCAAGCAAATCAAAAAGGCTAATTAAGTGGGATATAGATAGAGCCCCTACAATGAGCAATAGATGTTCTTCAACAATAATGTGATACAGACAGTAAAATGATCTAGGTATCCTACAGACAATGAAACTTTTTACCAGTTGACTACAATCTGATGAATAAATATGTTTCTCTAATTAACTTTTTATCAGGTCTCTCTAGGTAATCAGCTTCCTTTGAATGTCTCCTAATGTTGCCAGACCCACCATGTTTTCTCAAGCATATATTATTTCTTCATACTGTTGGGTAGTGCGGAAATAATGCTACTGTTATTGTGCGTTCAAATTGTCAGGAATTGTGAGTGAATCTAAAGTAAATTTTAAATTGTAATATGATCAAGCTTAAAACATCTCTTATTGGAGAAATGTTCAATTTCAGCTATTTTGGTCTAAAATTTTATATTCACTTTTAATTCTTGACAATTCTGAATTTATTGAATAATCTTGTGGCTAAATGTAGAATTTTCCTAGATATCAGAGTTACTTTATGAAAAATAATTTACCCCTTCTCGGCATTCACTTTTATTATCAGTAGATATTTCTTTTATAAATGTGTATAACCTTAAAAATATACAACCATACAAAATCAGTAAAGCTGGATCATTCAAGGGCAAGAAAGATTTATCAGAATTCAAACAAAACAAAAAAAGATGCATTGTTGCATCACCCAGCGAGCACAGACATGGCTAACGAGACTTAATTTAGGTTAATCCTTTGAAAAAAGTCTGCAAATGCATACTTATTTAATTACTACATGTAGCTGTATTACTCATATTGGAAAAAATGTAGATTGTTATCCCTTATATAACGTTTACATTTACAGCAACAGAAACTGATCTGGTTCAATTGCTTAATTTGGGACATCAGGCAAATTTACAATGTCCCTCGATTCCCACCTAAAAACCTATACAATTAAAATGTCTACTGTCAACATTATGCTTTAGCAGGCAAACCATATCTTATTGGGAAGAATGAATGAGGCACATGGAACAAGTAGCTATAGTACCAGTGATGCTTTGCATGTCACGGGGGATTCAGCTGGGAGATCCCATAAAAGGACGAGTCTCCTCAAAACCGTGTATGCTAGGCTGATCAGAGGCCCAGCTCAGGGTAGTCCATGCACCAGGTGCTGTTGCGGGGCTGTAGTATGGGCTATATTAAATACCCTTGGTCTACATAGTGAGAGCATGTCTAATGGTTTGCTTATGGAGGATTTTATTTCTGGTATCCCAAGAAGTGAGACACTACAGATCAAGCCAAGGATGAAATGACAAAAATACCCAAATTTATGACTGTCGCATCGAAAATGGAAATGTTGGGAGGTATGGCAAGTATAACAGCCATAATGAACTACTTGCTAGCCAGCAGCTATCAGTCAAATGTTCTCCTCTATACCCACACCCAATACAGTATGGGTGGGTACAAATTCAAACATTTTCTACATTCATTAACATCTAGGATTGGGAAGTTGAGTGAATCAGGCTGATTTGCCTTTTTTTTTAAGTCAGTAAATATTTTCCACTACTTAGCTATTAGAGAATGCCACTCTTTTGAATGCAAACAAATGTATGGTTGATTAGAGTGTTATACTGTGCTGCTTGTAAAGTTTGTTCAATGCCAAGTTCTGCTTTATCTTTGTTGGCCGCAAGCAGGCGTGTCTGCCTATTCATGCAGAGAATCTCAAGGGCTTCTTCTTTTTTAACTTAAGCTGACTATAAATTCTCCTGATCTGAATGAGATACATACCCTGCTTGAACAACAAAACATAACACTATAGCTTAGTAAATCCTATCCTTTTAGTGGTGTGCCATTCACAGAACATGTGATAGGTATCTGGGCACCTGAAATGACCTCCACTTAATTCAGTGTTCTATTCATATTTGCTCATTATGAAGACTAATCTCGTACTTGTTCAACAGGCTTGGCATATAAACAGAAGGTTGATTTGCCTAAAAAAAAAACCTTCTCTTTCTCCTCTAAAAAGCTCATATTTTTAGTTTTACTTTAAATATGAATACTTTAATATAACCTATATATTTATTATTGATAAAATGTTGTATAAAAACAACCTGCTTCTACTATGTCCATCTGATCATTAATATTCCCTTTCCAATTCATTAAGTTCCTTAACCATAATAGGTACAGTTATTTGGGCACTATCCTGCTTCCCCAGCCTGACAGCTTTCTACACAAAATATTTTTTTGGGGAAAAAAAGGCCAGAAAGGTTGCCAGGGAAACTCGCTGTATTCCCAGGAAGTACTTTAAGGAATTTGTTTGTGATGTTTGTCAGAGTTCAGTTCTCGGCTGTAGGGATATCCTGTTGTGTTTGCCTGCCAAATTCACATTTAAAGGGATATAGATCAGTAGATAGCCTGGATATGTGACAATAATAGGTTCACTTTACTCCAGCCGCAAACACCCAATTATTCTTACCATTCAAGAAGAAAGTGAGCATCGCAGGAGTATCATAACCTGGACACATTTTAAAGGTGCAAGTGCCCCTCATTTGATCTAGTCTGTCCAGCTAGCATCTATTTTCCTAGGGACCCATGAGTTGTATCTATGAGAGTTACACAGAAAAATCACCCCTTGAGATTTGTGTTTAACCTATTGTGAGCATAATATAAATTTGTTTCTGAAAAAATAATGCTCTGATGGTATTATTAATGGCTCACCCAGCTTCATATATTGCTCTCCAAAGATTTAGACGACTCTTTTCTTTAAATTCCTGCAGATATTATATCACTTGCAACCTCTTCCAATGGTGATAATGCTTGATATGGGAACTGCACACCTCTACAGTTCAATAATGGAGCCCTGTCTCTAAAGTAATCTCTGGATTTGTATGGATTAACCCCTGAAGTATGTGGCACTTCCCTGTCCCATGCATCTGAACATGTCAACATTTTATTAAGTCAAATGCACATTATGAGCATTTACTTAGATTGTTGGTGTGCACACATCTCACTAAGGAGAGACAGGGCTCTATTTATTAAACAGTTTTTACTTTAATTTGGGTTAATTCTCTAGATTTCAGTTGACAGAATTCCTCTAAGGTTATTTACTAATCTAAGCGCTTTTGAGCGGAGCCCTGAACCCCCTCTGTTGCTGTTCTTGTTACAAATACATGTCTGTTAGTCCACCTATAGTACTGCGCTGAGGAATTTGTTGGCGCTTTAGAATTAATAATAATGATAGTTGTCCGAAATTCTAATTGAATTGAGCTGAATGGATCACTGCTATTTCCAAATAAATCTTATTGCTGTATTAAGATTCTTGGAAAATACCT
Organism: Pelobates fuscus; assembly: GCF_036172605.1. Taxonomy (NCBI): domain Eukaryota; kingdom Metazoa; phylum Chordata; class Amphibia; order Anura; family Pelobatidae; genus Pelobates; species Pelobates fuscus. Next base: position 99,407,144 of record NC_086325.1, read on the forward strand.
CAACCATATTGTGACCCAAGTACAAGTGAAATGTTTCCAAATGTCAACATTTCACTAGTACAATAAAATCATCTTATGATAAGAAAAGGGTTTGGGGGGATTTAGGGTTGAGATACCGTTATATTGGAAAGGGTAATTGCAGGTAGCACTAGGTGACCAACAGTTACTGGTGCTTCACCACTGGTCTGTATCAGGGGATGAACTGAATAAGTAAAATGTGGTTGGAATTCAGTTTGTGAATATTTACATCAACTAAGTTACATGGAAATTCCTTTGTTTCTAAAGACAACCAAAATGCAGCCAAATGGAAGTACAGATATGGTACAGATAAGCAAAATTGCCTTTTATGAATAAACAAACAGGTTAGAACAGCTGAAGTGTAAATTCCTCTGATGTTCCATTGTTTGAAGCACGGTGAATAGATTCTCTCATAATCACCCATCAAGTAAATATGTTCTCTGTACATGTGTTGGCTAATATCACTAATATGATGTGCTGGTTACATTATATAACCTACCTGAAGCTGACCCTCCACACATTTGTGATCGACTTTAATTTGAACTCCTCAGAAAAAAAATTAAGTTTTATGAATAAATGCAATTTATATACTTAGAAACAGAACTAACAGCATTTATAATGGCTAGAGAGGGTCGTTTTTATTTTAGGTGTGGTCTGGGACAAGGCTACTTCACAGCATTTTAGGCGACCACAATTTATTAATAAGTATGCAACAGAGAATGTAATTTGGAGTAAGAGACCCACATATCTATTTGTACAGACTAATTTCTAAACACGTTGTAGCACCACTCGACTGAACATTGCACGTAGCGATTCATTGCTTCAATGCTTCTCTATGAGGAGATGCAGATTGGTGCAGCACAGCGTTTTGCCATACATGACACTGTAACTTCAGGTTACAGGTCCAGTATCAAGTAGAAAATAACATAGATCTTAACCAAGGGACAATCTGTGTGCAATAAAGTATGGCAATAAAGTGTTGCTAGTCCTGGAAATTTGATTTTTTTTTTTAAATCATCTGCTGCAGTCTGTTTCGGTGACAAGTGTACTCATGGAAATTCCCAGTATGAAATTGTCCTGCGTTCTATTCTGGGATCCACCAGTTTGGGTTCTGCCTTGTAAAACTCCTCATCCTTTATTATATCTAAAGGAGGCATGGTGCTGTGTGAAAACCAAGATTTACAAGGTGTTGAAAGCCGATATGTGGTATGTAATGTTCTGTAACATGATGCTGAATACAGACACAACAAGACACCACGAAGTTTATCTAGTCTTAACTGCACTTCACCGACATCTGCATTACTGCATCAGTACTAACGTGTATAAATGATTGTGCTAATAGGTGTATATCCGTGTATTTAAGATAATTCTAAAACCATGCATGTTGTGAGTGGGTGGGGGAAGGAAATATTAGTATTGTGGCAATAATAACACTGTATGTGTTATTATTGAGAGCTGGAGAATTACTATCTTCTATCCTTACATTAATAACATGTGGACTATGGGGCTCTGACATTCCCATAATGCTGCAATCATCTTCTGGTATGTATGATTACAGATTGATCATTGGTCTGTATGACTGATGATTGATCAACTAGGGTTGCAAATACTCCAAAAAGGTAGGGAAAGTCAAAACTTTTTTTTTACACAAAGTAGATGGTGGGGACCGCACTCAATCCCAGCGGCCAAGGGAGCTTTTTTTTTACAAACATAATTTTAACAGCTGTCTTGAAATGACCTGAGATTACTTTTTTCAAAACAAGGTCAGACCTTTGTGGATAGCCCCACGAAATGATAATCATGTCTCTTCCTCCAGATGTTTAGCAAGGTCATGAGGCAAGTGTTTTATTTGTACCCCCCAATACCCTCCTCTGCGGAAACTTTATTTACTCCATGGCACTCAAAGCCCACACCCGCACTTTTGACCTACACGGACACACAAATACTGACCCATACACACATATGCACCGACACACACACTGACACAACACACTCACTCACACACAGATACTGATACAGATCCATACACACAAACACTCACCCATGCACACACTAACAGTGCAGACACTGACGTATATGTACATAGATACTGACACATACACTCACAGTACATACACTGACCTATACACTCAGTGAAGTACTTAATGAATCAAAGATTTAAAGGTAGTTCATCAGTTAATAGGACCAAAATAACACTTGCGTAGCCAAAATGCTTACATAAAAATACTGCAGTGACATGTACTAATTTAACAGTCTGGTTTATTCACCAAACAGAGAGTTGTGGAGAAATGCTATTTTTTTTAGCTAATTCTTGAGCTTGGCTATCCAGCATTGATATAAGATATAGGCCAAAATGGGACTCAAATCCACACCATCCAAGTGCATGGCAGTTGTAAACACAGCTGTTTGCTGTTTAGAGAGTAAGGTCCCAAGAGTTTGATGGACTCTATAAGTTACTTTTATGCTTACAAGTCAAACCTTAGGCAGTGCAGTTGCTCGGTGGCAAAAAGACAAGGGGGTTCAGCCCAAAGGTACATTCAGGGGCGGACTGACCAATCGGGCACATCGGTCATGGACCGAGGGCCCGAGGCAGCCAGGGGCCCGGCCGCACAGCCATGCTCCAGCTGGAGAGATCAGAGATCTCTCCAACTGGAATGGCAAAAACAAATAAAAAATAATTTCCTTTAATATGTTGCTGGGGCCCCTGATGCAGCGCAGGGCCCCAGCAACCTACCGCTCTTTAAATCTCGCCCCCCTTACCCTCACGTGAGACCTGGCAGCTTCACCAGCTCTCTGCCAGGTCTCCTTCTCCCTGTCCCGTGCGGCTATGTATGATGAGGAGAGGCGGGGCCAGGAAGTGACCTCACTTCCTGTATTCTCCTCTCACACAGAGCCCGATCAGCAGGGGAAGGAGCAGCAGCCAGGGAGACCAGAGGGAGCAGAAAGAAAGGTAGGCACTACTTACCCCCCTTACCTCCCCCCCACTGTGTCACTACTCACCCTCCCTCTCTCTGTCAATGTGTCACCCCCCTCCCACTGTCACCCCCTCCCTCTGTCACTGTCACCCCCCCCTCTGTCACTGTCACCCCCTCCCTCTGTCACCCCCTCCCTCTGTCACTGTCACCACCCTCTCTTTGTCACTGTCACCACCCTCCCTCTGTCACTAGACACCCCCTCCCTCTGTCAATGTGTCACCCCCTGTCACTGTCACCCCCTCCCTCTATCAATGTGTCTGTCACCCCCTCCCTCTGCCACTAGTCCCCCCCCTCCCTCTGCCACTAGTCATCCCCCTCCCTCTGTCAATGTGTCACCCCCTCCCTCTGTCACTGTCACCCCCTCTCTCTGTCACTGTCACCCCTCCCTCCGTCTGTCACTAGTCACCCCCCCACTCTGTCACTACTCACCCCCTTTCTCTGTCACTAGTCACCCCCTCCCTCTGTCACTAGTCACCCCTCCCTCCCTCTGTCACTGTCACCCCCTCCCTCTGTCACTAGTCACCCCCTCCCTCTGTCACTGTCACCCCCCCTCCCTCTGTCACTGTCACCAACCTCTCTTTGTCACTGTCACCCCCCTCCCTGTCACTATTCACCCCCTCCCTCTGTCAATGTGTCACCCCCTCCCTCTTGTCACCCCCTCCCTCTGTCAATGTGTCTGTCACCCCCTCCCTCTGTCACTGTGTCACCCCCACCCTCCCTCTGTCACTAGTCACCCCTCCCTCTGTCACTAGTCAGCCCTCCCTCCCTCTGTCACTAGTCACCCCCTCTCTCTGTCACTGTCACCCTTCCCTCCCTCTGTCACTAGTCACCCCCTCCATCTAACACTAGTCACCCCTCCCTCTGTCACTGTGTCACCCCCTCCCTCTGTCACTAGTCACTCCCTCCCTCTGTAACTAGTCACCCCTCCCTCCCTGTCACTAGTCACCCCCTCCCTCTGTCACTAGTCAACCGTCACTGTGTCACCACCTCCCTCACTGCCACTTGTCACCCCTCCCTCCATCACTGTGTCACTAATCACTCCCTGTGTCACCCCCACCCTCCCTCTGTCACTGTGTCACTAGTCACCCCTCCCTGTGTCACCCCCTCCATCCCTCTGTCATTGTGTCACCCCCTCCCTCTGTAATTGTGTTACCCCCTCCCTCTGTCATTAGTCACCCCTCCCTCCCTCTGTCACTAGTCACCCCACCCCTCCCTCTGTCACTAGTCACCCCATCCCTCCCTCTGTCACTTTGTCACCCCCTCCCTCCCTCACTCTGTCACTAGTCACCCCCTCACTCTAGTGACAGAGTGAGGGAGGGGGTGACTAGTAACAGAGAGAGGGAGGATGTGACTAGCCACGTGAGGGGGACCCTGAGGGTGGGGGCACCCTTAGGGCACTATAGTGTCAGGAAAACCGCTTTGTTTTCCTGACACTATAGTGATCCTTTAACATTTATTTAATGCACATATATTTGTGCATTCAAAGGGCCTGGGATCTAATTTTGCCCGGGGGCCCCAAAGGCTCTCAGTCCGCTCCTGGGTACATTTATGGCCCCTCCTGCATATAATAACTTAAGCTCCTCCTAAAAGAAACACCATACCATGCCCTTAGTCCAAACATCAACACTATATTCTCTAAATCACTTTGGCACACAAACAAGGTTCTTTATTGAAGTGAGAATTATCAGAAATTCAAAGTGAATTCCAAATTTAAGATCAAAGTAGCCGAACTAGAAGCATAACTGACTTGAAATTATTTTCTACTTCCGCTATTTGGGCCTTGCATTTAAAATGTCATGAGCGGGTTAAAAGCACACGTGTAGATGTACATGATAATCAGTGTTTTCTGAAAAAAGAGCTTTGTTTGTTACAGGTAACAGACTGTAAAGATATCATCTTCACAGAGTTTTCATCTGCCTCCTCACGGGATAATGGTTGCATGACATGTTGAAAGCCAAGCTCATCTCCTCGGATGATGACTCTGAATATTCTACCAGTTGAGCAGCATATTCTAAATAGTGTTCTGCACATTCCAATTCATGAATTGCTTGCTCCAGGCTAATGCCTAAGAATACCTCTCCCCTGCTAATGCCAAACACGCTATTATCTATTGATACCTGTCTGTGTCTGTGTGCGTGTCAGTGTGTCGTGGTTGTTACTGTATGAATAAATTATTTATTTGGCAGGATTCTTTATTCTGTAGGTATAAATGTATCACAGGGTCACTGGATGTTTTGTCTGTTGTGCAGAAGCCAAACAAGAGAACAAAAGGCCATTTTGAGTGTTCCATGCTCAAGGAATGCCTTCTTTCTGACGGAACCCCTGCAGGCCTGATATTTATTCACAGACACGCATACACAGACAGGCACTGTCATTTAGTAGGTTTAATAAATGTAAGAAATTAGCTAAGTAAAAGCTGAGCAGCAATAATATTTACATCAGCAGCGAAAAGCCAAAAATGTAATCGCATTGACATTAACGTGTATAATGACGTTAATAAAATGTGTTTTGTTATAATGGGAGTACTCTCGTGTGCAGCTTTTTGTCAGGAGCACATTTGGGGATCTCACAGGCATTTAGAAAATTTATTGGAATTAGTATCAATTCCGTCCCCAGTCGATTAGTGCTGCAAGTTGGACAAAATTGAGACCCATTAAGTGACACAAAATATTTATCTTCATATAAGCTTTGTCTGTAACTACATTCATCTTTATATATATAAAAAGTACAGCGAAGGGGTATTGACAAGCTATCTGGTGTAATAGAGAAATTCGATAATACTAAGAAATAGAGGCAGAGTTTTGCGGAGAGAGACACAAGATCATTCACTAACTTTGTGAAATCAAAGTTTTGCAATCACAATTAATTTAAAATAAATGTGACGTATTAAACCACAATAGTCAAATGGTCAAACTACTGCAAGTCAATTATGTTTCCAGTTCTGTAATAGTATAAAATTAAATTCACAACAAATTACACTTTAGTGAATAATCCCACCTAAAAAAGTTTACTAAAAATGTGGAATAATTAAACACACAACATTATATAGCATGACAAATGTTAGAGACTCTGAATGTTATATATTATAGATTATATCTTACCTATTATTTATATTATGGGCCTCAGTTGATTGAATTACCGTATATACTCAAGTATAAGCCGAGTTTTTCTGCACATTTTTTGTGCTGAAAAACCCCCACTCGGCTTATACTCGAGTCAATGTATTATGGCAATGTAAGTTATGGCAACTTACATTGCCATAACACAGACCAGGACCGCCGGGCTTATTACAAGCCCGGCGGTCCTGTTGGCGGCTGGCAACGAGCTATAACTTACCTTTGCAGCAGCTCCGGTCATCTCCCCAGTGTAAATCTTGCGAGACCCGTGGCCGTCAGAGCGTTGCCACGGGTTACCGTGGCAACGTTCCGTGCGGCACGCAGACCGCGAGATTTACACTGGGGAGATGACCGGAGCTGCTGCAAAGGTAAGCGCTTGCTGCCGCCTCCCCCGCCTCTCCCCCTCTCCACCTCCCCCCCTGGGTTTTCTTAAGCATCTTCTCTTGCCTAGACATGAGAGCAAACCAGGAACCTCAAGTATAAATCTGAGAATATTGGTTTACATTGCATGGTTGAATTAAAACATAAAAGATAAAGGCTGTTTTGAAGAATGTATTTTTTTTTATGAGCATTCTTAGTTAAAAGGAGAGGTTTGGTTTTCCTATGCATAAGTGACAGGTTGGACTAGTGATTTCCTAAAAGGGTAGTTGTTGCCCCCAACATTGTCTGGGGTTTTAGTTCTCATTCACTCAATGTCTGACATTGACAACCACTCAGCTTGCCAGAAACAATATCAGGCAGGGTGCCGAGGGAGTTACTGTGAAAAAGAAAATTATAAATTAAAACAATAAATCTGGAACAGCTTACTGCAATTGCAGCACATTTGTTGTTATTGTGTGATTTTACTAAAAAGGTTTGTTTAGTGATTAAACACCTTAGTGTTATCAATGTTTCTCAAAGTATAGAAATACAGAGGTATTCACCAAAGTAGAAATGGTTCTGAATGAAAAAAAATCTCAAAGTGAATTTCATTATATATACACACACACACACACATACACACACACACACATACACACACATTCTGCATTCATTATACACACACACTACACAAACACACACACACACACACACTGCATTCATTATATACACACACAATAAATAAATATTCAATTAATATAATTGTATTGGGATGTAATTTTATTTAGAAATTAACCAGTAGCTGCTGCATTTCCCACCCTAGGCTTATACTCGAGTCAATAAGTTTTCCCAGTTTTTTTGGGTAAAATTAGGTGCCTCGGCTTATATTCGGGTTGACTTATACTCGAGTATATACGGTACTATTAGTTGGATTTTTGCTGTTTAACTGTAGGTAGGGTATAGACTTCTTCAGATAATATTACTAATGAATATGCTGGAGATAAACAAAAAGGTTTGAAGCATCAGGTGGACAAACCTTGAATACATTTTACGTGCGTGTGGCCAGTTTGCACGTATGAAGGTATAAAGGAATACACTTCCAACAACATCAAATGTTATAAAACAGTACTGACCTTGAACTAATGGATCAGGTTCATTTATTTTCTACACAGATGTCATAAAAACAGATATTTTATTATGAACTGGTTCCTGATTACTGAGTGACTGATTACAATTATTTTTGACTCTTGGTAAATTGATATAATTTATCTCACTGACAAAATAAAACCACAATCAATGTCAATAGTTTAAAGGATCACTATAGTGTCAGGAAAACAAAGCGGTTTTCCTGACACTATAGTGCCCTGACAGTGCCCCCACCCTTAGGGTCCCCCTCCCGTGGCGCTGAAGAGGTTAAAACCCCTTCAGCCACATACCTTAATCCAGCGCCTGGCTCCCTCGGCGCTGGTGACCTCTCCTCCCCGTCCGACGTCAATGCTTCTCAATACTTTCCTGTGGACGCTCTACGCGATGGAGGCGAAATTCGACCATTTCAAAACACTGAAGTGATCAGGATGCTTGGAGTAGCCATATTACCACACATTTTGGAACATAAGTGCTTTTTAGGAAATAGTACATTTTGGTGAAATTAAAGCCACATTACAAACTTCAGGCAAAAAAGATGAGTTGAAAAAAATTATCAAATTCTACTTTGAAGTCTACAGTTTGTTATAAGAGATAAGATAAGAGATAAGCATGCTTCTGGTTACTAAATACCAATTTTCCCACAGATTTCAATGAGTTAGATGTTATTGAGTAACCAGAGTAACGTTTAGCCTATATAAGCGTGCAGTTTTGTTATAGTTTTGATGGGCTTTTTTTTTTCTGCAATCACATGCTTATGAACTGTGGCATTGCACATGCCTCTGAAAAACCACAGTTTGTTTATTTTTCATTTTATTTTTGCCTAAGGATACTCTTCCAAGAAAGCAAAAAAGAAAATATATTAACATGTACTTTTTCATCTTAATGTTTTTTTTGTTTTCATGCTAAATAAGAGTCTCCAGCAGCCTATCCTTTCTGTGTTGCTTGGGCTAACGAGGTATTATTAGCCTGAGCAGCAATGGGCAGCTGTGATTGGCTGAGAGTGTCAGATGATTGCTTTTAGCCTATCAGAGCACCTATTGGCATGTAATCTCTACTTTAGCCATGCCTCCAGTAAGGCCTAGGGGCTATGGGTGGCCATTAATCCTTCTTAAGTGTTAAACTGCTTGGGAATGGTAGAGGAATAGTGCCTTGGGACTCCAGACACTAAAATAAATTCAAACAGATAAAATGGTGCTACAGGACACCCTGGGCACCAATACAAATTCAATGTGTTTGATAGATTTTGCTCTCATTAACATGTTTTTTTGCATGCTCAAAATCGGTAATAAATGTTTAGCAGAATGCAGCACCATAAACCTGCCTCTTTAGCCATGCCAGAAAAACTTTCTTATCAAATGCATGCTCAAAACTCAGCCAATGACAGTACTAAGTGAGCTGTTCTTAAATCACACTTTGGCTGCAGCTAGGGAAACTATAAACAGGTAGTGATATCCTTACTATATGATATAATTTAGTATTTTTTTACAGAGTGAGGTGATGTGGCTAAAGAGGTAGGTCTATGGTGCCGCATTCTGCCAAACCTTTATAGTTTTTATGCCAAAACTATAAAGATTGAAGCATGAAAAAAAATAAAAAACAGACAGAGAAACCAAAAAAGCATGTAATGACACCAAGATATAGCAAATGCACTAAATTTGTATTAGTGCCTGTAGTATCCCTTCAACTCTTCAACTACAGGGCAACTGCACAGTAGTCATTTACAGCACAGTTCAATGTAATTCATCCTATTAGTGACCTTGCAGCATGATTATGTTTTTTTTTTTTTTTTGTGGTGAATTAGCACTGAATTAAAATAACAAACTAGTAAAAAAAAAAATAGCAGTTCGGCAGAGTTGAAGATATACCAAGTAACATTTGTTGGTATTAGTTTTGCAAATTCACTGTAAATCAGTGTTTACTTAATAGGCCACTAAGATATTATGCACTTTAAATTAGCACTGGAGATAACACTTATCATAAAGCAAACTTAATTGACATTGGTTGCTCAACCCTAAAGTGATTCTGGCACTTGATGGGTGTTTGGATATTTTGCTAAGAATCCCCCCAAGGTGACCTGGTGGTGTCAAAGGGTAGAGATAAGAAATAAAATGTATTTGGACACTTTAGTTCTCTCCTGTGGACGCTTTATTTATGAGCAGCACATGATAAGTGCTGTCCCGATGTATAAAAAAATATAAATACTACACAAATGTGTAAAACGTATACATGTTAATGCTGCATGTAAGAAATTAAGTGATATCTTACAAGTTTGAGAAGCTTTTTAAATGAGCTATAACTGTGGCAAGGATAACCAAATAGTAGATCCCCAGTTGGCAAAGCATTGTGGGATTTGCATGACAGTTGAGGATTTACTTTTTGGCCTTGCTCTAAAGGGAGGCCCAAAAAATGTTTTGCACTAGGACCCTCTCTAATTAGTTCTGCCACTGACTGCATCCTTCACAGCGCAGAATCTTAGCCTGTCACCTGATGTCAGACTACATCTGGAAGCAGAAGCCCCACAATTCTAGTGGACCTCTCCTTGCCCCCAAAGTGGACCATTGTGCCTGTTTTACCATAGACATGTCCTAAAAAGAGAGAATATTGTAAACTTAGCTGGTTTTTATATAAATATATATATTTTGTTATTGTAAAATTAAGCTGTTACAGTTATTACTGTTTTAATCATAGATTTATTAAGTCACAGGTTGTAGATTTGAATCACTATTATAAACATCCTTAGTATGTAAAAGTTTGAAAACATTTCTTGAAAAGTGTCTTATTGATGTTTTATTGAAATACACAGATGGTTTGGACTTCTCACTTATTTTAGATAAAGTTAATTATGCCGAGCACTAAAAGTGCAGGAATACATTTGACAAAGCATACTGAAAAAAAAAATCCTGATTTTATTCTTTCACTAGTTGCACATTTTTTCCACTTCTCCCTGTACAGAAAATTCTAAAATAAATCAGTGACAGGCAATATGTTTGTGCAATTGTGCTGCAAGGGACATTTTATTAATTATAACAACCTACATTTTGGTGACGCTCCAACCAAAGTCTCACTTGATTCTGGAGGATAAAGAGCATCTGGTGGCTGTCAAGATGAAATTTTCTTCTAACACGTAAATGTGTTTTTATACAGAATGACATTGTTTTACATTGAGGGATACAACTAACAGGGCCACTGCACTCAGGACATCAAGATTAAGTGTCCTGGGTATATTTTGTGTAATTCTGCAATTTCTATGCAGCGTCTTTTTCCAAGGAGTAGACTAGTAGTTATTCAATAATATATCAAGGTATTCAATATCACATATAATAATCTGTGGGAGGGTCTGGAGAGCTACAAACAGGGCCCTCAAATACCCTCCCCACTAGACTCAACAATAACAACAGCTGACAGTTCAAAGCTAAGCAAAATTACCTCAGAAAGTATGTTAGAACCAACTATTCACATCAGATGGGGTCTATACACAGACATTGTTTTCAAAAACACCCAACAATATGTGAACTATTCACAGCAGATCCAATATCTTATTGCAACAATAACTGGGGTGATACTGCCCCTCATGTTACTATTTACTGCTTCCTTCCATTCTCTATCTCTGTCCTCTCCTCCCTCTATTACTTTTAATTTCTTTCATACATTTAATGCTTGGCCCCCAATTAGGTCCACTTGGCTGTGTGGGATATGCCACTCTCCAATCCACCACCCCTTGGCATCACAACTTGTTGTTGACTTACCTGAAAATGTCATATTCATTTATGAAAAAAGAAAGTTGTAAACAAATATCTGGGAATATGCCCATCCTCATAATGGTCTACAATTTTACTATTTGCTGATCGTTTCCAAACTTTGAATTCCTGTCCTGGGTTAAGATCCCATTGACTTCGTAAGGAACACATTTTACTGATTTTTGAAAATCAACATAAAATGTTGAGCGCCGTCTTCTGCACATATATTTCTTTTTTGAATACCTAGAGTTGTAAACTCATTGCTTGTGGCATAATGTATGGGTTGCATTTAAATTGTATGGTTACAACAAATGACTATTCAAAAATGTTACTATAATTTTTTTGTCTGTACATCTGATGTATACCATTTTTTTGAATGAAGATTATAAATTGAAAAGAAATTATAACTAACTTACAAATAATTGTATAAACAGTGCTCAAAAATATTACTCAGAGGAATTTGAGAGTAAGCATTTCTACTACAGTCCCCAGAGGGTAGAAAACGGATTTCATAACCTGTACACGTGCATGAATATAAGCTCGTGTTTAGTATTAAAATCTCTCGTAGAAATCTTTAGACATGTCTGAACAACTCTTCCTTCACCTAGCCATACACTTAATTCCACTGTTTTAGAAATATATGCTTACTAATAAACCAAAGAATTGGAAAGTTTGTGATATTATGATAGAGCCTCTGCGGATTGTTTTGTTTGTTCCTTGGTATACCACATTGTCTTGTTATGGTTTGTGTCTCCACTGTCATTCTAAAGCCATAATTAGTCGCACAGCTAAAAAGAACACAGTTGGACATCTGAAATTCCACGTTCCAGAAGAACCATTAACTATCATAAAGTGCTAGATCAGTGCAGGAATCTTCCTAATCCACAGACAGTCTATTCCAAAGCATAAATTAGAATAGTAATTTAAAATGTCAAGTTTGAGCTCAGCCTTTCAATTGTACAACTCACTCAGTAATGTTGAAGGTCCTTGATTAACCTTTCGTGACAAGGACAGTAAATGCTTGTGACCATATTTCACATGCCACGAATGACACTTAAGACAGGGTGCTGAGCCTTTTATTGTTGACAAGTTGTGCTCTGCCCAAGTCCCATAAACAAGAGGAACATTTTGTTTTCTTACTAGTGATATCAGTGCTGAACTGCTCTCTCATCTACTAAGTGTTAAAGTCCAGAATATCACAGTTCTATTTCGCTGTGATAATATTGATAGTAATTTATACACGTAGATAGTGTTCAAACTTTTATTTCAGTAGAAGCCTCCCTCTGAGCACTAACGGAAAGGTGATGTGAAGAAATGGGAGAAAAATAATATATTTTTTTTTACTAAAATCATGTGTAAAGTGTTGTTTTTTTGGTGGTTTCATGATAATAGATTTCTTAGGGTGTAGATAAAGTAATCGTGTTACGACAGATTTGTGGAGAAGATTGTTTAGAAATAAAAAAGTTATTTTGAAATAAAAAACTATGAATTGAAATATAATTTATGTATAAATGCTATTCTCTTGTAATGTAATATTTTCCACAGTGTTACAAAAAATAAGAAAATAATGAATTAAAAACATATATAATAAGAATAATATAATAGTAAGTACAAATACAAGATGATTCAAAGTATAAAGATAACTGGGTTAGCATCTGAAATGATAATATATAAACATTATAAAACATACTACAAGTAACTCTGTAGATGTATTTATTAAAAAGGAATATGTGGATATAATTGATGGTGAATTTCTAATTTAGGTTGGAATAGCTACAACAAAGCTATTTTTTCAGATTGGTCATTTTGACTTAGAATGTGCAATTCTCTTCTTGGTTCACACACAATTCCAGGTTTAGTGTGTGAACCACTCTACTATAACGTCATTAAATTATCTGAATGTCTGTAAAGATGTGCATAAGAACCAAAGTTTCTGGTTCAGGTAAAGGAGCTAAAATTTTCTCTGGAGAGATATTAAACTGCAAAAATCCAATGCAGGAATTAAACATATTAGCAGAGAAGGTAGTGAAGTACGAGCAGGTTTAATAAATTCTAAATGAAGAGCGCAGCCTATGCTGCCTTCCGCTAACTCACTACAAACAGTCTCTGGGAAGCCACTCATTCGTTTGTGGACAACACTTGCAAAATCACTAAAAACATGCATGCATTTTATTATGCATGTTTGCATTGGGATTACATCTAAAAACAGCTGGAAAAAGCAGCATATCTATTGTCTGAAGCCTTTGCAAGCCCTCCCCTTCTAGCCCCGCCCAGACTGTCTGTATCTGTCAAATCACAGACTTCTGAATGCAGCTCAATGAGAAGTCTTTGTGAGGCAGGTACTCAGAGCTCTTGCTGCCTCTTAAGTTTAACTTCATTGAGCTAAACAGACCAGAAAGTAACAGAACCAGTTGTGTGATTGACAGTCAGGAGGGTGTAGCAGGGTTAAATTATAATCGTGTCAAATTCTATTTTTTTCTGGGGTCTGGAATGTCCTTTTAACGAAAGCTTATTAAAGATAGTTAAATATTTTGTGTCATTCCTGTGGGATATAAATGTTCATGCTACATTCATACATCATTTAGACCTGTCCAACCTTGGCCCTTCAAGCTGGAGGTTCAAGGTTGGACACCCATATTTACACCAAGAACATATAAAAACATTATCAACAACCATCCCATAATTATTACTTTATCAGTCCTTCATATCCTTTCCTTAAAGCAGTCAACACAGTGCCTTATATATGCCACTTGAAGAAGGCTTAATTATCCTCACTTGAGCCAAGATGGGATGCATTTGATGCAATTCAGTTCACTATCATTCACAGAGAATGCCAATATTGGAGCACTATTTTCTGTAGTTTGTAGTCTGCTGTTTCTAGCAGACTACATATATTATCCACCCAACTATCTATACAGAGTGAATCATAAATTCAGTACTAATAATAAACGTTATAATGTTATAATTTAAACATTTTTACTCTTTATTATTTTTAAATACTTTTTCCTGTTTTCATATTGTCAGGACAAATTAGCATCAATTTAATGCAATTACCATATGTATGAATGTCCAAATTGCCATACGCATTGGTATGCAACTATGACAGTGTTTCACATTTAGACTAAACTAGCAGAACTAGAAAAATTCTCCAAGTCAGCGATGTTTTCAGCTCATTCATTTAGGGTAAAAATTTTACATTTCCTTGGAATTCAAAACATTTTACATTCTAGCCAATAACCCTGCAAGGGGTTGTCCTCTCTACTAAGGGTAATTTGACTATTTGTTAAAGGCAGACCCAGTCAAGGGGAGGTGATTGTGTGAACCTTGTCAATGTTCCCGTTTTCTCCTTGCCTAATAGCTCTGTGCAATGATATTTTGTCTCCCTTCTGATAATAGACATAGGCTTGAGCAAGCGGGGTTACCAGAGCAGCCAGATAGTTACCGGACTGGAGGAGGATATATGTCATGACTAAAAGAGGAAGAAAGATTGCTTGCTGGCTTTGTTTGTACAGATCTTTTCTAAAGGTGATCTTAGTATTTATGATGCTGTTCGTGAAAAGTACATACTTGTTTTTTTCTTTATAATCTGACAGCGTTAGTTGCTAAAGTGAAAATTCAAAGTGAATTTTACATTTAAGGTCAAAATAGCTGAACTGGAAAAATTCTCTCAGTCAACTGTGCTTTCAGTTCAGCTACTTTAGTAAATAATCCTGTGTGTGTTTTTTTCTTAAACTAGCAGCATACAGATAAGCCATTTAATGTAGCTCTTTAAGTAGTCACTTCTTGTTGAATATTCTCCAATGAATATTTCCAGCTGACTCTGCCCAAAATCTTTTTTATCAAACATGGAGTAGTTAACAAGGTCATTGTTATGCTTTTCAAGAATGATCTCCCTCACATCTCTCTGTTTGTATCTGAGAATACTAATGCTTTGTTGCAATTTCCTTTCTCATATAACTATTGATCTTAAAACATTGTTTTCCCCTTGACTTCTGTCCCATTGATTGATTACACATGTCAAAGTTCTGTCTAAACCATATTGACGACTTTAAAGGTATAGTGTTATGTTAGGAATACCGATCTGTATTCTTAACACTACAGCCCCGATCCCATAATCAATTAACCCCCTATTGTGTAAAATAAATAAAAATGAATGAGTTAAAAAGAAAAAAAATTACTCACCTTTTCTCCAGCGCTGAGTCTCCCTCGGTGCAGCACTGACATCCCCCACGGTTTGCATTATCCTGTAGGCGTACATCCTAGACGACGGCCAATCCAAGGCTCCTAATAGTGGTGCATTGACATCTGCGCATGCACGCGTCACATCACGGTAGTTACAGTATGAGTGTCAGGAAGTAATATTCAAAAAATTACATTGTTAAAGTGCCTACAGTGTCCCTTTAATGGACATTTTCTTAGAGTCAGCTATGTTTTCAGCTTGGCTATACAGGTGGTCCTCATTTAGCGAACTACCTGTTTTACGACGGCTCGCACTTACAACCAGGCATAAGTGCGAGCCGTCGTGGGGATTCCCTGCTCTGTTGCGCATGTCTATGTTTGGGAAGCTTCCTTGAACATAGACATACTCGCACGAGAACAGGTAATCCCTTAACTCCTCACTTACCGACCAATTCTTTCTATAACCGGGTCGTAGGAACGGAACTCGTTAGGTAAGTAAGGAGTGTGTGTATTGGTTGCAAATTTTTCATTCAATTGCATTCCTGACACTTCACACTTTAGTGAACAACCTCATTTGAATTAAAACATAGAATGAAATAAAAGCCTCTTCTCTTCAACTCGTTATTTCGTCTTCTTGGTCTGTTTGTGCTGGAAATGCTAGAACAATACAACCTAGTCTAATACCATTAATTAAAGCTCTAATCATTATACCTATCAAATAGATTGTAAGACATTTGACCCACCTGTGGAAGAACAAGAGGATGGACAGCATGGTCTGGTCTATGTTGCTGTTGCAGATGCCCTCATTTAGGAGGTAGCAGGGGTCATTCACAACAGGTTCCATAGAGTCCTGTCTCATGATGGTGTTTAACTTATCTGCATTTAGATTCTCAAAGACTAGCTTCTCTCGCAGCTGACGGAAATTGCTGACAATTATGTTGTTATTCTCTCCATTGCTTTCTTCCACCTCACTTTTGTTGGCCAGGTCAAGACAGCAGCTACAACAGTCCAGGCCAACCGGAGACCGGCAGCCGTCTTCTTCTGACATGCTCATTTAAGTTATTCAGCACCTTAAAAGATTCACTAGGACTCCTAGTACAGTGTGGTGTCGATAACCCACTTTCTTTGCAATCTGACTTCTAAAACAGATTTTTAAAAAAAAAATGATATCTATAGACACTTGTGTTCTCTGAATTTTTCTGCAATGTTGTACTGCTTAGAGAGGGGAAAAAAAGACTCCAGCACTTGTTATCTGTTGTGCTGTTTTATGTGCACACCTCTCTGCTGAAACCGGGGAGAGATTCTGCCTCTATAGCTAGCACATCCCAGTTGCGAGGTTGAACTTCAGTCCCTCCTACTCTCCCAGAGGCTGTGCTACTGTGACATGACTTTATGTAACAGAGCATAAGTGAGTGCAGGAGGGGACACGACAGCAGGAATAAAAGTGTGTAGTAATGCACTGGCACAAAAAAAGAGATGAACGCGTTATGATCTTTGGTAGTCAGGCTTACTGCGTGCAGTAAAAAGTTTTGTTTCAGAAGGAAACCCCTCCCAGGACAGAATGTGCTGCTGACTTCTGTCAGTCTGTAAACAACAGTTTTAGCTAACAAGAGAAGCAGACAATGTTTTGCTTTCTGTAAAGCTTTACGACAACAATATTAACCCCTTCAGGACCGGACTGTTTTTGCGATGTTTGTACGTTAAGGACCAGAGCTATTTTAACACTTTTGTGGTGTTTGTGTTTAGCTGTAATTTTCCGCTCTCTCATTTACTGTTCCGATACAAATTATATATTGTTTTTTTCAAGACAAAAAGGGCTTTCTTTACATACTATTATTTTTATCATGTCATATAATTTAATTAAAATAATAATAATACAATATGGTGAAAAATTAAAAAAAAAACTATTTTTTTTTACTTTTACTTAAAAAATCTTTTACTCATCTACAAAATCGAATGAAACAAACTGCTAAATAGATTAAAAATGTTGTCCTGAGTTTAAAAACACCCAATGTTTACGTGTTTTTTTCTTTTATTTGCAAGTTATAGGGCTATAAGTACAAGTAGGAAATTGCTGTTTCAAAACGTACATTTTTCAAATGTATCAATAGTGACATTGTAACACTGTTATGTCATAAATCTCAAAAAAACACCCCACATGTATATATTTTTCTTAAACTAGATAACCCAGGGTATTCATCTAAGAATATTTTGATACTTTCTATGCAGCCATTTTACCACAAACCTTTGTCAAACTTTGCATAGGTAGTTTATTTTTTTTTTATTTTTTTTCACATAAATTGCAATTCAGGTATAAATTCACAGATTCTGTTAGGTGTCACTACCAAACAACACCCCAATATGTGTTCAGCAACATCTCCCGAGTACAGGGATACCCCCCATGTATAGGTGTGTTGGGTTGTCGGGGTGCTAAAAGGCCACATTTGGCAGGTGCGCATATCAGTTTCCCAGCTTGGAATTTTTACATGTAGTCAACCTGCATGCATGTCCTATTTGGAAAATTTTTGAAGCCGGCCAATGTATTTTGCCCCCATCAAACCATATATTTTTGAAAAGTAGACACCCTAGGGTATTTCACATGGTGGTATTTTTACACTTTCCATGCACTAATTCTACCACCAGGCTTTGTCAAACATTGAGTTAGTAAATTGTTTTCAGTTTTTTTCAAACACATTGTACTTTAGGCATGAATTAACAGATCCTGTTATGTGTCACTGCCAAACAACACCCCAATATGTGTTCAGCAACATCTCCCGAGTACAGGGATACCCCCCATGTATAGGTGTGTTGGGTTGTTTGGGGGCTAAAAGGCCACATTTTGCAGGTGCGCATATCAGTTTCCCAGCTTGGAGTTTTGACATGTAGTCAACCTGCATGCATGTCCTATTTGGGACAATTTTGAAGCCGGCCAATGTATTTTACGCCCATCAAACCATATATTTTTGAAAAGTAGACACCCTAGGGTATTTCACATGGTGGTATTTTTACACTTTCCATGCACTAATTCTACCACCACCAGGCTTTGTCAAACATTGAGTTAGTAATTTTTTTCAGTTTTTTTCACACACCTTGTACTTTAGGCATGAATTATCAGATCCTGTTATGTGCCACTGCCAAACAACACCCCAATATGTGTTCAGTAACATCTCCCGAGTACAGGGATACCCCCCATGTATAGGTGTATTGGGTTGTTTGGGGGCTAAAAGGCCACATTTTGCAGGTGCGCATATCAGTTTCCCAGCTTGGAATTTTGACATGTAGTCAACCTGCATGCATGTCCTATTTGGGACATATTTGAAGCCGGCCAATGTATTTTACCCCCATCAAACCATATATTTTTAAAAAGTAGACACCCTAGGATATTTCACATGGTGGTATTTTTACACTTTCCATGCACTAATTCTACCACCAGGCTTTGTCAAACATTGAGTTAGTACATTTTTTTCAGTTTTTTCCCCACACACATTGTACTTTAGGCATGAATTAACAGATCCTGTTATGTGTCACTGCCAAACACTGCCCAATATGTTCAGCAACATCTCCTGAGTACAGTGATACCCCCCATGTATAGGGTTGCTGGGTTGTTTGGGGGCCAAAAGGCAACAATCAGAACTTGTACATGTCAGTTTTTCAACTTGATATATAGGTATGCTTGGTCTATCTTCAGTTTGACATATTTTTGCACCCCCCAGTTAATGTTACCATCATGACAGTATATATTTTTATAAAGTAGACATCAAAGGTTATAGAGGATGGGGTGTTTTGACTTCTTTCCCCCAACCATTTTTCCCCCCAAAGAAAGTGTAGTGGTAATTTTTTTATTCTGGTTTTTATGCACACGTCATCTGGTTTTGGCCAGCTGGTTATGTGTTACTGCCAGAAAACTTGTTAGGCCAAATGTGCAGGTAGCAAATGTACATTTAGCAGCAATCTTTAAACTGACTCCTGCAAATAGAATCTAACTGGAGATTTGGGGGAAGGAAACTGACTAACAAAAAATGTCTGCTTTACAAAGAAACAAAAAATAAAATAAAAATTCTTACAACTGTTCTGTGTGGTACAGCTTGAAACATGTTCCTACACACAGTCCTGGGTTTGAAGGGCAATCAGGACAGTGAAAAGGGGTGTCTGTCCTTTTCCCGTTTTTAAAACAGACCCGGCAACGTTTCTGGGTTGGTTTTTTTTCTAGCAGTTGGCGGTAACTTAAAAATGAAATGTCTGGACTCAGCTTGCACCATTGTTGGAACTTGTCCATCTCCATAAATTGTTAAAGAAATTATTTTCAACTGAAATTGGAGAAAGGTAGTTTTCCCTGGATGATTTTTTAAAAAAAGCTAAAATTAGTTGTGGGTTGCTATTTGCATCTGATAGATAGCCACCTTTTTATACCATGCTTTGATTTTTCATAAAATAAGATATGGCTGCATCAGCTGATCAGCCAAATCAACACCCCCCATGTACTCTATGCCAAGAATTGTTTGACAGGTAAGAAAACGGACCATCATTTTTCTTGAAATCCATGCATTTGCAGGCAATTCTGCAAGAACAATGTGTAGATGTATATTATGTTGTTTGATTTTATTAAGATGTGTGTATCACAACAAGTTCACTTTAAGATCCACATAGATAATCAAAAATGTTTTTTTTTTTTTTTTGTATAACATTTTCCCTCAGCATTCATACATCCTCTGCAAACCTAATTCGCCTTCCATTGCTGGTCTTCATTAAATATCTGGGAATTTATGAAACCTTAACCTTGGACTCCATATTTTCCACAAATTACACCTGACACATGACACTGGACACTTATGGTGATGGTGACCCTTATAAGTACATTCTTTGGATGGATAGAATTAACATTATTATTATTATACCATTTATATATAAAGAACCAACATTTTCTGCAGCACTGTACTTTAACAAAATATAGAAATTATCCTTGCAAAACATTTTGGAAAAAATTGTGCTTGTTACAGAACATCCATGTTATTAGGGGCGATGCTAGGAGGGTCTGATGACCCACTTAAGCCCCTGAAAAGCCCTGGTCTAATTTTGGCTACATTTCTGTGTTAACTCTTTGTCTCCTGTAATATTAAGTGAAAAATAACACATCTAATAACATATTAGAGTCACTCTAATGCACCATAATTAGCATTTATTATATAACACAGCATGAGGGTATTGCTGTGGGTGCAGGGTTTAAATGCAATGAAGGGAAGGGTTAACACAACAAAGCATTTATAAATGTTTATGTAATATTCTGAATTCATTCAAAGATTTGGTGTCACAATGTGATTTATAAAATGTATTTGGGTTTAGGGTTCGACTTAAGGCATGATATAGAGCTAGTTTAGGATGAGCTTAATTCAATATATATGGGGGAGACAGTAAAAAATACTCTTGGAATGTAGTCCACCTCGTATAACCCTGCTCATTTTTGTTTCACATCCTTGATTTTTGGACTGACCCTTCAGAATTCTCATTTCCATTCTGACTGCAAGCAAAGAGTACTGCTTCCCTTAAAGGGATTCTCCAGTTCCAGGAAAACATATTCGTTTTCGTGTCACTGCAGGACCCTCCTTCTCACCCCCCAACCCAAGTTGCTGGAGGGGTTAAAACCCCTTCAGTGACTTACCGAAGTCCAGCGCCGATGTCTCTCGGTGCTGGTCAGGCTCTGCCTACTCTCCTAATTAGACCTCCCCATAGGAAAGCATTATTCAATGCTTTCCTATGGGGATTTTGGTGACGCTGGAGGTCCTCGTGAAGACGTCCAGCGTTTCTTAAAACACTTTTCGCGTTCTATGAACACGGAAGTTCCTCTAGTGGCTGTCTTATAGACAGCCACTAGAGGAGGACTTAACCCTGCAAGGCAAATATTGCAGTTTATGAAAACTGCAATAATTACATTTGCAGGGTTAAGTGTAGTGCGAGTTGGCACCCAGACCACTCCAATGGGCAGAAGAGGTCTGGGCCCTAGAGTATCCCTTTAAGTATTATAGACAGTGCTTTCTCTATCCTTTTGATAGACTGGTCACCGGTACTTGTTTAAAAATGACAATTTTTCATGATTTCTCTAGAAGACCAATGGCAAACACACTAGATATGGTTCTGTTGACCTTTTACTATGCTACAGAATCTCTGACAGTATCATTGCCTTCGAATTCCTTCTCTATTTCTGTTGTTTTACAAATCTTGTGTGCAATATCTGAATATTTAACCTACAGAATTTACATGTATCTGAAATCGAAATATTTGCTTTCCAGATTGTACAGGGCATCTCTGACATAACATCACATATTCCTCTCTGTAGCTGATATATGCTATAAGGCATATTTACCCATATCTGAATTTTCAGATTTAAAGCCCTCTTTGGATATATTATATCTACAAAACATATTTAACTTTATGAGGGGCAGCTCCATTGCTACATCTCTAAACCTAAAGAAATGGAGCCACCATTTACAGAAAAGATCATCCTTTTTGTAGCACAGGGCCGTATCCTAAGTTATAAGAAGTGGCCGGAACATAACGTTAAAAAAGATAGCGTCTGAAATAGCAAAGGCCGGGATTATAGAAATATGGATATATGGATAAACAAGCCGGGTCAGGATTCCAGAAATACACAATGCCAATAAAAAAGCCAGGTCTGGATACCAAAAATACACAAAGTCAAATATAAGCCAATGTCAATATCAGAATATGCAATACTCTGTGTTGTTCTACCACAATCTGATTAATCATATGGCACCCAGGTGCTAGACAAGGACCTAGGAGTCATGAAGATCGTTGGCCAAGTTTGGCCCCATTCTTTAAACCCTATATGAAGATGGGGTCCCAAACTGTTAACCTACATAAGTCCCTTATAGTGCAATATTAATGCTTCTTTGGGTCCAACTTTCTTTTCCCTATATATATATATTCATAGTTCTTTTGTTTACCTACATCCATCTTTTGCCCTACTTATGAAATACTGTGTTTATGTATGTTATACATAACTTTCTGCGTCTTTTCTTATGCATTTTTTTCCCAAATAAATATGGTGGAGTGTTTTTATTAAACTGCGAAATGCTATCTGGATGTTCAAATTTTGGCAAAAATAAATTATGTAGAAAAATTCTTCAAATCAGTTATTATCACAGTTTTCCTTCTTCAGCCTACATTTTGCATCCAGCTTTTATTTTGTTACAGTTCAGACTTTAATGAATAACAAAACATTTTACCATTAGGGATATACTAGAACTCGATTATGTCTAAGTTGTAAACACAGGCTTCAGTCTCTGCTCTTTGCATCTTTTCCTGGGGTCTTTAATGAATCAGAGCTCCTGCAAACCCTGCTGGTGTTCTGATTTATTCAGCTGTGGACAACCATGTGAAAGAGCAGAGAGCATGTTTTCTGTCCAGAGAGAAGACACGGAACAAGTGAATTCTCTTTACAGAACCATCATGTGAAAAGAAGTGTTTTCAAAACATCCTAAAATTATTTCATTTATAGATATTTCATCTAAAGAATACATGTCTAATGTGTGGGAGTTAATATGATTTGGGAGACATTTTGTTTTGTTTCAGGTTTTGGGAGGGGTTAAATTTAGAGCTATGGAAAAAAAGTTGAGTGTAGGCATTTGGAGTTTGAAGGGTTATTTAAGTACTCATCCTCTTATGATTGACAGAACTGTAAGAGCTATTGTACGGTGTAAATAACTCATTGCTGCACTTCTCATACTGAAACGCACTTCCTGTATGAGAGGCTGTTATTGGACAGAAGAGAAATGGTCCCTTACACTTCCTGTCTAGCCTCATACACAGACACTGGAGCTAGGACAGCACTGAATTTTAACGCTCTATAACAGTTCCTGCTGCTCTGCTATGAAGTATAGAATGCTGACTGGACTACAGAGGACACTGGTCAGGGCTCCTCGTACGTATCTCCTCCCGCCAGACCACCTAAGCTTAAAAAAAAAAAAAGCAATATAAGTGTAAATAGGCGTCTCCAACAGGACAGGCACCTGCAACTTAATCTGACTAATGTGAAATCTAGCCCTTCTTGTAGGTGGAAACCTCCAACACTCAGTGTTTTGCCACGCATGTGCCAATTATATGATCTCCTAAGACCATCTGACTAAAGAGTTTTACTTTTCTATTTTACAGAATTGTCTCTAGAGGCTGTCATATTGACCCTGCAATGTAAACACAGTGTTTCTCGCTGAATGGCAATGTTTTCATCTGCAGGGCTAAAAAGGGGGGAGAGGCACATGGCACCCAGAACACTTTGGTTTGGTTACCCAAGTTCAAAGAGAGCAGAGCATAAAGTGCCATTAAGTTGACTGTCATGTATGGGGTATTTTTGCAAAATAAGTAATAAAATAAAAACAGAAATACTCAGTATCACAAATAAATAATTGTGTACATAACACAAGGGGACTGGGCAATATGCGGAGTAGGCAATCTTCAAAACTTCTGGTGTCGTGTACTAAATCTCCCATATTGCTCTAACAGTCAAAATGCTGACAAAGCAGCAGGGGAGATGTAGTCCAAAACATCTGGAATGCTGAAGGTTGCCTACCCCTGATAAGCTGAAGTGTGCATGGTCGTTTCAGTTCTGCTTTCTAAAAAAAATAAGCTAATGTCATGTATCCCATCTGTTTTTAAAAGACTCATTCTCATTTCCTTTATTAGAGCAACGTTTGTCAGCATATAAAACAGTGTATAAGAAGCTCTACCATTCATCAGTGTACTATTATCTGCAGTAATAAACAAAAACACCACCGTTTGGTAATCTAATTAAAGTGACAAGATGCTATTAGCATATGTTGACTAGGTTGTTAATAAAAGGCAAAATATGAGGAAAACACAAATTATTGTTCTGTGAAGTACCATGAATATTTATTATTTACATGCGCTGTAATGAGTTAATCATTTGTCTATAAGAGGTTCCGTAAAGTTTCATTTCAGTACGGAATGTTTCCGACAGTTTTGTAATTTAGTATGTGACGAGATGGATTAGAATGCAATTAAGGTTGCATAATTGTTCTACTTCAGATGAGTTGCTTTGCAATGCAAGAAACATTATGATCAGCTAGTGTAGCAATCCCATCTATTATTGTAACAGACACTATAGCAACAATGATAGAATACAATGTTCGCACTCCTTACCTCTACTTCCCTTAAATATCACAATTAAGTCATGAGATCTTTGGTTAGGATAATTACTCATAATGTAAAAACAAAACAACTCCACATTACACAGTACTTCTCTCCAAAGCTAATAAATCTTTGGAAAAAAAAAAAAAATCAGTCCTAAAAATCAATGGTTTCGGTCAGATCTGTGGTTCGAATTTGCTCATAATTGTCTTTAAGATGTATTTGCTCTTTGCTAGCACTGTTGTCCATTATCAAGTTTAACAGAATACCCCATCTGATTACAACATAGCTTGTTTAAGTTTAGAATCTTCTTGCTTTCAAGATGGGGTTTTGGCACCTGGTACTTCTGCCTCCCACATTTTAAATTTCTTTTAGAAATGTAGAAAAAGATTTAAATTTGAAGGCACTTTGTGTCTTTGGAAGTAGAAGGCATAGCCACACCACAAGACTCAGCTTGGCATAGTGAAACTACTACAATAAATGTAATTGCAAAACATTACAACCATTACCAATACTAATAATTTTCTTTTAGAAATTTAGAAAAAGATTTAAATTTAAAGGCACTTTGTGTCTGTGGAGGTAGAAGCTGTAGCAGGGCCGGTGCAAGGATTTTTGCCGCCCTAGGCAAAAGAAAGATTTGCCCCCCCTCCCACTGACATCACAATGCCCCACCCATATGATCTGCCATATGAACTAATGCCAGTGCTGCACACAGTGTGTGTTTACATTAAAAAGCCTGCAGGGACAAACTATAGACACCAGAACCACTTTATTAAGCTACAGTGGTTCTGGGGACTATAGTGTCCCTTTAATGTGAGGTACATTAGAGATTAGTGTCACTAATAATGGTGGTCTCTCGTCTCCCCCTTAGTGGCCTCTGCTCTCCTCTGCCCCCCCTTTCCATTAGTGGTCTCTCCTCTCCCCCCACCTCAACCCTCCCTCCCTTAGCGGTCTCTCCTCACCTCCCTCCCCTAGTGGTCTCTCCACCACCCCCTCCCTCCTTTAGGCGTCTCTCCCTCCCCCACGTTCTCCTCACCCCCCTCCCTGTGTTCTCCGTGTTCTCCTCTTCTTCTCCCTGGTGTTCTCCTCTTCTTCCCCCCTCCCTGTGTTCTCCTCTTCTACTCCCCTCCCTGTGTTCTCCACTTCTTCCCCCCCCTTCCTGTGTTCTCCTCTTCTTCTCCCCGTCCCTGTAATCTTCTCTTCTTCTCCCCCCTCCCTGTAATCTTCTCTCCTCCCCCCTGTAATTGTCTCTTCTTCCCCCCCCCCTTCCCTCCCTGTAATCTCTTCATCTCCCCCCCTAATCTTCTCTTTTCCCCCTCCCCTGTAATTTTCTCTTCTCCCCCCTCCCGGTAATCTTCTCTTCTTCTCCCCCCCCTGTAATCTTCTCTTCTTCTCCCTCTCTGTAATCTTCTCTTCTTCTCCCCCCTCCCACCCTGTAATCTTCTCCACGCCCCCTCCCTGTAATCTTCTCTTCTCCCCCTCCCTCCAATCTTCTCCACCCCCCCTCCCTCCCTGTAATCTTTTCCACTCCCCCCTCCCTCCCTGTAATCTTCTCCACTCCCACCCTGAGCTGTAGCCACATCACAAAACTCAGCTTAGCAGAGTAAAACCACTACAATCAATGTAGTTGCAAAACATTACAACCATTACCATCACTGCCACCAATTTTTTTAATTTATTTTTTTGCAAAAGTTTTATCTTGTCAAACATTTTACAGATAATAATGTTTATACAAAATTCCAATGTAAAACACAGTACATATAAAATGAGAGTCTGGGTCAAAGGTGGGAGTAACAATTTGAGTTAAATATATAGAAGGAAATGTGAGACATTCACAGAGTGAGAAAAGTTTTATTCGCAGTATTATACATGTGTGTTCAGTCTCATCAAACCCAACTTAACCCAGTTCAATCTAGTG
Organism: Pelobates fuscus; assembly: GCF_036172605.1. Taxonomy (NCBI): domain Eukaryota; kingdom Metazoa; phylum Chordata; class Amphibia; order Anura; family Pelobatidae; genus Pelobates; species Pelobates fuscus. Next base: position 99,433,752 of record NC_086325.1, read on the forward strand.
ATTTGAAACATACTCCATTCATCCCAAACAGGCACCGGGCGACATATAGGGTAGGGGAAAGCAGCGAACAGTCACGGAGTACGTTACATGTTAGGCCAGGGAGCCCTTCTCTCTTTATAGAGGTCAGTAAGGAGTCTATCTGAGTAATATTGTAAATCGAGTCTTAACTGGAGGGGAGCATTCTATATAGGTAAATTGGTTTAAGTAAGGATAAATTATGTAGTGAATATATGTATACATTCTAAGAGCTTCCAAATGTGCCCAACTCACAACTTCACTCTCCTAGCAGAGCAGTCGAACAGGATATGACTGGTCGATAAGTACCCTTGGCTAACTAACGCAAAGACCATTGAATTTAAACCAAAGTTCCCATATCTCTTTATAGACAATGTGTCTGAGTGAAAAGCAACCTCCATTATGTGCTGTAAATTCAACTGGGAACATACTTCTAACTAGTTCAGAGGACCTATGTTTCCCCAGTTTCTGGCGATTATTAGTTTTGTTGCCATAAATACATGTACCAATAGATTTTTGACAATTCTGTTGCTGGGAGGAAAGCCCATATGAAACAGAAGCATATGTGCTGTTAACACGATTTTCCTCTTAAAGATAAAATTTACAAGTTTGGACAGGATCTCTTTTAAGGCACCAAGCTCTTCACATTGCCACCAGATGTGGGGAAGAGAGCCTAGTGCCTTACCACAATGCCAGCAATCTGGGGAATCATAGAGGTCAATTCGAGCTAATCGTGTAGGAACCTGATACCAGCGGTAAAGGAGTTTATAGTAAACATCCAGTATGTTTACTGAATGGATATTTCTTTTCGCCAGGCTGAGGCCCTGCAATCATTCATCCAGAGAGCTAGAAAATTGGAGTTCCTGCTCCCATTTCATCATAGCTGGGACTTTCTCCTTAGACCGCTGGTTGAACATAAACCTAGATAACCTGGAGGTGTTTGTTACTAAAATGCTGTTCCAGGAACTGGTCCAGCGGTGTTATCCCAGCTAATGATTTACCATTTAAAAAAAGATTTAATTCTCAAATAATTTAAAATCTCTCTAGAGGGGAGATTATGTTTAGTCTATAAGAAAAAACAATTGGGAAATTATCTCACCTCCTAATAACTCAGAGAAGTCCCTTAGGCCACATTTATGCCATTCTAGGATATTTAGATCTTCTATATAATATTGTAAGCATTCTAAAGGAGCACAACGGGATATTTTTTCAGTGACAACATTTTTCTTTATGTACTTTACTGTGGAGAGTACTGCTTTATTGTTCGGATTATCAGATCTCACTTCACAAGCTCCATATAACAATATATAAGATAAAATGGTTCTACCTTGTTTAATCCTGTTTTTTCTAGGTCTAACTATCCATATTGGTCTAGAAGAGGAGAAGTTGTCACAAACGGCAAAATGTACCATCGTACTTGTTAAATATGACCTTTGGGCGTCCAGAAAAGACAACCCGCCCTGCTTTCTTCCTCTCTGCAATATTCCCAAGGGTATTTTAGGTCAAATATCCTGCCAAAACTGTTTCTGAAAACTGCTAAACGTCTAGGAGTCTACCATCAGCGGGATTTTCCTAAATAGATATAAAAGTCTCGGCAGTAAATAGGAGTTGATTATCTCATTTCTACCTAACCATGATATCTCAATTCCCTTCGAAGCCATTTTTTTTTTAAAATTGTGTTGCCAGTGCCAAGTAGTTAAGCCTGTTTATTTCTGAGAGATCCATTATCCCCAGATAGTTTATACTCCTCGCCTCCCAATATAGCTTCAAGTTATCCTTGAAAAAATCCATCCTAGGTCTGCCCAGACCTTTAGTCAGGATTTGTGTATTTTTAATAATTACTTTATATCCTGAGATCTTACCAAACTCCTCGACCAAATTAAACACTTATGGTAATGAACCGATAGGATCCATAAGGAACAAGAGCACGTCATCAGCATAAAGTGTGATCTTGATCTCAGATGTATTAACAGTTATACCTTTGATTTGTGCTTTCTGTCTGGTAGCTTCTGCAAGTGGTTCAATAGAAAGAACGTAGAGTAGTGGGGCTAATGGGCAGCCCTACCGAGTCCCGTTACGAATCGGGAATCAGTCAAATTGAAACATAAACCCTGACACGTTAGCTTGCGGGTCCCCATATAGAGTCATTGTGTGATCTTTAAAGGTTCCCCCATTGCCAAAGAAGCCCAAGACCTCCTCTAAATACCTCCACCCAACACTGTCAAAGGCTTTCTCGCCATCAAGGGCTACCAGGGAGAATTTTCCTGACCTGCATAATGAATAACGTTCAGGATTTTCCTAATATTGTCAGACGTGCTCCTGCTCCCCAAGAAACCAGACTAGTCGAGATGGATAATATTTGAAATAACCCCCTTGAGCCTGTTGGCCATAATTTTTGAGTGCACCTTTATGTCTAAATTGATAAGTGAGATTGGCATGTAGTTGCAAGTTTGTGCAGGGTCTTTGTCTGGTTTCGGAATTGGTATAATGGATGCCTGAAGTATCTCAGATGGAATTGTTTTGAACTCTAGGAAGGTTCTATTAAAAAAGGGTGAAATTAGGTCATTAAGCTTCTGATAAAAAACTGATGAAAACCAGCCCAGGCCCGGAGATTTAGCAGACTTTAATGCTCGGATAGTATTGCTTATCTCCTAGTGAGAGAGAGGACTGTTTAACTAAATAATTTTTTTCCAGAAATATGAGGTAATTTTAATTTAGCCAGAAATTGCTGTATTTCCGGAATAGAGGGGGCAATGGAATTCAGATTATACAATTTTTTGTAATATTCTCCAAATTTGTGTTGGAGATAGAAATTTAGTGATTCCTACCACTATTTTCTTAATAGTTTGAAGTTTATTCCTGGTCTTTAATTCATTAGTAAGAATTCTACCTGATTTATTAATTCCATGGTACCAACCTTGTTTAAGAGCTGACAATGACTTATTTATTTTCTTGTGTTCTTTCTAAGATCTTCTGTCTAATAACCTTGATTTCTCTCAAAATCCCTTGATCTAAACAGATCTTATGAGACCTCTCAAGCTTTACCAATTCAATATATAGAGCATTCAGATCTTTCCCTTTCTGTTTTTTAGCATAGGTGCCCAATTTTATAAGCCAGCCTCTCATGTAGGATTTAAAGGTACACCAGAGGGTGAAGTTGCGAACCTGGTGATTATCGTTTAATTTGAAAAATTCTCTGGCCTAGCAATGCATATTCTCAATGTTGGTTTCTGACCTAAGAAGAGTCTCATTTAATCTCCAGTTGTTCCTATTTTTATATTCAGAGTTATTTTTTATTTCTAGAAAAATTGGGGCATGGTCTGACCATGTTATAGGTCCGATTCCAGCATTGATAATCTGTTCCAAAATGTCAGCCCTACACAGAAAATAATCGATAAAGCCATCCATAAATTATATCTCATAAGGTATAGTCCATTAGTACCATACAAACATAAGTATACTATTGGTACTATAACCACTTCATGAAAAATCGATAAAGAGATCTAAAATGATAAAAGAGCAAAACTAATATGGAGCCTAAAGGTGTTGACATCATATAGTATCATCTGTTGGCATGTATAGGACCACTAGGTGCCTTAGCTCAGGGATATGGAAGAGGATAGGGGAAACATAGGGTGTGGGCTTAGAAACATTACTCTACTAACGAAGGTTCTGTTTCTGAGCCCTCACCCTATGTTTCCCCTATCCCCTATTCAATACTCATATCTAGTGGTCCTATAAATGCCAACAGACGATACTATACGATGTCAACACCTTTAGGCTCCATATTAGTTTTGCTCTTATTTCTTTTTAGATCTCTTTATCGATTTTCCATGTAGTGGTTATAGTACCAATAGCATACTTATGTAGCTAGAAAGGCTCCATACCAGTGATGAAACTACTGACTTTGCAGCCAGTGTAGCTGCACTGGGGGACCATACACTATGGGGGCACATTGTGTGGCCCATGCACTTAGGATCACTGGTGGGCATGTGTCAACAGGGGTCTGGTCAGGCGCTGTGGCCCTTTAACTGTGCGACTGGCCCCCTCTTATCTGCAACATAGGAGGAAGTAAGAGCATCTCAATTTCTCACAGAAAGACGTGAAGATGCACGGAAAAGCGCACTAGGCAGAGCGGAGGGGGCAAGAACCGGAAAAGCCAGCCTCTAACTGCCAACTGCCTCAGCCTGCCGACTGGACCCCAGGCAACCTCCTGCACCCAAAAAGGTATGAATCTGGAGGGTGGCTATAAAAGTGTACATTTTGACCAGCATGTGTGTCATTGTGTGTGTGTGTGTGTGTGTGTATCTGTCTGTGTGTCATTGTGTGTATCTGTATGTTTGTGTGTGGTCTGTATGTCTCTGTGTGTGTGTGTGTATCAGTGTGTGTACCTATGTACCACAAAAAATAAATACAACGTCTTAGTGAGTAACCCAGAATTGCCAACACACTCTATACACCTGTGTGATCACCTCTCTATTCACACAAACATAGGAACTGTACATACATGGAAAAGTAGGTAGAATGTAGTTGTTTCTCAGGTAGGATGGTATTAATATACACTGTAAAAAGAAAGAACATTGCCAAAGCCTAGTGCAATACAATCTGATACAGATATATAAGCAGATTCAGTAATCTTTTGGTATAGTACTCATAAAGGTGGAGCCAATGTATGAGGCTCAATAGGTAGGCAGGTGGGAGTATTAGTAGGGATCCCACTCCCTTGCTTGGTGTTGTCCTTGTCTCCTTTCTCGTCCAATAACTCCACTGAGCATAGGTAGCAGTATATGTAGATACTTTATTGGTACAGAATAAAAATAAGATAAAAGTAAAACACAATGAAAGTAAATGAAAAATATAAAATGAGTCCAAATCTGAAAACCCGTTTCGCCTATTAAAAGGCTTCCTCAGTTGCATGTAGCTTTCTCCGGTGGTCAGTATATATACCTCCCTTTTGATTGTCCATTGAGGTCTCCTGGCTGTGTTCAAAATCATTTCCGTCTCTATCTGATGACGCGGCTACGCGCATCCTCCTTTGATGCTGTGTTCCTTGTTAGTCCGTGTTCCACGTCTTCAATCAGTTTTATTGTCCATGAAAGCTTTTTACATTGCGGTTCTCTCCGTACACATATCGCACATATTTGGGACATAAAAGGCGAAAATTATTAGAATGCATCTGATTTAGGGTCTTTCAAGAATTCAATATTGAATATAGTAAAACTTCAAAATGTTAAAAACAAATATACTTTCGCCTTCTTAAATTGATTGATAAAAATATGAATTACATATATAAGACAGACCTTTAGTGTATAAATGGAATATTTGTAAAAGTTAAAAAACACCTATATTGTCTAAACTTGTGATAGATCGATAACAATAAATAGAAATAGAAAGGAAAAATTCCTTATAGTTAAATAGTTACATAGCTGAAAAGAGACTTGCGTCCATCAAGTTCAGCCTTCCTCACATTTGTTTTTTGCTGTTGATCCAAAAACAAAAAAAAACCAGTTTGAAGCACAATTTTGAAACAAGCTAGGAAAAAAAATCCTTCTTGACCCCAGAATGGCAGTCAGATTTATCCTTGGATCAAGCAGTTATTACCCTATATTGAAAGATTATATCCTTGAATATTCTGTTTTTGCAAAAAATGTGGAATTGAGAAAGATGGTGTGAATAATCATAACAAATGTTTCTGTAAAAAAATTATAAAAAATGTGGAGGAATATATAATTAATCATAAAAAGTGGTATTGATCAAAAAAATGATATGAATAATAAATTTAAAAAAATGTTTTTATAAAAAGTTACTAAAAATATGGGGGAATAAGTAATTAATCATGAAAAAGTGGTATGGATTATGATCTAATAAAAAGCCAGATGTTATAGTCGCTGTGTTTTCATAGAAAGTGACATAGCACGAAATCTGAATTTAATCCATACGGAATAAGAGTATTGAAATTCAAGATCTCATTTCCTCTTTTCCTAATTTGTTAATAAAATCACCTCCTCGACAATCTTTTTTTACTACTCTTAAAACACAGAAAAATAGATCGTTCGGATCTTGGTTATGTGCTATTTTAAAATGTTGGGAGACACTGTGGGTCTCAAGGCCTTTTCTTTTGTTGCATATATGTTTACGCAATTTGAACGTTTAATGGTCGAATTGGTCTGCCTATATACAGTAAATTACATGGACATTTTAAGGCGTATATCACGCCTTTCGAGTAGCACCTTGCGTGGTCCTGAATGACATATTGTTTCCCTATAATGTGATATTTTTTGTCCTTCATGGAAGTGTATATTAATATCATCCTACCTGAGAACCAACTCCACTCCACCTACTTTTCCATGTGTGTACCTATGTATCTGTCTGTCATCAGTGTGTGCATCTGTATGTTTTCCATGTGTGTATCTGTGTATCTGTATGTTGTCAGTATGTGTATCTGCATGTGTGCCAGTGTGTGTATCTCTGTGTGTGTTTTCTGCATGTGTGTCAGTGTTTTCTGCAATGTGTGTCTGTCTATCTGCATGGGTGTCAGTGTGTGTCACTGGCGGATCCAGGGGGGGGGGCAACGGGGCAATTGTCCCCCCAAGATTCTCCCCTGCCGGCTAGTGCAGGGCTGGCATTGTCCAAGTGCCAGCCCTGCACTGTGCCTGCGGACTGGAGAAGAGATCACAGATCTCCCTCCCGGGTCCGCAGGCACCGTGCTGGCAGCCATCGGGGGGAGGGAGGGAGACAGGACCCGGGAGTTCAGCCTGCAGCTCCTCCGGGTCCTTCTCTTGCGAGCACGGAACGTTGCCGCGGTTACCACGGCAACGCTCCAAATCTCGCGAGAGTGAACTCTAGCCGAGGAGCGCGGGCTAGAGTTCACTCTGACCACTGGACCACCAGGGATTCCCACTGGGACCACCAGGGATTGAAATATGTCCCCCCTCCTCCCAGTAAGAAGGGGGGGGGAATATATTTATTTAATTTTATACATTATTTATTTATTTATTTTTATCAAAAAGCCCCCTTACCCTGCTAACCACACATTCACACATTGCCCCCCATAAACTGCCCACACACATACTGCCCCCCATACACACACTGCCCCCCATACACATACACCGCACCCCCATACACACACTGCCCCCCCCATACACACACTGCCCCCACACACATATACTGCCGCCACACACATACACTGCCCCCCCCACACATACACTGCCCCCCCTACACATACACTGCCGCCCATACACACACTGCCCCATACACACACTGTCCCCCCATACACATACACTGCCCCCATACACATACACTGCCCCAATACACACACTGTCCCCCCATACACATACACTGCCCCCATACACATACACTGCCCCCCCATACACACACTGCCCCCCCACATACATACACTGCCCCCCCCACACACACATTGCCCCCACACACATACACTGCCCCCCAGACACATACACTGCCCCCATACACTTACACTGCCCCCATACACACATACACTGCCCCCAATACACACATACACTGCCCCCATACACACACACTGCCCCCCATATACATACACTGCCCCCCCCATACACATACACTGCCCCCAAACACACGCTGTCCCCCATACACACACTGCCCCCCCATACACACACTGGCCCCCATACACACTGCCCCCCATACACATACACTGCCCCATACACATACATTGCCCCCATACACACACTGCCCCCCATACACACACTGTTCCCCCATACACACACTGCCCCCCATACACTTACACTGCCCTCATACACACACTGGCCCATACACACACTGCCCCCCACACACATACACTGCCCCCATACACATACACTGCCCCCACACACACATACACTGCCCCCCACACACATACACTGCCCACCCATACACACACTGCCCCCACACACACATACACTGTAAGTTGTCAAACTGTTCTTAAACGGTTTGACTACTTACTCTGGGAGGGGGTCCCGGCACCATAACCACTACACAGAGCTGTAGGGGTTATTGTGCATGTATTATTTCTTTAAATAATATAAAAGTGCCCCTCCCGAGATCAGTCTCTGGATCCGCCACTGGTTTGTGTATCTGTGTGCAGTGGTGTATTTTAGTTTTGTGCTGCCCTAGACACCCTCCCCTCCCCCCATATCTAAATTTCTCTTTGAACTGACAGACACATGCCCTCACTGATGCATACACTGACATACACTCACTGACTGATACACAGTCATTGGCACACACACTGTTTAACCAACACACCCTTTCACTGAAACACACACACTTACTTTCACACACTCACATTCACTGATGGACACACACATACACACTCTCTGACAAACACATATAAACACTCACTGACAAACACACATACACTCTCACTGACAAACACATATAAACTCTCACTGACAAACACACATACACTCTCACTGACAAACACATATACACTCTCACTGACAAACACACACACTCTTTGACAGACACACATACAAACACATACACACTCTCACTGACAAGCACACATACACACTCACTGACAAATACACATACACACTCACTGACAAGCACACATACACTCTCACTGAAAAACACACATACACTCTCACTAATAAAACACATACAAACTCGCTGACAAGCACACATAAACACTCACTGACAAGCAAGGAGCGCGGGCTAGAGTTCACTCTGACCACTGGACCACCAGGGATTCCCACTGGGACCACCAGGGATCGAAATATGTCCCCCCTCCTCCCAGTAAAGGTAAGAAGCGTGGGGGGGGGGGGACACATACATTTATTTTATTTTATACATTATTTATTTATTTATTTTTATCAAAAAGCCCCCTTACCCTGCTAACATTCACACATTGCCCCCCATAAACTGCCCACACACACACTGCCCCCATACACACACTTCCCCACATTCACTGCCCCCCATACACATACACTGCACCCCCATACACACACTGCACCCCCAAACACATACACTGCCCACACACACATACACTGCCCCCATACACACACTGCCCCCCACACACATACACTGCCCCCCCCCACACACATACACTGCCCCCATACATACACTGCCCCCCATACACACACTGCCCCCCATACACACACTGCCCCCCACACACATACAGTGCCCCCCATACACATACACTGCCCCCCATCCACACACTGCCCCCATACACACACTGTCCCCCCATACACATACACTGCCCCCCATACACATACACTGCCCCCTATACACACACTGCCCCCAATACACACACTGCCCCCCCATAAACATACACTGCCCCCCATACACATACACTACCCCCCCAACAGAGTCTCTGCTTTAGAAATGCTTCTAAAACTAGATGCACCTCCTGTTATTACTTCCGTGCAAAAATGGGAGAAAGAATTAAAAATAAGAATTAATAGGGAAGATTGGTGTACGGTTATATCTAAAACAGCCAAAAATATTCACTGTTTGAATTTACTGGAAACACTATATAAAGTAATAAATAGATGGTACTTTGTCCTTACCAGGTTAGCTAATATGTATAGCTCGACTTCACCCTTATGCTGGAGATGTAAGCAACAATTGGGCTCTTACATACACATTTGGTGGGAATGTGAGAATGTAAGAAACTTCTGGCAGGAAACTTTTGTTATTATTGAAAAATTGATCTCTAAGCCTATTCCTAAATGCCCAGAAACTGCTATTCTACATTTAAATATTGATTCCTTATCTCAGAAAGATTCTACTGTCTATATTCATTTTATGATAGCTGTAAAAATAATAAAGCTAGGAATTGGAAAAACTCACTGCCCTTTTCTTTAGATAAACTATCTCAAGTTAAGTACCAACTGGGGATGGAATCCCAATTAGATAAGTTCTATGGTAAAGATTTGAAAGCCAAAGATTATAGCACCTTTTGCAGAGAAATGCTATAAAGTGAATGTGGTGATTAGGTTTGCCCCTGAGTGATAGAATAACCAGGTTACATTTGGTGATTAAAGAGTGGAAAACCGGTATAGGATTCTAGTGTGACTCTGAAATCTTGTGACCAATTAGTAGATCTCCCTCTGCTCTCCATTCGGCATGTAAGTTGATGTAATGTATTTGTTTGTATTTACCGTACTAAGTCTGTCTTTTTCGACTGAATTCTGAATACTATGTTTTATGTAACCAAGCACAATTAATGTCTATTTTTGTATGGAAAAAAAATTATAATAATAATAAAAATTATATTAAAAAAAAAAACAAAAACACATACAAACTCACTGACAAGCACACATAAACACTCACTGACAAACACACATACACACTCACTGACAAGCACACATACACTCTTAATGACAAACACACATACACACTCACTGACAAGCACACATACTCTCACTGAAAAACACACATACACTCTCACTAATAAAACACATACACACTCACTGACAAACACACATACACTCTCACTGACAAGTACACATACACTCTCACTGACAAACACACATACACACACACAATTTATTTATTTTTTTAAATTCCACTCCACCCAGTCTCCCTACCTTTCTCTATTTGCCTGAGGTCCAGTGGGGCTGCTGGGCTGAGCGGCTGGCGTGTGGTTCCTGGGGTCCAGTGGGGCTGCTGGGCTGAGCAGCTGGCGTGCAGGCGGCGAGGGAGCTCTGATACTCCTGCTCAGCTCCCTTGCGTGCCTGTTAGTGATGCCAGGGCCGGAGTGACGTAATTTTCCTGCTCCGGCATCACTGTGGTGTGAGCAGGGGAGCTTAGCAGGGGAGAGCTCAGGGGAGAATTCTGCCTCGTCGCCCACCTCAATTATCAGCGCTTGCCGCTTGCTAGCCTCGGAGGGCCCTGGGGTAGCCAGTTGGACAATTTTTGGCCCCTTAGGACAAGAAGCTGACAAGGCATCTGCCAGGGCGCTTAGGGAGCGGCTTTTTTTGCCGCCCCCTGAAAGTGCCGCCCAAGGAAAATGCCTTGTCAACCTCGCAGTAGATACAGTGCTGTCTGTGTGTCTGTATCTGTATGTGTATCAGTTTGTTTATCTATGTATCTGTATATGTGTCAGTGTGTGTATATGTTTGTCTGTATATCTGCATGTATGTCTGTGTGTGTATCTGTGTGTATATCTGTGTATCTGAATGTGTTTCAGTGTGTGTCTGTGTATCTGCATGTGTGTCAGTGTGTATCTGTGTATGTATTTGTATCACAGTACGTGTGGCAGTGTATGTGTATATGTGTACACATCTCTGCATTCATACTTCAACAATACACACAAATACAACCCTGCATTCAAAAGTTAACACTAAATACACATATAAAATGATATATAAACAAAACCCTACATTTTAAAAAACAACACTACACATAAATGCATGCTTGCATTCAAACGCTACATACACTACACTACATACAAACACACCCCTACATTCACATAAACATACTCCATACAAAAACATGCTTACATTAAAATACACAAACACTGCTCAGTGCTACATACAACCCTGCAAGCATGGGAAATGATGTGGGAGTTGTTCAACAATTGGTGATCTACCTTTTAGCCAACCTTATGATGGGGGGCAAACACATTTTTGCACCAGGGCCCTCTCTACGTTAGTCCCGACACTGCTCTATCCAATGGGACTTCGGAAACAATGGGTGTGGTGTGGCCATAGTTTCCCTTCTGGGCATTGGGTTGGGACATTAAAATTGATTAAATGGATGTATTTTATTGTGTCTCTTTTTTGTAAATCTGTGTTTTTTTTCTCATTATTTGCATTGGGAATTATGGATTTTATTTTGGCCTTTTTGGGGGCTAAAGATAAGAAGAAATAAAAGAAAGAAGACATTCGGTGTAATTTGTCAAACCATTTTAGAATGCTCTGACAACTTACCTGGGTGGTTCCAAAACCTAGCATTGTGATTAGCTCAAGGGAGACATCCGGTTTCTCCTGCAGGAGAAGTTAGATGTGGTACAGGATTATGGTGTTTGGAGTATTCTTTCACTGCTGATTCAATTAGATGCAGAAAAAGTAGCAGGACATAAAATACAAAAATATTCAAAGAAAGAATTACTGAGTGGAGTGATACTGCTCATTTGGCACCTCTTACATAAGATAATAATTGGAACCAAGACAATATTTGACAAGCATATCAACGTGACTGTATACTGATTTAACCCTATATTTAAACTGACTTAGGATGAGTTTACAAGTTATAAAATTGGTTCTGTGGCAATCCTCTAAGGAGATATAATAACATGCCTGGAGTATTAACCAGGATTATTATGGTTGACCTGAACACCTTCATGCACATGAATTGAAATGCTTTTACACGTTTTAAAAGGAGTTCCACAATTAACTGTAAATGCCACTCAGCCCAAAGTTTTATGTTTAATTACACAGCCCGCCTTGATACAAATGTAGGAAAATAACTTTAGTTTACAAATATCTATTTAATGTGACACCTCACATGGCAGTGTCCAGAATCACAGCACTGTAATATCATATTATATGTAATATTAATGTGAGTAATAATTTACTCCAAGAAATATCTTGCACCAGCATAAGTAATGGTTAGAAGTTAATCCACCTCAACCCAGTGGGTTATTATAAAATCAGGTTTCATAATAAGAACCTTAGGATTCGGAATGTTTCCCCTTACATGCCTTGTCTCCAGAACATTTTTCAACCTTTTTATTTTTACCATCTTTATTTTTGTTTCAGTATTCCAAGGTTTCTCAACATCTCAATTCCAGTTTCTTACGTTGTGAAAAGAAAGGAAGACGTTGATATGGAATATAGGTGTAACAAACCCCTTGTACTTTGCATAGTACGTTCGTTCGCACACTCCCGAACTGCTAGAGGCTTGAGTGATTATAGCCCATTCGCATAGTACGCTAGTTTGTACTCTCCCGAAATCCCAATAGATCGTGGTTAAAATCAACCGCTTCTTCGTTCACATACCCAAACTTCAGTAGAGACTTGATGAAGGTTACAACAGTAATGTTTTATCATGGCCAGATGGGGTCTCCAGCAAAAACATAGTAAAACACACCCAGGAGTCTCTGTGTCTGGGAGATAATTGAGTGTACTTAAACTAATATCTCCCAGGCACTAGATGTACAGAAAATAAAACATAAAATACCCCAAAATACATAAAACACACATAGGAACCCCCACAAGTCTTATATCCTCGGATAGCCTGAATCTGAGCACCCAACATATCCAAATAGCGCTCAGATCCCACTAATACAGCCAAATCGCCTCCGGAGTAAACTTTTGGGAGTTCCAAAATTAACAAAAAGAAGAACGGTTCCCCTGGCTCATAGGTAACGATCGTTCACCTGGTTCGTGCGAACAATCCTACCGAACAGCGTTTTCCTGGCTTGTCTCCAAATGAAGGAGGCTTTCGTACAAAAATTACTGTTGTTCGCGGGGTCGAGTGTCTAACTTAGAGTTCCAGACACTCAACGACCTAGTACTACTGCCTGCTTTCGGGAGACAAGATGGTCACCATTTTCCAGCGCACGTGTTGCTTGGTTATACGGCGAGAGCACTTAAATTTGTGGTTTTCTTTGAAGTTAAATGAGCCGGGGGTGGTCGGTGTTCCGTAGAACAATCTACCGAAAGCAGGGAAAATAACTGGGACAAGGAAATACTTGGTTTTGGCAGAATAGGCAACAGGGTAAACTTTAAATACAAACAAAGCATATGAAGTACGTGTTAGTTACATCAACTTTATAGGAAGCCAGCCTTTTCTTCTCTTTCCCTTTTCTCATTCTTTCTTTTCCTTCCTTTTTTTTTGTCATATAAACCTTTATAAATAGACAGTCGTGAATTGCGTTCGTACGTCTTAAGGTGAAGATATTATGGTAAGTGTTTGGGTTGACAACATGTTATTTCTTTGAGCGGTCCTTGGTTTGTGTTGTTTACAGAAGCAGAAATGTAATAACCAGGCTTGGTTACAGGGTGGTCGTCAGTGCCTAATGATAGAGTCTATGCGATTAGCAAATGGAATGTCAGTGACTTTTTGTATATTTGTAGTGGTAGTGAGCTATGATGTAAGAGCATGGTCAGAGGTTGAAATGATAGGGTGGTGTCTATAATGCCTTGGATTTTGGTGTGTATCTTCCAAAAAGGAACAATCGGGGGACATGACCACCAGATGTGGAGTCTGGTACTCTCTCTCGTCCCGCAGTGCTAGCATTTTTTAGGTATTTCTACGTGCATGCAGTGCCTCCAATTTGTCCATATTAAGTTTCAGGTTAGAAACCGCTTAAAGGCTACCATGGGATTGGGTAGGGAAATCGGTGGCTGTTCAAGAAAAAAGAGCATATCGTCTACGTAGTCAGTGACACGGTGTTCCGTTGTCCCAAAGTGAACCCTGTAAGATCCCCGTCCCACTGCTCTAGAGAGAGGGCAAAAAGGAGGGGAACAGAGGACAATCCTGGCGCGTACTGTTCTGGATGGGAAAAAAGGGTCGTGAGCGCACCGTTAACGCGGTTTTGGGCCGCAGAGGTGGTGTAGAGGGATTGTATCCAAGAGAGCATATGCAGGGCAAACCCCATGTGTTGGAGAGTGGACGTAAGGTAGAGCCAATCTACCTGGTTAAATGCTTCTTCGGCGTCGGTAGAAAGAAGTATCTCTTCTCTACTGGTTGCTTTTCAAAGGTTTTGTACTTGTACTTTCTCGGTGAGGGCTTGTTTTATGGCATGCTTCTTTGTGCCCAGTTTTCCTTCATTCTAATGTGTTATTATGAAGATTGCTTTAGGGAAATCCCTCCACATTTTTACACTCCAAAAAACATAGTGTTCTAGACTAATAATAGAAATATGTTAGAGATTGCTATTACCATCTTGAATTACCATGTACAAGTGTTTGGAATATTTTAGGGTTAGGGAATCTATGACATTGCAGAACTTCAAATCTTATGATCCACAGGCTGGCATTTGGATGCCTTGGTGTCATTTGAGCTGTAGTAAACTATCAGGTGTTCAAACTCAGTACACATATATCCCTGCACAGTGGTTTTTACCACTTCTACATAGGATCCTACTACAAGCATCTCGTGCTTTTTAAGATTTATTTTTAGTTATTTTCAGGACTGAAAGCCACAAAACATAGCAAAATCTTCCTCTGCAAATGATAAGTGATGCAAGTAAGCCTATGGGTAAAATGTATAAATACTGAACTACTTTTAAAATTGGAATTGTACATGGTTATTTACTAAAATGAGAAATCAAAGTGAATTTTCAAATGTTAGAATAAAATACCCAAACAGGAAAAAGTCTTGGTTAGCTATACTTTAATTTGGCTACTCTGGCCTTGCGTTTGCAATTCACTTTGAATTCACTTTGACTTCTCAATTTAGTAACTAACCCTGTTAGAGTTGAGTACAGACTAATGCTGGATAAATTATACATCTCACCTTTAAGCAGTGGATGATCACCCATAGAGGCACTTGGAGCAGAGCCCCACCAGTTTTTATGTGGGGAAAAAAATATTAGTGTTTACAAACACTGTGATTCTTTTTCCTCCTACCCCCTCCCTTATTGGTAACTGTTTGGAAAAGCTTATTTGAGAGCATCTAGTCATGTCAAAATGGAGCTGGTTTAAGCCCTTTTTCAGCAGGCTTTGCACATGCCTAGTGTCCTTCGAGAATGAATTTCAAGTATTACATTGAGTTGCCATTCGGGCAGCAGAGCTACCTGCCCATGAGTGGAGGCATGCTACTCACCTCTCTATTCAGGGGCCATCATTGGCTGATAGCACAAGGGGTGGGGTTACACAGGAGATAGAAGCAAGAAGCCATCTTGGAATTGGCACAGAGAGCGCACAGCAGCAGCCCCTTGCCCCTGCCAAATGTAAATGTATAATAGTATATTTTTCTCTCCCCCAATATCCCTAGTGACTGCCTGAGGGCTAATTAAGCAAGAAATGTACTCAAATATATCATACATATAAATAAAACCAGGGAAGTCCAGAAGTATCAAGGAGAAGGGGACATTTATGACACAGAGCAGTGTGCTGCCTGTCTCTAATAGCTTTAATGATTTCTTCTGCACATACCCATCATCTTCTTCAAATTGTGCAGTCACTCTACAGCTGAGACACTCATGCTGTGGCTAGTTGAAAAGTTGTGAAGCTTCTGTCATGGTGTAATATCCCAACACTCAGTATTCAGGACAGCAAGAGAAAAAAAAACATGAAATAGCATACAGCCGGGCCTTAGAATGACCATTCTTAACGTAGACAAAGAAAAAGCGTTGTCAGTAACGAGCCAAGGTCAGGGTAACAGAGAGACAGCAAAATTAGACCTAGCCAGAGTCAGGTAAACGATAATCAGTCAGATAGGCAAACAACACAGGAAAGGGTTAAAGATAAATGCAGAGTCAGAAACAAAGCCAAGGTCAATACCAAAATATAAACAATATCGAACATTATTAATGGAATGGGATAGGCATTTTTTATCTTGTTTAGACGATACATGTAGTCGATACATGGTCTTAAATCACCCTCTTTCTTAGACACAAAAAAGAAGCCTTCCACAGCTGGAGAAGAGGATCATCTAATAAACCCTTTCTATAGGAGACAAAGGATACACTCTCCCCTTGGGAGTATAGTACCAGGTAGCAAATCTGTTGTACAATCATACAGTCTATTGGGTGGGAACTTATCAGCTTCTCTTTTGTCAAACACCGCTCTCAAGGACATGTCTAAAGAGGTATAACAGTAGATAAAGGAGGAACTGTAGGCACATTAATAGAATTCAAAAGAGTAACTTTGGTGATAAAAGAGTCATGACATTTGGTATTCCATGATTCAGTCTAACCTGGCTCCCAATTAATAGTAGGGTTGTGTAGAAGCAACCATGGGTACTCCAGTACAATCTGTGAAGAAGGAGAAGAAATTACCTGGAACTGAACATTTTCGTTATGTAATAACCCTATAGACCTAAGTATGGGTACCGTTTCATGAGTAATCACTGGGGAACATAACGGTCTACCATCTATGCCCTCAACGGCCAAGGTTTGTTTTTCTTCATTAAGGGTATGCTGTGTTTTTAAGAAAGGTGGGTTCGATTAAGTTCTCAGCCACACGTGAGTCGACCAAAGCAGTTGACCAAAGCTATATCAGCAGAATTGTCATAACGTAAGGAAATAGGAAGGGACAAAATATTTAGAGGCAAGTGAGGGGACTCTGATATCACACCCAAAGCGGATCTTAGGTGCAGGAGTTTTACGGAGGTATGGGACACTCTCTTTGCATGTAGCCTTTTTTACCGCAGTAAAGACAGAGTCCCTTTTTTCTCCTATACAGCTTCTCTACTTCAGAAAGCTCGGTAATCCCTTACTGCATGGGTTCTGCCTCTGGCATGAGGAGAAACTCAAGATTGGCAACTTTAGGCATAATGCAGACAGTAAGGCGACTGTTACTACTCTTGGTATAATGTCTATCTTGTTTTCTGTTATCTATATGGATGAGGTAGTTGATAAAATCCTCCAGTGCCACAGGGAGTTCTCTGGAAGCTACCTCATTCAATATAGTTTCAGACAACCCGTCCATAAATGCTATTACTAGTCCATTATTTGTCCAATATACCTGAGAAGCCAATTTATGGAACTGGATAGCATAGTCAGCAACTGATCCCTGTTAAAGCTTTAGCTGCATTCTTTACCCTGCTGGCAGTGTCAAAGGTCCTACGAAAAGCTTTAAGGAAACCTTTAAAATTGTAAACCAGATAAGGCGCTTGTGTGGGATAGCCCACACAAGCGCCTTATCAGTGAGCTGATGCATGAGGAACCCCACCTTAGACCTATCTGTGGAAAAGGATCAGGGATACATCTCAAAGTGGAACTCCACTTGATTGAGAAGCCCCCTACAAGTTTTTGCATCTCCTCAATCCCTAGGAGGTGGGGTCAGGTGCACGGACACATTATTTTGATTCGACGCCTCTGGAATAGGAGATACGGGTTGAGGCACCTGTGTCTCAGGAACCAGACAAGCGGTTCTGGACCACATCTGATCCATACGGTGAACTTGCTCTTCAAAGCTCGCCTCATACGAAGCCATTTGCTGTTCTAAATCTGAAGGGTCCATGGCCCTATTGTCATATCCCGGTATAATACACCAACATGCAGAGTTCAAGAAAGAATGGATACAAAACAAAGAAATTGTTGCGGTCACCGGCCCGCCGAGCCTCACGGTCGTGCCCGACCGGCACGACCGCACCGACTACACGAGCTTACCTGCTCGTCGGCAAGCCGGGAACCGCGCACTTAGTTCTTCCGGGCATCACGCCCGAATCCAATATGGCGCCGACCACGTGGTCGCGTCTATGGATAGCCCCGCCCCCGAGAATTATACTAACGTGTGCGTGACGTCACGACGTCAACGCACACGCACGCTTTGGGGTCAGAGGTCGCCCTCTGACCAATCACAGCCTAGAGAGGGGTATTTAAACCCCTAGCTTTTCCCAGTACTTTGCCCTGTCGTGGTTTCAGTTTCCTGGTTTCCTGTTTTCGTGTTTCTGATTTCCTGGTATCCTGATCCTTGACGTTTCCCTGGTTATTCTGATCTCTGGTTTCCCTGACTTGGCTTGTTTAATCGGTATTGAGTATTTTCTGGCTTCCTTGACCTCGGCTTTCCCTTTGACCATTCTCTGTCTCTAGCGTATTAGTCCGGCCATTCTAAGGTCCGGTTTACGCTCTATCCTGTTATTTTCCTTTTCTTACTTATGTATATGTTTACATAGTTTCTGCGTGCTGGACCTCATTACTAGCCGTGACATTACGACAGGGGCATGGATCCTGCAGAACTATGCAAACATATGATCGCCTGTGAAAATAGGGTGGAGGATATGGACCACAGGTTAGACCAATTTGCCCAGGCATTTCAGACCTTGCTCCAGAGGACTGCCTATTTAGAGGTCCCTCCTGTACCACCTGTGGTTCCGCCACCTGTAGTGGTTCCCGTGCCACATAAACCACCGTCCATAACCCTGTCACCACCCCCTCGTTATGGAGGTGATTCTAAGGATTTCAGAGGTTTTTTAAACCAAATTGAATACCACTTTGAGGCCTCCCCAGGTTCATTCCCAACAGGTAGATCTAAAATAGGCTATCTGATGAACCAATTAACTGGAAAAGCCTTGACCTGGGCTAACCCCTTATGGGAAAGTGGTGACGCAGTAGCCCGTGATTACAGTACGTTTCTTACGGCTTTTAAGGCTATGTTTGAACCTAAAGGCAGGGAGAAGAACGCTGCCAAAGCCCTTATGAGAATCAAGCAAGGCAGTCGTTCTGTAGCCGATTATGCCATAGAATTCAGGACATTGGCGTCTGAGGTTGATTGGACCAATAGTGGTCTGGTGGCTGCTTTCTCTGAAGGTCTAGCTGAGAGTATACAAGATGAGACCGCAGCTAGAGACCTCCCGGTTAATCTTAATGAGTTTATTGCCTACATGATAGACATTGATAACCGGCTCAGAGAGAGAGAGAAAAACAAACAACGTAACAGACGTTCCAATTTATCCATAGCTCCTCGTTTCTCTAACCCAGTGGTGAGTAGCCAAACGCCTCTTCCAGAACCTGAACCCATGCAATTGGGTAGCGCTAAACTCACTGAGGCAGAGAGACAACACAGACGTAACGAGGGGTTATGTATGTATTGTGGCAAGAAGGGACATCTAAGATCGTCATGCCCGGTTCGGCCGGAAAACTTGCACACCTAAGGCACGTACGGGGACCGACCTTAGGTGTGATGTATATGTCCCCTAAATTGACTAAGAACCGTTTCCTTGTCAAAGTAACCTTATCTTTCAAGAACACTACTGTTCAGTGTGAGGCTATGATTGACTCTGGGGCAGCGGAGAATTTCCTAGACAAAGAATTCTCTGCAAAACATCTCCTGCCCTTAAGACAAAAAGAGAAACCTATAGCAGTCGAGGCCATTGATGGAAGGCCTCTTACCCAGCCTTTCATTACACACGAAACTCTGCCAATCACTGTTTCAGTGGGTATTCCCCACTCTGAAGAAATGACCTTTCAAATCATATCTTCACCTACAGTTCCAATAATACTCGGTTTCCCTTGGCTACTGAAACACAATCCACGTTTGGATTGGATTGAAGGAGAGATTGTGAGTTGGGGTGAGAGATGCAAAGGTGTTTGCTTTAAGCAAATCCCACAACCTATTGGTACCATTAATGTTCCTAGTGCACCTCCCTTGACCACACAAATTCCACCGCAGTATATGGATTTGAAAGAAGTATTTAACAAGGTCCAGTCAGAAGGATTACCTCCTCATAGACCTTATGACTGTACTATAAACTTATTACCAGGGACTATGCCTCCCAAGGGAGGAGTTTATGCCTTGTCCCCCCAGGAAAATCTTTGTTTGGAGGAATATATTAAGGATGCTCTCAGAAAGGGTCATATACGTAGATCCTCCTCACCAGCCGGGGCTGGGTTCTTCTTTGTCTCTAAAAAAGAAGGAGATCTACGCCCCTGTATCGATTATAGGGGTTTGAATAGGATTACCATAAAAAATGCCTACCCTATTCCCCTTATATCAGAGCTGTTTGACAGATTGAAGGGAGCTCGAGTCTTTACTAAGCTCGATCTCCGAAGTGCATACAATCTAGTCAGGATTAAGGACGGTCACGAATGGATGACCGCATTTAACACCAGAATGGGACATTACGAATACCTGGTTATGCCGTTTGGATTATGTAACGCTCCAGCGGTATTCCAGGATTTTATTAACGATGTCCTAAGAGAGTACCTTCACATTGTCGTTCTAGTGTACTTGGACGACATTCTCATCTATTCCCCAGACCTAGAGACACATCACGAACATGTGAGAATTGTACTGAAAACCCTGTTACAGAACGGCCTTTACTGTAAACTGGAGAAATGCCAGTTTGACCAAACGGAGATACAATTCCTTGGATACGTTATATCTCCGTCTGGTTTCCAGATGGTTCCCGCAAACTGGAGGCAGTCTTACAGTGGCCATTACCCAAGGGCCTTAAAGCTACTCAACGCTTTATAGGTTTTGCGAATTACTACCGCAAATTCATAAAGGGATTTTCCTCCGTCATTGCCCCTATAACAAATTTAACCAAGAAAGGAGCAAATTGTATATCTTGGCCCAAAGAAGCAAAAGAGGCATTTGAACGGTTAAAATCTTTATTTTCCTCAGCACCTGTCCTGACCCATCCTGATCCAACCAAACCATTTATCCTAGAGGTGGATGCGTCAGAAACAGGAGTTGGAGCCATTCTGTCTCAAAGAGAAAGTCCTGATACGCCTTTACATCCCTGTGGATTTTACTCTCGCAAACTCACACCTGCAGAGAAGAATTATGACATAGGGAATAGGGAACTTTTGGCCATTGTACTTGCCCTTAAGGAATGGAGGCATCTCTTGGAAGGTTCCAAAGAGCCACTTTTGATCTTTACTGATCATAAGAATTTGGCTTATATTGAGGACGCTAAGAGATTGTCCTCTCGTCAGGCTAGGTGGTCATTGTTCCTCTCCCGATTCAATTTCGTAATTACGTACAGGCCTGGTACTAAAAACACCAAGGCAGATGCACTTTCTAGGCAGTTTGAGACAGATGAAGTTCCGGAACAGGTGATATATCCTATTATACCTCCCGAATGCCTCATTGCCACTACAGTTTCCGAAGTGTCTTCTCCACTCTTCTGTGCCATAATAGCAGATCAAACTCAGGCACCTGTGGGAAAACCTCCGGACAAACTGTATGTGTCACCTCAGTTTCGAAAAAAGGTATTAGATATGTTCCATGACAACCTCACAGCGGGCCATCCTGGAGTCCATAAAACTCTCTCTGCCATCTCTAGGAGGTTTTGGTGGCCTGCTCTTAGAAACGATATCAAAGATTATGTTGGGGCATGTCAAATATGTGCCGTTTCTAAAGTTCCTCCTAGGTCACCTCCTGGACTGTTACAACCACTGCCCATACCTAGTGCTCCATGGACCCACTTGGCCATGGATTTCATTGTGGATCTACCCAGTTCAAACGGGTTTAATACAGTCCTTATGGTTATTGATAGATTCACGAAGATGGCACATTTTGTCCCACTTAAAAAATTACCATCTGCTCAAGATCTAGTTCAAATATTCTTGAGAGAGATCTTTCGGTTGCACGGTGTACCCAAAAGCATAGTATCTGGCAGAGGTACCCAGTTTGTTTCTAGGTTTTGGCGTTCCTTTTGCAAACAATTGGGCGTCGAACTCTCCTTTTCGTCAGCATATCACCCTCAAACAAATGGAGCAGCAGAGAGGGCGAATCAGTCTTTAGAAGCCTATTTACGTTGCTTTATAAATGCCAATCAATCTAACTGGTATGAGCTCTTACCCATGGCTGAGTTCGCCAGGAACAACGCCACTCATGAATCTTCTAATCATAGTCCATTCTTTTTAAATCACGGTTATTACCCCGCTGTTTTTCCTTCTGCATTCTCAGACACAGAAATCCCTGCTTTGAACACCCATTTAGAATCGATTCATGATACCTGGGATTCCGTCCATTCAGCTCTGCAAAAAGCCTCATTACGAGCAAAGGTCCAAGCTGACAAAAAAAAGGGGCGCTAATCCTGTCTATCTTCCAGGTGACAGGGTGTGGCTCTCCACAAAACATATCAAGCTTAAGGTCCCGTCCATGAAATTTGCCCCTCGATACATAGGTCCCTTTCGAGTTACCCAACGTATTAATCCAGTGACCTATTCTTTGGCACTACCGGCTCATATGAGAATAGCGAATACTTTCCATGTGTCTCTGCTCAAGCCCCTTACTTGCAATCGCTACACCAGGGTATCCACTCCTCCTCCGCCCTTGGTAGTGGGTGATCAAGAAGAATACGAAGTCCGTTCTATCATGGACTCCGAATTATCCAGAGGTGTCTTGTCCTATCTCGTTGACTGGAAGGGTTATGGTCCCGAGGAACGTTGTTGGGTTCCTGCTGACCGGGTCCATGCGCCCCGTCTTATCCGGTCATTTCACAACCGCTTTCCTCTTAAGCCGGGTCCTTCCCGCCCGGTGCGCAGTCTTCGAGTGGGGGGTACTGTTGCGGTCACCGGCCCGCCGAGCCTCACGGTCGTGCCCGACCGGCACGACCGCACCGACTACACGAGCTTACCTGCTCGTCGGCGAGCCGGGAACCGCGCACTTAGTTCTTCCGGGCATCACGCCCGAATCCAATATGGCGCCGACCACGTGGTCGCGTCTATGGATAGCCCCGCCCCCGAGAATTATACTAACGTGTGCGTGACGTCACGACGTCAACGCACACGCACGTTTTGGGGTCAGAGGTCGCCCTCTGACCAATCACAGCCTAGAGAGGGGTATTTAAACCTCTAGCTTTTCCCAGTACTTTGCCCTGTCGTGGTTTCAGTTTCCTGGTTTCCTGAAAGTGCTATTTTTGTGTTTCTGATTTCCTGGTATCCTGATCCTTGGCGTTTCCCTGGTTATTCTGATCTCTGGTTTCCCTGACTTGGCTTGTTTAATCGGTATTGAGTATTTTCTGGCTTCCTTGACCTCGGCTTTCCCTTTGACCATTCTCTGTCTCTAGCGTATTAGTCCGGCCATTCTAAGGTCCGGTTTACGCTCTATCCTGTTATTTTCCTTTTCTTACTTATGTATATGTTTACATAGTTTCTGCGTGCTGGACCTCATTACTAGCCGTGACAGAAATAATGTATAACCGGGCTTTAAAAGTGTGCTAGCGACATAAGCATTATGGTCGGAGCACACAGGCCACTCTGCATGTGGAATGATCAAGCTGCGCGCGGCTTAGGTGGATGCAGGAGTGGAGGACCCAGCCGACCCGTGGATCAAGTAAGTACCGCTACAGCTTCAAACTGCATGACTGGGGCTGTGACTCTGAGGACTGATCTGATTTCAATCTGTTTTAATCTGTAATGATTGTTGATTTTGTTAACCATGTAAGCTACTTTAGGCTCCATATAACCACTGCAGATTAATTATATTACAAGCTGCAAAGGTAATAAAGAGTCGATCAGTATCCTGCTGCTTTAACCCTGTGTACACTGTGTTGGTGTCTCCTTATTGTGCTCAGCTCACTGTATTTTTCTAGACCCCTACACATGTATTAGCCCTTAATAGGGAACACATGGGATGGGTGGCAGCACTGTAACATGGCTGTGTAATACTAAAGCAAATACAATATTAAGCCCTGCGCTTAAACTCTCACTGCTCCTGGGTGGCAGCATTGACTATACTCATATCAGCCCCAATACATGCAATAAAAAAAAAAAAAAAAAAAAAGAACTAAGAAAAGAGTTACTTGCACATATCCCAAGTCTTTATGCACATTTCAATAATTGGAGGTTTTCTTGTATCACTTCAACGGCCATTCAAGTGTAAGTTTTTGCCACGTTGAGGCAAAACCTCCATGGTGAGTCCTACTCTAACAATTAACCTTTCTGCTTTCAGCTAAAAGGCAACATTTCTAATGTGACACACAGGGGTATTTTTCTAAGCCCTACACGCCTATTAACCCTTCACAGGGAACATTGGGCTGGGCAGGGTTTCAAAAAAATACCCAACTGTCTAATTTGTGATTTTACCTTTTTAGCTAAAAGTAGCAAGGTGAATTGTTAGTGTAGGACTCACCTATGCGGTTTTGCTTTGATGTGGCAGGTGAGCTTACACTTAAATGGCCGTTTGAGGGATACCAAAAACCTCCAGTTATTTAAATGTGCATAGGGATGTGGGATAGTGCGCAAGTAACTTTTTTCTTTGGTTTTCATTGTATATATTGTGATTTATGTGTACTATGGTCATTCCTGCCGCCGGGGAGTACTGGGAGTTTGAGTGCAGTTTGTGGGAGTTTGAGTGCAGGGCTTTAATTTTGTACCTTTATTGTATGCTAAGCTCTCTGTATTTTATCTCTTTACTGTATAGGGAGGAGTAAAATTCTGGGGGGAAAGTCTGGCGTCCCACCATCCCAAAACTTCACCAGCCGTCACTGCCTTTGTGTGTAATAAAAATACACTAAATATTTGAAAAGCACTTGAATACATATCAATCAATTCTTGTATTAACATACATTCTATCTCCCAGCTTTGCCTGCACAGCTCCAAATCCCAAATTTGAGATCATATACCGTCACCCAGGTTCGGTTCCCCAGTGCCCCTTTTCTGGTCACACTAGAAACAAAACTGGAACAACAGTGCTTTGATCTGTTCATTTGAGGAGGGATTATCTGAGACCCTGCAAGACGAGGTCGATGCCAGGGACCTTCCCGAGAGCTTAGGAGATCTTATCACATTCATGTCTGACAGGGAGTGTATAGTAACCCTGATAGTCAAAACCTATTAGGGAATAACCTAAACCACACTCTCAAATTCAATAACCATAAGGATAAACAAAACACAATTAGAAAGAAGATCACAAAGTAAAAACCCATGGAATGCAGAATACAAAAATACCAGACTGTGTTATCTATACAGAATTTTTCTCGAAGTCCTTTCGATATAAACAAAATATTTATTTCACGTCCTTAATACAACATTTCAAGGTTTTTAAAAGCCAATTATGCATCAGGGTCCTTTTGCAGCTATTCGGATGTAGTGTCCTCAGCTCTCCCCAACTTAAACATTTAGTAGATAAACCTAAAAAGTGCAAAAGAGGCAGGGCTTCTATAGTGTAGTAGTATTAATTAAAGACAATCTAAAATGTTAACAAATTATAAAAACTTCCCACTACATGTGTTATAGAGTGTATATATACTATAATAAGTGTATTTACTTGGGGATTAATATATATATAGAGATCCCCTTTATCTGTGATCGTTTATGCTCCCTGAAGAAGTGAGCACAGGCTCACGAAACACGTGGGAGCGCATGGTCACTATAGCTATTTTCGTACTTGAACTCTGTGAGCACCCGTAGTACGACGTCTCCAGACTGGGTAGTGTTCACCCCTGATCAGACAGATAGCATAAGTCAAATTCCGTATTACAAGCTTCTGACTCCAGGCATGTGAATGGCTTCATGCTAGAAGTGAAACCGTGGACACAGCCGACCATATCCTGAATGGATTGGAAAACATCTCAGGATATCACTACATGCCTATCAAATTGACTTAACTTTGTGAGTTCACTATACTGGAGGGAGGGTTTTTTTATTCTATTTTTTTTTTTTTGCACCTGCATTTACAGTTGCAAGAAAAAGTATGTAAACCCTTTGGAATGATATGGATTTCTGCACAAATTGGTCATAAAATGTGATCTGATCATCATCTAAGTCACAACAATAGACAATCACAGTCTGCTTAAACTAATAACACACAAAGAATGAAATGTTGCCATGTTTTTATTGAACACACCATGTAAACATTCACAGTGCAGGTGGAAAATGAACACACCATGTAAACATTCACAGTGCAGGTAGACTAATGACATCTCCAAGAGCTAATTGGAGTGAGATGTCAGCCAACTAGAGTCCAATCAATGAGATGAGATTGGAGGTGTTGGTTACAGCTGCCCTGCGCTATAAAAAACACACACCAGTTCTGGGTTTGCTTTTCACAAGAAGCATTGCCTCATGTGAATGATGCCTCACACAAAAGAGCTCTCAGAAGACCTACGATTAAGAATTGTTGACTTGCATAAAGCTGGAAAGGGTTATAAAAGTATCTCAGTAAGACAAAATTATCTATAAATGGAGAAAGTTCAGCACTGCTGCTACTCTCCCTAGGAGTGGCCGTCCTGTAAAGATGACTGCAAGAGCACAGCGCAGACTGCTCAATGAGGTGAAGAAGAATCCTAGAGTGTCAGCTAAAGACTTACAAAAGTCATTGGCAAATGCTAACATCCCTGTTAGCGAATCTACAATACGTAAAACACTAAACAAGAATGGATTTCATGGGAGCATACCACAGAGGAAGCCACTGCTGCCCAAACAAAACATTGCTTAACGTTTGCAGTTTGCACAAGAGCACCTGGATGTTCCACAGCAGTACTTGCAAAATATCCTGTGGACAGATGAAACCAAAGTTGAGTTGTTTGGAAGAAACACACAACACTATGTGTGGTGAAAAAGAGGTACAAAACACCAACATCAAAACCTCATCCCAACTGTGAAGCATGGTGGTGGGGGCATCATGGTTTGGGGCTGCTTTGCTGCGTCAGGGCCTGGACGGATTGCTATCATCGAAGGAAAAATGAATTCCCAAGTTTATTAAGTCATTTTGCAGGAGAACTTAAGGCCATCTATCTGTCTACCAGCTGAAGCTCAACAGCAGATGGGTGTTGAAACAGGACAATGACCCAAAGCATAGAAGTAAATCAACAACAGAATGGCTTAGAAACAGAAGAAAATACGCCTTCTGAAGTGGCCCAGTCAGAGTCCTGACCTCAACCCGATTGAGATGCTGTGGCATGACCTCAAGAAAGCAATTCACACCAGACATCCCAAGAATATTGCTGAACTGAAACAGTTCTGTAAAGAGGAATGGTCAAGAATTACTCCTGACCGTTGTCCACGTCTGATCTGCAACTACAGGAAATGTTTGGTTGAAGTTATTGCTGCCAAAGGAGGTTCAACCAGTTATTAAATCCAAGGGTTCACATACTTTTTCCACCTGCACTGTGAATGTTTACATGGTGTGTCCAATAAAAACATGGCAACATTTCATTCTTTGTGTGTTATTAGTTTAAGCAGACTGTGATTGTCTATTATTGTGACTTAGATGATGATCAGATCACATTTTATGACCAATTTGTGCAGAAATCCATATCATTCCAATTCACATACTTTTTCTTGAAACTGTATATGTATTTTTATGATTATTTAATATTTTTTATGATTTCTTTGACTTTTAGAATGTTTTTAATAAATAATACTACACTACAGAAGCTGTGCCTCTTTTGCGCTTTTCAGGTTTATCTACTCAATGTCTGATAATAGATTACATGAGAGAAATGCCACTAAACAAAACGTATGCAAGCCCATGCTTAAATTGGCTTATAAGTTTCCTCTGCCAGAACCTTCTACTGAACAACTTCCCAAACCTATGCAGTTAGGTCTCACTAAGCTCACAAATGCAGAGAAGCATTTTAGACGTAAAGAGGGGCTCTGCATGTATTGTGGAAAGAATGGACACTTCCTTAGACACTCATGTCCTTCCAGGCCAGAACACCGCCGCACCTAAGACTGTTTAGAGGACTGGTCTTGAGTGTATGTTCTTTGTCCCCTAAACAATCTTATCGCATCCCTCTTCCGCTAACCTTACATTGGGATTCTGGTTCTTGCTCTAATTGACTCAAGAGCAGCAGAGGATTTCATAGACATTTGGTTTTGTTACTAGAATGTCTATTCCTATTCTAGAAAGAGAGACACCGATGGCCATACATAGTAGACCATGTTCCTGATATAACTCATGAAACCCTAAACCTCACTATGCATTTAGATGTGTTACATAACGAGAAGATTACTCTCCAACTCATCTCTTTTTCACCCTCCCCTGTTGTTCTGGGTTTTCCTTGGCTCTACCAACACAACCCCTCTGTTGATTGGGTTACTAAACAAATAACAGCCTGGGGCCTCTCTTGTCTGTCTATAGTAAATTCTGTAAGAAGTATAAACATAACTACTGCTCCTTCCCTTTCTACTGTTGTACCTTCTCAGTAATACAATTTGAAAATGGTATTCAATAAGGATGAAGCAGACTATTTTCCACCTCATAGACCTTATGTACTATACCACCTAGAGGTAGGGTTTGTCCTCTCTTTCTGAAGGATAATCTAGTCATGGACTAATACATCCAGGAGGCAATTCAAAAATAATTTATTAGGCAGTCTTCTTTACCTACATTTTTGGGGGTTTTCTTTGTATCAAAAAAGAAAGGTGATCTAAGACCCTGCATAGACTATCATGGTTTAAATCACATTTTAAAAAGTGTATCCAGTTCTACTCAATCACCAAACTGTTTGACTGTCTTGAGGGGTCCATATGGTTTACTAAACTTAATTTAAGAGTTGCCTATAAACTGGTTAGAGGAGGATGAGTGGAAAACTGCATTTAATACGCACAGTGGTCACTATGAGTAACTGGTCATGCCATTCCGGTAATGTAATGCACTTACAGTGTTCTTAAGAGAGTACCTTGTTTATCATAATGACATCCCCATACACTCACCTGATCTTGAAACACACCACATACAATTACATACTGTTATTCAAACACTCCTTGAGAATGGTCTGTATTGCAAACTTGAGAAGTGTTTATTTGACCAGACTAGTTATACTTCTTAGGTTATGTTATTAATGGCGAGGGGTTTTGAATGAACCCAAAGAAGTTTAATGCAGTGTTAGAATGGCCTCTGCCTTTGGGAATCAAGGCTATCCAAAGATGTGTGGGTTTGCCAACTAGTATCGAAGGTTCATTCAGGGATTATCTAAGATAATAGCTCTTATCACCAACATAAACAAGAACGGTGTTGATACCAAATGGTCTAAGGAGGGCAAGCAAGCTTATGAGTTTTTTCCTCTGCTCATGTGCTTGTCCTCCCTGATCCTTGTAAACCCTTTGTACGGAAGTGGATGCATCTGAAATTGGAGTGGGGGCTTGGCTTTCTCAGAGATCCTCTTCTGAGCCTCCTCTACATCCTGGTGGGTTATTTTCAAGGAAATTGACACAGACAGAAAGGAACAGAAAGTTGTTGGCTATTATTGTCACCCTGAAATAATGGCAACATCTCCTGGAAGGTTCAAATATACCAGTCATGATACTTACAGACCATAAAATATTGTCTTATATCAGAGATGCTAAAAGTTTGAATTCTAGACAGGCTCTGTGATCTCTTATTTTATAACACTATAACTATGTGGTTACATATAGACCTTGTAGTAGAAACATCAAGCCTGATTCTCTTTCCTGGCAATTTGATACTCCTGACTCTGATGTCCAAGGCCGGTGCAAGGATTTTTGGCTACACAGGCGAAGATGCATTGTGCCACCCCATTTCCCTCTCCTCCAAACATGCATCTTCACCGGTGTCTCATAAACCCCCTTTTGAATTTCTTACTCCCCTTTAGTGTATTGTATCCACCCTTTGGTCTGTCTTACACTCACTCATATGTCTCATACAACCCTCTTCTTTCCCACAGCCCTTTTCTGTGTGTATCTGCCATCAGCCCGTTTTGTTGCCCCGGGGCTGTAGAGGGGGGACAGGGGCAGTATTATGGAGGCAGGGGCTGTAGAGGGGGGCAGGGGTTGCATGGGGGGACAACAATGGAAAGCATGGTAGGGACAGGGGCAGTATAATGGAGACAGGGGCTGCTTTAAAAAAAAAATAGGAAAAAGAATACAACAAATTTTGATTATAAAAAAGACAATCTAAAAGGTATCCCCCCTCCCTGAGGCTTACCTTGGGCCAGGGAGGGGGAGGATCAGGATCTTACCCCTGGTGGTCAGATGGGAAGAGCCAAGCAGGCAGTGCCAGATTAAGAGCCCAGTTGGCCTGGTGCTGACAATTATGAGGGGCCTAAGTACAGAATTTTATTGACCAAAAACACTAGAACAGTCATACCTCTCAAGCGTAATGTATTTGGTGGAGATGTTGCCGGAGGGAAACTCATAGGATGCAGCTATAAGAAAACTCAGATTCTCTTATAATTTGCTTATCTTTCTCTAATTCGTGCTTTCATCTTTCAAGTAAATACAGACCCCCTAACAGCAGTGTCTAGTGAAGCAGGAAGTCAATGAGCAGTGTAAAAGGGTGGGCCACTAATGCGTATCATGTAACCAGAACTTCCAAAACGGACGAACATGCCTACTTGTCTCCTTACCTTCTTACTAGCAGACAGAAGCTCCTGGTATACAGTCTGAGACAAAGAAAAGGTGGATGAAGTGAGTATAGAAGAAAGGGAACATGCCACAGTGTTAGAGAGACCAAAGTCAGCATTACCTTAACTAATTTAATTTCAGCTAGTCCACACAAGTTTTGTTTCTATATATCCCTCTTGAGTTTCCATACTTAAGCAAGAGTATGTGAAAAGTATTTAGGTTTGCCACCTTTCTTTATATAAAATACAGGCCTTACTAGTTTGCATAACTAATTATGTATGCGTGACATCACATGATGTAAATCACAAGGAGTGACATAAGAGAAAATTCTGTAAAATCACCAAAAAACTTCTTACAGTTTGATTCTGCTGTATATATGGATTTCTCCCAGTGTCTCCCTGTCTCCCAGTGTCCCCATGTTGCCCAGTGTCCCCTAGTGTCTGTGTCCCCATGTCTTCAGGTGTCCCCATGTCACTAGGAGACACAGAGACATGGGGACACTGGGAGACATGGGGACACTAAGACACTTGGGACACTGGGAGACATGGGCACACATACACTAGGGACACTGGGAGACATGGGAACACTGAGACACTAGGGACACTGAAAAACTGGGAGACACGGGGACACTGAGACACCAGGGACACTGGCTGGGAGACATGAGGACAATGAGACACTTGGGCACATTGTGTCCCTAGTGTCTCAGTGTCCCCATGTCTCCAAGTGTCCCCAAGTGTCTCAGTGTCCCCAAGTGTGTCTGTGTCCCCAAGTGCCTGTGTCCCCATGTCTTCCAGCGTCCCCTAGTGTCTCAGTATTCCCAGGTCCAAGTGTCCCCATGTCTCAGTGTCCCCATCTGTGTCTGTGTCCCCATGTCTCAGTGTCCCCATGTCTCAAAGTGTCCCCTAGTGTCTCAGCGTCCCCAGAGGTCTCCCTGTGTCCCCTTGTCTCACAGTTTCCCCTAGTGTCTCAGTGTCCCCAAGGTCTCCCTGCAGCCTTTACCCCATCCCTCACTTCCCTGAGCTGTAGGCTGTCTCTGCAGACTGGGAGCTGCTGTCTGGAATCTCTGTTCTGTGTAGCTGCTCCCCCCAAATCAGTGAGTAGAGAGATTCAGGTATATGCTGTAACTTCTCTGTTCTCTGTTTATACTGAGAAAAATACTGGCATTTGTATTGCCGGTATTACTGCCATATCGGCACCGGCCAGGCAGCCTCAAATAAAAACAGGCCAGGTGGCAAACCTGAGTAGTGTGTAAAAAAAAAAGTTTTATTTTTGTTTTTTTTAAATCAATGGGCCTATTCCAAGGACCTGGGCCTGGAGCTGCACCTCCATCAGCCCCTATGTTAATCCGGCCCTGCAGACAGGAGCTGGAGGCAGGAGATCCACTGAAGACCACTTGGGAGTCTGGGAGCAGTGGAAGTCACGCCTTCTCCTCTGACATCATCAGAGGGGGCCGGCTGACTTCACTGCCTAGCTCCTGCTCTGTGCTGGATGCAGAGAGAGTGAGGTGAGTTGAGAAATCCAAGTCCCCAGCCAGAGGCAGGGGATTCTGATTTTTGCGCCCCCCTACTCTCTATGGCGCCGGCCCTGCTGATGACCTAGATGAGTCACCAATAGTACCAATTGTACCTCCTGAGAGAATCGTAGCTGACCATAACCGTTCTGTCTTATATTTAACAGGAAAATATTCAGAGGGCACAAATACAGGCCCTCTGACACACCCAGAGGAAAAGTAATTGTCCCTGTTGAGCAGAGAACCATTTACATGATACCAAAACAGCAGAACATACAGGTATACATACGATCGTTTATTTGATTTCCTGTGATTTCTAGTGGCCTTCTTTCGGAGAAATTTAAGGGTATGTCTTGGCATGTTCGGTATGCGCCCAAGCCAAGGCTTCTTATCAATTCCCATCAAAACATGGAATCATCTTTCTATTAACGTCATAAGATAATGGGTACCACAGCTAAATTTACCTGACTCTTGGACCAGTGGCAAGGTTAACATAATAGAGGACGGAATTCGATGGGTTCCCATCCCACATCCACCTCTGGGTCTCCCCCCCCCCCCCTACCTGTTTCACCTCCCATTGGACAACTGTACTCCAAGGTTAGGAGGCTCTGGTAGAACTTTACATAATCCAATCTTCCATTTAGGTTGCCATCTGCTTTTTTCTATAAAGAACGGGCAGGAGGCACATTCTGCGAATCTGGGTGTTACCTTACTTAAGCATTATTTAAGTGTCTCACGTATCTTATGTTTCTTTATGCTTTATATGTGTTTTTTTGCATTTCTGTTCTTTATATAATGTATACCGAAAAATCTGTAAAAAATTATATAAGCATGTACATTGCATGTAATGCACTGTCTACAATGTTCTGTCGATATGTTATCATGACATTTGAAGAAACTCTTTGATGTAATATTCTTTCTCACATACTGTGACGCTATGTCATGTCTCACTTTCAGCTTATGATGCAATGTATTTGTCAAGTTTGCAATAAAAATGAAACATTGAAAAAAAAATGAAATTCACTTTGAATTCTCATTTTAGTGAATAATATGTATTATAATATGTATTATCATGTTTCTGATTGGACATATAGAAACATAGAATGTGACGGCAGATAAGAACCATTCAGCCCATCTAGTCTGCCCAGTTTTCTAAATACTTTCATTAGTCCCTGGCCTTATCTTATAGTTAGGATAGCCTTATGCCTATCCCACGCATGCTTAAACTCCTTTACTGTGTTAACCTCTACCACTTCAGCTGGAAGGCTATTCCATGCATCCACTACCCTCTCAGTAAAGTAATACTTCCTGATATTATTTTTAAACCTTTGTCCCTCTAATTTAAGACTATGTCCTCTTGTTGTGGTATGGTAGTTTTTCTTCTTTTAAATATAGTCTCCTCCTTTACTGTGTTGATTCCCTTTATGTATTTAAATGTTTCTATCATATTCCCCCCTGTCTCGTCTTTCCTCCAAGCTATATCAAATATAATTAACCCAGTCAACATATATAAGCAAATAGAAAAAACACCTAAATTCCAGCAACTCAACTACATTCATAATCTTCTAAGCACCATAATAATCATTTTACAATTCTAAATCATGCATAGAGACATTTTTATTATTAATAAAAAAAAGTCTGTATGACATGCACCATCTCATTCTCCATCAGGTTTTCCTTTGAAGTCACAAGAAAGAAAGCTGCCCAGATTGCCAACATGGCTTCTATAAGGAATCTTGCCATTGATGTTACTGCTACCAATGCCAGGAACACGTTAAGCCACCACCAGCACTTCATTAAATAGACAGGTGGAGGACAAGATCACAGGTCTACCACACAAAAGTCAACCAGTTTGACAGGGCAAATAACTGCTGTTGCCTTATGCTTGCCATCATCCTTGAGCTCAAGCTGGGTACAAGAATGTTGACACATTCATGATACATACCTCCTCTCTGCATACTGAGAAGCAGGACATTAGTGGGAGGGGGTAAAGGGCGCAGACCAGTAATGTGACTGCGTCACTGGCCCTGCCCAGAAAAGGGGTGGGGCAGCCCAAATTACTGGCACTCCACAGCATGCCAGCCTGCCTGCCAATCAATATACGCGTGTGTGCCGCAGCTCCAAATTGTGGAAAATTAAGGATAAAAATTAAATCAGTTACATCAAATCCACATTGTAGATATACGGTGCAGGCATCTTACTTCCACATTAAACTAATTACCAACAGTAGGATAATGAACCCACGCTCCAAGTAAATCCAGAGAAAATGCACAAAGCAGATTCATGCAAGTACAAGGTTTATAAAAAGTTACCAAGTTCAAAAACCTGCAATAAGGAGGAGAAAATATAACCAATGAAGCAGGCAAGCCCACCGACGGCAGGCCATACAGGGAGTACTGTTTCAGATCTCTCAGCAGGATCCCAGAGCCCGGAGTATAGTGCTTGCGTGTCTAATGATGAGCTAAGGAACAAAGTCAGGAATTTACACTGACAGCCACTGGAGGTGCTTTCGCTGCAATTATCGAGTTAAACTTGGTTACCGGAACTATAGAAAAACATTGATTCAATGCTTGGATGCACGCTCTCCTCTATGAGGAACATTGGATTGGACCTCCGTGATATCACAGAAGGAGAAGAAGTAAGCAGGGATGACGGAGCCTCAGTGCTGGAAAAAGGTAAGTAAAAAACTTTATTTTACTATTTTATTGCACACAGAGGGGTGAACATCTATAATTAGGGACACAGACACTAACATGTTAGGAATACAGGTTTTTATTCTGAATGCTTTAGTGTCACTTTTATAAAATATGGACACACGGTATATAGATACAGTATACCTACTGTACTTGCCGTACCATCTGTAAAGTACTAAGCACATAACTAACTACAGTTCCCTCCCTGACAGGACGCGGAACAAAACATACAGAGATGTGGCTGCCATGGTTCCTATATATAACCCGTTACAGGCAAGACGAGGACACTCCCGAAGCCACTAACGGGGCAACAGCAGACACGAACCCCGCTTAATACAGATCACTCTCTGCACCCTCTCATTATACCAAAACCCTGTTCGCATCCCTCCTATCCTCTCACTCACTAGAACAGATCCTGGTGCCCAGGGGAACGAGGGTGGGGACGGAGAGACACACCACCAGACATATGACATGCTAGCCTCCGAAAAAGGATAAGCACCCAGTTCAAAGGTAACGTGGGAGGCTATCCGATCCATAGAGAACACGAGACATGCCTTGCTGCATATACCGTCAGGAGGAGAGTAGCTGGAGGGGAAGAACACACATCCAAAGCATACGATTGAACATTAATTAGACCTACACCATACTCTCCTTAAGATATTAATGATGCACACACCTATAATGCAGTATAGAAACCTACACACGAGAATCAACAACACCAGTAACAGCAACATGAAGGGCACGACAAGGGATCCACGCGAACTGCAGGCTCTGCCATAAGGATTAGCGATGACACCTATAGCCAAGCAAATAAGCGAGAAAGAGACTAGGGCACCTCCCACACAATCAGCTACTCGACACACGGAAACTATTTCTCGCATTAATAGATCAGGTAGAGACTTCGACCCGAAGCGCAATGCATAGATAAACGGGTCAATATCTGATTAAATACAATACTAGTAACGAAATATGACCCAGTAAACTTCATGACATCTGCATGGTATTGGTAATGCATGCCCAGCAACACCAACGAGGACCTGCGAGTCCGAAATATACCTGGGCCTGCGAGCCACTTTACCTGCAAATATTCAGATATCCCTTCTGTCTGTACACAATGCATTCTGTCGAATCGTATACACACTATAATTGTGGAGACCTGCGTGTCTCAATGTTATACTTAAACAATCTTCGCAAATAATAAAAACATATTTACAAAAAAAAACTAACTACAGTTCAGTAGTAACACCACAGTACTCTCTTTTAATACTCTTTAATGTAGCTCATATATGTACTGTACCGACAAAGCATCTATCATGATAGAGTATGTACGGCGTTATATCACAGCGCTTCTATTTTTCATTTTAACAGGTTTTTCAGGTTTAAATTTTCTGCTCAGTTAATTTCTAGATAATGGTCATGTTTGTTCAAATGTGTCACGCAATGTACCATGTTTATTTCCTCATATTTTTCCCTTATATACTAACTGAAGAAGTGCTTAGAGCATCTGGTAATATTAGAAAAATAAACAAATAACCTATATTTTGGGGTCTCCAAGTATTGGTGTAATTCTCAGGCTGGTTTAGGGGCAGTGTGAAGAGAGAGAGGTAGTGATCTTACATTAAAAAAAAAACCACAATACTGTATAACTGGAGATGGGATGGAAGGAGGGAGGGAGGGAGGAGTGAGCGAGTTTCCCCTTGCAGGTGATCTGCCTGCAAGATTGAAGATTACCTCCGTTGCCATCGCAAAAACATGATGGCAGGGCATGTAGTAGATATGCCATTTGAATTCTGCAGATACCCATAAACCTATGTGACTGCATCTGATGTTTACACAAACACTCGAAAGCATTACTTTCCCACAATATACACTTCACAGTTATGCATTTTCTCTTTTTAATGGTTTAGATAACACTATATCAATGAAGCCTCTTCAAGTAGTCCTTGAAATTGATGGTTACAGAATCTATCAGCCTTTCCAAGTAATTGGAGGGAGAGAAAAAAAATTAGACGTAAGATAACAATGTGAACTGTCTAAAACTTTTGTGTCGGCTGTGTCAAATCAGTATTGCACTCATAAAGGTCATGATAGTTGCTAAAAGAAAAGTTTCCGTAATATAGGTCTGACACATTTATCTTGTATTCAATGGCTTAAAAGGACTATTGTGTGATAATTTCCCTTTTTATTTTTAATATGTTTATCCACAACTAAATTTGTATTTAAAGAGGTCCTTTACCTTGTTGATTAGGCATGTGCATGGGGAAAATTTTCAATTTGGTTCGGCATTCCGAAATTCGGGACTTTCGCAATTCGGGACTTCGGCAATTCGGCACTTCAACACTTCGGAACTTCGGCAACTTCGGAACTTCAGCACTTCAGCAATTCGGAACTTCAGCACTTTGGAAATTCGGCAATTTCGGCACTTCAACACTTCAGAACTTCGGCATTTCGGGACTTCGGCACTTCTCTTGCAGCCGCTTAGTAGATAACTCCGTAATTCCCACGGTATTAGAGAGTTATCTACCAAAAGGCTGAAAGATAGGGTCCCCCCTCCTGCGACGTGCGAGTGGGGAATTTTAAACTAAAGGGGGGACCAATTGCCCCCCCGGCCCCCACCCCTGAGCAGCGGGTGGGGGCCCTAAAGTAAAATGATGGTGAGGGGACCTATTGTCCTCCCCCCTGGCCCCCAGCACTGAGCAGTGGGTGGGGGCTTTAAATACTTATAGGGGTCCTCCCCCCTGGCCCCCACCCCTGAGCGGTGGCCCTAAATACTAAAAAAGGTTGGGGGACCTAATGTCCTCCCCCCTGGCCCCCACCCCTGAGCGGCGGGTGGGGGCCCTAAATTGGAATAAGGGGGGAACCTAATGTCCTCCCCCCGGGCCCCCACCCCTGAGCGGTGGGTGGGGGCCCTATATACTAATAAGGGGAGGGGGACCTAATGTCCTCCCCCTGGCCCCCACCATTGAGCAGCGGGTGGAGGCCCTAAATACTAATAAGGGGTGGACCTAAGGTCCTTCCCCCTGGCCCCTACCCTGAGTGGTGGGTGGTGGCCCTAAATAATAATAAGGGGGGACCTAATGTCCTCCCCCCTGGCCCCCACCCCTGAGCGACAGGTGGGGGCCCTTAATACCAATAGGGGGGATTAACTCCCTACCTACCCCCCTCACCCTAAAAATAATGAGGGGGGGACCTTTAACTAAGTACCTGTAAAAAAAAAAAAAACTTACCATTCGATGTTTTCTTTCTTCTAAAATCTTATTTTTTCAGCCCCAAAAAAGGCCAAATAAAAATCCATAATAACCGACACAATTAAAAAAAAAAAGAGCACAAAAATAAATAATCTTCACCCGGCGAGGGCTCCGCGCAGACTGAGCTCTGCAGGGCGGGGAAAGGCCTATAAAGCCTTGCCCCGCCCTGCAATTAGGCTCAGAGCACACTGATTGGTGGGTTTAAGCCATCCAATCAGAGTGCTCTGACAGGTAAATGAAGAGACTGACAGGTAAGTCTCTAAATTTACCTGTCACAGCACTCTGATTGGTTGGTTTGAAATCCACAAATCAGAGTGCTCTGTGTCATTTTACACAGTGTGGGAAAGTTCTTTGGAATTTTCGCACGCTGTGTAATTTGACTCATAACCCACGTCGCGGGTGGGGGCTCGGGAAGGGGGACCTTTTTTTTTTTTTAAACAGTGAGCAGCCACAGGCTGCTCACTGTTTAATAGACATGCCCCTACTCGCGGGTAGCGAGTAGGGGCTGAATTTACTAATACTAAGTAATCTTTACTTAGTATTAGTAAATTTGTCTGAAAGACCAATTTAGGGCTTTCAGCCTTTTAGTAGATAGCTCCCTAATACCGTGGGAATTAGGGAGTTATCTACTTATTCATTCCTGTCATTACACTGACTGGCTAAGTAACTTACATTTTATATGAATGAATGTTACTTGATTGTTGTAATTGTTGCAAATGCTTACAGCTGAATCCTGGCTATGTTTGTATACTTTTTATTTTAAATTGTATACAATGTAACAATCTTCTTCTTTCACTGGGTAAGTATATTAGTACTTAGGCAATACTGTGCTTCGGAACTTCGGCACTTTGGAACTTTGGCACTTCAGCACTTCGGAACTTCAGCACTTCGACACTTTGGAAATTCGGTAATTTCAGAACTTCGGGACCTCAGCAATTCGGCACTTCGGCAATTCGGGCATTCAGAAGTACCCGAATGTCAGAATTTCCCGAAATTCATCCGAATTCATATTCGGACCGAACCGAATTGCACATGTATATTGTTGATAGATTTTCTTTCAGTTACAGGAACACTATAGCGTTAGCAATACAAATCAGTATTTCTAATTCTCTACTGTCCCTCTGTCTGCTCCTTTCCAGGTTCCCTCCACCGGTGCCATAAAAATGTAAATAAATACAAGTTTTACTTACCTGTTTCCAACCTTGGAGCTCTTTCGCCTTCACTGTCCAATCCAATGCTTCTCATAAACAATGGGTACGTATTTCACATGTGCGGCAAATGGCGCAAGCATATTCAAAATAACAAATAGGAAAGCATTTAGTCAATGCTTTCTTATGGGGCTTCCGTGTCACGTGACTGAGTTTTACTTGGTCTGAGACGCAGAAACGCCTCTAGTGGAGGCAGGGCCCAATAAGCATAGGGCTGATGCAGCTGAAGCTCCAGGCCCAGGGCCGGATTAACATAGGGGCTGATGGAGCTGCAGCTCCAGGCCCAGGCCCATGGAATAGGCCCATTGGTTTTAAAAAAAAAAAAAAATAAAAATTTTACTTTTTTTTTTTTTTACACACTACTCTTAGGGTTGCCAGGTATTTCTCATGTATTTCTTAGGGTTGCCAGGTATTTCTCAGAAGTATTTCTCAGAATTTGATAGGTATTTGAGGCTGCCTAGCCGGTGCCGGTATTGCAGTAATACCAGCAATACAAATGTCTGTCTCAGTATAAACATAGATTATTCTGCAATACCAGCGCCGGCCAGTAGGGGTCGCTGTTTGTGTGGAGAGAGGCAGTGATAAGAAGTTATGGCATCTCCCTCCCTGCCTCTCTCTACTCACTGATCCGCAGGGGAGCAGCTCTGCACAGAGAGTCCAGACAGCAGCTCCGAGACATGGGGACGCTGAGACATTGGGACACTGGGGAACATGGGGACCTTGAGCATGGACGTCCGCAGGATTTTTTCCGGGGGGGGGGGGGGGGCATAATTGTAATGACATCCATGCTTGGCCCCTTTTTGACAGTGTCATGAAAGGGAAGGAGCATAGTCATTTTCACATAAAGCAAGGATGAATAGCGTTTTCACAACTATGGTGTCAGGAATATATGTTTGTATTCCTGACACTATAGTGTTCCTTTCATCAAATTACAGGAACATTCTGGTCACCATAACAACTTTATCTAAATGAAAATGCTGTGATGCAAGGAGGCCCCTGGGTGCTCTTTCTTTGAAGGGGTGAAACCGCTCTCAAATGGTTTACCCCAAAGGCTTCCTTCAGCTCCAGATCTCCAGGTCACTCAGTGGTATTCGACTTCTGAAACAGAGTGTCAGGAAGTGCAGATTGACGTTGGGCATGGGTGCCGCTGATTGGCTAGAGTGGTCAGCTGACACTCTAAGCCAATCGCTAGTTCCCGATTCATAAAAATGTTTTACGTTTTTAAGAACGGGGAGCTACTGATTGGCTTAGAGTGCTAGCTGACCCATCTAGCCAATCATCGGCACCCCTACCCAGCAGCCCTCTGTGTTTCCTGACACTCAGTAAATAAAAGTGAACACATTAACACTGATATTGTTTGTTTTTACCTGGGGAGATGAGAAGGTCCAAAGTTTCCCTTCTGATTCTTCCTGCCCCTTCCTGCTCCTTGCTGCCCCTTCCTGCTCCTTGCAGACCCTTCCTGCTTTTTACAGACCCTTCCTACTCCTTTCTGCCCCTTCTTTCTCCTTGCTGCCCCTTCTTTCTCCTTGCTGCCCCTTCCTACTCCTAGCAGACCCTTACTACTCCTTGCTGACCCCTCCTTCCCCTTGCAGACCCTTTCTACTCCTTGCTGACCCCTCCTGCCCCTTGCAGACCCTTTCTACTCCTTGCTGACCCCTCCTGCTCCTTGCTGCCTCTTCCTACTCCATGCTGCCCCTTCCTACTCCTTGCAGACCCTTCCTGCTCCTTGCAGAACCTTCCTGCTCCCTCTTCCTACTCCTTGCTGCCTCTTCCTACTCCTTGCTGCCTCTTCCTACTCCTTGCTGCCTCGTCCTACTCCTTGCTGCCTCGTCCTACTCCTTGCTGCCCCTTCCTGCTCCTTGCTGCCCCTTCCTGCTCCATTCTGCCTCTTCCTACTCCTTGCTGCCTCTTCCTACTCCTTGCTGACCCATCTTGCTCCTTGCAGACCCTTCCTACTCATTGGTGACCCCTCCTGCTCCTTGCAGACCGTCCCTACCCCTTCCTGCTGCCCATTCCTATTCCTTGCTGACCCCTCCTGCCTCTTGCAGACCCTTTCTACTCCATGCTGACCCCTCCTGCTTCTTGCTGACCCCTCCTGCTCCTTGCTGCTCCTTCTACTTTACCTCCCCATCCCTCACTTACCTGCTGCCTCTGTGCTGCTCCCCTGCGGTTTCAGTCATGAGAGAGAGGCAGGGATAAGCTGTAGCTTCCTGCCTTTCTCCATTCACAGCGCCACCTACTGGCCAGCGCTGGTATTGCACTGTATTCTCACACTAAAATGAAAAATAGCAGCACAAGCTGAAAAATCGGGGGGGGGGGGGGAGGGGGAGGGGAAGGGGGGAGGAAGTACCCCCCGTTACCCCCCTTGACCCCTCCCATTCGGACGCCCATGACCCTGAGACACTAGGGACACAGTGGCCCCATGTCTCCCAGTGGCCCCTAATCTGTGTCCCCATGTCTCCCAGCCACTGTCCCTAGTGTCTCAGTGGCCCCATGTCTCCCAGTGTCCCCATGTCTCTAAGTGTCCCCTAGTGTCCTAGTGACATCAGGACACTGGGAGACATGATGACACAGACTCCAAGGGACACTGGGAGACATGGGGATACAAACACTAGGGGACACTGGGCGACATGGGGACACTGAGAGGCATGGAGACACAGGGAGACATGGGGACACTGGGCGACTTTGAGACATAGGAGACATAGCAGTGTCCCCATGTCTCCCAGCCAGTGTCCCTAGTATCTCAGTATCCCCATGTGTCCCTGGTGTCTCTCAGTGTCTGTAGTGTGCCAGTGTCCCTAGTGTCTCAGTGTTCCCTAGACTCCCAAAGTCCCCTAGTCTCCCAATGTCTCTGTGTCCCCATGTCCCCTAGTGTCTCAGTGTCCCCTAGTATAAAAGAAAAAACCTCAGGCACTCACTGTGATAGATTTAGGCAGGTTTATTGGACACCGCAACGTTTCGACCTGTACCCAGGTCTTTATCAAGTCTCCAATGTCCCCTATGTATCAGTGTCCCCTATGTATCAGTGTCTCAGTGCCCCATGTCTCTCAGTGCCCATAATGTCTCTGTGCCTGTAGTGTCTCTGTGCCCGTAGTGTCTCAGTGTCCCCTAGCATAAAAGAATAAAATCTCAGGCACTCACTGTGATAGCTTTAAGCAGGTTTATTGGACACCGCAACATTTTGACCTGTACCCAGGTTTTTATCAAGTCTCCAGTGTCCCCTATATATCACAGTATCTCAGTGCCCCATGTCTCCCCGTGTCCCCTCGTGTCTGTCACCCAGTGTCCCCAAGAGTCTCAGATTTCCTAGGTCTCCCAGTGTTCCCTAGTATCTGTGTCCCCATGTCTCCCAGTGTCCCAATGTCTCTCAATGTCCCAATGTCTCCCAATGTCCCCTAGTGACATGGGGACACTGGGAGACATGAGGACACAAACACTAAGGGACTAGGAGACATAGGGACACAGACATTCCCCCTTTTTGTGTATGTTCGCCCTTTCGGCCGTTCTGGTTATGAGATTTGTGTCAGTAGCCCACCCTTTTACCGCATCCATAGACTTCCTGCTTTACTGGACACTGCTGTTAGGGGGTATGGGTTTACTTGAAAGATGAAAGCATGAGATTAGCAAAGGGTATGTGTTTTCTCATAGTTGCATCCTATGAGTTTCCCTACAGCATCATCTCCATCAGATACATGACGCTTAGGAGGTAGGACTGTTTTAGTGTTTTTGGTCAATAAGATTTTGTAATTAGGCCCATCATAATTATCAGCACCAGGCCCACTGGGCTCTTAATCCGGCCCTGTCCAGGCCCATGCCCATGAAATAGGACCATTATTTAAAATAATAGATTATTTTACTAAGACACAATATGATGTATGGGATTTAATATAGGTTTTGAATTTACTTCATTTTTATAAACTAAAGGTATGAAATAATAGATGTATATTAATTTTTTAGATATCTATATGTATTTATATATAAAAATAAATAATGTTTTTAATGTTATTGGTCTCATTGAATTAATTTTCTTTTCTTCTACATCTTGTCTCCTTTTCCCAGGTATTAATATGTCCTTATAGTCATCAATGGCACTGTTTTTACTGTTTGCGAATCTCCATTTGGATAGGATGTGTTTTAAATAAGTAGTAATGGTCCCTCGAAGTTTATATAAGAGACCTTCGGGGTTTGAAATGGTTAAATGTTAATTTGCCAGAACTTAAAATGGACACTTTGCATTATAACTGAAATAAAAATTGATAAAGCAAGTGATGCTACACACATATACGAGATGATGTCAGGACGTGGAGACGCAATGACAGAACCAGAAGTGAGGAACCAGGAAGGAGCCACACAAAAATATACAAAAACATGTGTGCTAAAACAAGAAAAGAACCTATATAAACACAGACTTGGGACACAGTAAATGTGTATCTTGAAGAAGACTTACCAGTAGAAACGTGTGGTGCGATTTATGATTTTATTTGCCATTTGTTTTTAACTTTTTTACTAATAACTAGTACCTCTTCTGCCACACCCATGGTGACCTGCTTTTTTTTGGAATACAAAGAATATTCCAGAATTCAAGCAGTGAGAGAGTCAAACAGGGAGCCTTATGTTTTAAGGTGTGTCGCCTACTTTCATTTTTTGTATTTTTATATATATCTTTTAGTTAGGTATATTAGCGCTGATCCTTTTTTTTATTCTAGTGGCTGAAGGAGTATTGGAAACATATGTGATTGATAAGAAGCCATTAAAGTTTGAGCTAGGGATGTGCATGGGCAAAAATTTGGTTCGGTTCGGAAATTTGGGTAAAATTCGTCACTTCGCATATCGGCACTTCGGTTCGGTTCGGCACTTCCCAAATTCAGAACTTCAGCAATTCGGGACTTTGGAATTTGGAACATCTGTAGGGCTCCCTAATCCTATCCCTAACCCTACCCCTAACCTTACCCATAACCCTAATCCTACCCCTAACCCTACCCCTGTCATC
This sequence comes from Pelobates fuscus, assembly GCF_036172605.1. Taxonomy (NCBI): domain Eukaryota; kingdom Metazoa; phylum Chordata; class Amphibia; order Anura; family Pelobatidae; genus Pelobates; species Pelobates fuscus. Next base: position 99,478,257 of record NC_086325.1, read on the forward strand.
ATTCATGTAATTTTCCCTCCCTCTCTTGTTTTGCCTCTTTTCAGAGAACCGAAGCACTTCGGTACTTCCGAAATTCGGCACTTCGGCAATTCGGTTCGGCACTTCTGAAATTCGGCAATTCGGAAGCATCCGAATGTCCGAATTGCCCGAAATTCGTCTGAATTCACATTCGGAACGAAACAAATTGCACATGTCTAGTTTGAGCCTACTATATGTGGCTCATCATCATGTAAGTGGGACAAATACACTTTTAAATGTGTTAAGTTCCAATAAGTGACATACTACACCATAATTTGTCTTTGTATGTATTTTAGACTGTGATACAAGCACTAGCGATGATTACATTTTACATACTTTCTTGTGCACTTTCACCTATTATTGTTGTTTATTTATACACACACACTGGATTTTGTGTGGAGTGACTCAGCACTTGGTGGTTAGTAGCAGCATTTTATTTTAATTAGTAGTTCCAGATATACACTTTATTTGCATTTATTTATCTCAATTATCAGTGTCAGGCCTAATGGGCTTTTAATTTGGCCCTAACTGGAGGACTTTACCCTGCAATGTAAACATTGTAGTTTCCCCAAAAATGCAGTGTTTTACATTGCAGGGCTAAGAGGACAGGGACACCTTAAGGACAAAGGGAATTGTACAAGTTCTGATCTTGAATTTGAGCTATATGTTTGTTCAACCATAATTTACCTCTTTCATATTACGTGCACCCACACTTATTATATATAATTTTGTTCAGGAGAAACAAGGCTTTCATTTCAAATGAAATATTTAAATATGAAACATAATTTTATAGGAAAAAAAACTAAAACGTGTAAGTACACCTTATTATTCAATAGCTTGTAGAAAAACCCTTAGCAGCAATAACTTGAAGTAATTATTTTATGTATGACTTTATCAGTCTCTATCATTATTGTGGAGGAATCTTGGCCCACTTTTCTTTACAACGTTGTTTCAGTTTGCTCGCATTTGTTTACACACAACTCTCTTCAGGTCTGGACTTTGACTGGGCCATTGCAATACCTTGCTACTTTTTCACCCATTCTGTTGTCCTTGTCCATGAATTAATTACGACCATTCTTTAGCTATAGGGACATTTGACTAGAATACTTTGGTATACAGAGTATTCCATTGTTGACTTCATGACTGCAAAGTTCCCAGGTCCTGTGACTACAAAACAAGTCCAAATTATCACCCCTCTAATACGTGCTTGATAGTTGGTATGAAGTGTTTGTGCTGATATGCGTATTTGGTATTCACTAAATGTTGGGCTGTGCATTATGGCCAAACATCTCCACTTTGGTCTCATCTGTCCAAAGGACATTGTTCCAGACATCTTCTGATTTGTTCAGATGCAACTTTGCAAACCCAAATCGTGCTGCCGTGTTCTTTTTATAGAGATGATGCTTACTCCTGGCAACCCTTGCAAACAAACCATACTTGTTTACTCTTTTTCTAATTTTACTGTCATGAACTTTGACATTTATCATGCTAACTGAGACCTGTAGAGTCTGAGATGTAACTCTAGTTTTTTTGCAATTTATATGAACACAAAGCAAGTTTAACATCAATGTTTGTGTCTGTCTGTGTATTTGCATGTGTGGCAGTGTTTTGTATATGTTTGTGCATCTGCATGTGTGGCAGTGTCTGTATTTGTGTATCTAAATGAGTGGCAGTGTTTGCTTCTATGTGTCTGTGTATCGACATTTGTGTCAGTATGTGTCCATATTGTGCACAGGATTTTTGCCGCCCTAGGCAAAGAAAGATTTGCCGCCCCCCCCAGTGACATCACAATGCCCTACCCATATGATCTGCCATATGAACTAACGCCTGTGCTGCACACAGTGTGTGTTTACATTAAAATGCCTGCAGGGACAAACTATAGACACCAGAACCACTTCATTAAGCTGCAGTGATTCTGGGGACTAAAGTGTCCCTTTAATGTGAGGTAAATTAGAGATTAGTGTCACTAATAATATACTAGATTGCCTACTTACAACCAGATGAGGATGGTGATGGGCTCTGGCTGCAGTCTGGCTCCACTGGTCTGGTGTAGAACAGGATCTCTGGAGGCTGTTTGTAACTGTGGTCACAAAATTCAATGTTCTGGGAGAACGGGAAGCCTGACGGTGAGTATGCCCATAAGGTCCACCCATAAGTCCACCTATATGTCCACCTATATTTTATTATTCCACCTATATGTTCGCTCACAAGAAGTGGAGTGTGTAGGGGATGTGTTATGGTAGAGGATCTAATGTGTGTGCTTATAGAATGTAGTGTATAGGGATACAGTGTGTGTAGGTGATACAGTGTGTTTGTGTGTAGTGGAAGCAGTGTGTTTTTGTGTAAGGGATAGAAAGCAGTGTGTGTTTGTGTATAAGGGATGTATTGTGTGTTTCTCGTTGTGTGTAAGGGATGCATTGTGTGAATCTGTGTTTGTATGCATAAGGGATGCAAAGTGTGTTTTTGTGTATGTAAGGGATGCAGTGTGTGTGGCTGAAGGGGGTGCGTTGAGTGTGTGTAAGATGCATTGTGTTTCTGTGTGTGTAAGAGAAGCAATGTGTGTTTGCATGTGTGTGTAAGGGATGCATTGTGTGTTTCTGTGTATGTGTGCAAAGGATGCATTGTCTTTATGTGTAAGGGTTGCATTGTGTGTGTGTGTAATGGATGCATTGTGTGTTTCTCTGTGTGTAAGGGAAGCATGTTGTGTTTCTGTGTGTGTAGGGATGCATTGTGTGTGTGTGCGTAGTGTGAAAGAGCTCCCTGTCCTGCCCCCTGTCCTATAGAGCTCTGCCTTCCATCCCTTAGAGATCTCCCCTGCCCCTTAGTGGTCTCTCCTCTCCTCCCCTGTCCCTTATTGGTCTCTACTCTCCTCGACTTTCCATTAGTGGTCTCTCGTCTCCCCCTTAGAGGTCTCTCATCTCCCCCTTAGTGGTCTCTGCTCTCCTCTGCCCCCCCTTTCCATTAGTGGTATCTACTCCCCCCTCTTTCCATTAGTGGTCTCCCCCACACCCTAAGTGGTCTCTTCTCACGCCCCCTTTCCATTAGTGGTCTCTACTCTCCCCCCACCCTCCCCTAGTGGTCTATCCTCCACACACACCCTCCCTCCCTTAGTGTTCTCTGCTCTCCCCCCACCCTCCCTTAGCTGTCTCTCCTCACCGCCCTCCTCCAGTGGTCTCTCCACCACCCCCTCCCTCCTTAAGTTGTCTCTCCCTCCCCCATGTTCTTCTCAACCCCCCGTGTTCTTATCTCCCCTCATCCCCCGTGTTCTCCTCCCCTTCTCCTCTTCTTCCCCCCGTGTTCTCCTCTTCTCCCCCTGTAATCTCTTCTTCTCCCTCCCTGTAATCTCTTCTTCTTCTCCCCCCCTCCCTCCCTGTAATCTCTTCTACTCCCCCCTGTAATCTTCTCTTATTCTTCCCCCCTCCCACCCTGTAATCTCTTCTTCCCCCTCCCTCCCTGTAATCTCTTTTCTCCCCCCTCCCTCCCTGTAATCTCTTCCCCCCTGTAATCTCTTCTTCCCCCCTCCCTCCCTGTAATCTCTTCTTCCCCCTCCCTCCCTGTAATCTCTTCTTTCCCCCCTCCCTGTAATCTCTCCCCCCTCCCTGTAATCTCTTCTTTCCCCCTCTCTGTAATCTCTTCTCCCCCCTCCCTCCCTGTAATCTCTTCTCCCCCTCCCTCCTTGTAATCTCTTCTCCCCTCCCTCCCTGTAATCTCTTCTCCCCCCGCCTCCCTCCGTCTAATCTCTTCTTCCCCCTCCCTCCCTGTAATCTCTTCTTTCTCCCTCCCTCCCTGTAATCTCTTCTTTCCCCCCTCCCTGTAATCTCTTCTTCTCCCCCCTCCCCCCCATGTAATCTCTTCTTTCCCCCCTCCCTATAATCTCTTCTTCTCCCCCCTCCCTCCCTGTAATCACTTCCTGTCAGTCCGGCCGGGTCGCGGACCGGAGAGGAGCTCGGCTACGCTACAGGAAGGGGAGGTGAGGCAGTGCGGCAGCCGCCTGAGCGCTCTTTATAGAGCGCTCAGGCGGCTGCAACATTTAAAGGGCCGGCGATGGGGGGGTAAGATTACACTTATTTTCTCCCCTGGAAAAAATTCTGTGAACGCCCATGGACATACCCCTTGACTACCTGGATTTTGCAAATGGTATTCCAAGTTCGGGGTAATTTTCATTCCTGAGCTGCCAAACAATCTCAAAGACAACATAGGTCGATTTCAACGTAAAAAAAATGGAATGGTCAAGCACTTTATTTGACAATGTAACTTTCCAAAACACTATATACGTGGGACATCACAGCATACAAATATATGTGTTTTAATTGCAGCATGAGATTACAGTATTATGACATTCACATTTAAAATGCCATGCAGAACATGGAAAATAACAACATTTCCGAATTTCTCACACATTTTTACATTTTATCCATATTACATTGAGTTACATATATAAATATTTGATGTGAAATGAAAGACCTAATTCTACTGAACAAAAAAGGGTTGAGGTCAACGTGATGTTCTTTTAGCCTAAACAAACAGAAGCAGGAAAGTAGATTAAAACATTAAACAAATTAGAGTTGTGTCATGTAAACATGCCTCAGGGACTTGGATTGGGTGTGTAGATTATGCTTCACTTACCAGTGTTCATTTTATTTGTAAAATGAATATTAAATAATGTGTTAGGTGTACGCACACCTTTAATCAGCCTGGGCTGTGCTGTACATCAAGTGCCCAGCCTTGTCCCAAACAAACTCCGCACGCGTAAATACATTGTCATGAAGCCACTTTCATTCAATTCTGTGTTTCTACAGCGTATACATCTTTAAATCCTTTACTACTACTATTCTGCTTGACAAATAAGCAGTAAATACACACATTTTTACATTTTATTTTACATAGAAGTATATATAAAATTTAACATACAATTAGGTACATTATATATAAAAAATATATGTCAGCATATGGGCACAATACAGCAAAACAGTTTCCTGGGTCAATCAGCAATTGAGAATGCAGTCTGTTATCACAGTTTGTTATAATACCGCAATATTAAACTGAAGCCGTTTCTACACCTTCTGAATCCCAAGACTTTGCTTGGCAATACTAGAAAATATAAATACAACAATATTTTATATTAATGTTTTCATAATTTTTCAAAGAACATGAAAGACCCAATTATCTGTTCCATAGAAGTAGATAAGAACATATTATAGATACATGTTTATTTGTACTTTATATACTGGGATGTGTGTATGGAGGGGGGTATTTTCTTTCTTAGGTTGATAAGAGATCAGCATATATACGGAGCGAGAATGGCAACCCCCGGTTGCTTAGTGGTTTGTTTGTTTTTTCCGTGTGATGTTGTTTCGGGTCCTACTTTTCAAGTGTAGTTGTCTTAACTAACTCAAACTCGTTTGTTATCATATTTATGTGTTTTTGTGTTATTATTTCACATCCAGGACAGAGTTTTGCTGCTCCCTGTTGTTTTACTTAGAGTATTCGTGTAGTCACATTGTGGCTTTTCTTGTGCATGCTTTGTGTGGGTGTAGAAACTAAACAATGTGGATGTCTGTGGATTTGAAGAATTGAGCAGGTTAGTTCCGGCTTGGGTCAAGTGACACGAGATGTTTTAAAAAACTATTTTTGTCACTCTGCGTTCCACTGTAGAGCATTTATGTCTGACTAATTTGCATGCTTCCAAAAGGATCACCTTTATCATTCTTAGGTAAATGTACATTAATTATAATTTACCTGTCAGATATAACATAGTAATACGTAAAGTAGTCGCACTAACAGTGCTATTTAGTAAAGTGAGAATTTAACGTGAATTTCAAACATAAGGACAGATTAGCTGAAATGAAATTATAGCTGACTTTTTAAATTTACAATTGAATGTCACTTTGCATTTCTTTTAATTCACTTTTGTAAATAACCCTGTCAATGTGGCCTAGGTCAATGCATAATAGGACTGTTTGATGTCTAAGTGATGAAGTACTATGTGAAAACAACAGTCATTTTTCATGATGAATTATGTGATTGTGACAGTCATTGAGCCATAACACCTGAGATGTCAGAATCAATCTAACAGTAGGGTGAGAGGAGGCAGAATTCTCAATGCTTTGCTCCTCTGTCTCCAGGACAGTAACTGCAAGTCTACTGAAGGCATAAGGTGAAAACCAGTCTGCTGCAAAATTCTGAACACAATACATTTAGACTCCGAGGACGGGTGGCTGGACACATCACTGGTCTTATCCAATCCAAAGTCAGCATAAAAGATCTAGCTTTCAGGACAACAAACAAAGCATCTAGGAATGATCATAGATCTGTTCTTTCGAGATACAAGCAGCCAGTCACAATATGTGGGATGGGCAAATATTGTTTTATAAGTAATCATGAGAGAAACACCAAGAAAGGTACGCCCACCAAACCTTGTACTCTTCAGTTTGGCCGAACCATTTTTGTTTTAAAAAATTAATTAAATTCAGGAGTCCTCTGACACTCATTCCTTTGGGCCAATCCGTCAATAGGGTCAATCAGTGTACTGCATTTGTTCACTTGAAGGTTTGGCTCGTCCGTGGGCCAATCAGTGTACTGCAATATATATCCATAATAATAAATCTTAGGTATATATTTTGTAGTACTCCGATAGCCTGATTTTCCTGAAAATTGGTTTACTGATAATTGAGAAAAAGAAGAGCAGTAAAAAAAATCTATATTTATATATTATTATATTTCTTAAATATATGATATATAAATACAGGTTTTTTTTTTCACGGCCCTTCTTTAATTATAATCAACATTCAGTAGTTGTCCTCTGGCCATAAATTCATCTTTTTCCCATCAATCATTCTCTTTTTTGGTGCCAAAGGTGGAACTCTGAATTCTAAAGCAAATGAACATGCTCATCCACCACGCTAGTTGTTCAATCGTTTACATGTCCATAGGTGGCTTCAGAGATACAAAATTCAGCCGAACAGCTCATCGGACTAAATTCAAATGATTTGCAATTCGCCCAAAACCGAATGCACAAGTCTAGTATACACTGTCAGTGACACTAAACGTGTACGAGAGTATCAGTAAATTTACCCAACAATAATCTATTATGTAATAAACTTTTAATATCCAGTCAACTGTTAGTGCTTGTCTTTTCATGTCTCATTCAATATCCAGGTTTGAACTTCAGAATGCCAAAAGAGACCAAGAAGATGGTCTGACCAACCTGAGACATCTTTATCAGAATTGCATATAATTTCTTGCCAGCATGGAAGGGGCTATTCCTTATGAATATTGACCTCAGATTGAGGGTCGCTGGAGCATAACTATATGATCAAGGACAAATTCCACTGAATATTCAGGTCATCTGTCAAATCAAAACTGAGGACCCTATTCCTTGTGCAACAAACTGGATGCTTGGCATTCATCCATCAAGCTATCAGATCTATCTGTGATTTCCCCCAGATGGGCTGTCTGAGAAATCTGGATGGAGACCCACTCCACTGGTTGGAAGTTCTGGGTGCAGGGAAAGTTTGCTTCCCAGTTGTCCACACTGAAACTGCAAAATAAACTGAGAGCAGCCACACTGCGGCATCTATCAGTTCATTCACAGCCCCATTCACCATTTGTGAGTGTAGCCATGCACAGCGTACTTCCAAACTACCAACCCGCACATGCATGCAGCCACTGATTGTACAAGGAGACACTCGTAGGTTGTTATGGTGCTTAGAATGTCCCTTCATGAGATGTCTGGAAAAAGCTATGACGTCTTTGGGACATAAATAACTTTGCTGACTGATGTCCAAAGTGCAATAAAATGACCTTTACAAACAACAAAATAATTCAAATATATATCAATAAATGTTTTCAAAAAACAAAATGTTTATACGGAAAATAGCTTATATGTTAATTCTGTAAGCAATAAGCAAGATAATTGCTGACAAACCCAACTCACGGGCTGCTTTTTTGGAGGCATTACTATTGTTATTGTTTTTATTGAATATTGGTCTTTGAGGAAGTCCCATTAAAGGACGAAACGCGTAAGACTAAAATTGCTTTTTAATCACTACTTTTAAATTGTGATCAATAAATCTTTTTTTTCTACTGATCCACCTGTTGGAGTCCTGTATGGTTCCTGAAACTGGGTGACACCTGATCCTGAGAGGGAGATACCAGCCCCCCAAATATCAGGGGAGGAACCATTAGAGCGCATTTAACTTCAAATCCCATGAGTGCAATCTTTAGCAGGGGTTATTATATATTTATTAACTATATTACGCTATGTTCTGTTTTATTATATTCACATATATTATACTAATAAACCCAACTCACTGCTGACTTGCTGATACTAAGTGGTGATGTGAAGTGTGGCTACTTCTGTAATGATCAGATGTCAGACCAAGTTCACAATAGCATTAGTGTTGCTTTGCCAAGTAAGCCTATGAGAGACTGTTTGTTCTGAGATGTGACACAGGCTGTCAGATTATCATCCTGTACCAATCTCTAATGTATTATCTGTGCAACACATAGGCATATTTGAAATGCAAATGTTATCATGTAAAAGTATAAACAAATTGATTCTGACAAATGTTACCAATGTTACCAAAGCTTGTTAGTGTGGATTGTGTCTGTGTCTAAAACGAAAGCCTATTAATGGCACAGACATATATTTAGACCCTCGACAGGTCAAAGTGTTCTAATGTCTAGGACAAGTTTTAGGGCTTAGTATCTGCCAAGAATTAAGGGTATTTTTAATTGTTGGTCAACACTGTGATAGCGTAGTGTATGAAGGCGTAATGATTAGTGATGGTATACCATTGTATAGTAAAGCATATTAAGTGTAGTGTTGGGGTTAATGCTTTGCATTGTGTCCCAGTGCTGCCTGAGATTAGTGGGAGTTACCGTCCCAGGAGGTCTTTTATTTCAGCTAGCACAATTAAAATGGCAGTAGGTTCTGCTCAGGAGTATAAATCTCATTAATCTTGGGAAGACCGATGTATATTTCAGTTCTGCCTGAGCTTAGGCTCCCAAGACAGCATGGATGTGTGATCCGTGCAATATTACCCATTCATTAAGGAGAATAATTGCATGGATGATTTCATTTGTATAATATGTCATTAAAGTGGCGCTGTCGTGGGTTTTTTTCCCTTTCAGTTTTTCTTTGCTTATGCCCTTTGTATCCCCCCCCCCACTTGACTATGCTTATATTTATTGTATTTTCTTCCTTGTGTCAGATCTCAATACCTGGGCAACTCCATTATGTTCTCATCTGTCCGTGATGTCTGCAGTTTTGACTGATGGATTGTGGATAAATCAGCAGCTGAAATGAAACTTTGCTTAAAGTGAAACTATAGCTCCCCATATTGCCCCCTTTCCATTGCAGCCCCTATGGTGTAGAAGGGGTTTAAAACCCCTTCTGTCACCTACCTGATACCAGCGCCCATGTCACTCTGTGCTGGTTCAGGCTCCACCTCAACTCCTCTGCCAACGTCACCCGGCGGGGGGACCAAATGTGCATGCGCTACGCTTGCATTAGGACTTCCACCATAGGAAAACATTGTATAACATTGTATATTTGGGTGACGCTGGACTTCCTCATGCATAGTGTGAGGAAGTCCAGCTTCAGTTAGGTGACCAAAAGTCGCCTAACAACCCAGAAGTCCCTCTAGTGGCTGTCTGGTAGACAGCCACTAGAGGTGGAGTTAAACCTGCAAGGTATTTATTGCAGTTTATCAAAAACTACAATAATTACAATTGCAGGGTTAGGGGACCTGGGACACTAGACCCAGATCACTTCAATGAGCTGTAGTGGTCTGGATGCCTATAGTGTCCCTTTAAGGAGAATGTCAGAAAAATAAATCCAAAGAAAAATAGAGGAACAAAAAAATCAAAAGCAGCAAAGTCTCAGAGCAGCATTAATGGGCTGATCACGTGTTTTTTGCTTTTGTCAAATGGTGCAATGTAACAAAAGACAATAATATATTAAAGATACAATGAAGAATCCCAAAGCAAAATGAGTACAGAACTAATAGCATTTAACTCATACGTTTAACCAGGTGCAGTGGAAAGTTTAACTGGGGTGGGGGTAAGGTGCAGGCAAAGGGGGAAGATCATATATAAATGTATGTGTCTAGCAGTGTGTACTAGTATTTGTGTGTTTGTGTCTGGCATTATGTATCTGTGTATGTGCCTGAGAGCAGTTCTGTATCTATCATGAGGCTAAAAACGCGTTTCCTGATGAGAGAAGCGATTTAACCTTGCTCACACTACATTGCAGCATACAGTGTTTTTGTAAATCCCCATTGGAATTGTCCTGCTTATTCCATAATGCCTTGACCAAACTATGCAAGAACTATTAAGGGAAGAAGCAGTCAGCTGGTATTTTGTCTTTAATGGAGTGGCCAGCACAGTCACCAGATCTCAACCCTATTGAGCTGTTGTGTGAGCAGCTCTACCATATGGTACATAAGAAGTGCCCCTCAAGCCAATCCACCTTGTCAGAGTTGTTTCAAGAAGCATGTGATGAAATAACTTCAAATGACCTCAACAAATTTACAACTAGAATGCCAGTCTGCAAGGCTGTGATTGCTCTACATGGAGGATTCTATGAAGAAAGCAAACTTTGAAGAACACAATTATTATTTTACTTAAAATCCATTATTTCTAACCTTGTCAATTACTATATTTCCCATTCAAACTCATTCAATGTGTTTTCATGGAAAATAAGGAAAATCTCAGTGACCCCCCAAACATTTGAATGCCAATATATATATATATATATATATATATATATATATATATATATATATATATAATAACAACAAAGTATTTAACCAGGAAAGGTACATTCAGATTACATACTGGTTTTCAAGTATGAGCTATCTCACCGGCTATATATTGGATATATATCCACAAGAAATTGGCACACCAACTGGTCTTTGTAAAAGCAATAATTATAAGGTATCAATAATTATAAGTATGAAGTCAAAAATCAATGTTTCAGGATCCAGATAAAACCCCCATGACAAAATAGCATATATATAGAGAGAAAATGAGTGACACTGTTTGTGCTCTGTGTAGTGTACTCAATAAAATAACAATGAGTATTTAACCAGGAAAGGTACATTAAGATTACTCTGGTTTCCCCCACCAGTCAATCCCCCCCTTTAATCACAGGAGAACCCACGACGCAACACACCACACCTACACCGACGAGGACCCCCCCACGAGACAACCACCACCCACCCCCGAGGACCATCCTGACACAGTGACAGAAGGGGCCCTATATGGCCAAAACAACTCGGAACAACGCTAAAACAGCAATGAAATTATAACTATGTAATTTTTGAATGCTGATCTGACACTTGATGTTATAACGCATGGACCCTCTAACCTTCCCCCCCCCCCCCCCCCCCTTTTTCTCATTCTGTATCCCTACCCTTGAATACCAAAATTCTACAAATAAAGAATTAAAAAAAAAAAAAAAGATTACTCTGGTTTCCAAGTACATTCTGGGGATGTTACTTTTGCCCAACATCCAGGGGATGTTACTATTGCCCAATTTGATGGTACCTCAGAAGGATGAAGGGCTTGAACCTGCAACCCCCAAGGGTGAACAGATTCTATTGATGATGCATTAGCCCACTGAGCCATCTCACTAGGAACACTAGAAGACACCCAATAATGACGTGAATGTGACTAGCATACTGGTTGTTATACTGATAATACAAGTGACTTTGAGCGGAATACCCAACATGATACTACCACAGCGCATTCAAGACGCTAATCACGTACACATCATTCCTAGATGATTTCCGGTAATAGGGGTGCATGCGCACTAGCCTCCCAATGCTTTTCTATGAGGAAGCATTGGATTGGCAGAGCTCATTGATCTCAATATTCTCATCCAACTAGGCGGGACGGCAGCATGGAGACTGGAGCAACGAGGGATAAAAGTCAAGTAAAATATTTTCCCAGTAAAATCCCCAAACTCACTAAATTACACAATTATTAAATGCAGAGAAGGGGAAAAAAACAGAAATACATCTTCTTTAAATGATGCCTTTCGAGATAAATTTGAATCGATCGGTTTAGATAGTTTGCTGCCCAAGCTGTGAGCTTTATTCTTTAATTTCAAATAGCAACATGCTATTATTATTATTATTATTATTATTATTACCATTTATATAGCGCCAACAGATTCCGTAGCGCTTTACAATAGTATGAGAGGGGATTTAACTATAAATAGGACAATTACAAATAAACTTACAGGAACAATAGGTTGAAGAGGACCCTGCTCAATCGAGCTTACATTCTATAGGAGGTGGGGTGTAAAACACATTAGGACAGGAATTTGCAATCAAATAAGGTGGGCTGCCCTTTAGGAGAGGGCAAGAGACAGGTATGTGAGGTAGGGGTTAGTCTTGGAGGCCATAAGCTTTCCTAAAGAGATGGGTTTTAAGGCACTTCTTAAAAGATGCAAGACTAGGGGAGAGTCTGATTGCGGCAGGCAGGCTATTCCATAGGAAGGGAGCCACCCGCGAGATGCTAGAATGGCTTGCTCCTGATGTCATTGGTTTTCATGGGTTGAACCCAATAAACCGATTGTAAGGAAAACAGGTGAGCTTTGGGTGTATAACAAGTAGAAAAACAACACCTTTACAAATCGGAAAATATGCATAGCAAGTTAATTGTATGCAAACATTCTTTTTAAGTAGGGATTTGTGCCACGCAATAACTGAGATGTCACGCAATGTCTTTAGATTTGTCAGGCTATACTGCAGTCATTTTTGTATGAAGGCCAGTGAAGAACTTATTCCGAGCTAATAATAACCCTCTCCATGCAAGGGTCGTTACCTTATCTATTTTAAAAGGAGTGGAAAATCTAATCCTTGTAGAGGCTTACATTTTTTTATTTTTATCAATTTTCATGAAGAATCTACGATTGTTTCCCATTCCATCACGACTTTACAGTCATACAAGGAGCAAAAACCACGGAACAAAGGATAACATCGTTACAAAAACTCATTAAAGCTTCTCTCTCCCGGATTGCTGTCTCTCCCAGGGTTGTGAAATGACTCAGTTTCCATAGCAACGGCAATGGGTTTTTTTTTAGGCCACTTCAAAAGAATCTTCTTCAACATCCCCTAGAGACATCTATTTTTTTCTTCTCCTATGTTCAGAACAAGATGTTCATTTATCCGTATTTCCGCACAAAGTGTGATTCTGATGTGGAATAATGAATAATGAAACTCTGTAATAGAAGTTGAATTTAATTTAAAAATAAATTATGTTGGAAATATAAAGAATGGCCACCTTAAATATAATAGTATTTTACCAAACAGGGCTTTTTTAAATTAGACATTTTTTTTTACAACACGAGACCTGGTTGGAAAAAGATGTGGATGCACAGCTATAAATCAACACAAGTTAGATTTATTAAATATTCACTGCATGGTAAATGAAAGGGAAAATGTGAATGATTGCAATAGCCTAAGTCAATCACATTAACGTTGACCATTAATAGAAGCTGGGTATATCCCCTGTGTTAAAGTTCTATTTTCATTTTTCATATGAACTGCTATAAGGGCCTATTATTAAATTAATGTATGTACTATTGAAGCAGATTTATTATGTTTATATTACATTGCCCGAATATGTATTTTGTCTGTTAGATAGCAGGAATAATGTTGGCATCGTTTGACAGTGGTGGATCTAATAAGTATTAAAATATTTAACAGGAACAAATGATGGAAGTCAGCACCTATAATGACATATATTTCTATATATAACCCCCAGAATCTCCATAGCAAAGAGAAGATAATGTAGACCAGGGTTGCCCAAAAAGTAGATCCCCAGATGTTTTAAAACTACAGCTTCCATGATGCATTGTCATTCTAAAGGCATGCAGAGAATCATGGAAGTTGTAGTTCTAGAAAATGAGATTTAAAATACTTGGGGGGTTGGGGGGTAGGAAGAGAAGTCCCTAATTCCCCAACACTCCAGGGTTTAAGTTGATTTTCCAGTGGGGAGAGCAATGGACTATTGCTGTGACCTGAGAACAGAATCGAAAATCACTAATATAGTCAGGGGGGAAAATCGGGAGTGGGGAAGAACGGGTAAGACGTGAAGAAGAGGAATAAAGCTGTGAGGAGCAATGGGAAAACATTGACAGACAGGATAGTCACGCATTGTGATTAATAAACCTTTGGCTTGGCACTGCATCCGCTGCAAGGATTACACTAATTTAACTCTAATAGTTGTAAGATGTAGAATGCATGTTCTTAGATCCAAACCGAATACGTACACTTGCTATTTTCAGTTTAACGTTTAGGTTGAACAGCTTCTAAAATTATTTTATTGTTTAATATTCAAATTTTACATGTTCTGTGCACAATAGACGTGCAATTTGTTTTGTTCTGAATGTAAATTCGGCCGAATTTTGGCAATCCGGACCTTTGGCTACTTTCGAAAGTCCGGATTGCCGAATTTCGGAAGTGCCGAATTTCGGAAGTGCTGAACCAAACCGAATTGCCGAAGTGCCGAACTAAACCGAATTGTTGAAGTGCCGAAGTGCTTCAGGTTTATGAAAAGTGGCAAATCAAGAGAGGGAGGGAAAATTATGTGAATGATGAAAGGGATCTAGACCAATAAGCTAATTCCTGGCACTGGTAGCCATATAGATGTGTAAGTGATTGTGGTGGCAGTTCGGGCACCTAACCCTATCCATACCCCTAACCCTAACCCTAGATGTGGAAGTGGTTGTTATGGTTAGGGGTAGCGGTAGGGTTAGGGGTAGAGTTAGTGGTTAGGGTTAGGGAACCCTACAGATGTGTAAATGGTTGTGGTGGCAAGAGAGGGATGCTTAGGAATGTCTGAATTGCCGAAGTCCCGAATTGCCGAAGTCCCGAATTTCAGAAGTGCCAAATTTTTTTTACTTACCCAAATTTCCGAACCGAAGTGAACCAAATTTTTTGCAAATGCACATCCCTAGTGCACAAGCAATCCATGCCCCCCAGCTATATATAATTGCAATCAGGACATTTACACAAAACCAACAGATTTAAAAATAGCCATCCCACTGCTTAGTGTCTAACCATTTTCAAATGCTTTAACACTAAATGAGTGTCCCTGGGTGCCTGCAACCTGGCCTTCTCTGCTTCTAGAGCTTATGCTTCTAAATTTGCCACATTAGCCAGACCAGCAATGGAGAGCCTAACATTGTCTTCCATCACTTATATGGATTGGTATGGCTAAAGCAGAGTTACACTCCGCCATAACCCCAGTGGGAGGGCGACCCTTATTTATTGTTAATCCACTGAAACGATTTAACAATATTCAATGGGATGTTGTCAGGTATTTCAGGCACCATAACCACTCAAAATAAGTAAAGTAGTTAATGGTGCTTAGAGTGCCCTTTTAATCACAGAAATAACCTACGTATGATCTTTTAGCATAGTCTTCATAGAGTGTTGGTAATACTTGGGGAATAACACTGTATTGCCCCATTGAAGAGTATGGGAAAACAAGCTATTCATAGTAAACCCCTACTCTGCTCAGAATCCAGCACTTAAAGGACCACTATAGTGCCAGGAAAATATACTCGTTTTCCAGGCACTATAGTGCCCTGAGGGTGCCCCCACCCTCAGGGACCCCCTCCCGCCGGGATCTGGGGTGAGGAAGGGGTTAAATTTACCTCTTTCTCCAGCGCCGGGCGGGGAGCTCTCCTCCTCCTCTCCACCTCCTCTCCTCCTCTTCGGCTGAATGCGCATCCGCGGCAGGAGCCGCGCACGCATTCAGCCAGTCCATAGGAAAGCATTCACAATGCTTTCCTATGGATGTTGGCGTCTTCTCACTGTGAAAATCACAATGAGAAGCGCGGAAGCCCTCTAGCGGCTGTCAATGAGACAGACGCTAGAAGCTGGATTAACCCATTTATAAACATAGCAGTTTCTCTGAAACTGCTATGTTTATAGAAAAAAGGGTTAATCCTAGCTGGACCAGGCACCCAGACCAACTCATTTAGCTGAAGTGGTCTGGGTGCCTATAGTGGTCCTTTAATGTTTTTAAAGTCTATTAGGATTTAATGTATGCAGTTTGTATCAGTTTTTGCTATTTTTAAGTCCTGCACCTTTGCTCTTTTTAATTCTTATACTACTAGTGAGTTGACTGGATGATGGATGTCAGAGTGCATGGGTAACAACTACCATGCATCTACTGCCTATCTCACCAGCTTTGCAGCACTACAGCTGAGATTGACCATGTTTAGCTTTCAGATGTAGCAATGTAAGGGAGCAACTACACAGTCAAGTTAATACAATACATACAAACATGCAATAAAGATAATAGAAACAATGTGAGTTTAAAAGAATCTGGAACACCCTAATCCGGAGAGGGCTCAGACAATGTTTCTTCCTTTCAGAACAGGAGTTTATCTAGAACACATTCATTTCCCAATTTGCTTACCGTATCACTGCTCTCATGCTACTTGCTTCCCTCCATTTCCCCCCATTTGTGCCACTGCCCTCCTAATGTAACCTCACCCGTTTTGCCTTCCTCCCGCTTAATGTCCCTTTCCCCCACCCCCCACCCACAATCTTACCCATTGCTGGCTGGTAGTTTTGACATCTTTGTATAGATTACCACTTTGCATATATAATTTCCTCTTTTTTTTTTTTAATAACCTTCAAGGGCAAGAACACATGGTTTATGTTTATTTTCAAGGTGGAAGGGACTTTTGGATTAGGTGGATAAATACTTTTGGTCACTTGGCTACCTGTGAAATAAGGTAGTGTATCCCTGATCCCCAATTGGGAGTTTCTAAAATTGGAACCCTGTGGACCTAACTGGTTTACAACAAGGGGACCTGGCTTCTCCTTGTTATTTTTTGGGGCTCCAGAGCTTGGAGACTGCGTAGACTACCATATATTATTATGTATTAGTTACTATACAATTCACAGGTCACAGGTTGGAGTAAGAGTAAAGGCTTATCGTCATGCCTTTCATAATTTTCCTGTTAGTGTTAATTATTGTGAGGAGCACACCATTTTGTGCCTCATGGAATCTAGGCGAGTGCAAGGGGATTCATTATCACCATGCTATACTGTGCCCCCCACACTCTAAGAGATGGGGTGCAATCACTGGCCCTGCACAGGTTTTGGGTATGAACAGTAGCACAACAATTCGGCCTGGGATATATTATTTTGCCCAACTGCTCGGTCCTCGCTAGATGGCAACATCCATTTTATCACCTTACTTTTAAAATGGACATTTTGGTGCCATGTTTATGTCTGAAGTTAGGTTGTATGTAATAAATGTTTAACATGTGGACTAGATTTAGTTTAATACTTTAATTTAGAGATCATGACAAACAGTGGCGTACACATGACCCATGGGGCCCCGGTGCGAAAATTGATCCGTGGGCCCCCCCCTCGCGCTTACTCTGCGCGGGCCGGGGCAGCAACACATGGCGGCGGGCACCTGGTCGCAGGGGTTGCGACCGCGGTATGTACGCCACTGCATGCAGATGCACACACACTTAAAGGACCACTACAGACACCCAAATCACATCAGCTCAATGAAGTGGTCTGGGTGTCAGGTCCCTCTAGTTTTAACCCTGCAGCTGAAAGCATAGCAGTTTCAGAGAAACTGTTATGTTTCACTGAGGGTTAATCCAGCCTCTAGTGGCTGTCTCACTGACAGCCGCTAGAGGCGCTTCCGCCATTTTAAGACACTGAACGTCCATAGGAAAGCATTGAGTAATGCTTTCCTATGGGCGGTTTGAATGCGTGCGCGGC
Source organism: Pelobates fuscus (assembly GCF_036172605.1). Classification (NCBI taxonomy): domain Eukaryota; kingdom Metazoa; phylum Chordata; class Amphibia; order Anura; family Pelobatidae; genus Pelobates; species Pelobates fuscus. Next base: position 99,496,052 of record NC_086325.1, read on the forward strand.
TCTTGCCGTGCATGCGCATTCGGAGCTGAGAGGCGGAGGGATCCCCAGCGCCATGGGAGTCCGGCGCTGGAGAAAGGTAAGTGCTGAAGACACACACACACTCTCACGAACAAATGCATACACACTAGCTAACAGACACACACATTTACTGACAAAGACACACTCAGCGGCAGACATACATACACACTCACTTACAAAACATACACTCTCACTGACAAACACACACTCACTAACAGACATCAAACAGACTCACTAACACACACACACTCAGTAACAGACACACACAGTAACACACTCACTGACACTCACTAGCAGACACACACTCTAACACAAACACCAACACTCACACTAACACACACACACACACTAACGCTCACACACACTAACACACACACACGCTCACACACACACACACACACTAACACTCACTCACACACACACACACTAACACTCACTCACACACACACTAACACACACACACACACACTAACACACACACACTAACACTCACACTCACACACACTAACACTCACACACTAACACACACACACTAACACACTCACACTCACACACACTAACACTCACACACACAAACACACACTTACACTTACACATGTTTTTTTTTTAATTTAATCCCCCCAGCCTCCTTACCTTTTGGAGTGCTGAGGGGATTCCCTGGGGTCCAGTGGTGCTGCTGGGCTCCTGGGGGGGCCGGTCACCCGGCAGGCTGGCTGGTCCTGCGGGTGCGCGAGGGAGCACTCTCCCCTGAGTGCTTCCTCTTCAGCTCCCTCGCGCGCCGCGTACTGATACCGGCGCCGGAAGATGACATCATCTTCCGGCTCCGGTTTCAGTGCGGTGCGCGAGGGAGCTGAAGAGGAAGCACTCAGGGGAGAGTGCTCCCTCGCGCACCCGCCGGCCGCCGGGTGTAAGCAGGGCCAGCCTCGGGGGGCCCGGAGGTGGCCGGCTCTTGGGCCCCCCAGGAGAAGAGGCTGGCCCAGAGCGTACATACCGGGTCGCAGGGGCGGCCGGGCCCCCTGGTGGGCCGGGCCAGGTCGCAGCCGCGACCCCTGCGACCCTGGTATGTACGCCACTGATGACAAACTTTTTGTAATGTAATCCAAAACAAGAAGCAGTAGCATGTGAACAAGAAAATATGTGGAAATATTTTTCACATCCCAGGACAGACTTGAAAACGAGATAAATCTCAATGTATCCATCCTGGTAAAATAATTTATAAATAAATATCCCATTGTGCTCAACAGAGACTTAAAAGCACAGTGTCATGTGGATTTACACTTCTAAAGCCGTACAAACAAAAAGAGATTAGACACTAGTATCCCCTGATCTCTGCTTGTGGTCTGAAAAAGCAAAAAGCAAAAAAATAATAGAGGATATTATGGTAAAAAAATAAATAAAAGTATAACTGTACTTCATGGTAAAAAAAAATTACAAGAATAATTATAGCCATTGCGGTTAGCATGTTTGAAAAGGGACAATTACTGTATCAATGTAATGGAAATTCTTTCAAGCATGGAATCATTTGAAAAATTCTTTAGCATTCTTTGTCTGCATAGCCTAGACATTCACATGCTTCAAATGTCATCTTTGTTTTGTTTTTTGAAAGTTTCATCTTGTACCTATTACATTATTTACACTAGTTAGCAAAGTATATGCTATTGTATATGTTATTCTTGTTAGCTTTCATTTAAAGGACTACTCAATGAACCCAGACTACTTCATTTTAATAAAGTGGTCTAGGTGCAGTGTCCCTTTAGTTGTATCCCTGTAATGTAAAAAATGTATTTTAGAAACTGCAAAGTTTTCATTGCAAGGTTAAATACCTCTAGTGCCTGTCTTCCTGACAGACACTAGAGTCGCTTTTTCATGAGAACTTGGTTCTTAGGTAAATGCTGCTTCTAATAATAATCTGGACCAGGTTACATTTCGGTTAAGTAGTAGGTGTTTTTAAACTCTGAGATAAACTTGGCCTGTCCTTAATAAAATGTGGACATTAAATGGACAGTTTAGGCAAAATAAAAACTTAATCTAAATAAAGTTATCTTGCCATGAGTGCCGATCTCAACTCCATCGAGGTGGCATCCAGCTTCTGAAATGTTAGTCTCAGGACGTGCCCGCTAGGGACGTTGCTGCTTGGATGAGAGCATACAGATGATGCTCTCAGCCAACCAGTCACTCCCCATTGACAAAACTGGCTTGAAAAGAAATGTACCTTTTTCTAAACTTAATTTAGATGAAGTTGTTATGGTACTTGGCATTCCCATTTACACCTGTCACACCGTAAGAGCCAGTATGGACTCTAGGTCCCTTGAGCATTGTGCATTTGAATAGAAGGGTGTGATACCGGAGAAACTGACGGAAGCCAAGCACAGAGAGATGGACACAGGTTTCTTCAGGAAGGAAGAGATTCTTTATTGGATCACCGATCGGGACTCAGAGGGACTAGCGTCACCAAAATACAGCAAAGTCTGAGTACTGAATACATAGAGTACATTCCTTATATAGCACTGTAGCTCCTCCCACAATTAACTACACCCACACATACCCTTAACCTATTTAATGAATAGAGTCTAAACTCATCCATCCGGTCTAACCACGTGGCTCATCTGATACAAAGGAGAGGGACGCGTAATTCCAGTTCTTACATTCCTGCACCTGGTCAGTACAGTGATGACAGTATCTTAGCTACGTGTAATTAACCAACTGATACTACAAACACATATACATACATATGCCTTGTGGCAATCTTAGCCTGCTAAACTTGTATTTTACTGGAATTACATCACATTCCCCCCTTTGATGCCTCTGATATTTCACAATTACTTGAGGCATCACTTAACCTTGGTTTGCATATACCTCAGGTTACCATGAACCAGACCAGACTTATCTTATGATGTGAATCTTTTAACACTCATCTTCCTGCATTGGTTCTCCTTGATCTAGAGCCTTATACTTATATATCGCCATTATCTGTGCAGCAGCCTTCCTCTCTGCTATACTTCCTATCAGGCTTTGCACAGACCTAACTACTAAGGGTATAAGACACGGTAGGAGTAGACACAACAGTAAAATCAGTAGGACTCCACCTACCACTGCCTTAAGCCCTCCAAACCACTCATACCAGCTACCAAACCAACTACTTGGATTGTACCCTTTCCATACCTGAGTAGGCACATGCGCTAGTTTAACCATATGGCTAGTAAGCTCAGCTATTGCTTGCCCTTCGTCATCTATTTGAAGACAGCAATTGCTCAGGTTAAACTTCCCACATACACCTCCCTCTACTGCCAAAAGGTAATCCAAGGCTAATCTATTTTGGTACACTGCTGTCCTCATCCTGGTATTATGCTTCGCTAGAAGATTGAGTGCTTGTGAGGTCTCATTAGTAATAATCTCAACCACCGCCTGTAATCTTATAATACGGTTGAGCATATAAATTGGGGTTCTATAACCAAAGGTACCATCTTCTGCCCACGTGGCTGGCCCATAGTAATCTATAATACGCTGGGGAGGCCATTCATCATCTTCCCAGGCGCCTATCTCTATGGGTCCCCTTTTCTTCCTATGATTCACATCATACACTTTAACACCTAAAGTCTCACCTGTTTCAATCGGTAACAAGAAGAAGGATGGTTTGAGCATACCCAACACACATGCCCCTTCCCAGTCCTGTGGCAACTCCGAATAGGCTTTCTTACCACGGATCCAGTACAAATTTGCTGGGGCTCTCCAAGTAGATGTGATGGATAGATCAAACCACACATCCTTTAAACTGGCATATCTAGCAAACGGGTTAGATGGTTCTGAGACATTTGAAGCCGACCACCAAGTTGTATTCTTTGTATCATCATCATAAGCTTTTTGCCCTAGACAAGTTAATTCTCCTACAGAAGTATTATACATTATTCCTTTCCTTGCTATGCAAACATAACCTATGATGGAGGTCTTTAATCTCCACTCAGATTTACCTCTAACACTCATATGATAATCGGCTTGTGTAGATATTAATTGGTCAACTGCCTCAGAACCGGACATTACCTCCTTTGCTTCCCAAGGCCATTGGTCTCCCATGTTAGTACCTCCACACACATAGCAGTTGGTAACATTAAGACTACCGGCAATACTTTCAGCTAGGTCAATGAACAGGTTTTTAGCGTTATGGGGGATCTTATTATCTATACTCATCTCTTCGTAAAAGGAATGGTATACTTGATGAGTCTGGGAGGATACCGTATCAGTCTCTATTCCTATAAACAATAATGTCCCAGGATCTAAACCCGTCCCGTATATCTGAAACCCAAATAAATTTCCATACTTATCTAGGAACTTGTCGGGGTTATTAATGAGTATATGGACTGGGTTGCATTCCATAGACTTACAATAAGGGCTAGTCGGCAACTTAGTCACTATCATGTCTTTGTCTACTGTCTGTCCCCAAGTTGCCCACCCCACACAAGACCAATATGGACAAAAGTTATAATCTCTATTTGGGCATCTAGGACTTACATATTTATTTTTACTACTGGGACAAATATATTTATCATTAGACCCATACGTCCTCTCCCATCTAAGATCCCCACATACATTCCACGGCTTTCTACCACTCGATATCGCTTTACACGCATCAAATAGCAGAACACCCGAAGAATGTACGGATTCTAACACCGTTTTATTAATTAGGGTCCCCTGAGGATCTCCATTCCTGAGAGTCAACCAAATTGTACGAGGTTGATACTCTGGACTGAAGCACTTAGGTTCTCCTACTCCTAAATGGCACACACTATAGTCTATATTTAGGTATCTACATCTTGATACCTCTCCTTTACATTCGTATTGTGAATGCCAAATTAGGGTTTGGGAAATATGGTTACCTGTTCTCGTAGTCTTAATGCATACCTCACAGCTAGGAGTGTCGGTACCTCTACCTTCCTGAATATAAAAACACATATAAATAAACACAATCAAAAGCACATCTTTCGCCGTCATCCTCAGTCTTCGTCCGTGCGATGGAACCTCAGCTTCCAGGATGTGAGGGCTGCAGGGAATGGAGTTCTGCTCGTCTTCACAGGTGTCCCTTCGAGACTTTCCTGGCTTATACACTATGTGATGGTAAGCGGACAGGCTTTATTATGGCCTTCTCACTCACACCTGTAACAATAAAATTTGTAATCCACAATAATTCCTCGTTACTCCGACTGAGTAGTGCGTTTCAACCGGATCTTGCAGGGATTCTCTGGATCTGCTGTAACTTGCCAAGAATCGACTGCTGCTGGTTTAACCCTGGAGTGATGTATCCACGGAGTCACTTCTGCTACTTTTATTGCTGTAGGGGTAGACAAAAGAACAACATAAGGACCTCTCCACTTGGGCCCTAACGGTACATTATTCCACTCTTTAATCCACACTTGGTCTCCTGGATGGTAACTATGAACAGGGGGATAAATATTCACAGGTAATCTATCTTGTACCCATTTCTGTACCTCCTCCATAGTCTTACCCAACTCTACAACCTGCTGCCGGGTAATTCCTTCTCCCAACTGACTCAAGTCCCCCCTTAAGTTACCAAGTACGGGAGGTGGTCGCCCATACATGATTTCAAAAGGAGAGAGGCCCATCCTTCTGGTAGGGGTACTGCGGATTCGCAATAAAGCTATGGGTAAGAGAACGTTCCACTTAAGTTGGGTTTCCTGACACATTTTAGCCAACTGGTTCTTTATAGTTCTATTCATTCTCTCTACCTTACCAGAACTCTGGGGTCTATATGCAGTATGAAGCCTCCACTTTATACCAAGCATATGAGTCAGTTGTTGTAGGCACTGGTGAACAAAAGCTGGACCATTGTCCGATCCTATAGAACAGGGTAGTCCATATCGGGGTATTATTTCTCGTAGCAGGAATCTCACAACTTCTCCTGCTTTCTCTGTACGAGTAGGACATGCTTCTACCCAGCCTGAATAGGTGCACACAATTACCAACAGGTAACGATGTCCACCCGATTTAGGCATCACTGTAAAGTCTATTTGTAGATCGGACATGGGGAGTCCCCCCATAAACTGAACTCCTGGTGGCTTTACTGGTCCTTGTCTTGCATTATTCTTAGCACACGTTACACATCTGCGTACAATGGCCTGAGTCAAGTTGGACAATCTTGGTATGTAGAAATGTTTTCTAAGAGATTCTTCAGTACTGTCTCTCCCAGAATGTGTCCCGTTGTGATAATTTTGGACAATTTCTACCGCTAGCGATGCTGGTATAACTATTCTTCCATCTTCTAGCTGATACCACTTGTTCTCCAGATACTTTCCCGGTTCAGTCTTTAACCACTCCTCTTCTTGAGCTGTATAAACTGGAGTCCATTGGGACAGTGGAGTTGGTATAAGAGCAGCTATATGCCCTACATACTCCTGTCTTCCTGATTCAGCAGCACGCTTAGCTGCACTATCTGCCATCCGATTTCCCTTGGTTACATCACCATCTCCTCTCAGATGCGCTCGACAATGTATGATACCGACTTCTTTCGGCTCCCACACTGCTTCCAATAGTTGTAGGATTTCAGCTGCGTACTTGATTTCTTTGCCTTCTGAATTCAGTAGTCCTCTTTCTTTATACAAAGCTCCGTGGGCATGAGTGGTTAAAAACGCATACTTAGAGTCCGTATAGATATTTACTCTTAAACCTTCAGCCAATTGTAACGCTCGTGTTAGTGCTATTAATTCTGCCTTTTGTGCTGATGTTCCTTTCGCCAGTGGCCGAGCTTCTATCACCTTGTCTATTGTTGTCACTGCATATCCTGCATAGCGGATCCCTTCTTTCACATAACTACTGCCGTCGGTGTAATATTGAACATCGGGGTTCTGGATGGGAAAATCACGAAGATCTGGTCTACTTGAGAATACTTCATCCATTACTTCCAAACAATCATGTTGACTTTCAGTAGGTTGCGGCAAAAGGGTAGCTGGATTTAAGGTGTTTACAGTCTCTAAATGCACTCTTGGGTTTTCACACAACATTGCTTGATACTTGGTCATACGGCTGTTACTAAACCAATGATTTCCTTTGTAATCCAACAACGTCTGTACTGCATGTGGGACTCGTACATAAAGTTCTTGACCCAGAGTGAGTTTATCGGCTTCAGCTACTAGCAGGGCGGCTGCAGCTACGGCTCTTAGACAAGGTGGAAGTCCGCTGGCCACTGCATCCAGTTGCTTAGACATGTAGGCAACAGGTCTTTGCCATGATCCCAAGTACTGTGTCAATACTCCCACAGCCATTCTTCTTTGCTCGTGTACATATAAGTAGAATGGTCGTGTGTGATCAGGTAGACCTAATGCTGGGGCACTCATCAAAGCCTTCTTCACATCTTCAAATGCCGTTTGCTGTTCTTGGGTCCATAAGAAGGGGTCGTGCTCTGTACCTTTGATGGCTGCGTACAGAGGTTTTGCCAGTATCGCATAGCTGGGAATCCATATCCTACAGAAGCCTGCTGCCCCCAAGAATTCTCGCACTTGTCTTCTATTCTTGGGTATTGGTATTTGGCAGACAGCTTCTTTTCTCTCTGGCCCCATAATCCTTTGACCTTCAGAGATATGGAATCCCAGATACTTGACAGTTGGCAAACACAACTGAGCCTTCTTTCTAGACACCTTGTATCCTGCCTTCCAGAGAATATGTAGTAGATCGTGCGTTGCTTGCTGACATTTTTCTTTTGTAACTGCTGCTATCAACAAGTCATCTACATATTGTAACAATACACATTCTCCTGGGATAGACTCGAAATCCAGTAGATCTTGACTTAGAGCTGAACCAAATAGGGTAGGTGAATTTTTAAACCCTTGGGGCAGTCTTGTCCAAGTCATTTGGCGTTTTGAGCCCGTTACAGCGTTCTCCCATTGGAAAGCGAAAATACATTGGCTTTCTGCGGCAATTCGGAGGCAAAAGAAGGCATCTTTGAGATCTAAGACTGTGAAGTAAGTAGCCCCGCCCGGAATTAAAGCAAGCAGGTTATATGGATTGGGTACAACTGGATGTATGCTAACAACCGCATCATTGACTGCTCTTAAGTCCTGTACAGGTCGATACTCATCTGTACCGGGCTTTTGAACAGGCAGCAATGGGGTGTTCCAGGGGGAAGTACAGAATTTTAGGATACCATACCGTATGAACTTATCCAGATAGGATTGGATGTTCTTCTTAGCCTTCTGCGGAATGTGATATTGTCTTAGGCTCACTGGATAAACCCCATGTTTAAGTTCAATTTTTATTGGTGGAATATTGCGGGCCAGTCCTGGTGGGTTGTTCTCTGCCCAAACTCCTGGTATGTTAAACAATGTCTCATCACTCCTAGGGTTTTGGCTAGTCAACACTGTATAAAGTCGCCACTCTTCTTCCTTTGGTACGGATAAAGTCATAATACCTGAAGGTCCATTAAACTTTAAGGATGTTGTTCCATTTGGTAGGAACGTAATCTGCGCTTGTAATTTTGATAGCATATCACGTCCCAGCAATTGGACTGGACATTCAGGCATATAAAGGAATTGGTGTTTTACTACGTGGCCTCCCAATGTACAGAGTCGACTTTTAAGAACCGGTCTTTCAGCACTTCTTCCAGTTGCTCCTATCACAGTAATAGTCCTTCCAGATGGAGGAGCAACTAGATTAGTCACCACTGAATGTTCAGCACCAGTGTCGATCATGAACGCACTCCTTTTCCCCCCTATTGATACATCGACCATAGGCTCCGCTCGACCAAGGGGGATGGAGCCCGGTCGGTATCAATAGTCCTCCATGACCGTGTCAGCCAATCCTACGAAGTCCCTACCTTCTCTATCGCGGGACCTTTGCGCTGCTGGAATATATCTGTCTTCCCTAACACTTCCTCTGTTCCCATTACTCCCTCTATAACCATTACTCCCTCCGGGACCTCCTCTACCTCTCGCTCTGCCTCTAAAGTTTCCGTAGCCTGCCCTGGGTTGGTCTCTCTCGTACTGCTCTCTTTGCGGACATTCGTTCCTCCAATGCCCTTCTTCCTTGCAATACGCACACTGATCCCTACTCAAAGGCTCCCTACTCCATCTATTATTGCCTCTATCTGGGCCCCGTTTATCTACGCCTGCGATCGCTACCGCTAGCATATCAGCCTTTTTACGCATCTTGCGCTCTTCCTCTTTCTTACTTTCTGTATCCCTGTTCATATAGACCTTATTTGCTACCTCCATTAGTTGGGTGATGGACATACCTGCAAACCCTTCTAACTTTTGTAGCTTGCGCTTAATATCTCCGTATGCTTGGCTGACAAAGGCGGAGTTAACCATTCGGGAATTGTCTGCGTCTTCCGGATTAAAGGGGGTGTACAAGCGGTACGCCTCCAATAATCGGTCATAAAAGACACTGGGCGCTTCATCGCTTTTCTGGATCACCTCAACTGTCTTTGACATATTAATAGCCTTCTTTCCTCCGGCTTTCATGCCAGCAATTATAGCGTCTCTATAGGCTCTGAGTTGAACCATATCAGCACCATTTACGTTCCAATCGGGATCGGTGTTGGGATAGTGTGTCGCGGCCCATGCTGCTGGATTGGCTTGGTTCAAAGCACGGGCTCTATCCTCTAATGCTTTAATGGCTGCTTGATTTATTCTTGTCCTTTCCTCATTGTTAAATAAAGTCATTAGTAACTGCTGGCAATCAGCCCATGTCGGATTATGCGTCTGTACTATTGAGGTGAACAGATCAGTCATGGCTTGTGGTTTCTCAGTATACGAGGAATTGTGGGTCTTCCAGTTTAAAAGATCGGTTGTAGTGAAGGGAACATATACGAAGACAGGGTCAGCTTGTGCCATTTGACCTGCGGCATTAATATAGGCTGACCCGGGATTCAGACGAAGAGGCATCTGATAGTGTCTCAATTGTTGGGCACCGGTCAACTGTCGGGTTTGGATGGGGCTACGTAGAGAGGCGTCAGTCATGGGTTCCGGTCGGGGAGATATAGGGTATGGGGATGTGGGAGGTTGGTTTTGGGAAAAGGTAGTGAATAGAACACTTCGAGCCGAGCTAGATGAAGCTTGACCGGAAGTCTGAAGTGGCGCCAAATCAGGATATTCGTTTCTAATGGGGGTGGATTCTGGTTCCGGAAGGGGAGATTTAGTACGAGGGGGGGTGGATCCTGTACTGGAGGAGGAAGCGGAAGTGGATGAGGGTAATGAGGGGAGGGGTGCAGGACTTCCTGCGTTTGCGTCACTTCTTCTTAACGGAAAGTAAGGGGGCGGCAAAGGGATCTCGGACTCAGGGGGCGTGTCCAAAATGGGCCTAACACCAGTCCTAGTGGACGAGCAAGTCCTAGCTACCATGAGGCGACACTGCTCCTCGTGGCATGTCTGGAGCCATTTTGGCGAGTCATTTACGGCCTGTCTCCAACAGTCAATATAAGGAAACTGGCCGTAAAGTTCAGGCCTACCCGATACAGCCACGTGTAAGCGCTGTACCAGAGTTGGATCCAAACTGCCACGTGGCGGCCATGCCGCAACCAAAGTAGGCCACTCCCTAGTGCACAAAGTGACCAAACGTACAGGAGACATCTTTACCCCAAAATCACAAACTTTGAATCCCTTTTTTAAAATTCTTAACCATACATCCTAAGGGATCCGGAATCGTTGACTGCGACGCACCCATATTTAACAGTGGAACGTTGTCGACAACGATTACTATACACGCGTACTATTCAACAGTCACACCCGTTTCCTCTGGCAACAGCACCACGTGGTACGGTTACCAAGTGAAACGTACACAATAACAATAAACACTCAGGGAATTCCCGTACACACACAGCTGTTACACCAGTCACTATATAATCAATATTATGCCCTTTGGCGTAACTATACAGTCACCCACGCTATAATTCTCTATATACGAATTACCCGTCTATAACACACCCCAGTAACATCGTCTTTTACAAATAGCGGTTACAGTACGGTTAGCATAGGTCAAAGCACAAGTTAAGGTCACAATACAATTATTAGTGGTTATGGTGTTAAACATGCAATGGACGACAATGATTAGTACTTATTATATAATGTCAGTAAATATACAGGGTTATGGTACCGTGCACTATAATACAGCAACACACTATTAACACTCTCGCTAGACGGCTGAGCTCGCGCTATCTAACAAGATATACACTTTACTAAAACAATCGTTAACACATTTACAATTCCCAACTAAACTATTGGCCAGTACCTTGAATGGACTACCTAAAACTATATACACCCGTTTTGGTTAGCCACACTGCCCAATCACCACATATATAGCGAGCTAGAGAACCGAATTTACACAGGCGCCTCTTAGTCGCACTATCAAAAGTCTAGTGGGTTCCAAATTTACACGCCTTCCCACTTAGCCCAGATAGGATGAGAACTAGCGAACCGAATTTACACAGGCGCCGCTTAGTCTCCCGGTCCCTCCGACCTAGCGAACGTAATATACACCCTAGAACGCTAGTCTAGACAAGACACCGGTGTCCGGCTAGGGCTATTTACACCAGGACCCCGCCTGACTAACCAAATCAAACGGTCTGACTAAAGAGCGTTCGATCGAGCGGTGCGCCTTCGCTCCTTCCCTCCGACAGAGGGGGCAGATACACAGATTCAAAACCCCTTTGGGCCTACCGCACAATCGGTATACCCCTAGTGGGTCCTGCCGTCTAAAACAGCAGTTGTCTTACCTCCTCGTTCCTGAACCTGAGTTCACACTCATCGACGGGGACACCCCAGCACTTCTCACGTAGAGGCCGATGATCTCCTGGACAACAGACCAGTGGCGCCGAGACGAAGGGAGGTCCACGCAGAAGTTCAGGGGTGCAGCCGTAGAGAACGTGGGCAAAGATAGACCGTCTCACGCCTCTGCCTCTCAGCTACCGTTGAACGATGAGCTTCCCGGCCAATGCACCAAATGATACCGGAGAAACTGACGGAAGCCAAGCACAGAGAGATGGACACAGGTTTCTTCAGGAAGGAAGAGATTCTTTATTGGATCACCGATCGGGACTCAGAGGGACTAGCGTCACCAAAATACAGCAAAGTCTGAGTACTGAATACATAGAGTACATTCCTTATATAGCACTGTAGCTCCTCCCACAATTAACTACACCCACACATACCCTTAACCTATTTAATGAATAGAGTCTAAACTCATCCATCCGGTCTAACCACGTGGCTCATCTGATACAAAGGAGAGGGACGCGTAATTCCAGTTCTTACATTCCTGCACCTGGTCAGTACAGTGATGACAGTATCTTAGCTACGTGTAATTAACCAACTGATACTACAAACACATATACATACATATGCCTTGTGGCAATCTTAGCCTGCTAAACTTGTATTTTACTGGAATTACATCACAGGTGCTTTTCCTGTAGGCCAAGGGTAAGGATCTCTCCACTTATTGTAACAGGCCTCTGCTGGCACGATTAATTCTCTCTGCATTGAGACTCCCTGCACAGATTCTCTAGAGCTGTCTTTTGCTCTTTACCAAACCAATTGTGGTTTCATTAACCAAAGCAGTTAGCCCAAAGAAATAAAACAGGTTGGCATGTCATATGGAGTGAAATTACACATACTATTTCAAGAAGTGGGTTTTAAGGAAGAGTAGAAGAAATTCTAACGAGGCACTCCATTTCTGCACGCACTTCCTGTGAAGTTAAAATGCAGTACAGGCAACAGGGCAGGGTGTGGGGTGTGGGAGGAGCAATTGTCCCCCTGGGCCACTAACATAGAGAGGATTTTGGGTTGTTGCCTTACAGCAGTTTTGGTGCCAACGTTATGGCACAATATTAAACGTAACTGCATTCTTTTATTATTTATGGTTTGTTTATTTACTATTAAATAGGTAATGCAATATTATTATAAAACTTCATTATAAAATTAAGAAAATGAATTTTTATTGTCCCCCAGGCAATGTAGCTCGCCCTCACCTGAAGAGTACCATAAAAATAACCCCACTAGCTGAGTATTGGGCAGCACATAAAAAGCTAGCAGCCTGGCACTTGCTAATAAGATTGCTGGGAGGCTAATCAGAAGCGACGGCCAAGAGCACTAAAGTTGGAAGGAATACCTACGATATTTGGCATGATTTGGCATAAAATTATCCAGAACTGTAAATAATTTGTGTCACTCCATGCCCTTTTACCTCTTTCTGTACATCTCGTAACTCCACCCTTAAATCCTTGTGCATCTCTTAACTCCCACTTACCCCTTGTTTATCTCCTCAACCACTTGGCTTTCTAGTAACTCCTCTTATCCTTGTGTCTCTTAACCCCTTTTAATCTTTGTGTGTCTCGTCATTCAACTTATCACCTTAAGTGTCTCTCTTAACCCTCGCTCACCCCTTGTATGTCTTGGGACCCCTTTGTGTGTCGTTAAACCATGCTCATCCATTGTGCTTCTCTTAAATTCCCCTTACCACCTGTGTCTTTAGTAAAGCGCCTTAACCCATGCTTATCTCTCTTAACTCTCAAGGCCTTTCTGTATCGCTTATCCCCCTTATGAGTCTTTTAAACCCTCCCATATCCTTTAGGTAGCCTGGGGCACAGGAAATGCTGGGGAGCCTGGAGCAGTGGAGAAGCAGTGAGAGTCTGGGCCATAAGAAAAGCAGGGAGAGCCTTGGTCAGAGGAGAAGCAGGGGAGCCTAGAGCAGAGAAAGAGGGGAGATGGGGCAGGTTGGGAACCACTGACCTGGGCCCTTTCGGACAATATTAATAGAGAGTCCAGGAAACTTGGAATCTTCTGGGCCTCTTATATGGGTCATGTATTTACATAGTTACATAGTAATCTACATTGAAAAAACACTAAAGACCACCAAGTTCACCGCTTAAAACCTACTTGTTTAATCTGTTGATCCAAAAGAAACAGAAAATATAAATAAAAATTAATTGTTGCGGATTTCAATTATGTCACAAAAAGAGAAGAAAATGTCTTCTTTACATAATTGCTTGGATCAACAACCTGTTCACATACATATCTTGAATATTAAATTTTTACAAAAAACATGCAGGCTTTATTTTTTTTTTTATATCTGCAGATAACATTAGGTAGACAATTCCATATTGTTGTTGTTCTTACTGTAAAGAACCCTTTCCTTTACTGTAAGTGAAAATGCCCTTCTCCCATTCTCAAGGGGTGGCCTCTTGCATGTTGGTACTTATCTTGTACATATGTATAGTGCTATCATATCCCCTGTAGCAGAATAAACATTACAATACCCCTTTTCCTTCCCTTTTTTGGTTGTCCGTACCCCCCCCCCCCCCCATTTGTTTACCGAACGGATCTGAGTGATATTTTGGCAAAGTGGGCGCTCAGATCCCAGCTATTCAGTGAAGCAACTTTCGTGGTGTTCTGAAATATTAAAATGCGTTTTATGCTGTTTATAAATATTGTATATTTTCTGAACCTGAGAGATAATTTAATTAAAGAGTTGTTCTTACTCAATTATTTTCCAGGCACAGTAGAGGAGTCTGAGAACTGTTGACTTGTCCCTTGTCCCCACTCAGATCGACCGGGAGAAAACCCCTGGAATATGAGTTAAGAAACCCCTTGCGGGGGGGGGGGGGCGGAGCTAGATGCAGACCAGCACGGACATATCTTTGAAAATTCCATACCAACGCAAGCAAAATACCCGATTTACCAGTGGAAATTGGGCACTTACCTCTCCCATACCTTGTTGGGAGGTGATGATGGGTAACAAAAACAAAATACCGAGGCCGGACAAACTCCCTGTAACGGACCGTTTCAGCAGATAAGGGGTTAAAATCCGTTTAGGCGATATGCCCCTTTCTGAGAGACAGGCACAGCTACTGCAGAACACCAAACTCCCGAACTGGATACAAAATAGCACTCCAAACTGGAACCTCACGAATAGCTGCTAGCAGACGAACAGGAAAAGCATACATCAGCTTACACTCCTGGCAATCAGTCTCCAACAGCATACAGTGAATCCCCCCAAGAACGAGACAAGGCTCCGTGTTGAGTGTCAAGCATTGGTCTGAGGTGCTGGCACACCCAGCCTGGTTTTTATTGCGAAAATATACACTAATTTACATAACCAGTATGAAATAATGAAAGTGTGTAGCGCTAAATGATATAAACTTACTCCACAGGAAATCCTTCAGAGTATAAAGGGTACATAAACTATGGGAAAGATAGAGAAATATATAGTGCACTCTGTGCAGAACGTCGTGATTATGCACCATACGATAAAAAACACTCACGTGGTTTAGAGCCTATTGAGGATTGGCTCTAATCACTTTTGCCTTGTGTCCTTTAGGTGACACACACCTTTAACTCCAGGTAGAATTTATTCCTCAAAAGAAAGAGAAAGAAAACAAGGAAAACTCGCCCTGGTGTTGAAATCCTCAATACAATATTACAGCAACTTAAACACATAGGTGAAGATTGCTTCTCACCTGAAAGAGAGCCTGTGACCTGGCTCAGAGTAAATCAGCATATGAGTCCTTTTAGGGATGACTCCTTCCCTCTTTAGTAGGATGGAAGATGCACCAATATATGTATTCCAAATAAAAAATACAATTTATTACATAGAGCTTAAAATCAAATAATACATACAATATAAGGTGAATCCGAAACGCGTTTCGCCGGTTCCGTCCGGCTTTCTCAATCGGTATCTTCCATCCTGTTCACTTCCTGGTTATGAATCCCGCCTTCTGTCCTGATTGGTGGCCGGAGATCAAAGGCCATCCAATCACGGGCGTCCCTGCGAGGGAGGGTAAAGTGCTCCAGCTGTTTTTATTTTAGTTGTTACAAATACAGGTCCGCCCACAGGGAGGTATAAAACAACCACTCACACATCAGTTACATCCCACATATTCCCTCCCCTTATCCTGAGAGGAAACTCAATTATACATCCGGTAAAACATACTTTCTACCCAACTTTCATAGCTCTAAAACTATACATCACATTCACATAAAAATACATATCCACAATCAATCCATTCAGGGGAACAACATATTAATAAATGGCATGAGTCAGACCAGGGGTTCAAAAGTTAGTAAAGTATCTTTTAAAACCCCTGCCAGCATGGCTTTCCGGCTCAGACCGGTTTTACAGAGCCCTCTCTCCTGGAGACAATGGAGAAGTAATCCAATTACCTCCCAGGACAGAGACAAGACTCCATTATGCACAAGGAGACACAAAGACAGTAAAACACTTTAAAATACATAAAGTCACCTTTTACACATAACACACAGACATTTCACATATCCCCAGATAGCTGGGATCTGAGCGCACAAAACTACCGAATAGCGCTCAGATCCTATTCACACAGTTCAATTGCCATGGAGCTAAAGTCTTTCCCATAGTCTTTCATTATATGAATAGGCTCCATGGCATAGCTATCTGGGGTATCACCGCTCACACAGGGCAAGTACCGAATGACCCCACAGTATTTAAAGGGCCAGAATGAGTGACATGCACTCTGTTAGGGCCGAATACTGTTTTTAAAGGGCCCAATCTCCCAGGGCCATAGTCCAAAGGCAGCAGGCGGGCAACCAGGCTTCTCCAATGCAATGTGGCGAGATTGCTCTCGTCACACTCCCTCACAGCCATGACATCGGCGAACTCCTGCTGAACTCACAGAAGGCCGCATGGGAGAAAATGGCGCTGGGGAAAGACGGATTTTCCGACTCCTCAGAGGACCCAGACCCAGACTTGGGAGAAGGTGCATCGATAAATCCATCCACAGGGCACAAGACCAAGACACCTGTATCGCCCCATTTACATTCTCATGTCACGCACATAGCGCGGTCATATGTTAGAGATGTTCACTCTAGCGCTGGCTCTGAATTCTCCCCCCCTCTCCCTCCTACCCATAATAGAGTAAAGATAACTTACTGATGTAAATCCCTGTATTGTATTATACCTGTTAAATAACTTGGTTTTTTTTTTAATCACTCTGCATGATGCTATGTACAAGCCGTTAACTATACTTTTATTACTGTATGAGAACTCTAAGGGAAACAGCCCACATATTGTATTTCTTTTTTTTTTAACACGCTGAGTGACCAAAATAAAGAATAAAAAAAAAAAAAAAAAGAAACCCCTTCCATGGGGAGTTGCATAAAATTCAGCTGTGGCTGAATAAAAATCAGTTGACTCCCAGAACCAGGGCTGCCACCAGAAATTTTGGGGCCCCTAACAAAGCACAAGGTCTGGTCCTCCCCCCTGGCCCGCCCACAAGTCCGCCCACAGGACTACTACCTAGTCTGCTGTCAGTGATGCACGACTGAATGTGGTGTGTATAATGGAAGTGAATCAGAATGTGTGTGTAATGGATGTAGTGTTTGTGTGTATTAGGTACTGTTTGTGCAGTGAATGCAGAGTGTGTGTTTGTGTACTAGATGCAATGTGTTTAGTGGATGCAGTGTCTGCAGTGGAAGTAGTATGTGTATGTAGCGGATTGGTACCGGGCTGTCCCACGACATGTATGAGAATAAGTGTATTTGGTCATATGGCTGGTTTAATGTGTATGTACATGTATAGAAAGCATGGTATCCGGGTATAATGACAGTTAAATGTATGTAAAGAATTGTATTCCTCTAGTTGTTCGGTAGAATCATTCAAATAAAACAAGGGAATGAAACTACCGAACAACCAGACCACCCAGGAATGAGTGTGCCTCCAATTACCGTTTGCAACAATGTTGCAAACAGGTAATTGGCAATCAGTGCAGTGTGGTCTTTGTCCTCTGGGTGGCCGCCATTCGGGAAACAAACACGTGGCGGCGGCCATCTTAAACTACCGAACAGCGGTGTTTTGCCGTCGAGTGTCTGGAACTAAAATCGGACACTTGACTAGGCAAACACCGCTGAGACCTCCATACTTCCAGAAATTCGTATGGAAACTACCGAATGACCCGCCGTTCGGTAGAAAGAGCCCCACAAACAAGGGAATTCATTCAAACCCTCTCCAGGCTCTATAACACAGGCAATTCGCCTGTTTTCATTCCCTTGTTTGTGACCGACCGCAGGGCCAAAATGCATGGAACTGTTTTCGGATACTTTACCCATGCGGTCGGTCAAATCTTTGGAACCCCATATCTCACGAACCATTCATCCGAATGGGCTAATTTTTAAGTATGTTGGTCCCCCAGAATAGAGCTATCTGGGGATGTTGGATTTGTGGATGTACCCCAAGTATTTAGGGTACATCCAAAACTCGGGGAAAACTGTGTACACAATAAGGGGATTATGATGCTAGAGGAGAGGAGGAGATCTGTGGGAGGTTACTACTTAGAGATTGGATAATGTCTTAAGTGATAGAACCTCCTCCCTTGCATGGGAGAGGGCTTTATAAGGAACTGTGGAATAAAGCTTGTCAGACTACTCCTGAAACTGTGTGTCGTCCAGTTATTGGGATTGCGATGGGGATACTGCTGTATTACTTTACCTGCTGGAAACCTTGCCTGTGGACTTATCATCACCTGGTTCCTGAGCCTCACTGGAATCTCTAGTGGAGAATAGCTGTGCAAGATCGGCTCTCCGCTACATTGGTTGGCAGCGCTGGGATCCAAACTCACAGAGGAACAAGCGTAAATGGAGTACGGATGGAGATTGATTTTTCTGCGCTAAAACGCTCCACGCTAAAGGACCTCCTAGAGGCAAGGGGTATACAAGCCAGCAATAAGAAGAAAGCAGTACTTGTTACAGAACTCATGGCAGAGTACAGAATGGAGGGCGATTCAGTTCCGGCACAGAGGGAGCCGGGAGGAACACCACAAGGATCGGAATTCCAGAGGCAGGTTCAGTTCAGGCTATCCTTTTATGGGGAAAACCCCCCAACAGAAATTGTTACCAGGACAATGGCCGAGGTACAAGAATTCATCCTAAGGACACAGGCACCAGAACAAAGCTCTGCAATTCAGGTGCCACAGGAAGGTAAGCCTAAAATACCATACCAGGCTTTTAAAACATATGTGGAGGCAGAGGAAGATATAGACGCTTTCCTGCAAGACTTTGAAAGACTGTGTGCACTGCATAAAATTAACGCAGAGGACTGGGTACCTATTTTGGCCGGAAGGTTAACCGGGAGGGCAGCAGAGGCATATCGGACTGTACCTAATGACGAAATAAGGAATTACAGTAAAGTGAAAGAAATTATACTCGCCAGGTATGCTATAACACCCGAGGCATACCGGCGGAGGTTCCGGGATCTAAAGAAAACAGAGAAGGACTCGCACGCAGAGTGGGCATGCCGATTACAGGGGGCAGCGCTCGGGTGGGTGCAAGCTAGCAAGGCACGTTCTATGGAGGATGTAATACAAATGTTGCTGATGGAGCAGTTCTATGAGGGAGTAACCAATGAGGTCCAGGAATGGGTAAGGGACAGAAACCCTACTTCCCTTACCGAGGCGGCTAGGAAAGCGGATGACTACCTGGATGCACGCAGGTCACAAAAACCTGCAGCTCCAAAAGCAACCTTTAAAACATTCGGGGGAAACAACTACACCCCAGCTCCACCGAGACCGCTACCACCACCTCCACCACCCGCTGCACAGCCCCGGTTCCGACAACCCACCGTTGGCCCCTGTCATCACTGCCAGAAGTGGGGACATTATAAAAGGGAATGCCCACAGCTACGGGACCGTTCCACCTGGATTCGTCCAGGCCCACCTCCACCCAGGGCGGCCGCAGCCCACCACTACCAGGACCTAGTCACCACCCCATATGGTTCCGCAGTCCCCATTACTACTGTGGAACAATGGGAGGTACTGCACGAGGCAGATCCGGTCCAGGCCAATGTGGATAATCTACGGCACCATCGACAGACGGTATATCTGAATGGTACAGCAGTCCGGGGATTACGAGATTCGGGAGCCACCATCACTTTGGTACAGAGCCACCTGATTTCAGATCAGGCAAAACTGAACAAAACTGTTGCCGTCCGGGTAGCTGGGGGAGCAGTGTACCGGCTACCTACAGCAAGGGTACATTTACATTGGGGAGCGGGGGCAGGGGAAGTGGAGGTGGGGTTGATGCCACATTTACCGGCGGAGGTTTTATTGGGGAACGATCTGGGGAGGCTCACTTCTGCTTTTGAGCCCCAGTCACCCACCACAGGAGAGGTCAACCCTGTAGTCACCCGACAACAGGCCCGCACCCAGGACCACAACACACTGCCGGAGGTCCAGGTAAGCAACCCTACCCCCCCTCTAGAATGTGTCCCCTGGGCTCCACCTAATGAATTTGTAGCTGAAGTCGCAACAGACCCCACGCTTCAGGTGTATAGGGACAAGGTTGGCACGGGTTCCCCCGGGGCGGAGGGAGAGAAGTTTATCTGGGATAAACAACTTTTATACAGGGAAACAACCAAACAGATTACGGGGTTAGACCCGATAGCGAGGAGACAATTAGTGGTACCACAGCGGTACCGGGCTGAATTACTCCGGATAGCGCATGATATTCCGCTATCCGGACATCTAGGGGTTAGTCGCACCAGGTACAGACTAACCCAGAGTTTCTTCTGGCCAGGGATTAGCCAGGAAGTACGCAGATATTGCACGACTTGCGATACCTGCCAGAGAGTGGGAAAAAGGGGGGATCGCAGGAAGGCTAAACTTCACCCCTTACCCATAATAGAGGAACCTTTTAGCCGAATAGCGGTGGATCTGATAGGCCCCCTCAATAAAGTTAGCCCGTCAGGAAAACGGTATATTTTAACGGTCGTAGATTATGCCACCAGGTATCCAGAGGCAGTGGCTCTGACCAACATCCACGCTGAGACGGTCGCGGATGCCCTCATGCGGATATTCTCCCGGATGGGATTACCCAGGGAGATTATCTCGGATCAGGGTACCCAGTTTACCGCAGAATTCACCCAACACCTCTGGAGGATCTGTGGCATTAAGCCTATTATCAGCGCCCCTTACCACCCCCAGACGAACGGGCTCTGCGAACGATTCAATGGTACCTTGAAGCAGATGCTCCGAACCTTCGCAGAGACCCACAAGGACTGGGAACGATTCCTGCCGCACCTCCTATTTGCATACCGGGAGGTGCCGCAGGAATCCACAGGGTTCTCCCCGTTTGAATTATTGTTTGGAAGGAGGGTCCGAGGCCCATTGGATCTTATTAGAGAGCATTGGGAGGGAGACCGGAGCACAGATGGCACCCCCATCCTACCATATGTGTTGGCCTTTCGGGACCGCCTAGAAGCGTTGACCAAGACGGTACGGGAAAACCTTCAGGAGGCCCAGACCCGCCAGCGTACATGGTATGATCGGGGAGCCAGGGACCGTAGCTTTCAGGTCGGGCAGAAGGTACTAATTTTAAAACCTGTCCGACATGATAAGTTACAGGCCGCCTGGCAGGGCCCATATAAGGTGGTGGAGCAAAGATGCGATACCACCTATATTATCGGCCCCTGCACAGGGACGGGGGGGCGACGCATGCTCCATGTGAACATGCTGAAGCCCTACCACGAGCGTACTGAGGAGGTAACCGCCATCTGTGCCCCTAACACGGAAGAGTTTGACAGCTTACCCCTCCCCGATTTGCTGGGGGATGGGCAGCTGTCCGGAGATTTAGGGGAGGTTACGCTGGGAGATCGGCTGAGCCCACAGGAGCGGATCGAGGTACAGCAACTATTGGAAGAGAAACGCGACACGTTCTCTAATGTACCTGGATACACGCCTCTGGCAACTCACCGGGTCGAGACCCCAGGGCAACTACCCATGCGCCAGACGCCATACCGCATTCCAGAAGCGGTACGGGCAAACATGCGTAAGGAGATCGACGAAATGCTCCAACTGGGGGTGATTGAACCCTCAGACAGTCCTTGGGCATCTCCTGTAGTCCTCGTACCAAAGCGAGACGGTACGACCCGCTTCTGCGTGGACTATAGGAGATTGAACGAGAAGACTGTATCTGACGCCTATCCGATGCCCCGGATAGACGAGTTACTGGACAGAATGGCCAGGGGCCAATACCTCACCACTATTGACTTGTGTAAAGGGTATTGGCAAATCCCCCTGGCCCCAGACGCCATCCCGAAGTCGGCCTTTGTCACCCCATTTGGCTTGTACCAGTTTAAGGTCATGCCATTTGGGATGAAAAACGCCCCAGCCACCTTCCAAAGGATGGTGGATCGACTCCTAGATGGATTCCAGGACTATACATGTGCCTACCTGGACGATATTGCTATTTTTAGCAATACGTGGCAGGAACACTTAGCTCACATCGGAGCTGTACTAGATAGGATAAGGGAAGCAGGTCTGACCTTGAAGCCGGCCAAGTGTAGTATCGGCATGGCTGAGGTACAATACCTGGGACATAGAGTAGGGTGCGGTAAACAAAAACCCGAACCCGCCAAAGTAGAGGCTGTAGCCCAGTGGCCCACCCCTAGGACTAAGACCCAGGTTTTAGCGTTTCTAGGGACAGCAGGGTATTACCGGAAGTTTGTTCCCAATTATAGCGCCCTGGCCAAACCCCTCACTGACCTGACCCGTAAGAACCTTCCCCGCCAAGTAAACTGGACCCCGGAGTGTGAGCAGGCATTCCAACAATTGAAAAATGCACTGATAAATGCCCCTGTCTTGGCAGCTCCCAATCCAACTAAACGTTTTCTTGTTCACACAGACGCTTCTATGTTTGGATTGGGGGCAGTACTGAGTCAAGTCGGGGCCGATGGCGGGGAACATCCAGTGGCTTACATCAGTCGCAAACTGTTACCTCGAGAAGTAAGCTACGCCGCCATCGAAAAGGAATGCCTGGCTGTGGTGTGGGCCCTAAAGAAGCTACAACCCTATTTATATGGACAGCCCTTTTCCTTGCTCACGGATCACAACCCGTTAGTCTGGCTGAACCGGGTGGCTGGAGACAACGCCAGGCTGCTGCGCTGGAGTTTGGCGCTACAGCCTTTTGACTTTAATATCCAGTACCGGCCGGGTAGGCAGAATGGAAATGCTGACGGGTTGTCAAGACAAACTGACTTAGAGAAATGATCCGTGAGCCCCCGGACATCCCCAAGCCGATCCGTGTTGGATCAGACTGTGTATGCCGGCTTGTGGGCAAGGGGGAGCAGTGTAGCGGATTGGTACCGGGCTGTCCCACGACATGTATGAGAATAAGTGTATTTGGTCATATGGCTGGTTTAATGTGTATGTACATGTATAGAAAGCATGGTATCCGGGTATAATGACAGTTAAATGTATGTAAAGAATTGTATTCCTCTAGTTGTTCGGTAGAATCATTCAAATAAAACAAGGGAATGAAACTACCGAACAACCAGACCACCCAGGAATGAGTGTGCCTCCAATTACCGTTTGCAACAATGTTGCAAACAGGTAATTGGCAATCAGTGCAGTGTGGTCTTTGTCCTCTGGGTGGCCGCCATTCGGGAAACAAACACGTGGCGGCGGCCATCTTAAACTACCGAACAGCGGTGTTTTGCCGTCGAGTGTCTGGAACTAAAATCGGACACTTGACTAGGCAAACACCGCTGAGACCTCCATACTTCCAGAAATTCGTATGGAAACTACCGAATGACCCGCCGTTCGGTAGAAAGAGCCCCACAAACAAGGGAATTCATTCAAACCCTCTCCAGGCTCTATAACACAGGCAATTCGCCTGTTTTCATTCCCTTGTTTGTGACCGACCGCAGGGCCAAAATGCATGGAACTGTTTTCGGATACTTTACCCATGCGGTCGGTCAAATCTTTGGAACCCCATATCTCACGAACCATTCATCCGAATGGGCTAATTTTTAAGTATGTTGGTCCCCCAGAATAGAGCTATCTGGGGATGTTGGATTTGTGGATGTACCCCAAGTATTTAGGGTACATCCAAAACTCGGGGAAAACTGTGTACACAATAAGGGGATTATGATGCTAGAGGAGAGGAGGAGATCTGTGGGAGGTTACTACTTAGAGATTGGATAATGTCTTAAGTGATAGAACCTCCTCCCTTGCATGGGAGAGGGCTTTATAAGGAACTGTGGAATAAAGCTTGTCAGACTACTCCTGAAACTGTGTGTCGTCCAGTTATTGGGATTGCGATGGGGATACTGCTGTATTACTTTACCTGCTGGAAACCTTGCCTGTGGACTTATCATCACCTGGTTCCTGAGCCTCACTGGAATCTCTAGTGGAGAATAGCTGTGCAAGATCGGCTCTCCGCTACAGTGTATTAGACGCAGTGTCTCTGTATAGTGAATGCAGAGTCTTTGAATGTGTGGTGGATGTAGTGTGTGTACTGTGAATACAGGATGTTTGTGTAGTGGATGCTGTATGTGTAGTTAATGCAGAATGTATGTTAGTGTAGTGAATGCAGAGTGTGTGTCAGTGTAGTTAATGCAGAGTGTGTTAGTGTAGTAAATGCAAAGTGTGTGTTAGTGTAGTGAATGCAGAGTGTGTTTTAGGGTAGTGAATGCAGAGTGTGTGTTGGTGTGTAATAAATGCAGAGTGTGTGTTAGTGTGTAGTGAATGCAGAGTATTTGTCAGTGTAATGAATATAGTGTGTGTTGGTGTAGTGAATGCAGAGTGTGTGTCAGTGTAATGAATGTAGTGTGTGTGTTAGTGTAGTGAATGCAGAGTGTGTGTCAGTGTAGTGAATGCAGAAGTGTGTCAGTGTAGTGAATGCAGAGTGTGTTTGAGTAGTGGATGTAGTGTGTGTACAGTGATGTAGTGTGTGTTTCTGTAGTGAATGTAGTATTTGTGTGTACTAGATGCAATGTGTTTAGTGGATGCAGTGTCTGCAGTGGAAGTAGTATGTGTATTAGACGCAGTGTCTCTGTATAGTGAATGCAGAGTCTTTGAATGTGTGGTGGATGTAGTGTGTGTACTGTGAATACAGGAAGTTTGTGTAGTGAATGCTGTATGTGTAGTTAATGCAGAGTGTATGTTAGTGTAGTGAATGCAGAGTGTGTGTCAGTGTAGTTAATGCAGAGTGTGTTAGTGTAGTAAATGCAAAGTGTGTGTTAGTGTAGAGAATGCAGAGTGTGTTTTAGGGTAGTGAATGCAGAGTGTGTGTTGGTGTGTAATAAATGCAGAGTGTGTGTTAGTGTGTAGTGAATGCAGAGTATTTGTCAGTGTAATGAATATAGTGTGTGTTGGTGTAGTGAATGCAGAGTGTGTGTCAGTGTAATGAATGTAGTGTGTGTGTTAGTGTAGTTAATGCAGTGTGTGTCAGTGTAGTGAATGCAGAAGTGTGTCAGTGTAGTGAATGCAGAGTGTGTGTTAGTGCAGTGAATACAGAGTGTGTATCAGTGTAGTGAATGCAGAGTGTGTATCATTGTAGTGAATGCAGAGTGTGTGTTAGTGTAGTGAATGCAGAGTGTGTGTTAGTGTAGTGAATGCAGAGTGTGTGTTAGTGTAGTGAATGCAGAGTGTGCGTTAGTGTAATGAATGCAGTGTGTGTGTCAGGGTAGTGAATGCAGAGTGTGTGTTAGTGTAGTGGATGCAGAGTGTGTGTTTACTAGTGTATGCATGTTGTGTAAATGGAGCATTCCCCCCCACACTAAATGTAATAAAAGTTATTCCCCCCTCCCTTCTTCTTACCTGGTCCAGGGAGGGGGGACCCTGGTGGTCCGGTAGCATTGTGGGGCCCCACGGCTCCCTGTATTTGCAGAGGGGGCCCAGCAGTCTGCATCTGTATGATAAAGCTCTCCGCTCTCTCTAACTCCCACGAGCGTGACGTGTGTGCCGCGCAGAGCGTTGCCATGGTAACCCGTGGCAATGCTCTGACGGCCGCGGGTTTTGCGGGAGTTAGAGAGAGGGAAGAGCTTTATCATACAGATGCAGACTGCTGAGCCCCCCTCTGCAAATACAGGGAGCTGAGGGGGCCCGCGGCTGCACGTATATATAGCGATCATCGGTATATTTGTGTGAGGGGCAAATAAGGCCGTATAGGAATCATACGAAGAGGAGCATAGTAAAGGGGGAAATAAGTCGGTTGAGGTGTGCCGGAACCGACGTTGCGGCACGCCTGTAATAAAAGAGAGCCCACCCATGAGATGTAATGAAAAATATAGATAGAGGGAGTGGAGGGTGGGGACAAGTGAATCGTTGGAATCACGTACGGGATGGAGGAAGGTGAGTAGGCGGGTTTAAGCAGTATAACATGCCCCTCCCACAACTGCAGGCCAAGCCTTAGCATTTGTGTGAGGGGCAAATAAGGCCGTATGGGAATCATACCAAGAGGAGCATAGTAAAGGGGGAAATAAGTCGGTTGAGGTGTGCCGGAACCGACGTTGTGGCAAGCCTGTAATAAAAGAGGGCAAGAAGTTGATACATGCCAGAAACGTAGAACAATCAACAACTGATAAGAAAACCTTAATTGCCTAGCTATATGGTAAATGCCTGTCGAAAATCTAGGCGGTACGTGGTACATATGGGGGAAAATGTTGAGAACTTCCATTGACCTAGAGATTAAATATACGGACCAGTGAACTAGATTGAAGCCATAGATGCCACCCTATCCTAGAGGGGAGACCAGAATAGTAGAATGGATTAAATCTGGCCCCAAGATCAATGCACCAAAGAATAGTAAGTATGTCGTAGTGCGAGGACTGGCCCCAAGTAGTGAGATCTGTGATAGTGAGGCGTGATTAGAAAGAGAGAGTAAATAGGTGCCCATTCCTTGTGGTTGATCCAAAAGAAGGCAAAAAACTCAGTTTGAAGCACTGCCAATTTTGCAACAAGCTAGGGGAAAAATTCCTTCAGAATGGCAGTCAGATTTAACCTTGGATCAAGCAGTTATTACCCTACATTGAAGGTTGGTGTCTGGTTCGTAAGGACAGGACATGAAACTGCGTATGAATGGTAAACCTGTAACAGCATGTGAAGTTGTAATCAGTAGAGTTGATGCAAGTTAGAGGTGGCAAAAGAAGCAAAAACCAATCGAAGACAACATGGCAAAAGACAGTAACAGTATACGCGAAAAGGAGCCTCAAAGGGGGAGAAGGCCCTACCACATGTACCGCGAGTCTTAATAGAAAGCCAGACGAGAAAGATGACGATCACGAGTTAACAAGGCTGGTAGTTCGCGAGCAGAACGCGAAACGCAGGGAACGGGAGAGGCTGAAGGCAGAGCCAAGTGGAATGCGCAGAGGAGGCACAGGAGAGATTGTATGAGAAAAGGTGCAGGAAGTCTGGCTCGGATCCAGCCAGAGCGGCAGACGCCAATTACCCAATTGCCAAACCGAAACCGCCCTATTGACAACAGTAGCGGAGAATGGAAGAGCGAACTCGGGCCCCCTCCAGCAATAGCGTTACCCGTGGAGGCAGACAGACGCTGAGAGTTCAGCTGACCGAAAGGCTGCCGGGGAGGGAATAAGTTGAGTCGCGAGAACCGCAGCGAAGTGAAGAAGAGACCAGGACACGAAAAGAAGGTAGGAGTAGGCGAAACTCCACAGTGCGATGAGTACCAGACTTAACCAGAGAGCCAGGCGGAAAAAGTACCACGCCAGCGCCAGGCAGTGGAGACCTGCTAAAAAAAGAGAGACGAAGAAACAGCGCATTAGCTACCCAATGTGTATGTGTGCGTGAGTGTGAGCTGGCATACTAGCTAATGCCAAAAGGTGAAACAATTAAAACTAGGTTTCGTGACCTGAGGTGAGGCCCTGCTAGATGCCAAGCGGCATGAGAGGCTCTATCTATGCGTTGGCACGAGGGGATAACGTGGCCACTGAACGTTGTGGCGGGGTGTTGGCCTCTCGGTGACAGTTAAACATAAGATAGAATGGGAGTGACAGGTGAGGCCCTCTCTATGCTACAATGCGAGGCGACTAACTATGATTTGGCCCGAGGGGCGTAGTACCTCCGAGTATGAAGATGGGTGTAGGCCTCGCGGGACCACTAGCCTAAGGCGAAGAAGACGGGGGGAATTACAACTAGTGGACACCTAGGACCCTGACAGCCAGCCACAGCTAACTACGAGGAGAGGGAAGGTAGCGTGAGAGAGGATGGATTTGATGAACGTGTATCGAAAGAACGTGAGGGTGAACGAGGAAGTACCGCAGGGCCGACCGCTACCGAGAGCAGAGTAAGCACGTCAGAGACCAGGTCGGTCAGGCCGAAAGGAGCGTTCCCGGAAATAGGTAATAGAGTACGTGTTGGTGTAAAGCCCACGGAGCTCATGAGACCCAGTGTGAGTGTGTGGGAGTGCGCGTGTGAGTGCTGGCATACTAGCTAAAGCCAAAAGGCAAAAAAATTAAAACTAGGTTTGGTGACAGGTGAGGCCCTGCTAGATGCCAAGCGGCGGGAGAGGCTCTGTCTATGCGTTGGCGCGAGGGGACAACGTGGCCACTGAACGTTGTGGCGGGGTGTTGGCCTCTCGGTGACAGTTAAACATAAGATAGAATGGGAGTGACAGGTGAGGCCCTCCCTATGCCACAGTGCGAGGCGACTAACTATGATTTGGCCCGAGGGGCGTAGTACCTCTGAGTATGAGGATGGGTGTTGGCCTTGCGGGACCACTAACCTAAGGCGAAGAAGCCGGGGGAAATTACCACTAGTGGGCACCTAGGACCCTGACAGCCAGTAACAGCTAACTAAGAGGGGAGGGTAAAGAGTGAGAGAGTGGAAGCACCGTGTGATGAATATGCGGGGGGAGGGGGGGTATGAGTAGGAATCATAAAGCCGACTGTAACAGAAGGGTAGAGTGAGCCCATCAGAAACCAGGTGGTTAGGCTGTATGGAGGACGTCTGGAACAAAAAGGATATAGAATGCGCATATGAGTGTAAAAAACACAAAAACGTAACGCTCCTTCTGGAAAATAACGGAGCACGGGTATAGCAGGCAGACGTGGCCCGGCCAAGCAGGGAAACGAAAACTCGAGGTTAAAAAAGCGGGTCAGACCCCATAGCGGGACCGAAAAACCGCTTGGTAACAGCAACTACGTAGCTCAAGACCGAACTGTATGACAGAATGCTATTAGCACATGCAGTGTTCCACTAAAGGTCGTGTGGGTTCTGAATAAAGCCTTGGTATTCCAGACAGCTAATTAACACAGTTTATTTTAAGTGTGTTTAAACCGTATGGCACTCCACTGGTTAACTAACTTATTTCCTTTCTACAATTAATTTGTCTGAGCATTTCTAAGAATTATTTACAAGTGTAATCCTGCTGGATCATTAATAACGCATGCATGTAATGGAAGCTTTGGTTTAACTGTGTCAATGCCAGCAGAGAACAGTAAATCTTGCAGTTGTCATTAAACCATTGGGCACCTACAGAGTTAACCCCATCACTTGATAGCAATAATTAGTATGCAGATCCTGATTAGGGCGGCCTAGTACTATGGCACCTACCCGTAGCCAGAACTGCACACGCGTGTGTGGCCACAAAGCCGCCCGGCCGCTGGTGAGTAAAGATGTGCACGTGCGACAGCGTCGCAGGGAGTGAGGGGCCGAATGGCCAAGAATGCCAGAAAGAGCCGCGCAGCGTTGCGACAAGCCGACCCTCCAAGAGCCACGGTCAAAAGGGGGGACGACGTGGAGGACGAGACCCAGTCCTACCGGACACCAAAGGGTACGAGCCAGCGGAGCCCGCCCTAGACGGACAGCGTGTCAGGATCGGGACAGGGATCCAACACGCAGAGTACAAACAGTAGCCAGATACGTATACCGGACCTTAGAATGGCCGGACTAACGTAAGTAGTACAGTATAGAATGGTCAAAGACAAGCCGAGGTCGAGGGTAACAGAAGACAGGTAAGCGAGAGACAAGCCGAATCAAGGGTAACAGAGATAAGCAGAGTAAGGTAAACAAGCCGGGTCAAAACCAAAAGGGATAATAGAATACACAAGCACTGAGTGACTAGAACAAGCTAGAACCACGACAGGGCAATGAGCTAATGAAAGAAGCTCTGTTAAATACCCTGTTCAGAGCAGTAACCACGCCTCCGAGGCGTCCTGATTGGTCCTGCAGCAATTGACTGACAGGTCGTTCCGGGGGAGTGTCCTGATGACTACTTCCTGCCTAGATGCTGTAAAAGGCAGTCACTCCCTCGCGGCCGGCCTAGCATGACCGGATAGACCGCGGGGAAGGGAGCCATCAGACCGTCTGGATGGAGGAACAGCTAAGTCTCTACCTCTTTCGGAGGTAGAGACCACAGGTACCCTGACACAGCGGAGGCTTGGAGCGCCAGGGACAACCGGAGATCCGGAGTAGAGCCCAGGAGGACCGCGGAGAAATGAGCAGCAGGGGTAGGTCAGGCAAAGAAACCTCGAGGACCAGGTAAGTGGAGGAATGGAGCGACCGGAGGTAGCAACAAGCGAATCGTTGGAATCACATACGGGACGGAGGAAGGTGAGTAGGGGGATTTAAGTAGTATAACATGCCCCTCCCACAACTGCAGGCCAAGCCTTAGCATATATGTGCAGAGAGGGTATGTGGGGCCCAGGACTGCTCAAGCAGTCCGGGCCCCCCCAGGACCGCCGGGCCCGTGACAACCGTCATGATTGTCACCCCCTGATGGCGACCCTGCCCAGAACTGCGTGTCGTCCAGTTACTGGGGGAATTTGGTCTTGCATATTGGATTGCTTCCTCAGCTACAAGGATTAAACAGCGGAGATAGTTATGCAGAATGTTGGAGCTCCACTACATCCCCCCTAAGATGCCTTTTTTCTAAAGAAAACAAATGCAATTTTTCTAGCCTTTCTTCACAACTAATATTTACCATGCCCCTTATTAATTTTGCAGCTAGCCTCTGCACTGTTTCTAGTTCTGTAATACAGTATTCTTCTTTAAAACGGGTGCCCAAAATTGCACCACATATTCAAGGTGGGGTGTTACCATTGATTTATAAAGAGAGAAATTATATTTTCACGTGAATCAATATATGCTTTTTTATACATGACAGCTTCTTACTAGCCTTTGCAATGGCAATTTGATAAGGTCCGGGATCCTGAGAATCTCCCAAGCATATATGATATATGTACTACTCTTTACTCTATACCTAATGATGTGGAAAACTTTGAAAAGCCTCTCGCCATGCCTCTCCTGGTTTGAACAGGACTCTCTTACAGGGCTGGACTGGGGATACAAACCAGCCCTGGAAAATAAATCTATGCCAGCCCCATAGGCCATTGTGCCATGTAATGTGTATAATGTGTATAATTATATATAACTTTTTAAAAAAACATTTTTTTATGTGTTTATAAATTACTCAATTATCTGGGGTGGCAAGGCATAGCCATATATATTATTGGTATATTTATTTTTCTAATTCAAAATATTGATCCTTTCAGGGTAATTAAATTAAACAGTAAGCATACTAACATGCAGACGCATACAATCTCACTGACACAAGCTCATTGATACATAGGCTCACAGACAATCTTATTGATATACATAAGCTCATTGACATAAAAACACAAGCTCACTGATGCACACAGAGAAGCTTACTGGTACACACAAACAAATTTAGTACAGACAAACTCTGACATGCACACAAGCTTACTACAGAAAAGCTCACTGACACACACATGCTCACTACAGACAAGCTCACTACAGAGAAGCTCACTGACACACACACACACATGCTCACTACAGACAAGCTCACTGACACACACAGACAAGCTTACTGGTGTACACACACACACACACATTTAGTACAGGCAAACTCTGACACACACAAATACAAGCTTACTGACACACACACAGACACAAGCTCACTCATTAGCAGACATACACACACACACACACTCACAAGCTCACTCACTAGGAGACACAAACACACACAAGCTCACTCACTAGGAGACACAAACACACACACACACACAAGCTCACTCACTACCAGACACACACACACAAGCTCACTAGCAGACAGACACAAGCTCACTCTCTAGCAGACACACACACACACATATACACAAGCTCACTCACTAGCAGACACACACAAGCTCACTCACTAGCATACACACACACACACACACAAACAAGCTCACTCACTAGCAGATACACACAAGCTCACTAGCAGACACACATAAGCTCACTCTCTGACACACAAAAGCTCTGTCACTAACAGGCACACACACACACACACACACACACACAATCTCACTCACTAGCAGGCACACACACAAGCTCACACACTAGCAGACACACACACACAAGCTCTCTCACTAGCAGACACACACAAGCTCTTTCACTCACAGACACACACACACACACACACAAGCTCACTCACTAGGAGACACACACACACATACACACGCTCACTCACTAGCAGACACCCATGCAAGCTCACTCACTAGCAGACACACACACACAAGCTCACTTACTAGCAGGCACACACACACACACAAGCTCACTCACTAGCACACACACACACGTTCACTCACTAGGATGCACACACACACACACACACACACAAGCTCAGTCACTAGTAGCCACACACACACAAGCTCACTCACTAACACACACACACACAAGCTCAGTCACTAGCAGACACACACAAGCTCTCTCACTAGCAGACACACACACACACAAGCTCACTCACTAGCAGACACACACACAGACAAGTTCACTCACTAGCAGTAACACACACACACACACACACAGAAGCTCACTCACTAGCAGTCGCGCTCACTAACTAGCAGGCACACACACACCCAAGCTAATTCACTAACAGACACACACACTGATACACACAAGCTCACTCACTAGCACACACACACACACATTTGGCATTCTCTGGCCTCTTCTTTCCATGAAGGTCAGCAGCTTGCATGTGGGGGCGGAGCTTACTCACATGAGGTGGGGCTTGTATTTGAGAGGTGGGGCTTATGTGCAAGGGTGGCAAATTACCCGGTATCCCGTTGGACCTGTCCGGCCCTGCTCTCTTATGACATGCTAAGGTTTCACAGATGTGACTGAGTGTAACTGAATTCTACAGCAGCACAATATTTGCTCTGTCTAGTAAATGGAGAATAAATTACGAGTCATAGTTAAGAATTATGTCAAAGGTAATGGGCACCATCTAGTGGTCATGCACCATATTGAAGAACTTTGGACCATTAATCTGATGATTTTAATTAGACGTGATGAATGTCTTCAAGGTGTCAAACGGGCTTAAACCAAGACTTAAACCTAAATAGTATCCTACCAGAATAGGAGATTCAGTCACAGCCCTAAGCAGGACCAAAATATCCATAAGCTCAGAGGCATAGCATGGTCATGAGGTGCCATGGGGTAAGTCTTTTATTTGCAACCCCCCACCTCCAAATCATAGTTTCATGCCCCTGACAGATTGCTGATCCTTTGCATAAGAATTGTTTATTAATAATAATGATAATTTGACACAAAATTCCAAGGTTAGCTGAATACGTTATCATTATATTCAGACAAGTTACTATTAAGCAACAGTCATTTATTTGCACAACACAAAACATATACATGCATTAAATTCATAAATATATATGCACACATCCACACAAATACAACTCTGCTTTCATGCACCCATAAACTTTACATACCCCTGCATTCAAGTACACTAATTCTACACACAAATACACTTTTGTATTCACACACACTGACACAACATATAACTTAATTCCTGCATTTACACAAGCATGCACACATACACTGATCCTCCTCCCAAACACATATCTGTATTTACAAAGTTACATAAAGTCAAGTAACTAAGTAAACATAAGGAATACAGAAAAACACAGTGTTGGTAAACAAGCCAAGGTCAATACTGGAAAAAAAAAGTATATAAATGCACTAAATTGGGAAAAACTCAAATGGAAACCATGACATGGCTGCCGCTAAAATTGTATTTAAACACTATGGAATATTCCCTTGTGACCCCAAAAAGTGTAAGAATGAGGTTGCAGGGATGACGTGGCTGGAAATGATGCAAGGTGCCTTATTAGCATAAGTAGAGGAATGCTGTGAGTGTCCCTCTTGCTGCCAGAACAACATTATGTGTATGCCTCCCATTCGGTGTGTTCGAGGGGTCCTTATGTCAGTGCCAATTGGGAAGAGACAGACACTACCGGAGAAGCATATCCACAAGACACGGCCTTCCTGTTTCGAATGTCTTTTAGCCTTCTTCAGTGCGGAATGGGTTCATAAGTCCAAGTATTTATAGTTTTATATGTCACATGGGTTTACGTGAGCTTGGGTAAAGGGGCGTAAAATGTGTTTGAGATACTGGGTTTAGTGGTGTGAGCAGGGATTTAACCCTGCTCACCCAGCAATCTATTTAAAGGCAATCAAATGCCAATTTAAAGATTTCCAGCACTGCAAGCAGCTCATCAAAAAGTCTAGGCACACTAAAATTGGCCCCAGAAGACATACGGGAGCCCCAGGTATCCAATGATACCTGCAACTCCATGGTGTTACCAGGGATTCAACCCTGGTAACATTAAACCTGAATGGCGTTCCATGTCGTTCTACAAAGGGGGATGGGGCTGGACTGCCATGCCTTTCTGAGGCTCTCTCTCCAAGCTCCTGTGCTGATGCACTGAATTTGGGCCATCCTACTTAATGATTGGAGTTTGGGGCACATCTGAGCTCAGTTCACATCACCCTATCAGATGGACTGATTATTTTCTATTGTACAGCCTAGTAGCACTAAGTACTGACACAGAGGTCTACCAACCCATGTGCAGCCTACACGTTGCCTGGCCTGGTGAAGTATATCCTCACTGCAGGTGGGCCTCGCTTCCTGTGTTTATTTTTTCTCTTCTATTTTTTTCTCTTAGTTTTCTCATCTTTGCTTCTCTTTCTCAGTTAGCTATGCCCCTCCTTTCCACCTTCTTAGGACAAGCATGTACTCTCATACAGTATTTATATGCAAGGGACTCCTACAGAATTTTGCATAGTACACTATTCTGTGCTCCCTATCCCATTGGCTAACTTGCCAGATCTAGTTTTCTTCACGCTATACTAAACCTTTCGAGGAATGATGCTGTCACGGTACCCGATAGCTTTTACCTGCCCAGCTCTGACCCTGGTGTGTTAATAGTGGATCCTCAGTTGCCTGTGTCTCTTTCCTGAAGAGCTCTTGCCGCTTCCCCTGTGGTTCCTGACTGTTGGCTTTGCTTGGGTGCCGCTACTGCGGCAACATGGCAACCCCCATGCAGACACTGAATCAGTGTGCAGGGAGAGTTGGAGAGATCCGGTGGGAGGTACCGTGTAATTACCAAGATGGCATTCAGTCCCCTCCCCAGGGGTATACCTGGATCATTTGGCACTGTAGGCGGATCCTATATTTGGCACCCCCACCCCACCTCCCCTAGCTTAAAAATGGAAAAAACATCCACAATTTTTGTACATGTATTTAGCACTGAGCAGTGCTTGTATTTTTTTATGTATTTTGCACTGAGCAGTGTTTACATGTTTGAATGTAAGCTTTTTTTCTTTATTTGCATAAAGTCATGGGTACAGATATCACTGTTTTGTATACATATAATATTGAGAAGTAACAATTATTTGTATGCGTCAAACACATAGAAAAAAAGAATTTGTCGATAGCAATTGTCTGTATTGTTTGTGAAACAAGATGTGTTTAAGTAAATACAAAAACAGTGTATGTTGGAAGTTTTCCCCTTCGGTTAGCTTGCCTATGCTATTGCGTCTTGCCCAAGGATGCGCGTGGGATCCCCCCCTCATGGGGAATGCTGAAGGTACGTGCACCACCAGGACCAGATAGATCTGTCTGAGAGGGAGTAGCAAATTTCCTCCATATTCCTAGTGGTTTCCACTCTTTGGATCCAATCTCTTATGGGCGGTGGGTTTGATTTTTTCCAGTATATAGGAATCGATTGGTTTGCCGCTGTTATCAAATGTAGGAGTAGCTGAGTTTTTTCTTTGGGAAAGTTTGGTGGTGGGAGAAGGAAGATGAAAGAATCTGGGGTTGAGGCAAGTTTTTCCCCCAGTATCATCTGTATAAGGCTAGAAATGCGCCTCCAGTAGGTTTGTATTTCTGGGTAGGACCACCAGATGTGTGATGCTGTGCCTGAGGGGTGATGGCATCTCCAACATTGATCAGAGGATTGGAGGAATATGGCTCTTAGTCTCGCTGGTGTATAATACCATCTAACTATTCTTTTATAGTTACTCTCTTGGGTCTCTGTATTTCTAGAAGTGTTGTGAATATTTCTAAAGATTTTGCGCCACCTATCAGGTGGTATGGTGATATTGAGCTCCGATTCCCATGCAGAAGTGAAGGCCTGAGGGTGTTTGGGCTGTATGGAGAGAAGGAGAGTGTACATGACAGAGATACGCTTCTTTTTTAATATGTCCCCCTTGCAATACTTTTCAAAGGGTGTTAGTTCTCGGAGTGCCCTCTGAGCCAAGTGTCCTTTCTTTAAAAAGTGTACCATTTGAATGTATGAAAACATTTGCATTGCTGTGATATCAGTCTCCGGTAACAATTTGTGTAAAGGTTTGATTTCATTCCCTTCAATTACTGCCTCCACTGACAAGTATTGTAAGTTATGATATTGCTTATATAGTTTCCCATCTGCTCCAGGAGGGAACAAGGGGTTGTGAGTGATTGGATACAGAGGTGAGGGATAGGGGGATAAGCATGTTTTGTATGGAGTATGTGTGAGTGAATGTACGGGTGTGTTTGCACGTATTGGCATTTGAATGCAGGCGTGCATTTTTCTGTAGTGTGGTTTTTGAATATGTGTCAGGATTACTAGTTGATCCAGCACGCAGAACTGTATCACACCTAGGACTAAATGTAAAGTATTACCGGGCCTTAGAATGGCTGGACTTAACGTACCAGAGAATAGTTAACATACTTGCCGAGGTCGGGGACACAGAATGAGACACAACAATGAGGGAAAGCCAAAAGTCAAAGATACCAGAACACAGGGAAGTCAAGCGAAGCCAAAGTCAATAACCAGAAATAAACGCTCAGGAATACACTCTCGGACAACCACTAAGGGAAACCAAGACAGGGCAATGAGGGAAGGCAATAAAGGAGTTTAAATAAGTCTACTTTAACTCCGATTGGCTGTGCCCAGAAGGTGCGCGCGCGTCCACTGCATGACATCACATGCACGTTGACGTCCTTAATGCCGCGGTGGACGTGGGGTTACAAATTGGCATGGATCCGCAGCGTCCGGCGTCTTTCAATATGCCGCAGGAGTTAGACAGCATGGTACAGGGCTGCCGACAAGCATCTCCACCATCTCCCGGAGGTGGTTATCCCCAGAGACACCACAAGGTGAGTATGAACATGTGACAATATAGTGGTGTGTTTTTATATAGTGTTGACATTTGGATGCAGGGTTGTGTTTGTGTGTAGTGTAGGCAAAATGCTGAGATGTATGCACATTTCCATGCATATACTCACATATACACACACTGGTACACATACACAGACACATAGGTAAAAACATGCTGTTACATAGTTACATAGTTGAAAAGAGACTTGCGTCCATCAAGTTCAGCCTTCCTCACATATGTTTTTGCTGTTACATAGAAACACAGTCATACACAGATACAGACAAACACTGACACACATACAGATACAAACACACATGTAGATACAAACACACACACATACAGACACACTGAGAGAGACACACAGGCACAGACACACATACAGATAGAGACACACACATACAGACACACTGATACAAACACAGACATACACTGACACATACAGATACACATATACCAACACACATACAGATACACGTGTATAAGTGTGTGTCTGTGTGTGTTTGTATAGTGTATGTAGTGTGTTTGTATAGTGAATGCAGTGTTTGTATAGTGAAGGCAGTGTGTTTGTGTAGTGGATGCAGTGTGTGTGCTCGAATAGCGGATAATGGTGTGAGGGAGGGGATGATTGTGAGAGGGAGGGGGGTAATACTGTGAGGGAGGGGGTGATGGTGTGAGGGAGGTGGGAGATGGTTTAGGGAGGGGGGAAGGTGAGAGGGGGGTAATGGTGTGAGGGAGGGGGGAGTAATACTGTGATGGAGGGGTGATGGTGTGAGGGAGGGGGTGATGGTGGGGGGGGTGAGAGGGAAGGTGTGATGGTGAGGGGGGTGAGAGGGAAGGGGGGTGATAGTGAGAGGGAGGGGGGTGAGGGGTTATGGTGAGAGGGAAGGGGGTGATGGTGAGAGGGAGGGGGTTGATGGTGAGAGGGAGGGGGTTGATGGTGAGAGGTAAGGGGGGTAATGGTGAGAGGTAAGGGGGGTAATGGTGAGAGGTAAGGGGGTGATGGTGAGAGGTAAGGGGGTGATGGTGAGAGGTAAGGGGGGTAATGGTGAGAGGTAAGGGGGTGATGGTGAGAGGTAAGGGGGTGATGGTGAGAGGTAAGGGGGTGATGGTGAGAGGTAAGGGGTAGATGGTGAGAGGTAAGGGGGGTGATGGTGAGAGGGAGGGGGTGATGGTGAGAGGGAGGGGGTGATGGTGAGAGGGAGGGGGTTGATGGTGAGAGGGAAGGGGGTGATGGTGAGAGGGAAGGGGGTGGTGGTGAGAGGTAAGGGGGTTGATGGTGAGAGATAAGGGGGGAGATGGTGAGAGGGAGGGGGTTGATGGTGAGAGGGAGGGGGTTGATGGTGAGAGGGAAGGGGGTAATGGTGAGAGGTAAGGGGGGTAATGGTGAGAGGTAAGGGGGTGATGGTGAGAGGTAAGGGGGTGATGGTGAGAGGTAAGGGGGGAGATGGTGAGAGGTAAGGGGGTGATGGTGAGAGGTAAGGGGGGTGATGGTGAGAGGTAAGGGGGGTGATGGTGAGAGGGAGGGGGTTGATGGTGAGAGGGAGGG
Source organism: Pelobates fuscus (assembly GCF_036172605.1). Classification (NCBI taxonomy): domain Eukaryota; kingdom Metazoa; phylum Chordata; class Amphibia; order Anura; family Pelobatidae; genus Pelobates; species Pelobates fuscus. Next base: position 99,534,805 of record NC_086325.1, read on the forward strand.
GGTTGATGGTGAGAGGTAAGGGGGTAATGGTGAGAGGTAAGGGGGTGATGGTGAGAGGTAAGGGGGGTGATGGTGAGAGGTAAGGGGGGAGATGGTGAGATGTAAGGGGGTGATGGTGAGAGGGAGGGGGTGATGGTGAGAGGGAGGGGGTGATGGTGAGAGGGAGGGGGTTGATGGTGAGATGGAAGGGGGTGATGGTGAGAGGTAAGGGGGTGGTGGTGAGAGGTAAGGGGTTGATGGTGAGAGATAAGGGGGGAGATGGTGAGAGGGAGGGGGTTGATGTGAGAGGGAAGGGGGTGATAGTGAGAGGGAGGGGAAGGGGGTGATTATGAGAGGGGGTGATGTTGTGAGGGAGGGGGGTAATGGTGAGAGGGAAGGGGTGATGGTGAGAGGGAGGGGGTTGATGGTGAGAGGGAAGGGGGGTGATGGTGAGTGGTAAAGGGGTTGATGGTGAGAGGTAAGGGGGGAGATGGTGAGAGGTAAGGGAGGAGATGGTGAGAGGGAAGGGGGTGATAGTAAGAGGGAGGGGAAGGGGGGGATTATGAGAGGGGGTGATGTTGTGAGGGAGGGGGGTAATGGTGAGAGGAAAGGGGTGATGGTGAGAAGGAGGGGGGTGATTGTGTAAGGGAGGGGGAGTGGTGGTGTGATTGAAGGGGGGTGATGGTGTGAGGGAAGGGGATAATGGAGGGAAGGGGGACTAAATACCTTATTTAATTCCCTGGTGGTCCAGTGTGGTCTCCCTGGTGGTCCAGTTTGGGCTCCCTGGTGGTCCGGGTGGACTCTCCCCTAGTTTGCAATCATTTAAGAATTCCCTTAAAACCCATCTGTTCAGAAATGATTATGGCTTCCCAAAGTAACTTCTATGTCTCTTGCTCTCTCATAAAGAGCCACACCTTGTTTGGTTGCTTTCCCACTTGCTGCGCTATTGTGTTTTTATACCCTACCTCCTCTAGACTGTAAGCTCGTTTGTGCAGGGTGAACATCTACCTATTATTTCTGTGTCATTTTGTAAATGTCCCTGTGTTCAAGATATTTCCCTTCAATTTCGTACATTATGTTCCCCGAACCCATTTCACGCTTACCTAGTTCGGGAGCTGCAACCTACTGAACACCGAACACCCCCCTGGTTCATTAACTACAAACTAACCACAAAGTTAAGTGCTATCACGAACTAGGCGAACAATCGCTACCTATGAGCCAGGGAAACCGTTCAACGTTTTATTCATTTCTGAACTCCCAAAAGTGACCACTATTTCTCGGAAACTAATTTGGACATACGCCACGTGTGAGGTCAGTCAAACTTTACCCCGGTGGCAATTCGGCTGCGTTCGTGGGATCTCAGCACCAAAAATATCCAAATAGCGTTCAGATCCCACGAACACAGCCAAATCGCCAACGGAGTACAATTTAACAGGCTATCCGGGGATATAATGCTTGTGGGGTTCATGTAGGTGTTATGTATATTTTCAGGGCTTTGCATAATATTTTGTACCTCTAGTGCCTGGGAGATAATTATATTAAGCAAAAGCTAGCTCTGTTATCTTCCAGACACAGAAGCGCCTGGGCGGGCTTACTGTACAAGTGAATGGAGACCCCATGCTGGGGGTCTGTGTATATAAGCTGGCCACTGGGCCATAATAAAACATTCCTCTTGTGCCCTTCATCAAGTCTTTGCTGATGTTTGGGTATACCTGAGCTATAATAATAATAACAATAATCACTGCTTCACCTTGGGACTCTGGAGATTTACAACGGATATACTCAGTCAGAGTATAGGGGATCCATTACATGGCACGGTCACGACTACCAGTGTGGTCCAACACACAAAACTATGTAACATCTACATAGACTATAGAAGATAGACAGAACGTAAATAAGTCCTTAGAATGGCCGGGTTAATACGTTGAAAGTCAGAAAATGGTAAAGGGAAAGCCATGGTCAAGGAAGCCAGAAATACACAAGATCAATAAGTAAAGCCAAGTCAGGGAAACCAGAGATAAGAGTAGTCAGGAATAGCCAGAGTCAAAATACTGGGAAGATCAAATAACAAGAACAAGCAAAATGCCCTCTCAGGAACCAGGAACTGAAACCACAACAGGGCAATGGGCTAGGGAACTTCAGGGGTTTAAATACCCCTCCTTGTGCTGTGAATGGTCAGAGTTGGCCTCTGACCCCAGAACGTGCATGTGCGTCAATGTTGTGGTAGTGAAATGGTAGTGAACTAGGGATAGCCACACACGAGAAGGATTTGGGAATTGTTATAGACAACAAATTAGGTAGCAATATGCAATGTCAATCTGCCGTTGCTAAGGCCAGTAAGGTTTTGTCATGTATAAATAGGGGCATAAATTCTCGAGATGAAAATATAATTTTGCCTCTTTATAAATCGCTGGTAAGACCACACCTTGAATATGCTGTGCAATTTTGGGCACCTGTTCTAAAGAAGGATATCATGGCACTAGAAAAAGTGCAGAGACGAGCTACAAAATTGATAAAAGGAATGGAGCATTTTAGTTATGAAGAAAGGTTAAAAAATTTAAATCTCTTCAGTTTGGAAAAACGGCGCCTTAGAGGGGATATGATAACATTATACAAATATATTCGGGGCCAGTACAATCTATTCATAAACAGGGCTATACATAGGACACGAGGTCACACATTTAGGCTTGAAGAAAGGAGATTTCATCTAAGGCAAAGAAAAGGTTTTTTTACAGTAAGAGCAATAAGGATATGGAATTCATTGCCGGAAGAGGTGGTTTTGTCAGTCTATACAGATGTTTAAATTGCAATTGGATAAATACTTGCAAAAACATAACATACAGGGATACAATTTCTAATTATTGGGCTAATAGCTGCTTGATCCAAGGAGACATCTGACTGCTATTTTGGGGTCAAGAAGGAATTTTTTCCTAGTTTGTTGCAAAATTGGAAGCGCTTCAGACTGGGTTTTTTGCCTTCTTTTGGATCAACAGCAAAAGCATATGTGAGGAAGGCTGAACTTGATGGACGCAAGTCTCTTTTCAGCTATGTAACTATGTAACTATGTAACGTTCGCGTGACCATTGGAGGCAGAGCTACAAATAGCCGCAACCTCGTGGTCGGCGCCATTTTGTTTGCCGCTGGTGGAGGGGACGGATGCCCCAGTGGGATGGCTCCCGGCTTGCTGCTGAACAAGTAAGTTCACTAACCTGTCAGCGTGGTCGCACCGATCAGGCGACTACCTGTATCTGATATTATTTCTGCAGCAGTTCTATAAAAACAAAACATTTCCTTGGTGATAATGATTGCCAGTTCTGAGGATAAAGAGAGTTACAGAGAGACATAAAGTGTGCCACCTTGATGAATCTATCTACCATCACTAGACTTATAAAATGTTCTTTATAATGGAGTAAACCTAAAAACAAAAATATTGATAGATTTGTTCAAGGTCTTTTAGGTAGTATGTTAAGGAAAATAAAAAGCAATAAAGTGAAAATCCACAAAATATTAAAAATAGAGAGTATATACAGTCATGGGAAAAAGAAAGTGCACCCTCTTTGAATTCTATGGTTTTACATATCAGGATATTTCAATTTCAATAACAACATTTCAATCATAAACAATTACCCAATTTCCTGTTGGACATTTTGATTGTTTATTTGTTAAAGGGACACTATAGTCAACTGAACAACTTTAGCTTAATGAAGCAGTTTTGGTGTATAGAACATGCTCCTGCAGCCTCACTGCTCAATCCTCTGCCATTTAGGAGTTAAATCCCTTTGTTTATGAACCCTAGTCACACCTCCCTGCATGTGACTTGCACAGCCTTCCATAAACACTTCCTGTAAAGAGAGCCCTATTTAGGCTTTCTTTATTGCAAGTTCTGTTTAATTAAGATTTTCTCATCCCCTGCTATGTTAATAGCTTGCTAGACCCTGCAAGAGCCTCCTGTGTGTGATTAAAGTTCAATTTAGAGATTGAGATACAATTATTTAAGGTAAATTACATCTGTTTGAAAGGGAAACCAGTTTTTTTTTTCATGCAGGCTCTGACAATCATAGCCAGGGGAGGTGTGGCTAGGGCTGCATAAACAGAAACAAAGTGATTTAACTCCTAAATGACAGTGAATTGAGCAGTGAAATTGCAGGGGAGTGATCTATACACTAAAACTGCTTTATTTAGCTAAAGTAATTTAGGTGACTATAGTGTTCCTTTAATTTAATTACAAGAATAGAGATATAGGCTTCTTCCCTGTAATTTGAACATGGAAAGGAACACTAGCATTAGGAATACAAACAATATACAACATGACCTACATTTACAATATGGGAGATTCAAATCCTCCCTAACTCCTCCAACACCATGGGGGCTATTAAATAAAATGAATGGGGGGTGGGGGGGGTTCCTCCTTGCTGCCCACCCATTGTCAGCATGTGGGGGCTAAGAATAAAATTATGTCCAACCCTCACTACTGCAAAATTGTGGCCTGGATGGATAGAAGTCCCTAGCCTTCCCTAATCCCTGATAAAAAAAATACCCTACCTACCCTACCCTTTTCCAAATGAAATTCTGGAAAATTAGGCAAATTTTGCCCAAACAGAAAAACAAAAATAGATTTTTTTGCTGAACCAGAATTTTCTGTTATGCGCAAGTTTACTACTATTTATCAAGATATAGTTTTGCTATAGTGTGCTTATGAATTTGTGGCCAGTTATTCTTTACTAGGGATGTGCATGGGCCAAAACTTCGGTTTGGTTTGGAAATTCGGGTAAGTAAAAAAATTCGGCACTTCGGTTCGGCACTTCCGAAATTCGGAACTTCGGAATTCTGAACATCTGTAGGGCTCCCTACCCCTAACCCTACCTCTATCCCTAAGCCTACCCTTAACCCTACCCCTGTCATCATTCAGGTAATTTTCCCTCCCTCTCGTTTTGACACTTTTCAGAAATCCAAAGCACGTCGGCATTTCCAAAATTCGGCACTTCAGCAATTCGGTTTGGCACTTCGGACATTCAGAATCGTCCGAATTTTGTCAGAATTCACATTCGGAACGAAACAAATTGCACATGTCTATTCTTTACTGTATTTTCCATGACATTGCTGCCTCCCTGTGGACTATTTTGCTCATTACACGCTATATAGCTTCACTATTTCTGCAGTTTTTTATGTGTTATTGTTGATGGCCTATGTGTGTGAATACTGGGAAATTTTGGTGTATAAATGTCATAGTGCATTAGAGTGGAGATTCTGTGTATATGACTTCATGGAAAGATTTGTATGGAATGTCGATGTGTGAACATAGGAGTACATTTGAGCTGTATGTTGACTTTAGGAATGCAACAGTGAGGAGTGTGAGTAGTAAGCAGGGGTGCATGTGTGTGAAATGTAAGCATGTTTAAATGACGAGTGCATTAGTAATCTGTCTCAGCGTGTATGTGTGAACGAAGGGGTATAATTGAAATCTGTGTCATTCTGTGTGTGTGGATGAGGAGTGTAAATGAAATCTGTGTCAAAGTGTATATTAATGAGGAGGAGAGGTTTATTTATATGGTGCAAGTGTGTTTATTTTTCCCAATATCTTTTGGATTCCCCCACCTCCTTTGGTACCCTTTTCACCGTTCCTCCACCACTTGTTTCTTTACACCACCCACCTGTTTTCTCCACATTGTCTCCTCTTTTGTCTGTCACACCTTGCCTCACTTTCACCCTCCCGTAACCCTCTACACCTCATCACCCTAATGTGACCCTTAAAACTGTTACATATATGACACTCCTCCTTCACAAACACCACACTTGTGTCTTTCCCACATTTCCTTCCAATTCCTGACACAATTTTTCTAACCAACCATGTCTGTACACAACAGCCGTGAGTGCCTCTGCCCAATTACATTAATTCATCCCTCCCTTTTCACCCCTGCATCCCTGTCTTTTCACCAACCCCTATCCCCATCCTTTTCAGGCATCTTTGTTTCTCTTTTCCATTGCTTTCCCTATATACTAATACCCTCTCTACAATATTCTCTGATTTTTCCCCTAGATCTATCCCATTCTCTGGTTCCTTACATTGTTTTCCTCTCCTTAACCATGGCACTTTTCTTTATTTTTGCACACGATAGGTAAGGCAAGAATAGTACAACTTGGAGGCTTGCGCAGAAGCCAATACACAAAAAATCAGTCTTGTAAACACAGTAATTGACAGTAGCCGACATCACAAGCCACTTCATGAATTCTATACAACCCGCCCCCCATCGAGGATTTTGTGTTTCTTTAAAATTCTATGCTTAACACACGATAGGCATGATGTAGAATTATTTAAAAATCTTTATTGCACCTGTATTGAATTATTGTACTAACTCCATTTTAATCTCACATAACCTCACATTATGACAGACCCTCCATTTTGTCTACATTACATGACAGAATTTCCTAACAGCATTTAGTATAATGAATAGAGACTGTATTTTCTAAAAAGACATAGCTGACTCCGGAATTATTGAATCTCCTGTAACATGCAACAAAGTATAACCAAGGCCAGAGCCAAGGCCATGAGAAGCAGGCCGAATGAAATGTTCTATTCATAAAAGAACCTTGCACCTGACCACGAGTCTGACATCACTAACTGCCCAAAATGACGCTCAAGCCCCCCTTGGCACCGAGTAAGCCTCATGCTGGGAGAGATGGCGCTTGAGCCATCTGTCCACACCCGTGTCCAGAACAATACCACCTCCCGGTGGGAGGACACCTAGCTAGTCACTCAAATCCCTGAGCCAATTAATAATATTGATGGGTGGACACTGATATAGCCACTTAACATTTAATCCAATTAATGATGTTTATTTGTTATTATCTGATATTCAATGATGATGTCATTTTGCCTTTAAAAGGGTCTGCATACCCGTTTTCTAACCAGATGCCATTAAATTTTCTAAAGTGCTTTTAACCTGAACTCCATGTGTCAGTGTGAACTTACTTCTGCGTATACGCAATTTAATCATCTCAGATTTGGACAGGAACAGATAGACATTTAAACATATTTGTTTATTTCTAAATTAATCTACATCAGGCATAGCAAGAGCAATACAACTGTGAGGCTTGCGCAGAAGCCAAAATGCAAAAGATCAGTTTCGTAAACACAAAATTTGACAGCAGCCCACTTGCCAAGCCTCGCTATAAATTCTACATCACTTGCCCCCCACAGAGGGCCCTTCTTCTGTTTTTGTATTGCTTTCATCAATTTTTCATTCTTTCCCCATGTTCCTCTTTTCTCGACCTACCTCTTTACAAACTCGCTATTGAAACAGAACATACCTGTTCTCTCTGCCAGGTTGCTGCTCCCTCAACACAGAGTTCGGTGGCTGCAAGAATGCTTTGTGTAAGAGGAGAGAGCAGCTAATGTTATGTCACTTCCTCTTCCCAACACACAGAGCGCCACACAGGAAGAGAAAAGTGGAGACCTGGCAGAGAGCAAGTACGATGCCAGGTTTCACTTAGCAGGTGGAGGGGGGGGGGGGACAGGAGGGATGTGCAGTGTGATAGGTTCTCTGCATCAACAGCCCACAACCTATTGATGAAATAGATGATTTCTGTGAAGAATGAGCAGTATGTTCACTTACAATGATCTACAACCACACAAAATGGCTTCCCTGAACCTTTGGCAGTCTACTCCAGCGAAAGCGATCGAATGCCAACCAAGGCTTGAGGGAGAACCAGCACTATTTTCATGCCAGCCACGTGGAACTGTTTTCGGCATGAATCTTAGCCGCGGCCAGTCAAAACATTAACTGGGCGGCGTTTCCACTACACACTAATTTGGCTTGGGGATGGGCTATCCGTGGATACCATCGAGTGGGGGTTCTCCATGTTTAAACATGTTTGGGGGGCATATTTGTAGTAGCCTGGTGACTGTGTGTAGGGGAGATAATTGAATTAGCGGTGTGTGTTGCAATCCTCTTCCAGACACAGAGACGCCTGGGCAGGATTACCTATACTTTTGCTATAGGATTGTCAGGATCGGGACAGGGATCCAACACGCAGAGTACAAACAGTAGAAAGGTACGTATACCGGGCCTTAGAATGGCCGGACTAACGTACAGAGAATAACAGAGAATAGTCAGAGACAAGCCGAGGTCGAGGGAACGAGAAGACAGGTAAGCGAGAGACAAGCCGGGTCAGAGGGATAACAGAGATAAGCAGAATAGTACAACAAGCCGGGTCAGAACCAAAGAGAATACTAGAATACAAGAGCACTGAGCGACTAGACAAGCTAGAACCACGACAGGGCAATGAGCTGACGAGAGAAGCAAGCTTAAATACCCTGAGTCCGGAGAGTAGACACGCCTCAGCTGGGTGCTGATTGGATAAAGCCAATAGAGTGACAGGTCGCTCGGGATAGCGTCAAGACGTCACGTATCGAGCGTCATGTTAGAAAAGGAAGCGGATCCCTTGCGGCCAGCGTTAGAATGACTGGATGGACCGCGAGGAACGGGAGATATGGCGTGTCTAGACGGATAAACAACTAAGTCTCTACCCTTCTCAAAGGTAGAGACCTCAGGTACCCTGACAAGGATTACCTATACCCATGCTGAGGGTTTGTGTAAATAAATCTGTGTTTCGTTCAATAAAGTGTTGGATGTTTTCACCCTTCATCAAGTGTGGGCAGATGTTTGGGTGAGGGGCTATAATCACTATACAGCTTTGCGGGATCAGGGAGAGGTTGTTAGCAGAGGTACTCTGCCGGAGTACTGGAGCTCTGCTACAATTTCTTTGAATTTTGCCTTTCAAGTTAAAGCAATCTCTTATCTCCCTAGCTGATTGCTGTGTGGCTGGGCCCCTGGCTGTTTTGGGATCCTCAGTCCATGACCAATGCCAAAGCCACCAATGGATTTCCAGACGAGCTGCTGACCTGAGATAGCGAGACTTCAGGCGTTTTAGAGCTCGACAGTGCAGAGGCCCTGGAAAGATGGCTTGAATGGATGATGACAACAGGCCTATTGTCCGGGCCAGATCCCTTAATGTGACCCTCGGGTTGCGCAGCAGGCATCTGATATCCTTCCTAATAGCAATCACCTTGGACATCGTAAGATGGAGCACTGCCTGAACCGAATCCACCACGAAGCACAGAAATTGGACCGACCGGGAGGGGTTCAGATCCGATTTTTCCACATTGATGATGAATGCCAGGTCCTAAAGCAGACGGATCGTGAGCGACGTCTGCTGACGCAGGACGTCGGGATCCTGTGCCATCAACAGAATATCTTCTAGATACACGATCGATCTGATCCCCCTGGCTCTCAGGGTCGCCATGACTGGTTTCAGCAGTTTGGTGAAGCACCAAGGTGCCGAGCTGGGGCCGAAGGGAAGGCACGTGAATTGCCAGATGTGATTCAGCCAGGAGAATTGAAGGAAACACCTGTCCTTGCGGTGGACAAGGACCGTGAGGTAGGCGTTCTTTAGATCCAGTCGAGCGTACCAATCACCCTCCCAGAGCAGGTGTCAGGATCGGGACAGGGATCCAAGACGCAGAGTACAAAGAGTAGTAGGTACGTATACCGGACCTTAGAATGGCCGGACTTAACGT